>NW_027362061.1:1243333-1865000 GCF_039654945.1 Dendrobates tinctorius | reverse complement strand
TATATATATATATATATATAAATGTGTCTCTATGACATGTGTGTGTATATATATATATAGAAATGTGTCTCTATGACATATATGTGTATATATATATATAGAAATGTGTCTCTATGACATGTATGTGTGTATATATATATAGAAATGTGTCTCTATGACATGTATGTGTGTATATATACACTCACTGGCCACTTTATTAGGTACACCATGCTAGTAAGGGGTTGGACCCCCTTTTGCCTTCAGAACTGCCTCAATTCTTCGTGGCAGAGATTCAACAAGGTGCTGGAAGCCTTCCTCAGAGATTTTGGACCATATTGACATGATGGCATCACACAGTTGGCGCAGATTTGTCGGCTGCACATCCCTGATGCGAATCTCCCGTTCCACCACATCCCAAAGATGCTCTATTGGATTGAGATCTGGTGACTGAGGAGGCCATTTGAGTACAGTGAACTCATTGTCATGTTCAAGAAACCAATCTGAGATGATTCGAGCTTTATGACATGGCGCATTATCCTGCTGAAAGTAGCCATCAGATGTTGGGTACATTGTGGTCATAAAGGGATGGACATGGTCAGCAACAATACTCAGGTAGGCTGTGGCGTTGCAACGATGCTCAATTGGTACCAAGGGGCCCAAAGAGTGCCCAGAAAAAATTCCCCACACCATGACACCACCACCACCAGCCTGAACCGTTGATACAAGGCAGGATGGATCCATGCTTTCATGTTGTTTACGCCAAATTCTGACCCTACCATCCGAATGTCGCAGCAGAAATCGAGACTCATCAGACCAGGCAACGTTTTTCCAATCTTCTACTGTCCAATTTCGATGAGCTTGTGCAAATTGTAGCCTCAGTTTCCTGTTCTTAGCTGAGAGGAGTGGTACCCAGTGTGGTCTTCTGCTGCTGTAGCCCATCTGCCTCAAAGTTCGACGCACTGTGCGTTCAGAGATGCTCTTCTGCCTACCTTGGTTGTAACGGGTGGCAATTTGAGTCACTGTTGCCTTTCTATCAGCTCGAACCAGTCTGCCCATTCTCCTCTGACCTCTGGCATCAACATGGCATTTCCGGCCACAGAACTGCCACTCACTGGATTTTTTTTCTTTTTCGGACCATTCTCTGTAAACCCTAGAGATGGTTGTGCGTGAAAATCCCAGTAGATCAGCAGTTTCTGAAATTCTCAGACCAGCCCTTCTGGCACCAACAATCATGCCACGTTCAAAGGCACTCAAATCACCTTTCTTCCCCATACTGATGCTCGGTTTGAACTGCAGGAGATTGTCTTGACCATGTCTACATGCCTAAATGCACTGAGTTGCCGCCATGTGATTGGCTGATTAGAAATTAAGTCTTAACACACAGTTGGACAGGTGTACCTAATAAAGTGGCCAGTGAGTGTATATATATATATATATAGAAATGTGTCTCTATGACATATATGTGTGTATATATATATATAGAAATGTGTCTCTATGACATGTGTGTGTGTATATATATACTGTATATAGAAATGTGTCTCTATGACATGTATGTGTGTATATATATATATATATATATATATATATATATAAATGTGTCTCTATGACATGTGTGTGTATATATATATATAGAAATGTGTCTCTATGACATGTATGTGTGTATATATATATATAGAAATGTGTCTCTATGACATATATGTGTGTATATATATATAGAAATGTGTCTCTATGACATGTATGTGTATATATATATATAGAAATGTGTCTCTATGACATGTATGTGTGTATATATATATATAGAAATGTGTCTCTATGACATATATGTGTGTATATATATATATAAATGTGTCTCTATGACATGTATGTGTGTATATATATATAGAAATGTGTCTCTATGACATGTATGTGTGTATATATATATAGAAATGTGTCTCTATGACATGTATGTGTGTATATATATATAGAAATGTGTCTCTATGACATGTGTGTGTATATATATATATATAAATGTGTCTCTATGACATATATGTGTGTATATATATATATAGAAATGTGTCTCTATGACATGTGTGTGTGTATATATATATAGAAATGTGTCTCTATGACATGTGTGTGTATATATATATATATAAATGTGTCTCTATGACATATATGTGTGTATATATATATATAGAAATGTGTCTCTATGACATGTATGTGTGTATATATATATAGAAATGTGTCTCTATGACATGTATGTGTGTATATATATATATAGAAATGTGTCTCTATGACATATATGTGTGTATATATATATAGAAATGTGTCTCTATGACATGTGTGTGTATATATATATATATAGAAATGTGTCTCTATGACATATATGTGTGTATATATATATATAGAAATGTGTCTCTATGACATGTATGTGTGTATATATATTTATATATATAAATGTGTCTCTATGACATGTATGTGTGTATATATATATATAGAAATGTGTCTCTATGACATGTATGTGTGTATATATATAGAAATGTGTCTCTATGACATGTATGTGTGTATATATATATATAAATGTGTCTCTATGACATGTATGTGTGTATATATATATAGAAATGTGTCTCTATGACATGTATGTGTGTATATATATATAGAAATGTGTCTCTATGACATGTATGTGTGTATATATATATATAAATGTGTCTCTATGACATGTATGTGTGTATATATATATATAAATGTGTCTCTATGACATGTATGTGTGTATATATATATAGAAATGTGTCTCTATGACATATATGTGTGTATATATATATATATAGAAATGTGTCTCTATGACATGTATGTGTGTATATATATATATAGAAATGTGTCTCTATGACATGTATGTGTATATATATATATATATATAGAAATGTGTCTCTATGACATGTATGTGTGTATATATATATAGAAATGTGTCTCTATGACATATATGTGTGTATATATATATATATAGAAATGTGTCTCTATGACATGTATGTGTGTATATATATATATAGAAATGTGTCTCTATGACATGTATGTGTATATATATATATATAGAAATGTGTCTCTATGACATGTATGTGTATATATATATATAGAAATGTGTCTCTATGACATATATGTGTGTATATATATATAGAAATGTGTCTCTATGACATGTATGTGTGTATATATATATATAAATGTGTCTCTATGACATGTATGTGTGTATATATATATATAGAAATGTGTCTCTATGACATGTATGTGTGTATATATATATATATAAATGTGTCTCTATGACATGTATGTGTATATATATATATATATAGAAATGTGTCTCTATGACATGTATGTGTGTATATATATATATATATAGAAATGTGTCTCTATGACATGTATGTGTGTATATATATATATAAATGTGTCTCTATGACATGTATGTGTGTATATATATATAGAAATGTGTCTCTATGACATGTATGTGTGTATATATATATAGAAATGTGTCTCTATGACATGTATGTGTGTATATATATATATAAATGTGTCTCTATGACATGTATGTGTGTATATATATATATAAATGTGTCTCTATGACATGTATGTGTATATATATATATAGAAATGTGTCTCTATGACATGTATGTGTGTATATATATATATATATATAGAAATGTGTCTCTATGACATGTATGTGTGTATATATATATATAAATGTGTCTCTATGACATGTATGTGTGTATATATATACAGAAATGTGTCTCTATGACATGTATGTGTGTATATATATATAGAAATGTGTCTCTATGACATGTATGTGTGTATATATATATAGAAATGTGTCTCTATGACATGTATGTGTGTATATATATATATAAATGTGTCTCTATGACATGTATGTGTATATATATATATATAGAAATGTGTCTCTATGACATGTATGTGTGTATATATATATATATATAGAAATGTGTCTCTATGACATGTATGTGTGTATATATATATATAAATGTGTCTCTATGACATGTATGTGTGTATATATATATAGAAATGTGTCTCTATGACATGTATGTGTGTATATATATATAGAAATGTGTCTCTATGACATGTATGTGTGTATATATATATATAAATGTGTCTCTATGACATGTATGTGTGTATATATATATATAAATGTGTCTCTATGACATGTATGTGTATATATATATATATAGAAATGTGTCTCTATGACATGTATGTGTGTATATATATATATAAATGTGTCTCTATGACATGTATGTGTGTATATATATATAGAAATGTGTCTCTATGACATGTATGTGTGTATATATATATAGAAATGTGTCTCTATGACATGTATGTGTGTATATATATATATAAATGTGTCTCTATGACATGTATGTGTGTATATATATATATAAATGTGTCTCTATGACATGTATGTGTGTATATATATATATAAATGTGTCTCTATGACATGTATGTGTGTATATATATATATAAATGTGTCTCTATGACATGTATGTGTGTATATATATATATAAATGTGTCTCTATGACATATATGTGTGTATATATATATATAGAAATGTGTCTCTATGACATGTATGTGTGTATATATATATATAGAAATGTGTCTCTATGACATGTATGTGTATATATATATATATATAGAAATGTGTCTCTATGACATGTATGTGTGTATATATATATAGAAATGTGTCTCTATGACATGTATGTGTGTATATATATATATAAATGTGTCTCTATGACATGTATGTGTGTATATATATATATAGAAATGTGTCTCTATGACATGTATGTGTGTATATATATATATAAATGTGTCTCTATGACATGTATGTGTATATATATATATATAGAAATGTGTCTCTATGACATGTATGTGTGTATATATATATATATATATATAGAAATGTGTCTCTATGACATGTATGTGTGTATATATATATAAATGTGTCTCTATGACATGTATGTGTATATATATATATATAGAAATGTGTCTCTATGACATATATGTGTGTATATATATATAGAAATGTGTCTCTATGACATGTATGTGTGTATATATATATAGAAATGTGTCTCTATGACATGTATGTGTGTATATATATATAGAAATGTGTCTCTATGACATGTGTGTGTATATATATATATAGAAATGTGTCTCTATGACATATGTGTGTATATATATATATAGAAATGTGTCTCTATGACATGTATGTGTGTATATATATATAGAAATGTGTCTCTATGACATGTATGTGTGTATATATATATAGAAATGTGTCTCTATGACATGTATGTGTGTATATATATATATATATAAATGTGTCTCTATGACATGTATGTGTGTATATATATATATAGAAATGTGTCTCTATGACATATATGTGTGTATATATATATATAGAAATGTGTCTCTATGACATGTATGTGTGTATATATATATATAGAAATGTGTCTCTATGACATGTATGTGTGTATATATATATATAGAAATGTGTCTCTATGACATGTATGTGTGTATATATATATAGAAATGTGTCTCTATGACATGTATGTGTGTATATATATATATAGAAATGTGTCTCTATGACATGTATGTGTGTATATATATATATAGAAATGTGTCTCTATGACATGTATGTGTGTATATATATATAAATGTGTCTCTATGACATGTGTGTGTATATATATATATATAGAAATGTGTCTCTATGACATGTATGTGTGTATATATATATAGAAATGTGTCTCTATGACATGTATGTGTGTATATATATATATATATAAATATGTCTCTATGACATGTATGTGTGTATATATATATATAGAAATGTGTCTCTATGACATGTATGTGTGTATATATATATATATATAAATGTGTCTCTATGACATGTATGTGTATATATATATATATATATAGAAATGTGTCTCTATGACATGTATGTGTGTATATATATATATATATATATAGAAATGTGTCTCTATGACATGTATGTGTGTATATATATATATATAAATGTGTCTCTATGACATGTATGTGTGTATATATATATATAGAAATGTGTCTCTATGACATGTATGTGTGTATATATATATATAGAAATGTGTCTCTATGACATGTATGTGTATATATATATATATATATAAATGTGTCTCTATGACATGTATGTGTGTATATATATATATAGAAATGTGTCTCTATGACATGTATGTGTGTATATATATATATATATATAAATGTGTCTCTATGACATGTGTGTGTATATATATATATAGAAATGTGTCTCTATGACATATATGTGTGTATATATATATATAGAAATGTGTCTCTATGACATGTATGTGTGTATATATATAGAAATGTGTCTCTATGACATGTATGTGTGTATATATATATAGAAATGTGTCTCTATGACATGTATGTGTGTATATATATATATAGAAATGTGTCTCTATGACATATATGTGTGTATATATACACTCACTGGCCACTTTATTAGGTACACCATGCTAGTAAGGGGTTGGACCCCCTTTTGCCTTCAGAACTGCCTCAATTCTTCGTGGCAGAGATTCAACAAGGTGCTGGAAGCATTCCTCAGAGATTTTGGACCATATTGACATGATGGCATCACACAGTTGGCGCAGATTTGTCGGCTGCACATCCCTGATGCGAATCTCCCGTTCCACCACATCCCAAAGATGCTCTATTGGATTGAGATCTGGTGACTGAGGAGGCCATTTGAGTACAGTAAACTCATTGTCATGTTCAAGAAACCAATCTGAGATGATTCGAGCTTTATGACATGGCGCATTATCCTGCTGAAAGTAGCCATCAGATGTTGGGTACATTGTGGTCATAAAGGGATGGACATGGTCAGCAACAATACTCAGGTAGGCTGTGGCGTTGCAACGATGCTCAATTGGTACCAAGGGGCCCAAAGAGTGCCCAGAAAAAATTCCCCACACCATGACACCACCACCACCAGCCTGAACCGTTGATACAAGGCAGGATGGATCCATGCTTTCATGTTGTTTACGCCAAATTCTGACCCTACCATCCGAATGTCGCAGCAGAAATCGAGACTCATCAGACCAGGCAACGTTTTTCCAATCTTCTACTGTCCAATTTCGATGAGCTTGTGCAAATTGTAGCCTCAGTTTCCTGTTCTTAGCTGAGAGGAGTGGTACCCAGTGTGGTCTTCTGCTGCTGTAGCCCATCTGCCTCAAAGTTCGACGCACTGTGCGTTCAGAGATGCTCTTCTGCCTACCTTGGTTGTAACGGGTGGCAATTTGAGTCACTGTTGCCTTTCTATCAGCTCGAACCAGTCTGCCCATTCTCCTCTGACCTCTGGCATCAACAAGGCATTTCCGGGCACAGAACTGCCGCTCACTGGATTTTTTTTCTTTTTCGGACCATTCTCTGTAAACCCTAGAGATGGTTGTGCGTGAAAATCCCAGTAGATCAGCAGTTTCTGAAATACTCAGACCAGCCCTTCTGGCACCAACAATCATGCCACGTTCAAAGGCACTCAAATCACCTTTCTTCCCCATACTGATGCTCGGTTTGAACTGCAGGAGATTGTCTTGACCATGTCTACATGCCTAAATGCACTGAGTTGCCGCCATGTGATTGGCTGATTAGAAATTAAGTCTTAACACACAGTTGGACAGGTGTACCTAATAAAGTGGCCAGTGAGTGTATATATATATATATATATAGAAATGTGTCTCTATGACATATATGTGTGTATATATATATATAGAAATGTGTCTCTATGACATGTGTGTGTGTGTATATATATATATAGAAATGTGTCTCTATGACATGTATGTGTGTATATATATATATATATATAAATGTGTCTCTATGACATGTGTGTGTATATATATATATAGAAATGTGTCTCTATGACATGTATGTGTGTATATATATATATAGAAATGTGTCTCTATGACATATATGTGTGTATATATATATAGAAATGTGTCTCTATGGCATGTATGTGTGTATATATATATAGAAATGTGTCTCTATGACATGTGTGTGTATATATATATATATAAATGTGTCTCTATGACATATATGTGTGTATATATATATATATAGAAATGTGTCTCTATGACATGTATGTGTGTATATATATATAGAAATGTGTCTCTATGACATGTATGTGTGTGTATATATATAGAAATGTGTCTCTATGACATGTATGTGTGTATATATATATATAGAAATGTGTCTCTATGACATATATGTGTGTATATATATATAGAAATGTGTCTCTATGACATGTGTGTGTATATATATATATATAGAAATGTGTCTCTATGACATATATGTGTGTATATATATATATAGAAATGTGTCTCTATGACATGTATGTGTGTATATATATTTATATATATAAATGTGTCTCTATGACATGTATGTGTGTATATATATATATAGAAATGTGTCTCTATGACATGTATGTGTGTATATATATAGAAATGTGTCTCTATGACATGTATGTGTGTATATATATATATAAATGTGTCTCTATGACATGTATGTGTGTATATATATATAGAAATGTGTCTCTATGACATGTATGTGTGTATATATATATAGAAATGTGTCTCTATGACATGTATGTGTGTATATATATATATAAATGTGTCTCTATGACATGTATGTGTGTATATATATATATAAATGTGTCTCTATGACATGTATGTGTGTATATATATATATAAATGTGTCTCTATGACATATATGTGTGTACATATATATATAGAAATGTGTCTCTATGACATGTATGTGTGTATATATATATATAGAAATGTGTCTCTATGACATGTATGTGTATATATATATATATAGAAATGTGTCTCTATGACATGTATGTGTGTATATATATATAGAAATGTGTCTCTATGACATGTATGTGTGTATATATATATATATATAGAAATGTGTCTCTATGACATGTATGTGTGTATATATATATATAAATGTGTCTCTATGACATGTATGTGTGTATATATATATATAGAAATGTGTCTCTATGACATGTATGTGTGTATATATATATATATAAATGTGTCTCTATGACATGTATGTGTATATATATATATATATATATAGAAATGTGTCTCTATGACATGTATGTGTGTATATATATATATATATAGAAATGTGTCTCTATGACATGTATGTGTGTGTATATATATATATAAATGTGTCTCTATGACATGTATGTGTGTATATATATATAGAAATGTGTCTCTATGACATGTATGTGTGTATATATATATAGAAATGTGTCTCTATGACATGTATGTGTGTATATATATATATATAGAAATGTGTCTCTATGACATGTATGTGTATATATATATATAAATGTGTCTCTATGACATGTATGTGTGTATATATATATATAAATGTGTCTCTATGACATGTATGTGTGTATATATATATATAGAAATGTGTCTCTATGACATGTATGTGTGTATATATATATATATATATAGAAATGTGTCTCTATGACATGTATGTGTGTATATATATATATAAATGTGTCTCTATGACATGTATGTGTGTATATATATATAAATGTGTCTCTATGACATGTATGTGTGTATATATATATATATATAGAAATGTGTCTCTATGACATGTATGTGTATATATATATATATATATAAATGTGTCTCTATGACATGTATGTGTATATATATATATAAATGTGTCTCTATGACATGTATGTGTGTATATATATATATAAATGTGTCTCTATGACATGTATGTGTATATATATATATATAGAAATGTGTCTCTATGACATGTATGTGTGTATATATATATATATATAGAAATGTGTCTCTATGACATGTATGTGTGTATATATATATATAAATGTGTCTCTATGACATGTATGTGTGTATATATATATAGAAATGTGTCTCTATGACATGTATGTGTGTATATATATATAGAAATGTGTCTCTATGACATGTATGTGTGTATATATATATAGAAATGTGTCTCTATGACATGTATGTGTGTATATATATATATAAATGTGTCTCTATGACATGTATGTGTGTATATATATATAGAAATGTGTCTCTATGACATGTATGTGTGTATATATATATATAAATGTGTCTCTATGACATGTATGTGTGTATATATATATATAGAAATGTGTCTCTATGACATGTATGTGTGTATATATATATATACAGAAATGTGTCTCTATGACATGTATGTGTGTATATATATATATAAATGTGTCTCTATGACATGTATGTGTATATATATATAGAAATGTGTCTCTATGACATGTATGTGTGTATATATATATAGAAATGTGTCTCTATGACATGTATGTGTGTATATATATATATAAATGTGTCTCTATGACATGTATGTGTGTATATATATATATAAATGTGTCTCTATGACATGTATGTGTATATATATATATAGAAATGTGTCTCTATGACATGTATGTGTGTATATATATATATAAATGTGTCTCTATGACATGTATGTGTGTATATATATATAGAAATGTGTCTCTATGACATGTATGTGTGTATATATATATAGAAATGTGTCTCTATGACATGTATGTGTGTATATATATATATAAATGTGTCTCTATGACATGTATGTGTGTATATATATATAGAAATGTGTCTCTATGACATGTATGTGTGTATATATATATATAAATGTGTCTCTATGACATGTATGTGTGTATATATATATATAAATGTGTCTCTATGACATGTATGTGTGTATATATATATAGAAATGTGTCTCTATGACATATATGTGTGTATATATATATATAGAAATGTGTCTCTATGACATGTATGTGTGTATATATATATATAGAAATGTGTCTCTATGACATGTATGTGTATATATATATATATAGAAATGTGTCTCTATGACATGTATGTGTGTATATATATATAGAAATGTGTCTCTATGACATGTATGTGTGTATATATATATATAAATGTGTCTCTATGACATGTATGTGTGTATATATATATATATAGAAATGTGTCTCTATGACATGTATGTGTGTATATATATATATAGAAATGTGTCTCTATGACATGTATGTGTGTATATATATATAGAAATGTGTCTCTATGACATGTATGTGTGTATATATATATATATATATAGAAATGTGTCTCTATGACATGTATGTGTGTATATATATATAAATGTGTCTCTATGACATGTATGTGTATATATATATATATAGAAATGTGTCTCTATGACATATATGTGTGTATATATATATAGAAATGTGTCTCTATGACATGTATGTGTGTATATATATATAGAAATGTGTCTCTATGACATGTATGTGTGTATATATATATAGAAATGTGTCTCTATGACATGTATGTGTGTATATATATATATAAATGTGTCTCTATGACATGTATGTGTGTATATATATATAGAAATGTGTCTCTATGACATGTATGTGTGTATATATATATAGAAATGTGTCTCTATGACATGTGTGTGTATATATATATATAGAAATGTGTCTCTATGACATATGTGTGTATATATATATATAGAAATGTGTCTCTATGACATGTATGTGTGTATATATATATAGAAATGTGTCTCTATGACATGTATGTGTGTATATATATATAGAAATGTGTCTCTATGACATGTATGTGTGTATATATATATATATAAATGTGTCTCTATGACATGTATGTGTGTATATATATATATAGAAATGTGTCTCTATGACATATATGTGTGTATATATATATATAGAAATGTGTCTCTATGACATGTATGTGTGTATATATATATATAGAAATGTGTCTCTATGACATGTATGTGTGTATATATATATAAATGTGTCTCTATGACATGTGTGTGTATATATATATATATAGAAATGTGTCTCTATGACATGTATGTGTGTGTATATATATATATAAATATGTCTCTATGACATGTATGTGTGTATATATATATATAGAAATGTGTCTCTATGACATGTATGTGTGTATATATATATATATAAATGTGTCTCTATGACATGTATGTGTGTATATATATATATATATATAGAAATGTGTCTCTATGACATGTATGTGTGTATATATATATATAAATGTGTCTCTATGACATGTATGTGTGTATATATATATATAGAAATGTGTCTCTATGACATGTGTGTGTGTATATATATATAGAAATGTGTCTCTATGACATGTATGTGTGTATATATATATATAAATGTGTCTCTATGACATGTATGTGTGTATATATATATATAGAAATGTGTCTCTATGACATGTATGTGTGTATATATATATAGAAATGTGTCTCTATGACATGTATGTGTGTATATATATATAGAAATGTGTCTCTATGACATGTATGTGTGTATATATATATATAAATGTGTCTCTATGACATGTATGTGTGTATATATATATAGAAATGTGTCTCTATGACATGTATGTGTGTATATATATATATATAGAAATGTGTCTCTATGACATGTATGTGTGTATATATATATAGAAATGTGTCTCTATGACATGTACAGTGGGGAAAAAAAGTATTTAGTCAGTCAGCAATACTGCAAGTTCCACCACTTAAAAAGATGAGAGGCGTCTGAAATTTACATCATAGGTAGACCTCAACTATGGGAGACAAACTGAGAAAAAAAAATCCAGAAAATCACATTGTCTGTTTTTTTTTTCATTTTATTTGCATAGCATGGTGGAAAATAAGTATTTGGTCAGAAACAAAATTTCCTCTCAATACTTTGTGATATATCCTTTGTTGGCAATGACAGAGGTCAATCGTTTTCTGTAAGTCTTCACAAGGTTGCCACACACTGTTGTTGGTATGTTGGCCCATTCCTCCATGCAGATCTCCTCTAGAGCAGTGATGTTTTTGGCTTTTCGCTTGGCAACACGGACTTTCAACTCCCTCCAAAGGTTTTCTATAGGGTTGAGATCTGGAGACTGGCTAGGCCACTCCAGGACCTTGAAATGCTTCTTACGAAGCCACTCCTTCGTTGCCCTGGCGGTGTGCTTTGGATCATTGTCATGTTGAAAGACCCAGCCACGTTTCATCTTCAATGCCCTTGCTGATGGAAGGAGGTTTGCACTCAAAATCTCACGATACATGGCCCCATTCATTCTTTCATGTACCCGGATCAGTCGTCCTGGCCCCTTTGCAGAGAAACAGCCCCAAAGCATGATGTTTCCACCACCATGCTTTACAGTAGGTATGGTGTTTGATGGATGCAACTCAGTATTCTTTTTCCTCCAAACACGACAAGTTGTGTTTCTACCAAACAGTTCCAGTTTGGTTTCATCAGACCATAGGACATTCTCCCAAAACTCCTCTGGATCATCCAAATGCTCTCTAGCAAACTTCAGACGGGCCTGGACATGTACAGGCTTAAGCAGTGGGACACGTCTGGCACTGCAGGATCTGAGTCCATGGTGGCGTAGTGTGTTACTTATGGTAGGCCTTGTTACATTGGTCCCAGCTCTCTGCAGTTCATTCACTAGGTCCCCCCGCGTGGTTCTGGGATTTTTGCTCACCGTTCTTGTGATCATTCTGACCCCACGGGGTGGGATTTTGCGTGGAGCACCAGATCGAGGCAGATTATCAGTGGTCTTGTATGTCTTCCATTTTCTAATTATTGCTCCCACAGTTGATTTCTTCACTCCAAGCTGGTTGGCTATTGCAGATTCAGTCTTTCCAGCCTGGTGCAGGGCTACAATTTTGTTTCTGATGTCCTTTGACAGCTCTTTGGTCTTCACCATAGGGGAGTTTGGAGTCAGACTGTTTGAGGGTGTGCACAGGTGTCTTTTTATACTGATAACATTTTTAAACAGGTGCCATTACTACAGGTAATGAGTGGAGGAAAGAGGAGACTCTTAAAGAAGAAGTTACAGGTCTGTGAGAGCCAGAAATCTTGATTGCTTGTTTCTGACCAAATACTTATTTTCCACCATAATATGCAAATAAAATGAAAAAAAAACAGACAATGTGATTTTCTGGATTTTTTTTTCTCAGTTTGTCTCCCATAGTTGAGGTCTACCTATGATGTAAATTACAGACGCCTCTCATCTTTTTAAGTGGTGGAACTTGCACTATTGCTGACTGACTAAATACTTTTTTTCCCCACTGTATGTGTGTATATATATATAGAAATGTGTCTCTATGACATGTATGTGTATATATATATATATAGAAATGTGTCTCTATGACATGTATGTGTGTATATATATATATATAGAAATGTGTCTCTATGACATGTATGTGTGTATATATATATATAAATGTGTCTCTATGACATATATGTGTGTATATATATATATAAATGTGTCTCTATGACATGTATGTGTGTATATATATATATAGAAATGTGTCTCTATGACATGTATGTGTGTATATATATATATAAATGTGTCTCTATGACATATATGTGTGTATATATATATATAAATGTGTCTCTATGACATGTATGTGTGTATATATATATAGAAATGTGTCTCTATGACATATATGTGTGTATATATATATATAAATGTGTCTCTATGACATGTATGTGTGTATATATATATATAGAAATGTGTCTCTATGACATATATGTGTGTATATATATATATAGAAATGTGTCTCTATGACATGTATGTGTGTATATATATATATAGAAATGTGTCTCTATGACATGTATGTGTATATATATATAGAAATGTGTCTCTATGACATGTATGTGTGTATATATATATAGAAATGTGTCTCTATGACATGTATGTGTGTATATATATATATAAATGTGTCTCTATGACATGTATGTGTGTATATATATATAGAAATGTGTCTCTATGACATGTATGTGTGTATATATATATAGAAATGTGTCTCTATGACATATATGTGTGTATATATATATATAGAAATGTGTCTCTATGACATGTATGTGTGTATATATATATATAGAAATGTGTCTCTATGACATGTATGTGTATATATATATATATATAGAAATGTGTCTCTATGACATGTATGTGTGTATATATATATAGAAATGTGTCTCTATGACATGTATGTGTGTATATATATATATAAATGTGTCTCTATGACATGTATGTGTGTATATATATATATAGAAATGTGTCTCTATGACATGTATGTGTGTATATATATATATAGAAATGTGTCTCTATGACATGTATGTGTATATATATATATATATAGAAATGTGTCTCTATGACATGTATGTGTGTATATATATATATATAGAAATGTGTCTCTATGACATGTATGTGTGTATATATATATATAAATGTGTCTCTATGACATGTATGTGTGTGTATATATATAGAAATGTGTCTCTATGACATGTATGTGTGTATATATATATAGAAATGTGTCTCTATGACATGTATGTGTGTATATATATATATAAATGTGTCTCTATGACATGTATGTGTGTATATATATATATATAGAAATGTGTCTCTATGACATGTATGTGTGTATATATATATATAAATGTGTCTCTATGACATGTATGTGTGTATATATATATATAGAAATGTGTCTCTATGACATGTATGTGTGTATATATATATATAGAAATGTGTCTCTATGACATGTATGTGTGTATATATATATATAAATGTGTCTCTACGACATGTATGTGTGTATATATATATATAGAAATGTGTCTCTATGACATGTATGTGTGTATATATATATATATAGAAATGTGTCTCTATGACATGTATGTGTATATATATATATATAGAAATGTGTCTCTATGACATGTATGTGTGTATATATATATATAAATGTGTCTCTATGACATGTATGTGTATATATATATATATATAGAAATGTGTCTCTATGACATGTATGTGTGTATATATATATATATAGAAATGTGTCTCTATGACATGTATGTGTGTATATATATATATATAAATGTGTCTCTATGACATGTATGTGTGTATATATATATATAGAAATGTGTCTCTATGACATGTATGTGTGTATATATATATAGAAATGTGTCTCTATGACATGTATGTGTGTATATATATATAGAAATGTGTCTCTATGACATGTATGTGTGTATATATATATAGAAATGTGTCTCTATGACATGTATGTGTATATATATATATATAGAAATGTGTCTCTATGACATGTATGTGTGTATATATATATATAGAAATGTGTCTCTATGACATGTATGTGTGTATATATATATATAAATGTGTCTCTATGACATGTATGTGTGTATATATATATATATATAAATGTGTCTCTATGACATGTATGTGTGTATATATATATATAGAAATGTGTCTCTATGACATGTATGTGTGTATATATATATAGAAATGTGTCTCTATGACATGTATGTGTATATATATATATATAGAAATGTGTCTCTATGACATGTATGTGTGTATATATATATATATAGAAATGTGTCTCTATGACATGTATGTGTGTATATATATATAGAAATGTGTCTCTATGACATGTATGTGTGTATATATATATAGAAATGTGTCTCTATGACATGTATGTGTATATATATATATATATATAGAAATGTGTCTCTATGACATGTATGTGTGTATATATATATATAGAAATGTGTCTCTATGACATGTATGTGTGTATATATATATATAAATGTGTCTCTATGACATGTATGTGTGTATATATATATATAGAAATGTGTCTCTATGACATGTATGTGTGTATATATATAGAAATGTGTCTCTATGACATGTATGTGTGTATATATATATAGAAATGTGTCTCTATGACATGTATGTGTGTATATATATATATATAGAAATGTGTCTCTATGACATGTATGTGTGTATATATATATAAATGTGTCTCTATGACATGTATGTGTGTATATATATATATAAATGTGTCTCTATGACATATATGTGTATATATATATATATAGAAATGTGTCTCTATGACATGTATGTGTGTATATATATATAGAAATGTGTCTCTATGACATGTATGTGTGTATATATATATAGAAATGTGTCTCTATGACATGTATGTGTGTATATATATAGAAATGTGTCTCTATGACATGTATGTGTGTGTATATATATATATAAATGTGTCTCTATGACATGTATGTGTGTATATATATATAGAAATGTGTCTCTATGACATGTATGTGTGTATATATATATATAAATGTGTCTCTATGACATGTATGTGTGTATATATATATATAGAAATGTGTCTCTATGACATGTATGTGTGTATATATATAGAAATGTGTCTCTATGACATGTATGTGTGTATATATATATATAAATGTGTCTCTATGACATGTATGTGTGTATATATATATATAGAAATGTGTCTCTATGACATGTATGTGTGTATATATATATATAAATGTGTCTCTATGACATGTATGTGTGTATATATATATATAGAAATGTGTCTCTATGACATGTATGTGTGTATATATATATATATAAATGTGTCTCTATGACATGTATGTGTATATATATATATAGAAATGTGTCTCTATGACATGTATGTGTGTATATATATAGAAATGTGTCTCTATGACATGTATGTGTGTATATATATATATAAATGTGTCTCTATGACATGTATGTGTGTATATATATATAGAAATGTGTCTCTATGACATGTATGTGTGTATATATATATATATATAGAAATGTGTCTCTATGACATGTATGTGTGTATATATATATAGAAATGTGTCTCTATGACATGTATGTGTGTATATATATATAGAAATGTGTCTCTATGACATGTATGTGTGTATATATATATATAAATGTGTCTCTATGACATATATGTGTATATATATATATAGAAATGTGTCTCTATGACATGTATGTGTGTATATATATATAGAAATGTGTCTCTATGACATGTATGTGTGTATATATATATAGAAATGTGTCTCTATGACATGTATGTGTGTATATATATATATAAATGTGTCTCTATGACATGTATGTGTGTATATATATATATAGAAATGTGTCTCTATGACATATATGTGTGTATATATATATATAGAAATGTGTCTCTATGACATGTATGTGTGTATATATATATATAGAAATGTGTCTCTATGACATGTATGTGTATATATATATATATAGAAATGTGTCTCTATGACATGTATGTGTATATATATATATATAGAAATGTGTCTCTATGACATGTATGTGTGTATATATATATAAATGTGTCTCTATGACATATATGTGTATATATATATATATATAAATGTGTCTCTATGACATGTATGTGTGTATATATATATATAGAAATGTGTCTCTATGACATATATGTGTGTATATATATATATATAGAAATGTGTCTCTATGACATGTGTGTGTGTATATATATATAGAAATGTGTCTCTATGACATGTATGTGTGTATATATATATATAAATGTGTCTCTATGACATGTATGTGTGTATATATATATATAGAAATGTGTCTCTATGACATGTATGTGTGTATATATATATAGAAATGTGTCTCTATGACATGTATGTGTGTATATATATATAGAAATGTGTCTCTATGACATGTATGTGTGTATATATATATATAAATGTGTCTCTATGACATGTATGTGTATATATATATATAGAAATGTGTCTCTATGACATGTATGTGTGTATATATATATATATAGAAATGTGTCTCTATGACATGTATGTGTGTATATATATATATATATAGAAATGTGTCTCTATGACATGTATGTGTGTATATATATATAGAAATGTGTCTCTATGACATGTATGTGTGTATATATATATATAAATGTGTCTCTATGACATATATGTGTGTGTATATATATATAGAAATGTGTCTCTATGACATGTGTGTGTATATATATATAGAAATGTGTCTCTATGACATGTATGTGTGTATATATATATATATAGAAATGTGTCTCTATGACATGTATGTGTGTATATATATATATAGAAATGTGTCTCTATGACATGTATGTGTGTATATATATATAGAAATGTGTCTCTATGACATGTATGTGTGTATATATATATAGAAATGTGTCTCTATGACATATATGTGTGTATATATATATATAGAAATGTGTCTCTATGACATGTGTGTGTGTATATATATATAGAAATGTGTCTCTATGACATGTATGTGTGTATATATATATATAAATGTGTCTCTATGACATGTATGTGTGTATATATATATAGAAATGTGTCTCTATGACATGTATGTGTGTATATATATATATAAATGTGTCTCTATGACATGTATGTGTATATATATATATAGAAATGTGTCTCTATGACATGTATGTGTGTATATATATATATATAGAAATGTGTCTCTATGACATGTATGTGTGTATATATATATATATATATATAGAAATGTGTCTCTATGACATGTATGTGTGTATATATATATAGAAATGTGTCTCTATGACATGTATGTGTGTATATATATATATAAATGTGTCTCTATGACATATATGTGTGTGTATATATATATAGAAATGTGTCTCTATGACATGTGTGTGTATATATATATAGAAATGTGTCTCTATGACATGTATGTGTGTATATATATATATATAGAAATGTGTCTCTATGACATGTATGTGTGTATATATATATATATAGAAATGTGTCTCTATGACATGTATGTGTGTATATATATATAGAAATGTGTCTCTATGACATGTATGTGTGTATATATATATAGAAATGTGTCTCTATGACATATATGTGTGTATATATATATATAGAAATGTGTCTCTATGACATGTGTGTGTGTATATATATATAGAAATGTGTCTCTATGACATGTATGTGTGTATATATATATATAAATGTGTCTCTATGACATGTATGTGTGTATATATATATAGAAATGTGTCTCTATGACATGTATGTGTGTATATATATATATAAATGTGTCTCTATGACATGTATGTGTATATATATATATATAGAAATGTGTCTCTATGACATGTATGTGTGTATATATATATATATAAATGTGTCTCTATGACATGTATGTGTATATATATATATATAGAAATGTGTCTCTATGACATGTGTGTGTGTATATATATATAGAAATGTGTCTCTATGACATGTATGTGTGTATATATATATAGAAATGTGTCTCTATGACATGTATGTGTGTATATATATATAGAAATGTGTCTCTATGACATGTATGTGTGTATATATATATAGGAATGTGTCTCTATGACATGTATGTGTGTATATATATATATATAAATGTGTCTCTATGACATGTATGTGTATATATATATATATAGAAATGTGTCTCTATGACATGTATGTGTGTATATATATATATAGAAATGTGTCTCTATGACATGTATGTGTGTATATATATATAGAAATGTGTCTCTATGACATGTATGTGTGTATATATATATATATATAAATGTGTCTCTATGACATGTATGTGTGTATATATATATATATAGAAATGTGTCTCTATGACATGTATGTGTATATATATATATATAGAAATGTGTCTCTATGACATGTATGTGTGTATATATATATAGAAATGTGTCTCTATGACATGTATGTGTGTATATATATATATAAATGTGTCTCTATGACATGTATGTGTGTATATATATATAGAAATGTGTCTCTATGACATGTATGTGTGTATATATATAGAAATGTGTCTCTATGACATGTATGTGTATATATATATAGAAATGTGTCTCTATGACATGTGTGTGTGTATATATATATAGAAATGTGTCTCTATGACATGTATGTGTGTATATATATATAGAAATGTGTCTCTATGACATGTATGTGTGTATATATATATAGAAATGTGTCTCTATGACATGTATGTGTGTATATATATATAGAAATGTGTCTCTATGACATGTATGTGTGTATATATATATAGAAATGTGTCTCTATGACATGTATGTGTGTATATATATATATAGAAATGTGTCTCTATGACATGTATGTGCGTATATATATATATATAAATGTGTCTCTATGACATGTATGTGTATATATATATATAGAAATGTGTCTCTATGACATGTATGTGTGTATATATATATATATATAGAAATGTGTCTCTATGACATGTATGTGTATATATATATAGAAATGTGTCTCTATGACATGTATGTGTGTATATATATATATATAAATGTGTCTCTATGACATGTATGTGTGTATATATATATAGAAATGTGTCTCTATGACATGTATGTGTGTATATATATAGAAATGTGTCTCTATGACATGTATGTGTGTATATATATATATATAAATGTGTCTCTATGACATGTATGTGTGTATATATATATATAAATGTGTCTCTATGACATGTATGTGTGTATATATATATATAGAAATGTGTCTCTATGACATATATGTGTGTATATATATATATAGAAATGTGTCTCTATGACATGTATGTGCGTATATATATATATATAAATGTGTCTCTATGACATGTATGTGTATATATATATATATAGAAATGTGTCTCTATGACATGTATGTGTGTATATATATATATATAGAAATGTGTCTCTATGACATGTATGTGTATATATATATAGAAATGTGTCTCTATGACATGTATGTGTGTATATATATATAGAAATGTGTCTCTATGACATGTATGTGTGTATATATATAGAAATGTGTCTCTATGACATGTATGTGTGTATATATATATATAAATGTGTCTCTATGACATGTATGTGTGTATATATATATATAAATGTGTCTCTATGACATGTATGTGTGTATATATATATATAGAAATGTGTCTCTATGACATATATGTGTGTATATATATATATAGAAATGTGTCTCTATGACATGTATGTGTGTATATATATATATATAAATGTGTCTCTATGACATGTATGTGTGTATATATATATATATATATAAATGTGTCTCTATGACATGTGTGTGTATATATATATATATAGAAATGTGTCTCTATGACATATATGTGTGTATATATATATAGAAATGTGTCTCTATGACATGTATGTGTGTATATATATATATAAATGTGTCTCTATGACATGTATGTGTGTATATATATATATAGAAATGTGTCTCTATGACATGTATGTGTGTATATATATATATATATAAATGTGTCTCTATGACATGTATGTGTGTATATATATATATATATAAATGTGTCTCTATGACATGTGTGTGTATATATATATAGAAATGTGTCTCTATGACATATATGTGTGTATATATATATAGAAATGTGTCTCTATGACATGTATGTGTGTATATATATATAGAAATGTGTCTCTATGACATGTATGTGTGTATATATATAGAAATGTGTCTCTATGACATGTATGTGTGTATATATATATAGAAATGTGTCTCTATGACATGTATGTGTGTATATATATATATATATAAATGTGTCTCTATGACATGTATAACATATATATATAGAAATGTGTCTCTATGACATGTATAACATATATATATATAAATGTGTCTCTATGACATGTATGTGTGTGTATATATATATATATATATAAATGTGTCTCTATGACATGTGTGTGTATATATATATATATATAAATGTGTCTCTATGACATGTATGTGTGTATATATATAAATGTGTCTCTATGACATGTATAACATATATATATAGAAATGTGTCTCTATGACATGTATAACATATATATATATAAATGTGTCTCTATGACATGTATGTGTGTGTATATATATATATATATATATATATAAATGTGTCTCTATGACATGTGTGTGTATATATATATATATATAAATGTGTCTCTATGACATGTATGTGTGTATATATATATAAATGTGTCTCTATGACATGTATAACATATATATATATAAATGTGTCTCTATGACATGTATAACATATATATATATAAATGTGTCTCTATGACATGTATGTGTGTATATATATATATATAAATGTGTCTCTATGACATGTGTGTGTATATATATATATATATAAATGTGTCTCTATGACATGTATGTGTGTATATATATATAAATGTGTCTCTATGACATGTATAACATATATATATATAAATGTGTCTCTATGACATGTATAACATATATATATATAAATGTGTCTCTATGACATATATGTGTGTATATATATATATATAGAAATGTGTCTCTATGACATGTATGTGTGTATATATATATATAAATGTGTCTCTATGACATGTATGTGTGTATATATATATATAAATGTGTCTCTATGACATGTATGTGTGTATATATATATATAAATGTGTCTCTATGACATGTATATATATATATATATGTGTCTAGATCTATTCATTCTTTATTTAACCGGTCTCTGTGATTTTACTGTATTGGAAGAATTGCCGGCTTTTGGTAAAGGACACCGGGTGCGATTTTATCGCAAGTCACACATCTGGTCCGTTTTTAGTCCCATTTTTTCTCGCCCCCATAGACTTGCATTGTCGAATCCGATCCGAAAATCGGTGACAATCGCAGCATGCTGTGATTGTCTCGGTCCGAGGATCGGATCCGATCAAAAATCGCATGATAGGAGAAGCACCATAGAATAACATTGGGACGAATGCAATGCGATTTTTTATTGCATTGCATTCGTCCGATTTAATCGCTAGTGTGACCCCGGCCTAAAAAGCCGAACCTGAGATTTTTAAAAAATGTATATTATTTTTTTACTAATAAAACATTTATTTTTAATTGATTAAAATTTAGATCCTTACAATTTAATGTTTATCTAATGGTTTATTTCATCCTATGTCTCTTCCACATTGGATCCGCTTGCAGGAGCTTGTTAGTATAGCCGCGTGGTCTGATTGTCGGGCGGCAGAGCTGGAGGAAGCTGAGGCAGATCTCTAGGAGTTCGTGTCCGAGATTTGCTTTTCTTGCTCAGTATATATGTGTTTTTTAATTTTCCTTATTTTTTTCCTTTTGCTCAACAACCTGTGAAGTTATAATAGACATGTGAATATAAGAACAGCGTCTAACTCTTACTATGAGTATTTATACTGTCTGCTAACTATGAACTTTCACATCTGTCATCTGACTGGAGCTCATTTTTTGAAATCTGTGTGTACTTAATGCATCACCTGTGTATGCTTCATGTGGTAATTCCTGAAGAAGAGGTTGAAAAAACCTTGAAACGCGTAGAATAAACAACTCTCAAACGTTATTAACATTCTGGAAGTTCATCATTTGGGCAGCGCGGATGAAATCCACGTATTCCTTTGCAGAGTTATGGAAACTATTGAAGCAGGCCAAAAGTTAAAAAAATGTTTTTAAAAATATTAAAAAAAAAAAAAAATATAACAGTTCAGATCACACCCCTTTCACACCATTCAAAATAAAACAAAAGAAAAATCAAACATACACAAGTTTGGTATCGCCACGTTCAGAATCGCCCGATCTATCCATAAAGAAAGGAACAACCCGATCACTAGACGGCGTAGTGAGAAAAAAAGGCAAAATGCCAGAATTACGTTTTTTTGGTTGCAGTGACATTGCATTATATGTATTATATGTTGCATTATAATGTAATAACGGATGATGAAAAGATCGTATCTGCACCAAAATGGGTTCAATAAAAACATCCACTCAGCAACAATAAGCCCTCACCCAACCCGAGATCATGAAAATGGCGCAATTTTTTTCCAACAAATTTTGGATTTTTTTCACCACTTAAATACAAAGAACTGAGACCTGTTTGGTGTCTATGAACCTGTAATGACCTGGAGAATCATAATGGCAGGGCAGTCTTAGCATTTGGGGAATATGGTAAAAAGTTGTGGAGTTGCACTTTGTTTGCAATTTCACTGCACTTGGAATTTTTCCCCATTTTTGAGTACACGATATGGTAAAACCAATGATGTCGTTCCAAAGCACAACTTGTCCCGCAATAAACAAGCCCTAACATGGCCATACTGACAGAAACATAAAAAGTTATGGCTGTGGGAAGAAGGGGAGCGAAAAACGGAAACGCAAAAACGAAAAAGAGCAAGGTCTGTAAGGGGTTAACAAACCCTATTTTTCCTTCCCCAGTCTCCTCCTTAACCCTTTCTCCCCTTTATTCTGCCTCTTTCATGACTTTACATTTCTCTTTTTGCTGTTGTTTGGTTCTTGTCTGTATTACTGGGTATTTATAATCTGTCTCCCCTTTTTCTTTACCCCATTTACGTAAATAAATCTTTAATAAAAACTACTTTACCATAAAAGGCGCCCGCTGTGCGCCCGAGGACGCGGCTGATCTGTGCGGATTTGGAGATTTTCTCTCTCTAATAAAATCGCAGGTAAAAAACTGCAGAAACTTTATTAGGTGCAGAATCAAAGCTTTTCTGTCCTCTAAAAAGCGCATTAAGGCTGTGTGCCCACGATGTGATTTTTAAGCGTTTTTGCCGCGATTTTCGGCGCGAAAACGCTGCAAAAACGTTTAGAAATCGTGTACAGAACGCCCCCCCATGCATTCCTATGGCATTCCGCACATGCTGTGCTAATGCTGCGCTTTTTTCCACGGCGGAATCGCATCGCGGAAAAAATCGCAGCATGCTCATTCTTTTGTGCGGAATTGCAAAGAATTACCCATAGGAATGCATGAGAATCGCTGACTTCCTGCATGTGGCTATGCCCACCATGCGGGAAGTTAAGCGTCTCATGTGCGGTTGGTACCCACGGTGTGGAGGAGAGGAGACTGTCCTCCAGGCCCTGGGTACCATACCCCTGTAAAAAAAAGAATAAAAAATCGGGGTATATTTACCTTCCGGCGTCCCGCGCTGCCATTCCAGGCCTCAGCGTTCCCAGTAATGCCTTGCGGCAAGGTCCTGTGATGACGTGGTCTCGCGAGATCGCTATAGTAACGCGAGACTACGTCATCACAGGTCTCGCAAGGCATTACTGGGAACGCTGAGGCCGGGATGGCAGCGCAGGACGCCGGAAGGTAAATATACCCCGATTTTTTTTTTTTTTTTAGCATTTTAACATTCTATCTTTTACTATTGATGCTGCATAGGCGGCCTCAATAGTAAAAACCTAGTCACACTTGTCAAACACTATGTTTCACGAGTGTGACCAACCTGTCAATCACTTTCCAAGCGATGCTTCAAATCGCTTGGAAAGTGCTTGAGAAAATCGCGGCAAAATCGTGAACAGAATCGCGGTGAAATCGCGTGGAAAAAACCGCGTGATTTCTGGGAAGGAGTCCGATTTTCATTGTGCGTTTTAAAACGCTACGTGAGCACATAGCCTAAAACCGCAGCTTCACATCTGCACCAAGAACGCATCAAATAAGGGGGAGAAGATTGTTATTGTAGATGGTGCGGATCCTGCAGAAAACAAAAAACACCGTATTTCTGCAATGTGTGAACACCGCCTTACAGACACAAATAAGCCGGATGTCGTATAGTGACGCTACATAAAGAGGAGAACGTTCTGGAGGCTCCGACTGTGAATGACGGCACAAAAAATAATCCCCAGGTCCCACGCACGCTGGACCAGAGAGCCATGAATCCACCTGCTCATCTCCAGTCCCAACTGTCCCGGATACAGCAGTCAGTCCCGGATTTGGGTCTACGCCCTGCAGTCTCAGGCGTCTGCTGAATTTCCCTCACTACCAGCGTCCCTCTGACAACTCCTCCTGCCGGGGGAGAAAGCAGTGGTAAATGGCCGTGGATTAGGGTGAGGCCAAAATTTGCTGCTATGTGCGCCGCATGATCTGTGCCTCTATCTGTGCTTCAAAAGTTGTGAGGTGTGTACAGTTACTTGGTGTAACACTGGTGGATGTGGACCCACTGCACCATCGGCCAGGCTTACCCTAGAGAGGTGTAAGGCCATGTGCACACGATGCAGATATGCAGCGTTTCCGCAGCGGATTTTACCGCGCAGAAACATTGCATATCCGCATTGTGATGTACAGTACCTTTAAAATGAATGGAAAAAAAAAAACTCTGCGCAGACGCTGCGGATTTTTCCGCGCGGTTTTCCTGCGGTACAAAATCCGCAGCATGTTACTTCTTTTGTGCGGTTTTCTATCTCCCCTGTCACCAAATCCGCAGGGGGAAAACCGCAATGGAAAACCGCACAAAAACCGCATGAAAACCGCGTGAAAAATGGAAGAAATCCGCAGGAAAAATGCAGGTCATTTGACCTGCGGTTTTCTTCCATTCTGCATGGAAAAATACGCAGGGCTCAAAACTCCGTCTGCACTCAGCCTAAGTAGGTGTCCACCAGGACTTCACTAGAGCTACTGGTGGAGAGGATAGGCCGGACAGCCGGTAGACACCAGGAACTACTCCAGGGTAGTCCCCAAGACTACATCAGCTGATTGGTGGGTCAGAGACTCGAGTGTGAGGTACAACAGGCAAAGTGAACTGCCTAGGAACCAATATCCAGCAGAGAGCGGATGGTGGAGCTGCCTAATATAGGACCTGCCGGCACGGGATAGGCTGGGGAACCTAATCTGTGAAGGACACAGCAGGGTTAAATTCCTGTAGAGACTGGCCAATCCCCCAAGGCTAAATGGAAGCAACATGCTGAGAAGCTGCAGTGGCCATAGTGAGTAGGGAGGCGCTGAGAGGGCATGTGAGAGACCACCATAACGCCTGGTTAGGAGCCCACTCAGATGTCCCTGCGCTGAACCCCGCGCTGCACCTCGGAACAAATGTAATATTATCTTCACAGCAAGTGGTAAAGAAATCAGTGACACCTGTAAGATAAAAATGCCTATTACACCCTTAGATGACTTCCCTGATGGGCACAGTGTCTGAAATGGGGTCACTTTAGGGGGTTGCATGTTGTCCACAAACATCGGGGGCTTTACAATTGGTCCCCACAAGAGAGGACTGCCAAATTACTGCTCCAAAAGCAAAACAGTGACTCTCCCCATTGGAGCCCGGCCGTGTGCAGTCATTCCTGGCCTCAGGTTTATGGAGAAATTTCTGTGTAAATTATGGCTCCATTTTACTCTGTGAAATTTAAAAATTGGAGTCAAAAACATTTCACCTCGTACACACAGTGATCCGCTCCATACACCTCATACACACGCGGCTCCGCTCCGTACACCTCGTACACACGCGGCTCCGCTCCATACACCTCATACACACGCGGCTCCGCTCCGTACACCTCGTACACACGCGGCTCCGCTCCGTACACCTCGCACACACACGGCTCCGCTCCGTACACCTCGCACACACACGGCTCCGCTCCGTACACCTCGTACACACGCGGCTCCGCTCCGTACACCTCGTACACACGCGGCTCCGCTCTGTACACCTCGTACACACGCGGCTCCGCTCTGTACACCTCGTACACACGCGGCTCCGCTCTGTACACCTCGTACACACGCGGCTCCGCTCTGTACACCTCGTACACACGCGGCTCCGCTCTGTACACCTCGTACACACGCGGCTCCGCTCCGTACACCTCGTACACACGCGGCTCCGCTCCGTACACCTCGTACACACATGGCTCCGCTCCGTACACCTCGTACACACGCGGCTCCGCTCCGTACACCTCGTACACACGCGGCTCCGCTCCGTACACCTCGTACACACGCGGCTCCGCTCCGTACACCCCGTACACACGCGGCTCCGCTCCGTACACCCCGTACACACGCGGCTCCGCTCCGTACACCCCGTACACACGCGGCTCCGCTCCGTACACCCCGTACACACGCGGCTCCGCTCCGTACACCCCGTACACACGCGGCTCCGCTCCGTACACCCCGTACACACGCGGCTCCGCTCCGTACACCCCGTACACACGCGGCTCCGCTCCGTACACCTCGTACACACGCGACTCCGCTCCGTACAC
Source organism: Dendrobates tinctorius (assembly GCF_039654945.1). Taxonomy (NCBI): domain Eukaryota; kingdom Metazoa; phylum Chordata; class Amphibia; order Anura; family Dendrobatidae; genus Dendrobates; species Dendrobates tinctorius. The sequence continues at coordinate 1,836,025 of NW_027362061.1, read as the reverse complement.
CTCGGACACACGCGGCTCCGCTCCGTACACCTCGTACACACGCGGCTCCGCTCCGTACACCTCGTACACACACGGCTCCGCTCCGTACACCCCGTACACACGCGGCTCCGCTCCGTACACCCCGTACACACGCGGCTCCGCTCCGTACACCTCGTACACACGCGGCTCCGCTCCGTACACCCCGTACACACGCGGCTCCGCTCCGTACACCTCATACACACACGGCTCTGCTACATCCACCCTGTAAACCCCTCCTGACCCCACACAGAAACTTCCCCTCATCCAGCACCATGACAACCAGCACAGCAGAGTCCTGCACACGCTGAGGCCCCTGATCATGTGACCCCTGACTCCTCCCCTCCTGCGACCTCATCACAGGTCCTGTGCACAGAGCAGCCATATATGTGGAGTGCGGCTCTGCAGGTTAGTGATGGGCAGTCCGGCTCTTCTGGCTCCTTTCCCCACTTTTCTCCCTCCTGTCCCTTCACTATAAAGCCTGGGCCTCATTATACAGCTGTACAGGGGTCTAGTGAGGGCTTTTTAGCCCTTTCCTCAGACTGTAGCTCCTGGGCACAGGCCCTCACTCCTGTCCCTTCACTATAAAGCCTGGGTCTCATTATACAGCTGTACAGGGGTCTAGTGAAGGCTTTTTAGCCCTTTCCTCAGACTGTAGCTCCTGGGAACAGGCCCTCACTCCTGTCCCTTCACTATAAAGCCTGGGTCTCATTATACAGCTGTACAGGGGTCTAGTGAAGGCTTTTTAGCCCTTTCCTCAGACTGTAGCTCCTGGGAACAGGCCCTCACTCCTGTCCCCTCACTATAAAGCCTGGGCCTCATTATACAGCTGTACAGGGGTCTAGTGAAGGCTTTTTAGCCCTTTCCTCAGTCTGTAGCTCCTGGGCACAGGCCCTCACTCCTGTCCCTTCACTATAAAGCCTGGGCCTCATTATACAGCTGTACAGGGGACTAGTGAAGGCTTTTTAGCCCTTTCCTCAGACTGTAGCTCCTGGGCACAGGCCCTCACTCCTGTCCCTTCACTATAAAGCCTGGGCCTCATTATACAGCTGTACAGGGGTCTAGTGAAGGCTTTTTAGCCCTTTCCTCAGACTGTAGCTCCTGGGCACAGGCCCTCACTCCTGTCCCTTCACTATAAAGCCTGGGCCTCATTATACAGCTGTACAGGGGTCTAGTGAAGGCTTTTTAGCCCTTTCCTCAGACTGTAGCTCCTGGTCACCATGTGATCTCACCATAACCCTAACAAGCTAATTAAGGTGTGAAATCTTGATCAAAATTATCTCAGTACACAAATCTCCAAGGGTGCCCATAGTTTTGCATCGCCCTTTTTCCTTTTTGCAATTATGAAATTGTAAAAAAGTCTATATATATTTTTTTTTATTAATATTTTTGCCTAAAATACAAAGGCCATGTGTGATCTTAGAGGTTCGGCCTCTTAGAGATCATTTCATCTTCATCTTACTACTGATCACAATAACGGTCATTTTGACCAGGGGCGCCCACACTTTTACATGCCGCTGTCAATGCTTCATCCCGCTGGTGCTCAATATTTAATAGGGTCTTACTATTAAACTTAATGAAAAGTTTGGTGAATTTCTTTGAGCTGTTATTACTAGAGATGAGCGAATATCGTCGGAGAAGTTGTTATTGGCTAATATCACTTACCGAATAGCTGCATCGAGACCCCGGATCCCTGGAGCGCTCCCGATAATCAGCTGCATGTGTCGCCCTCCATGCAGGTGCTGTGACTATCACACAGCGCGACACACGCAGCTGATTATCGGGAGCGCTCCAGCACACTGAGTCCTGCACACACTGAGGCCCCTGATCATGTGACCCCTGACTCCTCCCCTCCTGTGACCTCATCACAGGTCCTGTGCACAGAGCAGTCATATATGTGGCGGACACTCCTGGATCTTCTGCTTTCTGGGCCGGTTCCTCCTGGGAGTCCTATTAACCCTTTCGCTCCCTGTATTCTCCTTTCTGACACGACAATATCTGAATTTGGACAGTGTGAGAGGAATATAAGCAATGTGGAAGAAAAAATGACAATTTTACTTTATTTCCTCACAAAAATGTGACTTTACCCCAAAATTGGCAGCGTAACAAATCCTTATTTCCCCCACTGTAGTTTGTAGACTCCATATACAGATCCCTTAAGTGTGAAAAGAGCTGAATTCCCCACTTAAGTTATTGTATTTTGGAAATTGCCCCCACTGGGAATTTATCTCCAGGTAAAGGCACAATTGTGTCTCCATGGGGGTTGTGCTCACAGCCCAACATCGTGTGGCCTCCAAAGAAATGCCACCCCACACCATTACTGACCACTGCCAAACCGGTCATGCTGAAGGATGCTGCAGGCAGCAGATCGCTCTCCACGGCGTCTCCAGACTCTGTCACGGCTGTCACATGTGCTCAGTGTGAACCTGCTTCCATCTGTGAAGAGCACAGGGCGCCAGTGGTGAATTTGCCAATCCTGGTGTTCTGTGGCAAATGCCAAGTGTCCTGTACGGTGTTGGGCTGTGAGCACAACCCCCATCTGTGGATGTCGGGCCCTCAGACCATCCTCATGGAGTCAGTTTCTAACCGTTTGTGCAGACTCATGAACATTTGTGGCCTGGTGAAGATCATTTTGCAGGTCTCTGGCAGTGCTCCTCCTGTTCCTCCTTGCACAAAGGTGGAGGTAGCAGTCCTGCTGCTGGGTTGTTGCCCTCCTACAACCCCCTTCACGTCTCCTTGTGTACTGGCCTGTCTCCTGGTAGCACCTCCAGCCTCTGGACACTACGCTGACAGACACAGCAAACCTTCTTGCCACAGCTCGCATTGATGTGCCATCCTGGATGAGCTGCACTACCTGAGCCACTTGTGTGGGTTGTAGAGTCCGTCTCATGTTACCATGAGTATGAAATCACAACCAACATTCAAAAGTGACCAAAACATCAGCCAGAAAGCATTGGTACTGAGATGTGGTCTGTGGTCCCCACCTGCAGAACCACTCCTTTATTGAGGGTGTCTTGATAATTGCTAATAATTTCCATCTGTCGTCTATTCCATTTGCACAACAGCATGTGAAATTGATTGTCAATCAGTGTTGCTTCCTAAGTGGACAGTTTGATTTCACAGAAGTTTGATTTACTTGGAGTTATATTCTGTTGTTTAAGTGTTCCCTTTATTTTTTTGAACAGTGTATATAGATAGAGAGATTGGTTTTTTTTCTTTGCGTTGGAGGGTCCAATTCCAGCTATTGCTGTGTGATCTGTGATTTCTATCTACTCCACTGTGTACAGGATAATAGAGTATAATAAAGTAGTTATGGACATGACGTAACTAACATTGTGCAGTGACTCTGCTTTCCATATAGTGATGGATATTTCTTGTTGCTGAAACTGTGATATTTTTCCTCTTTAAACCTTTTTTAAACCCCTCTGATCAGTGCGATCATACAACATACAAGCCTCTGATGGCTCCGGTGATGCCCTGTACTCCTGTAGTGCCGTGTATCATCACTGCCTGTCAGTGTAATACTAACGGCCCCATACACATGAGATCAGAGTTGGCTGAACGGTCATTTGGCAGACGGCGATCTCTCCCGACTCCCCCATACACACAAATATTCCAGCTTTCCTGTGGTCTGTATGAGAGAGTCGCCTCCAGACTCCTCTAGAGGAGGATTATCTACAGGAAGAACAGACGGATTATCCTCTGAAATTCAGGATGCCAGATCCTTCTCTGCCCTGACATCATCTGTCGGGAGGCCCCGAAATACATTATATGGTCGGCCAATCCCCCCGAAATCAGTGCTTTCATGGAACTTTAGTCTAATGTGTATGGGGGTGTAAGATGGGCACCGGACGAGTCCTTGAGGGGAGATATGTGTCATCGTGGCTCTTAGCTGCGGTGATGTGAGCTCGGAAGAATGCTCCAGCACATATAGTGCTGAGAGAGTTATTAGGCCATTCCAGTGATGGGTGGGAATGACTGCTTACATGTCCCATTCCCAGGGGTGTGGCAGATAAAATGGAGGCTGATTCTCTCAGTCAGTGTCTGGAACTGGAGATGTGTGAAACTTCTGTGTGAATCAGAGCTGAGATCTAACGTGAGAGAAGATTCCAGTGCGGGGAAGACGGGAAACCTTCATATAGACGGCCGGTGGGGATGGAGGCAGTGACCGACTCTGGCCACATCTGTCTCTAGAGCCGCAGTAGAAGATGAAGATGTCGTCCTCATCATGAAGGAGTTATTTCTCATGTCGCGTGTAATGAATATCTCCTGCAGTATTGCTAATGCCGATTCCAGGGTCGGTAATGAGACGAGAATTAGCGTTATGGAAGATGAGTCTATGAGGAACGTGTTCAGCTGCCGACTCCGAGGAGGAAACTGCTTGTTGTCTGTGGCCTAAATATATAGGTTTTATTAGTAGATGTCAGGGAAGAAAACTAAACCCTGTAAGATAATAAATCTCCTCATATGTTTCCCTTATTATCTCCAGTAATTGTATTATTACACAGGATTCTTATGATGTTACATCGGATCATCTTCTTCTCATTCAGGTCTCTACAATATCGGATCCTCTCAGTGAAGATCTTCTACAGAGGAGAATTTTCCTGATTTACCCATCAAGGACGGATATGGACAGAGACAAGATGGCGGAGAGGATGTTACACCTCACCCTAGAGATCCTCTTCCGTCTCACTGGAGAGGTGAGAGATTCTGATGACGTCACATTCCATCATTCTTATCTATGGGAACAACAGATGGACAGAACTGGAGAGGTGAGGACTCTGGAAATGTCTGTAGTGAGATTTATTAATGTGTCTCTCCATAACCAGGATTACACAGTGGTGAAGAAGACCTCTAGTGATCGCTGTCAGGACCCTGTGTCTGAGGGATGTGGAAGACCCCTGAGCCCAATCACGGGGCCTCCACCTCACCCCCTGATCCATGAGGACATCAATGACCAGAAGATCCTAGAACTCATCTACAAGATGATTGAGCTGCTGACTGGAGAGGTGACACTGCTGGGAATGCTGGGACATTATACAGTAACGCTATGAAGGGATCGGGGGGATGACGGTATCATTGTATGTGTCAGGTTCCTATAAGGTGTCAGGATGTCGCTGTCTATTTCTCCATGGAGGAGTGGGAGTATTTAGAAGGACACAGAGATCTGTACAAGAACGTCATAATGGAGGTTCCCCAGCCCCTCACATCTCCAGGTAATAGACAGGACTAAATACACACGGCCTATAATTATCTGTATGTAGAGAATGAATTCAGTCCCTGTATGTGTTTCCCCCAGATCTATCCAGTAAGAGGACAACACCAGAGAGATGTCCCCGTCCTCGTCTTCCACAGGACTGTAACCAAGAAGATCCCAGTGCTCCTCAGGATCATCAGGTAGATGGAGAGAAGGTGTCAGGAGATCTCCCCTATGATGTGTAGACGGCTGTGAAGGTCTTGTGCTCAGTCTTGTTTTATCCACCAGTATTATATGTTTTATACTTGTGTAATGAGAACGGTGGAGATGGCAGGATTAGAGCTGATCATAGATGGGACTTCTCCATCTGTCTGTGACTTTTACAATATTTTTTTCAGGGTGAAGATCTGACCCATATTAATACTACAGAGACATATGTGAGAGATGATGAGCGGTGTAAAGAGGAGATTCCCACATATGACTACCCAGGTGAGTAGTAACCACTGAATGCAGAGAAGTCACAGATTCCTCTCAGTCACCGGCTGTGGCTGCTTTATCGGTGGTGTAGTCCGGCCGTATTACCATGATCACCATTTTGCCTCTAGACCACAACATTCTCCTCCACCCAAAACTGTTCAAATGACTTTGGGCAGTGAAATCCCTTTTCTATAGAATTTACAACCAATTACATTGTTTTTGATCCTAAGGAATTCAGATTACTGCACAATCTCTCCTGAAATGGGGAGCAATATTATTTTCTCTAATCTTCTGCTCAGGATTCATAGTAGCTCCAATGGTCCACCATAAATGAGGGCAACTCTGGTTTACTGTTGTGTAATCTTTATTTGTAGTTTTCAGTTAATGAGATTCTCGTGCTTTGGGGTGGGGCTGTGGGTGGGGCTGTGGGCGGGGCTTTGTGTTGCTCTGATTACATATTCATCTGTATTGGCTTATGACAGGTCGCTGACCCCTCACTGACCTGCCCCCCATTATTACATAATGCATATAATAGCATTGATATTATTGGGGATAATGCCTATAATATTGTGGCTATTGTGAGGCTTAGAAAAAAAAAATTACATCCAGCAAAATGTCACCGACGTTGGCGGCGCCTGCGCAGTAGCATGTATAAGTAAGAGATAGATGCTACTGTGCAGGCGCCGCCATCACCGGTGACATTTTGCATTTTACACAACAACCACAAGACGGATTTCATCACCAGGTATCATTGTAATCAGTATAACGGCGCTGACCTGACAGTGTCTGTAGGTTACTGAGCACAATCCTGCTGACAGGTTCCCTTTAAGACATCTCATCTCTGCACTATTATACACAGTTCTCTATAAATGTGTAATATTTCCTCTTGAAGCTCATCTGACAGAAAATATTGGCCCTTACGATAGTTTAGATTGTGACGACACCGAGCCCCATACTCTAATTATCTGTTAATTGCCCCCTGCTGTAAACCGTCCTCCAATTCCCTCCTCCTCCTCCCTCCCTCACTCACCTTGCTTCATTTCATGGACAGTTGAATGGTATAAGTTGAACAGAGAAGGTCAGAAATGACCTTGGTCAGATGTGACATCATTTGAAGTGACATATTTAAAGTGATACATGAGAAATATACCAGAAATTGGTCAAAAGGTAAGACTTAGGCTAAGTGCACACGTTGCAGAAATGTTCTGCTCAAAAACCTGAATCCCTTCCCAGAAACCGCACCTATTTTTCCGCTTGGGTATTTTGCGCGGTTTTGATGCGTTTTTGATGCGTTTTTTTTCCGCAGCGGTTTAAAACCGCATGGAAGAGGCCTAAAACGGGGAAAATCCGCAAAATTAATGAGCATGCTGCGTTTTTTACCGCGATGCGGTTTTTTCGCGGTAAAAAACGCATCAATGTGCACAAAAAGTGCAAAATGCATAGAAATGACTGTGCAGCTTATTTTTAGCGGTTTTATAGCGAAAACCGCGGTAAAAACCGCTAAAAAAACGCTGTGTGTGTGAACACAGCCTAACCACTGCTTTCTTACTTTACTTGTTTGTTTTTTTTACTCTGCTCTTTAACCATGCTTACATTTGCCATCACCATTTTTGCTCCACTAATTATTATTATTATTTATTTAGCACCATTGATACCATGGTGCTGTACATGAGAAGGGGTTACATACAGATTACAGATATCACTTACAGTAAACAAACTAACAATGATAGACTGATAGAGGGGAGAGAGGACCCTGCCCTTTCGGGCTTACATGCTACAGGATGGTGATATCACCGGTAGTGGTGAGGGAGGAGATAGCGGAGTTATTGCAGGCTGTAGGCTTTCTTGAAAAGGTGGGTTTTCAGGTTCCATCTGAAGGATCCAAATGTGATTGATAGTCGGACTTGTTGGGGCAAAGAATTCCAGAGAATAGGGGCAGTTCGGGAGAAGTCTTGGAGGCGGTTGGGTGAGGAGCGAATGAGTGTGGAGGAGAGAAGGAAGTCTTGGGAGGACCAGAGATTACGTGAGGGAAGGTATCGGGAGATGAGTTCAGAGACATATGGGGGAGACAGGTTATAGATGGCCTTGTAGGTCAGTATTAGTAATTTGAACTGGATACGCTGAGGGAATGGGAGCCAGTGAAGAGATTTGCAGAGGGGAGAAGCGGAAGAGTAGTGAGGAGAGAGATGAATTAGTCGGGCAGCAGAGTTAAGGATGGACTGGAGAGGTGCGAGGGTGTTAGCAGGGAGACCACAGAAAAGGATGTTGCAGTAGTCGAGGCAGGAGATGATGAGGGCATGCATAAGCATGATGGTGGTCAGATAGGGGGAAGGGAGAGGTTGTGAGATTAGATAGGGAACAGAGGCGGGTGAAGATGAGGTCTAATGTATGTCCATCTGTGTGGGTGGCTGTGGAGGAACACTGAGTAAGTCCAAAGGATGAGGTAAGTGACAGGAGTTTGGAGGCTGGTGGGTGTCAGTAGGGATATTGAAGTCCCCCATGATGATGGTTGGGATGTCAGAAGGGAGAAGGTGGAGGAGCCAGGTGGAGAATTGGTCGATGAAGGCAGTGGCTGAGCCCGGTGGTCGGTATATGACAGCCATTTAGAGATTAGAGGGAGAGTAAACACGGACAGAGTGAACCTCGAAAGAAGGGAGGATAAGGGAGGGTGGGGGTTGGATAGGATTGAAGGAGCAGTTTTTAGAAAGGAGGAAACCCACTCCTCCGCCTTGTTTGTTGCCAGGGCGAGGAGTGTAGGTAAAGGGGATACCGCCGTAACTCAGTGCGGCCGGGGAGGCCGTGTCAGGGGGTGTCAGCCAGGTCTCAGTGAGGGCCAGGAAGGAAAGGTTGTGGGAGATAAAGAGGTCGTGGATCACGTGGAGCTTGTTGCAGATGGAGCGAGCATTCCAAAGTGCTCCAGAAAGAGGGTGCGGGAGGGAGGGGGTCAGTGGCACAGGTTTTAAGTGTGAGAGATTGCAGTAGTTTCTCTTAGTGTGAGAAAGATAGGGGTGAGGATTAGTGGGATGTATGAGGCGGGGGGCAGGATTGGGGGATATGTCACCAGCAGTGAGAAGAAGCAGAGAAAGGGAAAGCAGGTGGGTGAAGGAGAGTGATCGTCTTGTATTGTATGTTAGTAGGATAGGTCTGCGGTTAAGGAGTATGTCTGCAGATAAAGCGAGGTGGGGGGGTAATAGAGAAGGGAAGATAGTTATTTGGTTAGAAGGTTCAGGGGTTTGGGGATAGCGAAGGAGAGTGAAGATTAGTGGACAAATCTGAACTCAACATCTTTCCTCCATCTCACAGATCTTCCTTACCCAACCTAACTAAAACAATTAATGACATCACACTTTCCCCAGTACCGGAAGTCCGCTGCCTCGGAGTAACCTTTGACTCTGCCCTGTCCTTCAAACCGCACATCCAAGCTCTTTCTACCTCCTGTCGCCTCCAGCTCAAAAATATTTCCAGAATCCGTCCTTTCCTCAACCCAACATTACTGACCAATAGTACTAAAGACTTACGCACAGCCAAAGCTAACAGACAGTTCTCCATCCTCCTTAACCAGTTCTCTGCCTTTGACACAGTTGACCACTGCCTACTGCTACAGATTCTTTCTTCCCTTGGCATCAAAGACCTTGCCCTGTCCTGGATTTCCTCATACCTTTCTGACCGCACATTCAGCGTTTCCCATTCCCACACTACCTCCTCATCCCGCCCCCTCTCTGTTGGAGTCCCCTAAGGCTCTGTCCTGGGGCCCCTACTTTTTTCCATCTATACTCTTGGCCTAGGACAACTCATAAAGTCCCATGGCTTTCAGTACCATGTCTATGTGGACAACACTCAGATCTACCTCTCTGGCCCAGATGTCACCTTTCTGCTGTCCAGAATCCCGGAGTGTCTATCAGCCATATCCTCCTTTTTCACCTTTCGCTTCCTAAAACTCAACATAGATAAAACTGAACTCATTATCTTTCCTCCATCTCACATATCTTCCCTACCCGATCTATCTATTATGGTAAACGGTATCACACTCTCTCCAGCACGTGAAATCCGCTGTAATTCTCGACTCTGCCCTGTTCTTCAAACCACACGTCCAATCTCTTGCTACCTCCTGTCGCCTCCAACTCAAAAATATTTCCAGAATCCGTCCCTTCCTCAGTCCTCAATCTACTAAAACTCTTGTACATGCCCTCATCATCTCCCACCTTGACTACTGCAACACTCTCCTCTGTGGCCTCCCTGCTAACTCTCTTGCACCACTCCAGTCTGTCCTCAATTCTGCTGCCCGACTAATCCACCTCTCTCCTCGCCACTCCCCTGTCTCCCCCTCTCTGCAAATCTCTCCATTGGCTCCCAATTCCCCAACGAATCCAGTTCAAACTACTAACACCGACCTACAAAGTCACCCACAACCTTTCCCCTCCCTATATCTCTGAACTAATCTCCCAATATCTTCCCTCACATAATCTTCGATCCTCCCATGACCTCCTACTCTCCTCCACACTTATTCGTTCCTCACACAACCGCCTCCAAGATTTCTCCTGAATATCCCCTATCCTCTGGAATGCCATGCCTCAACACGTCCGATTATCCACCACCCTCAGTTCCTTCAAACGGAACCTGAAAACCCATCTTTTCAGGAAAGCTTACAGCCTGCAATGACGATTCTGCCGCCTCACCACCGCCCGAGCTGCCGCCTCATCTCCACCAGAGCTGCTGCACCCCCGACGTTCTGTCTCTTCCCCACTATCCCGTAGAATGTAAGTCCGCAACGACAGGGTCCTCTCCCCTCTGTACCAGTCTGTCATTGTAAATTTGTTTACTGTTAACAATATCTATAACTTTGTATGTAACCCCCCTTCTCATGTACAGCACCATGGAATTAATGGGCGCTATAGAAATAAATAATAATTACCCCAGAGAGGTTTCACCACTAGCTACTCATTTATTACTGATGGAGACTGTGGAGTTTGATCATTTCAGTAGATGTTATTGTCTATAGTCACAGTGTGTGATTACAGTAGTGTCCAAAATCCTCTGATTTAACCTCTTCCCGCAGCCAGTTTAGTGTTCTTAATCTGGCCCCATTTTTAATATCTGACGTGTGTCACTTTATGTGGTCGTAAATTATTCACAAAGGATAATAGGAAACAAATGGATCTTACAAATTATTTTCCAGCTTCGCACTATACCCTACATACGGTTGTACACTACTGTCTGGGCACATGGCAGTGTTCAGAAGGGAAGGAGCGCCATTTAGCTATTTGAATGCAGATCTTGCTGGAATAGTTTGTAGACAAAATGTATTGGGAGCACTGTTCATGGTCACCTGGCAGCTCAAAAGATGTCCACCATAACCATGCATGGCTCTATCTTCTCTGCTTTCTATATCCCAAGGATCGCCTTGCTCATCGCCCTTTAACACCATTACGTGGATCTGGACTTACACTGGGACCCCTAGGCTTGCACCATGGTGTTACCTGCTATTATGTGGTGTTAGATGGCAAGAAGAATAGTCAGGTAGCTGTGTCAGAACCAGAAGGCCAGAATCAGAAGACACAAGAGTAGTCAGTAAACGGGCCACGGTCACAGCAGGAAACAAATACACAAGCCGCAAGCTGAGCACAGAGGACTGAACCAGAGGAGACAAAGCTGTAACTGGCAGGTTCCGGCCATGTGCTTTGCGCTTTAGTAGGGTGTGGTACTTTCCAATTGGCTGAAGTATGGAGCAGATTACTCCAGCTGGACAGCAGGAACAGATCCCAGATAAGATTGGACACACCATATGCAGAAGCCCTAATATAACTAAATGACAGAAAACCAGAATAGTCGAAATCCCCATAAAGTAATTCCATGTAATTAATTAATTAATAATTCATTGATGGTTGTATTCTATACACACGTGGTCAAAATTGTTGGTACCCCTCTGTTAATGACAGAAAAATCCACAATGGTCACAGAAATAACTTGAATCTGACAAAAGTAATACAAAAGTAATAATAAATAAAAAAATCTATGAAAATGAACAAATGAAAGTGAGACATTGCTTTTCAATCAAGCTTCCACAGAATGTGTAAATCAAGGTATGTTCACTAATTTGCATCACAGGTGTCTACAGTCTTGGAATCAGTGAGTGACCTGTATAGAGGCTACAGATACTCACTGTGCTGTTTGGTGACATGGTGTGTATCACACTCAACATGGACCAGAGGAAGCAAAGAAGAGAGATGTCTCAGGAGATTAGAAAGAAAATTATAGACAAACATGTTACAGGTAAAAGTTATAAGACCATCTCCAAGCAGCTTCATGTTCCTGTGACTACAGTTGCACATATTATTCAGAAATGTAAGTTCCATGGGACTGTAGCCAACCTCCCTGGATGTGGCCGCAGGAGGAAAATTGATGACAAATCAAAGAGACGGATAATACGAATGGTAACAAAAGAGCCCAGAAAAACTTCTAAACAGATTAAAGGTGCACTTCAAGCTCAAGGAACATCAGTGTCATCGCACCATCTGTCATTGTATGAGCCAAAGTGGTCTTCATGGGAGGCAACCAAGGAGGACACCATTGTTGAAAAAAATCATAAAAAAAAGACTGGAATTTGCCAAACTACATGTTGACAAGCTACAAAGCTTCTGGGAGAATTTCCTATGGACAGATGAGATATAAATGGAACTTTCTGGCAAGTCACATCAGCTCTATGTTCTCAGATGGAAAAATGAGGCATATCACAAAAAGAACACTGTTCCTACTGTGAAACATGGAGGAGACTCTGTTACGTTCTGGGGCTGCTTTGCTGCATATGGCACAGGGTGTCTAGAATCTCAGTCACAGGTCATGGGTCTTGCAACAGGATAATGACACACAATACACAGCTAAAACACGCAAGAATGGCTAAGAGGAAAATATTGGACTATTCTGAAGTGGTATTCTATGAGCCCTGACCTAAATTCTTATGAGCATCTTTGGAAAGAGCTGAAACATGTCATCTGGAAAAGGCAACCTTCAAACACAAGACAACTGGAGCAGTTTGCTCTTGAGGAGTGGTCCAAAATACCTGTTGAGAGGTGCAGAATTCTCATTGAGAGTTACAGGAATCGTTTGATTGCAGTGATTGCCTCAAAAGGTTGTGCAACAAAATATTTTAGTTAAGGGAACCTTCATTTCTGTCCAGGCCTATTTCATGAGTTTTATTTATTTATTTATTTTTAATTCTCTGGAATCATGGTTGAAAAGCAATGTCTGACTTTCATTTGCTCATTTTCATAGATTTTTGATTTATTTCTACTTTTGTCAGATTCAAGTTATTTCTGTGACCATTGTGGGTTTTTCTGTTATTAAACGAGGGGTACCAACAATTTTGACCATGTGTGTAGGAGGAGTGAATATTTTGACTCCACAGCCACTTTCCGGAAATGAATAGTGGATGTTGGAGAGTGAAAATTACACATTTGATATTTTATTACCCAGCATATAGTGCCCAGATTGTCCTCCAGGAGACACCGCAAATTAAGTGGATTCTTCTCACTATAATATTGCTAAATACAGGGATCCTAAATGTTGTTTGCGCACACTGCAAGACTCCGAAGTGAGAGCGGATTTTGCTGGATTGGTTTATGGAAACCTTGTTGCTTTTCAGCAGCCTTTGAGCCACTAATAGTGTGGGAACCTCTGTTTTTCCAATGACAGATGATGGACCTGAGTGGGGACTTGTTTTTGTGAGATAAGAATTGGTATTATTTTGGCCTACATAACATTGATTGTTTTTTTTATGCTTTACATTTGGGAGGCAGAATGAACAAACAGTTGAACACCGCACACTACTGGCTCATCCAACAAGGTTTCTATTAGACTGTGAACTGTCATTGTCTTGGTAAATAATTAAAGCTTTTTACATAGCTTGCCATTTTTATGGACAGTTTAAGTAGAAATGTTCAAAAATATAAAACTCAAGGATATTTTATAAATAAATAATTGTTTTTATCTTAGCAGATGACTGTACCAGGAGATCAGAGGGACAGCTGACATCTTCAATTTTGAAATCTGATGATCTTGAGATCCTACAAGATAAAACTGAAGTGATTGCTATTACTCCAGATATAGCATCATCCATTCACAGCAAAGATCTGTCATCTGATCCTATGAAACAGGTCCCATCTTCTGATTCATTACTGACTACTAAGGGAAATCAAAGTCACAAAAGAGGCATTAAAAAACAAACTGCTCCTAAGGCAAAGAAGTCATTCTCATGTTCAGAATGTGGGAAATGTTTTACATGGAAATCACATTTTGTTGCACACCAAAGAACTCACACAGGGGAGAAGCCTTTTTCCTGTTCAGAATGTGGGAAATGCTTTACACTGAAATCACATTTTGTTACTCACCATAAAACTCACACAGGTGAGAAGCCTTTTTCCTGTTCAGTATGTGGGAAATGTTTTACACATAAATCACATTTTGTTACTCACCATAGAACTCACACAGGGGAGAAGCCTTTTTCCTGTTTAGAATGTGGGAAATGTTTTAACCAGAAATCAGATTTGGTTAATCATCAAAGAACTCACACAGGGGAGAAGCCTTTTTCCTGTTCAGAATGCAGGAAATGTTTTAACTGGAAATTACAATTGGTTAATCACCATAGAACTCACACAGGGGAGAAGCCTTTTTCCTGTTCAGAATGTGGGAAATATTTTAACTGGAAATCACAATTGGTTAATCACCATAGAACTCACACAGGGGAGAAGCCTTTTTCCTGTTCAGAATGTGAGAAATGTTTTAACCAGAAATCAGATTTGGTTAATCACCATAGAAATCACATAGGGGAGAAGCCTTTTTCCTGTTCAGAATGTGGGAAATGTTTTGCACATAAATCACATTTTGTTAGACACCAGAGAACTCACACAGGGGAGAAGCCTTTTTCCTGTTCAGAATGTGGGAAATGTTTTCACCAGAAATCAGATTTGGTTAAGCACCAGAGAACTCACACAGGGGAGAAGCTTTTTTCATGTTTAGAATGTGGGAAATGTTTTATCCAGAAATCAGATTTGGTTAATCACCATAGAACTCACACAGGGGAGAAGCCTTTTTCCTGTTCAGAATGTGGGAAATGTTTTGCACATAAATCACATTTTGTTAGACACCAGAGAACTCACACATTAGAGAAGCCTTTTTCCTGTTCAGAATGTGGGAAATGTTTTCACCAGAAATCAGATTTGGTTAAACACCAGAGAACTCACACAGGGGAGAAGCCTTTTTCATGTTTAGAATGTGGGAAATGTTTTAACCAGAAATCAGATTTGGTTAATCACCATAGAACTCACACAGGGGAGAAGCCTTTTTCCTGTTCAGAATGTGGGAAATGTTTTGCACATAAATCACATTTTGTTAGACACCAGAGAACTCACACAGGGGAGAAGCCTTTTTCA
The DNA here is from genome assembly GCF_039654945.1 of Dendrobates tinctorius. Classification (NCBI taxonomy): domain Eukaryota; kingdom Metazoa; phylum Chordata; class Amphibia; order Anura; family Dendrobatidae; genus Dendrobates; species Dendrobates tinctorius. The sequence continues at coordinate 1,820,911 of NW_027362061.1, read as the reverse complement.
TGTTTAGAATGTGGGAAATGTTTTCACCAGAAATCAGATTTGGTTAAGCACCAGAGAACTCACACAGGGGAGAAGCCTTTTTCATGTTTAGAATGTGGGAAATGTTTTATCCAGAAATCAGATTTGGTTAATCACCATAGAACTCACACAGGGGAGAAGCCTTTTTCATGTTCAGAATGTGGGAAATGTTTTTACACTAAATCAGATTGTGTTAGGCACCAAATAAGACACACAGGGGAGAAACTTCTTTCATGTTAAATGGAAGCTAAATCTTGATCACATCGGAGAAGCCATTTTTCCTGTTCACAATGTGGGAAATGTTTTAACCAGAAATGGAATGTTACTAATAATAATAATCTTTCTTTTTATATAGTGCTAACATATTCCACAGCCCTTTACAGTTTGCACACATTATCATCGCTGTCTCCAATGGGGCTCACAATGTAAATTCCCTATCAGTATGTCTTTGGAGTGTGGGAGGACACCCATGCAAACACGGAGAGAACATACAAACTCCTTGCAAATGTCCTTGGTAAGAGTTGAACCCAGGACTACAGCACTGCAAGGCTGCAGTGCTAACCACTGAGCCACCTCACCAGAGAACCCACACAGGGGAGAAGCCTTTTTCTGTTCAGAATGTGGGAAATATTTTAACCAGAAAGCGCTTCCTGATCACCATCAGAGCAGTCACACAGGGGAGAAGCCGTTTTCATTTTCTTAATGTGGGAAATATTTTGCTTGGAAATCAGCTGTTTATAAACATCAGAGACGTCACATAGGGGAGAAGCCTTTTTTATGTTTATAATGTTGGAATAGTTTTAACCAAAATTGAATCTTCTTAAATGGGTTGTCTCTTGTTATTCCTCATGTTTGCTGACAAAAGGAAAAAACTAAACCTTATTAATTCCAAATATAACACTATACCCTTAATTCACCCCCTGAAGGTTAATCAGAAGGTGACTAATAGAAAAAAACATATACTCCACATTTCAATATATGGGGTGAGGTGATGTATACACACTCACTCTCCAAGCCTCTCATTTCTACGGGTTTCATCATCCTCACCAAAGAGGACTCATCAGGAGACTATTTAATATTGATTTATGTTCAAGCGATACTAGACAAAAAAACACTAAAATCATGTATCATGTTATCCGAAACAGAAAACTAGCCACATATTGGCAGATCCCAGACCTCAAACTATATACTTCATATAGTTTTTACATCACAAGGGACACGGATCTATCATTCTACAGGAAACAACCTAGGGGTTTTCAGCCTTGGTTGGAAGAATACAGATTTGCTCCATTGACCATCGCTGAACCATGGATACGTTTGGAGAAGCCAGGTTGTGATCCTTAGATCAACTGGCCTTTTACCTTGTATGGACTGAATGGATTGTCATCTTCCTACGCTTGTCGTTACCTCCTCTCTGTGCGTGCCACAGGTGGGGTAGTGACCCTGGGAGCGAATCAGCGGAAGGGTGAGACTCTGTAATGTGCACTCTGTTGGGTATTTTGCTGGGACTGTTCTATGTGTTATCTGCCTGTTTTGTGGTACAATAAAGCATTGCCCACACTGTTTTACCCTCACTGTGCGTTGTCTGAGTAGCGTTATTCCCATGTTAAAGGGAGAGCCTGCGTTCGGTGGGAGGATCCCTGATCCATGTCGTTTCGGCCAGCGGACCGGGGTGCTCGCTGACCACCCCATGTCTCCACAGGCATGCTTCAATAGTCTCAATGGGAGGCTAGAAGCTGCTATAACCCGATCGGCTCTGCTACATGCGGGCAATGATCAGATCACCTGCATGTAGCAGAGTTGCTCACTTGCTATGAGCGCAGACCACTGGGTAGCGCTCATAGGATCCGGAAGTGACAACCATAGAGGTCTGCTGGAGACCTCTGGTTGTCATGCCAACCTATCGGTGACCCGTGATCGCGTGACAGGGTCACCGATGTGCGGGATTTCTGGCCCATCATGTGTGAGAAAAGATGTGGGCTCAACGTCGGAGCCCACATCAAAAGGAGGGAGTCCGACATCAGCGTACATTTACACCCGATGTCAGAAAGGGGTTAAAAGGGATTGTTTTTACAGACAGAAGTGGTAATTAATCATGTATACATACAAATAATTACAAAAATACACAGCTTCTAATGTTAAATAGTATAGAGTTAAGACAAAAAATATAATATGTGTAAATATAAAAATTCAGGCAAATGTCAAATGTTCAAAACCACAGCAAAAAGGCAGAGATGCTTACCTGCCCAGACCTCCAAACAAATGCACTGTCAGGGTGAGTGCGCCCATATAGTTAAGATGGCGGCAACACAGGTGCAAGAATACCGATGAGACAACCGCTCACAACCTACCAATGTATGGAGGGGCGGTTGCGTGGTATATTAATGCACAATGAAGACTTGTATGCGGCGCTGTTCACACAATGGGAATGCACATCATCCAGGCTAACAGCCTATTAGTTACGCCCATACTATTAGATCAGGCGGGCTGCCTAGCGCCATCCAATGTGAACAGACACCACAGTTTACAAGACTGAATGGACCCAACTGCACCCTGAAAAATAAAGTGCAAAAAACACATATAGAAAATATGAGAGGTATTAGTTTATATTTTGGCCAAAATACGTAAGCAAGTAACCCACGTCATGCGTTGGCCTAAAAAAGTGTCAAAGGACTCACAGAAATCGCTTCTACCTCCACCACTGCTGCTGCTGCTAATGTTTTGGCGTTGAAGAATTGAGTCTACAGCTGCGATGTGAACGGTGTGATTCACTGCCGTATTGGGGAAAAGCTCTCTTAGGCCGGTTTCACAAGTTGCGTTTGGCTGCGCTCGGCACACCATCAAAAGGATGCATGCGCCACCAAACGCATACTGCGCACGGCCTGCATCCCCAGTGATAAAGATAGGGGACGCAGGACACTTGCAGCTTCATGCGCCGGTAGGCGGAGCTACCGGAGGAGGCGCGGCAGTGGCGGTGCTTAGCGGCGGCCGTGCGCAGGCCATCGCTGCGCCCTGAAATGCAAATTTGAAACCGGCCTTAAGGTTGTGTAAAAGCGTGTTTCAATACTCCAGCATTCGCTGTTCGTTTTCTAGGGTGGGGATCATCTGGCAAAATTTGGTTTTATAATGTGGATCTATTAAAGTGGCAACCCAGTAGTCAGCATTATTCCTAATCATAACTATACGGGGATCATGTTGCAGATAGTGCAGCAAGAAGGCACTCATATGTCGGGCTCTACCATGAGGTCCAAGCCCATGCTGTGTTGGTGGCTGGGTAACAATGAGGCTCATTTCTTCCATCTCATCCCTCCATTTTGAAACTGTGCAGAAGGGTGCAGAAGTCCTTAATCTGTGCGCACTCTGTAAATGTGACTTGCGCCAGGTCCATACTGCATTGGCCCAGGCTATATGACATGACATACTGCGTCAGGACTTGTTGCTGCTGCCACAGTCGCTCCAACGTGCAGAGTGGAATTCCACTGCAAGTCGATGAGGAGAGGGGTGTGAACGGCAGAAATGAGCACACAGCTTACGTGCCTTCTTGAGCAGTTCACCCAGGCCAGAATAGTGGTGGAGAATACGCTGTACTACCAAGTTGAGAACATGAGCCATGCAAGGCACGTGTGTGGGCTTGCCTTGCCGTAGGGCCGCCACCAAGTTTGCACCCTTAACACCTTCCCTGCATGCAGGTTCAGCGGAGACAGCCATTGATCAAACTGAGCCTGGAGAACTGTCCACAACCCTTTAGCTGTATGACTGCGATCTCCAAGACATATCAATTTTAAGACTGCCTGATTGCAGAGAGCCCATGTTGTGCAGTACGGAGGTGGTGGGGGTCTGCTCCGCACTTGGAACGCGTGTCTCATTAAGGCAGAGGTTGAGGGCACAGGTGGAGGCCCTAGAGGTGAAAGAGGAGGCAAAAGTAGTGGAGGAAGTGTTAAATGTAGAGGTTTGTCCTGCAAGCCTTGGGGATTCGAAGACTTGTGGAGCAGCATCTGTCCCCACAGCCAGTAGAGTCACCCAGTGCCCAGTCAGCGAGATGTAATGCCCTTGGCCATGCTTACTCGTCCAAGTGTCTGTGATGAAATGCATTCTAGCAGACAGCGATTTTTTCATGGAACGGGTGATGTCTGCGACATGCTGGTGTAGCATAGGCACAGCTTTCTTAGAAAAGTAATGACAACTGGGTAATTGGTACTGGGGGACTGCAACAGCTATCAGATTTCGGAAACTGTCTGTATCAGGCAGAAAGGCAGCATTTCCGCGGCCAACAAATTGGAGATGGTGGAGTTCAACCTCTTTGTTTCCTCCTACGCATGACAAAGCTATCTTTTACGTGACCATAACTGCGGAACCATGGGCTAGCTGCAGTGCTGAGAGAGGGCGGAGAACGATGAACGGGACAAACTGCTGGACTGTGAGAGTTGCAGGCGGAGATGTTACTGTGGTTTGAGAAACTTGTGGTGTGATCGTTCTCTCTGATCAGTCAAAAACTAGGCTTGTCCGGTTCCGTTACAGCTGAAGGCGGCATCTCAGTCAGCGTGATTGGCGCAAGTACAGAACGTGAGGTTTTGTGGTTGAAGATCTACGTCTCAATAGTTGATACAGTAACCGAGGAGGAGGAAGCAGCAGATGTGATTGAAGGGGCGGCTGATGGTTGTTGATGTCTGCTGGTCCGCATTTTTGTGCAGTGGAATTCCCACAGTAAAGCATGTTAACATAGTTAAAAAGAAGACATTTGTCCATCTAGTTCAGCCTATATTCCATCAGAATAAATCCCCAGATCTACGTCCTTCTAAAGAACCTAATAACTGTAAGATACAATATTGTTGCGCTCCAGGAAGACATCCAGGCCTCTCTTGAACCGCTCGGCTGAGTTCGCCTTTACCACCTCCTCAGGCAAGGAATTCCAAATTCTCCCTGCCCCAACAGTAAAGAATCCTTTTCTCTGTTGGTGGAAAAACCTTCTCTCCTCCAGACGCAGAGAATGCCCCCTTGTGACCGTCACCTTCCTTGGTATAAACAGATCCTCGGAGTGATTGTATTTTCCCCTTAAATACTTATACATAGTTATTAGATTGCCCCTCAGTTGTTTTTTTTATAGACTAAATAACCCTAATTTTGCTAATCTCTCTGGGTATTGTAGTTCCCCCATCCCCTTTATTAATTTTGCTGCCCTCCTTTGTACTCGCTCTAGCTCCATTATATCCTTCCTGAGCACCGGTGCCCAAAACTGTACCAGTACTCCATGTGCGGTCTAACCAGAGATTTGTACAGAGGCAGTATAATGCTCTCATCATGTGTATCCAGACCTCTTTAATGCACACCATGATCCTGTTTTCCTTGGAAGCCACTGCCTGGCACTGGCTGCTCCAGGTAAGTTTATCATTAACTAGGATCCCCAAGTCCTTCTCCATGTCAGATTTACCCAGTGGTTTCCTGTTCAGTGTGTAATGGTGATATGGACTCCTTCTTCCCATGTGTATAACCTTACATGTATCATTGCTAAACTGCATCTGCCACCTTTTGGCCCAGCTTTCCAACCTATCCAGATCCATCTGTAGCAGAATACTATCTTCTCTTGTATTGACTGCTTTACATAGTTTTGCATCATCTGCAAATATCGATATTTTACTGTGTAAACCTTCTACCAGATTGTTACTAAATATGTTGATTAGAATAGGTCCCACACGAATCCCTGTGGTACCCCACTGGTCACAGCGTCCCCAGTTAGAGAATATACCATTTATAACTACCCTCTGCTTTCTATCACTAAGCCTGTTACTTACCCATTCACACACATTTTCCCCCAGACCCAGCATTCTCATTTTGTGTACCAACCTCTTGTGTGGCACGGTATCAAACGCTTTGGAAAAATCAAGCTATACCATGTCCAATCACTCACCTTGTTCCAGCCTATAGCTTACCTCTTCATAAAAACTGATTAAATTGGTTTGACATGAGCGATTCCTCATAAACCCATGCTGATATGGCGTTACACAGTTATTCTCATGGAGATGATCCAGAATAACATCCCTCAGAAACCCTTCAAATATTTTACCAACAATAGAGGTTAGACTTACTGGCCTATAATTTACAGGTTCACTTTTAAAGCCCTTGTGTTGATTGTGCATGTGAAAGTTCATGTTGTAGTCAAATTATTGCACTTTTTACCTCGGCTCAGTTTTTTTTTTGCAAAGTTGACAGATTACGTGAGTTGGATCATAATTTGCAGTGTCAAAGGCCCACATTAGGCAACCCTTGCCACCTCTGCGAACTGCAGACCCATGGACGCTGCTGGTCAGAGGCACAGTTGTGGCTGAGGATGCATCGCTCGTCGTGGCTGCCTCACTGCGTGTTTGCGATGTACAGCGCAGCCTAACCTCGTTTTTCTTCTCAGATGACCTACTCAGCTGTGTGTCTCTATGTTCACACCAACTGGGATCTATCACCTCATCATCATCATCCTCCATGTTATCACATTCCTCGCCATTGGAGTCACCCTCCTCTTCTTGCCCTGACAGCACAGTACAATCCACATGAGCCTCAGATATCTGAGTCTCATCAGGACCATCTCCCCCAGGGGTAAGCGTCTGCTGATGAGGGTCAGGATCCTGTTCAGACCCTACTTTGTCCTGCCCCGGATCCAGCTGAATAAATTTTGGGCATCGGTGCAGATTTCCTCCTCTTGACTCTGTGAAGCTTTTGAGTACACTTCTGATGAATTCGGGATAGAATGTGTGAACAGCTCTTCAGACTCACCCATCTGTGGTTCCGTACAGTCAATTGAAAGGTTGGATAGTTGGGATGCGGTTGGAAGTTAATGGAATTTTTGTGCCACATCTATGAACTGTACTGGGTGTGATGTAGGAGGAGGAGAAAGAGGAGGAGAGGCCACTTGAATGTACACTTTGTCAAAGAAATGGTTAATCTTAGTTTCCTTAAATCTAGAAAAATAACTGAAAAACAGCTTGTAACCCGTGACACTATTTTTATTGTTATCATCTGCCTACGTGGTTGGATAATTCTGCCAGTGGTCAGTTCCAAATTCCCCTTTTCTTCCTTGAATAATGTCTAAATATGTCGAGGCCAAATATCTATCTGGGCAAAATGTACTAACAGGATATGGTTCCACGAATTGTTAAATTGACATAAGGGAAATGCCAAAACCCCCACATACCCGTCACCTCCAATTAAATAATATCTCATAACTCATGATATAGTTGACATATCGTTATATAACTATCATTCTTACCAATTATTGTGTAAGCTCTCCTCCATTTTTGCCAATTGTTACACAATGTTACGGAATTGTCCATATTTGTTCATTTCCTCTTCTAGTGGGCTATAAAAGATCCAGCCTGACCCCCCTAATAAAGGAGATTTACTTGATAGACAAGCAACCTGTGTCTCTCGTTTTATTTCTCCCAATCCTAGGTACCTAGGCAAAAGCTCCTCCTGAGCTATACCCGAGGAGACATAGAAATCCCTTCTCCGACAACTTGTTTTCCCCAGCGAGATATAATATTCCCCTTTGACTTTCATCTCAGACTGAACAATTGACGGCCTCTATCCTGAACAGAAAACCAGATCCCGGGTAAGTGAGTAGAATTGTTACTCACACAGTTTTCTCTCCGGGAAAGGAGGATTTCTGGAGTCAGTCTGTGGGGATTTCTAATGGGAAAAGCCCTTGGGTAAAAAGGTATATATTATTTGTTATCTCTTGCTTGATTGTCTGTTTAAGTGCTGTTAACAATTGTTTTGTTTCAGGATGAAGTGCGATGATTTCCCATTTGTTTTGTCTGTATCTATAACAAAGGTTCCTGTCTTTCTGTTTGTAATGATGTCAGTGTTTGTTAATATTGAGAATATTGCAATCAGATTGTCTTGATCCTGCTTTGCTATACTTGGTTTATGTTTGTTCTAACTTTTATTCTTCTTTTGTTTGTTGATGCCTTGTCAGATATTAATTGATAAGTAGTACTGATAATGCTGTGATGGACTGTTCTGATTATACTGTGGTCCTGATTTTGTTATATCTGTGTTGTGGGGCACTAAGCTGCGCTGTTGATGTATGGAGACTAAATGATTTGTGCTCAGTGTATAAATACCCTTTTCATTCCTCAAAGCAGTGAGTAAGATAAAACTCTCTGGTTAGTTGCTACTTTTAAAAAAAACTTATAGGAAGGTCCTGGGTGGGAGTTTGTAGTGAAGAGGGAAACTCACGTGAAGATAATCTATGGGAATGTAAATGTTTTTTGTATGTAACCCGGTACTCAGATAGGACGCTAATTAGAGGATATAGTGAACCAAGCAAGAGTTTCTACAAATAGATGCGATTCATGTTTTTGTCCATTGGCACTAGAGCATTTTTGATAAGATGCGGGGAGCGGGAGAGTACAGAAGCACTGCGTGTATGGATGTGATTGAAGTGTCAGACAGATGCTTACCATGTGTGCACCATATGCTGTGTGATAAGGGTCTGTGTTCAGTTCACCAGTATAGGCACGGAGTATATTCTTGTCATGTACATTGTTTAAAAGCTGGGTAGATGTATTGGACTCTAGAGGGTATATGCCAAAGTGGCAAGATAATATCACGCACGAATATTATCTTATTGAACCCGGAGTGGATTCAGGAATAGATCTTCCATATTCAGAGTCTAGTAAGGGCTCAGATCCAGATGTATGAGGAGTATACAGCGCTTGTGTTTGGAGCTGTGTTGTTGACAGTATTCTGTCTAATTGTTTGGGAGAGTATGTATCAGCATTAGGACAGAACAGAGCTGCGGTTCAGGTTATTGCTTTGATAGTGGGATTGCTGGCTATTGTAGTAGACCAGTGGGATCCGGCTAATACATAACAGGGCTGAAGACAGGGGTCGCTACCCTTGACAGCTGTTATGGTGCTAGGCACACCAGGTCAGGACAGACTACGGATCCGAGATATAAGATAAAGGACCTGCAGGATTATGGAGCAGTTAACAATACCGCTGACAAGTCTTGAAAAGGCAGAAGTGCCAAGGAAAGGATGTTTGGATGCTGAGAGATACAACAAGTGTTTAAGTAAGGAGCATGCTGTATGGATTGGAAAATGTGATTATGGTGTGCAAGTTGCAGAGTGGATCAGAACCTCTGAATGATATGTTGTGTTTTAATGCTAAGAATGATGAAGTTATTACTAAGAAGTTATGATGAATGATGAAGTTAATACTAAGTGTGATGAAGTTAGAATGAGAGAATGTATGTCAGGCAATCTGCAGCGTCTCCACACACAGGCTGCTCCCCTTCCCAAGATAAGTCTGTGTTTCCACAGCTCCCTGCGCCCCTGTAGTAGCGGAGGGGATGAGACCAGCCCCCCTTAATCAGCCCAAAGAGCGAAGTTATGTGCTGACAGGAGATTTCTTCTGTGTCTGCAGTCTTAACATCTGTATAATTCTATACGCCCCATCTCTGGCAGACCCTGGTGATATACCATCAGCCAGGGGTCCCATAGGTGCCAAACACGGGGGGAGGACTGATCCCCATGTCTCCGCAGATGCAAACTAGCTGACTTGTATATGATGCTTCTCCTCTATACTTATTACCCTTGGGTCGCCACAGGGGTTCACAGACAGTCTCTCCACTCCGGTAAGGAACAGCCCCAAGCAATTCCTACGGAGGGGAGAAATGAGGAAACATTTTACATTTCGCTTGCAGACAACCCTTACACCTCATAACTATGATTTGTAAAACCCCAGAGAGGCCAGATTTGTAAAAATATGTTACTGATAGGACTGAAGGAAGATCTGAGAACAGAAGTGATGAGAGTACGGCCAGAATGTATATACAATCCCTTCCCATGTTCAGGGGATAGATGACCAGATTAATATTAGGAAAGTGAAGAAGCAGCAGAAGGCAACTCCTGTTATGGTGAATACACCTCCGGATGCATTTAATAATGCTGTGAAAACTGTGGTGCAGGCGGCAGGTATACATCACAGGGGGAGAGAAGAAAAGGAAAGAGGGGAGAACAGACCCGGAGAAGTGGAAACAAGAATAGCGGTTCCCCCACAGGATGGTCCAATCACTAATCACTTAATTAAATCTTCCTCCTGGGAAACAATTAAAATGCCTGATTGATAGGGGGTGAGCCGTACTATAATATATAAGAAAAAGGATATGCCACAACAATTCATGACAGGGAAAACGTTACAGGGATTAGGAGCAGGAGGAATAGTTCATCCCTTGTATGAAACAGAACCCATGAATGCGTGAAAAGCACGTACCACAGACTTGTGTGCCTAATTGCTAGTCTCAGATACAGTTGTGGCCAAAAGTATTGACACCCCTGCAATTCTGTCAGATAATAGTCAGTTTCTTCCTGAAACTGATTGCAATCACAAATTCTTTGCTATTATTATCTTCATTTAATTTGTCTTAAATGAAAAAACACAAAAAGAATTGTCCTAAAGCCAAATTGGATATAATTCCACACCAAACATAAAAAAGAGGGTGGACAAAAGTATTGGCACTGTTCGAAAAATCATGTGATGCTTCTCTAATTTGTGTAATTAACAGCACCTGTAACTTACCTGTGGCACCTAACAGGTGTTGGCAATAACTAAATCACACTTGCAGCCAGTTGACATGGAGTAAAGTTGACTCAACCTCTGTCCTGTGTCCTTGTGTGTATCACATTGAGCATGGAGAAAAGAAAGAAGACCAAAGAACTGTCTGAGGACTTGAGAAACCAAATTGTGAGGAAGCGTGAGGAAGCGTGAGCAATCTCAAGGTTACAAGTCCATCTCCAAAGACCTGAATGTTCTTGTGTCTACCGTGCACAGTGTCATCAAGAAGTTTAAAGCCCATGGCACTGTGGCTAACCTCCCTAGATGTGGACAGAAAAGAAAAATTGACAAGAGATTTCAACGCAAGATTGTGCGGATGTTGGATAAACAACCTCGACTAACATCCAAACAAGTTCAAGCTGCCCTGCAGTCCGAGGGTACAACAGTGTCAACCCGTACTATCCGTCGGCGTCTGAATGAAAAGGGACTGTATGGTAGGAGACCCAGGAAGACCCCACTTCTTACCCCGAGACATAAAAAAGCCAGGCTGGAGTTTGCCCAAACTTACCTGAAAAAACCTAAAACGTCTTGGAAGAATGTTCTCTGGTCAGATGAGACAAAAGTAGAGCTTTTTGGGCAAAATCATCAACATAGAGTTTACAGGAGAAAAAAGAGGCATTCAAAGAAAAGAACACGGTCCCTACAGTCAAACATGGCGGAGGTTCCCTGATGTTTTGGGGTTGCTTTGCTGCCTCTGGCACTGGACTGCTTGACCGTGTGCATGGCATTATAAAGTCTGAAGACTACCAACAAATTTTGCTGCATAATGTAGGGCCCAGTGTGAGAAAGCTGGGTCTCCCTCAGAGGTCATGGGTCTTCCAGCAGGACAATGACCCAAAACACACTTCAAAAAGCACTAGAAAATGGTTTGAGAGAAAGCACTCGAGACTTCTAAGGTGGCCAGCAATGAGTCCAGACCTGAATCCCATAGAACACCTGTGGAGAGATCTAAAAATGGCAGTTTGGAGAAGGCGCCCTTCTAATATCAGGGACCTGGAGCAGTTTGCCAAAGAAGAATGGTCTAAAATTCCAGCAGAGCATTGTAAGAAACTCATTGATGGTTACCGGAAGCGGTTGGTCGCAGTTATTTTGGCTAAAGGTTGTGCAACCAAGTATTAGGCTGAGGGTGCCAATACTTTTGTCTGGCCCATTTTTGGAGTTTTATGTGAAATGATCAATGTTTTGCTTTTTGCTTCATTGTCTTTTGTGTTTTTTCATTTAAGACAAATTAAATGAAGATAATAATACCAAAGAATTTGTGTTTGCAATCATTTTCAGGAAGAAACTGAGTATTATCTGACAGAATTGCAGGGGTGTCAATACTTTTGGCCACAACTGTACACACGTGGCTCTGCTCCGTACACATTGTACACACATAGCTCCGCTCCGTATACCTTGTACACATGCGGCTCCGCTCCACACACCTCGTACACACGCGGCTCCGCTCCATACACCTCGTACACACGTGGCTCCGCTCCGTACACCTCGTACACACACGGCTCCGCTCCGTACACCTCGTACACACACGGCTCCGCTCCGTACACCTCGTACACACACGGCTCCGCTCTGTACACCTCGTACACATGCGGCTCCGCTCCGTACACCTTGTACACACACGGCTCCGCTCCGTCCACCTCGTACACACGCGGCTCCGCTCCGTACACCTCGTACACACGCGGCTCCGCTCCGTACACCTTGTACACACACGGCTCCGCTCCGTCCACCTCGTACACACACGGCTCCTCTCCGTACACCTCATACACACACGGCTCCGCTCCGTACACCTCGTACACACACGGCTCCGCTCCGTACACCTCACACACACGGCTCCGTACACCTCGTATACACACGGCTCCGCTCCGTACACCTCGTACACACACGGCTCTGCTACATCCACCCTGTAAACCCCTCCTGACCCCACACAAAAACTTCCCCTCATCCAGCACCATGACAACCAGCACAGCAGAGTCCTGCACACACTGAGGCCCCTGATCATGTGACCCCTGACTCCTCCCCTCCTGTGACCTCATCACAGGTCCTGTGCGCACAGAGCAGCTGTAGAAATCTCCGGCCTCGGGGGTCTCACCAGACTTCGCTCTTTTCTTGCAGGGGCCGCAGTGGATTTCATCCTGGATCCATAGAGCTGAATAGAGGAGCGATGTTCCTTCTCTCTGATGGGAATTGATGGTGACATTTGTCCAACGTCCACGTTACCGAGTAAATCCCCCCAGGACTGCAGCCGGTAAAGACCCCGATATCCACAGGTGTCCCCTCTAATTGGGGGAAAGGGATAGAAAAGCCTCTTATCCCGAGGGGAAACCCTGTACATGGAGACATCGGCCTCAGATCTCTCCTGTCCTGTTCTTCCAGAAAAGCCTCAAACTTCTGTGTGTGACTCAGAGCTGAGATCTAACGTGAGAGAAGATTCCAGTGCGGGGAAGACGGGAAACCTTCATATAGACGGCCGGTGGGGATGGAGGCAGTGACCGACTCTGGCCACATCTGTCTCTAGAGCCGCAGTAGGAGATGAAGATGTCGTCCTCATCATGAAGGAGTTATTTCTCATGTCGCGTGTAATGAATATCTCCTGCAGTATTGCTAATGCCGATTCCAGTGTCGGTAATGAGACGAGAATTAGCGTTATGGAAGATGAGTCTATGAGGAACGTGTTCAGCTGCCGACTCCGAGGAGGAAACTGCTTGTTGTCTGTGGTCTAAATATATAGGTTTTATTAGTAGATGTCAGGGAAGAAAACTAAACCCTGTAAGATAGTAAATCTCCTCATATGTTTCCCTTATTGTCTCCAGTAATTGTATTATTACACAGGATTCTTATGATGTTACATCGGATCATCTTCTTCTCATTCAGGTCTCTACAATATCGGATCCTCTCAGGGAAGATCTTCTACAGAAGAGAATTTTCCTGATTTACCCATCAAGGATGGATATGGACAGAGACAAGATGGCGGAGAGGATGTTACACCTCACCCTAGAGATCCTCTTCCGTCTCACTGGAGAGGTGAGAGATTCTGATGACGTCACATTACATCATTCTTATCTATGGGAACAACAGATGGACAGAACTGGAGAGGTGAGGACTCTGGAAATGTCTGGAGTGAGATTTATTAATGTGTCTCTCCATAACCAGGATTACACAGTGGTGAAGAAGACCTCTAGTGATCGCTGTCAGGACCCTGTGTCCGAGGGATGGGGAAGACCCCTGAGCCCAATCACGGGGCCTCCACCTCACCCCCTGATCCATGAGGACATCAATGACCAGAAGATCCTAGAACTCATCTACAAGATAACTGAGCTGCTGACTGGAGAGGTGACACTGCTGGGAATGCTGGGACATTATACAGTAACACTATGAAGGGATCGGGGGGATGACGGTATCATTGTATGTGTCAGGTTCCTATAAGGTGTCAGGATGTCGCTGTCTATTTCTCCATGGAGGAGTGGGAGTATTTAGAAGGACACAGAGTTCTGTACAAGGACGTCATAATGGAGGTTCCCCAGCCCCTCACTTCACCAGGTAATAGACAGGACTAAATACACACGGCCTATAATTATCTGTATGTAGAGAATGAATTCAGTCCCTGTATGTGTTTCCTCCAGATCTATCCAGTAAGAGGACAACACCAGAGAGATGTCCCCGTCCTCTTCTTCCACAGGACTGTAACCAAGAAGATCCCAGTGCTCCTCAGGATCATCAGGTAGATGGAGAGAAGGTGTCAGGAGATCTCCCCTATGATGTGTAGACGGCTGTGAAGGTCTTGTGCTCAGTCTTGTTTTATCCACCAGTATTATGTGTTTTATACTTGTGTAATGAGAACGGTGGAGATGGCAGGATTAGAGCTGATCATAGATGGGACTTCTCCATCTGTCTGTGACTTTTACAATATTTGTTTCAGGGTGAAGATCTGACCCATATTAATACTACAGAGACATATGTGAGGGGTGATGAGTGGTGTAAAGAGGAGATTCCCACATATGACTACCCAGGTGAGTAGTAACCACTGAATGCAGAGAAGTCACAGATTCCTCTCAGTCACCGGCTGTGGCTGCTTTATCGGTGGTGTAGTCCGGCCGTATTACCATGATCACCATTTTGCCTCTAGATCACAACATTCTCCTCCACCCAAAACTGTTCAAATGACTTTGGGCATTGAAAGCCCTTTTCTATAGAACTTCCCACCTGGAGGATCCACCTACCCCCTGGTATTTGGAGACGCTGACCGTTACCTGCCCAGATCTGTAACTATAAAGCCAAATGACAGCGTACGTAGAACGTGCTGACAAGATAGAAAATCACTTGTAAAAAAGTATTATGCTGGGCCTGTAAGAGAAAGCGGAGGGTGATGATGCTGTTGGCTTCCTAGATCCCTGAGATCTTATCGGATGAATCTTCTCTCCCTTCTGTGCTGCTGAATGTCTCATGTTCCCTACAAGACCAGGTCCAGTCTTTCTGGCCAAACTTCCCTTTTATGAGTGACAACAGTAAATGTGCAGTGAGGCCGAGTGTGAATTTCTGTCCAATAACAGCAGAGTTTCCCTTTATCCTGACTTTTCAATTTGTATTAAAACCAACTAACTTCCAGGAGGATTGTGATAATCTACAGGACAAACATTCCACCTGTGCCATGATAGATCTCTAAGCTGTGCGTGGCTGAGGGCTGTAATATACATTTATTCCCGCCTGCAGGAGATGTGTTGGCTCCAGCCCTGGTTTCATGGATTCACTCCTCGTCATAAATTACATTGTTTTTGATCCTAATGAATTCAGATTACTGCACGGTCTCTCCTGAAATGGGGGCGCTAATACTTTCTCTACTCTTCTGGTCAGGACTCACAGTGGCTCCAATGATCCACCATAAATGAGGGCAACCCTGTTTTAGTGATGGAGTTCTCCCTTCATATTTACGTTGTTGTTGGGGATGTTACATAGAGTAATAAATTATGTCTTTTTTACCTGTTCATTCTGTATGATGATAGAGGTATAGTATTGGGGCGCACACAGTCTAATAGGGGAGGTGCTGGTGTAAGGACTGAGAAGTCCCAAATAAAAGAGAGTCAAGGGTTCACCGCGCACTCATATAATTTATAATGCAGAATTTCATTTATTACAGTCCAAAAAAAGCTGCTCTTACAAATGAGCGGGTCTTACCTTTTATGTTACTTATTCTTTTGTTCGTACTTACAGTTTTGTCTGTTTCGTTGTATTTACATTTCATTCTTTTCTGTTAGTGATTCAGTGAGTAAGACCCGGGAGGGGCGAAATGTCTGATGTAGCTGTTGTCCCTTTTTACAACCTTGGTTGCTATGTTTATGACTACTGCTCATTTGTAAGACCAGTATTTTGGACTGTAATAAATGAAATTCTGCATTATACATCTTATGAGTGTGCACTGAACCCTTGACTCTCTATTCTGTATGATGGTTTGATTGTGGCGGGATCGGCCGGCCTCACTTATGTGAGTCTGTAACTCCCTGATAGTTTTGAAAAAAATCTCTCCATTGCCACTTCCAAATGTCTGAGATCTAAATTTAAGGTGAACCTGTCAGCAGGATTGTGCTCAGTAACCTACAGACACTGTCAGGTCAGCGCCGTTATTCTGATTACAGTGATACCTGGTGATGAAATCTGTCTTGTGGTTGTTGTTTAATCTTTATTTGTAGCTAGCTGAAGACCCCGGTGCTGCCTGGGCATAGTAACTAACTGTGGTTAGTTATAGCAAATTATAATTATCCTCCATCCCATAGTCCCGTGCCCATATACCCATCATACATATCCACGATCCCATAGGCCCGTGCCCATATACCCATCATACATATCCTCCATCCCATAGTCGAGTGCCCATATACCCATCACACATCTTCCATCCCATAGTCCCATGCCCATATAACCATCATACATATTCTTCATCCCATAGTCCCATGCCCATATACCCATCATACATATTCGCCATCCCATAGTCGAGTGCCCATATACCCATCACACATCCTTCATCTCATAGTCCCATGCCCATATATCCATCATACATATCCTCCATCCCATAGTCCCGTGTCCATATACCCATCATACATATCCTCCATCCCATAGTCCCGTGCCCATATACATATCCACCATCCCATAGTCCCGTGCCCATATACCCATCATACACATCCTCCATCCCATAGTCCCGTGCCCATATACCCATCATACATATTCGCCATCCCATAGTCCCATGCCCATATACCCATCACACATCCTCCATCCCATAGTTCCGTGCCCATATACCCATCATATATATCCTCCATCCCATAGTCAAGTGCCCATATACCCATCACACATCCTCCATCCCATAGTCCCATGCCCATATACCCATCACACATCCTCCATCCCATAGTCCCATGCCCATATACCCATCATACAAATTCGCCATCCCATAGTCGAGTGCCCGTATACCCATCATACATATCTGCCATCCCATAGGCCCGTGCCCATATACCCATCATACATATCCTCCATCCCATAGGCCCGTGCCCATATACCCATCACACATCCTCCATCCCATAGTCCCATGCCCATATACCCATCATACATATCCTCCATCCCATAGTCCCATGCCCATATACCCATCATACATATCCGCCATCGCATAGTCCCGTGCCCATATATCCATCATACATATCCTCCATCCCATAGTCCAGTGCCCATATACCCATCATACATCCTCCATCCCATAGTCCTGTGCCTTTATACCCATCATACATATCCTCCATCCCATAGTCCCTTGCCCATATACCCGTCATACATATCCTCCATCCCATAGTCCAGTGCCCATATACCCATCACACATCCTCCATCCCATAGTCCCTTGCCCATATACCCGTCATACATATCCTCCATCCCATAGTCCAGTGCCCATATACCCATCACACATCCTCCATCCCATAGTCCCTTGCCCATATATACATCATACATATCCTCCATCCCATAGTCCAGTGCCCATATACCCATCATACATATCCTCCATCCCATAGTCCAGTGCCCATATACCCATCACACATCCTCCATCCCATAGTCCCTTGCCCATATATCCATCATACATATCCTCCATCCCATAGTCCAGTGCCCATATACCCATCATACATATCCTCCATTCCATAGTCCAGTGCCCATATACCCATCACACATCCTCCATCCCATAGTCCCGTGCCCATATACCCATCATACATATCCTCCGTCCCATAGTCCAGTGCCCATATACCCATCATACATATCCTCCATCCCATAGTCAACTATTATGACATCATAATGAGCGGCGGCGGGGCTTGCAACCTATGATGACATCAGCGTCGCCATGGCAACCATTGTGACATTATAATGAGGGGCGGGGCTTGATACGCACACACTGCTTCCCCAGTATGCAAATAGGGGCATTATGACATCATAATGAGGGGCGGGGCTTGACGCGCACACACTTTTTCCCCCAGTATGTAGATAGGGGCAAAATTGTTTGGTGAATTGGAACGTGCGGGGTTAAAATTTCCCCTCACAACATAGCTTAGGACGCTCTCGGGGTCCAGAAATGTGACTGTGCCAAATTTTGTGGCTGTAGCTGCGACGGTGCGGATGCCTATCCCGGACATACACACATATACACACACACATACATACACACATACATACACACTTTGAGCTTTATACATTAAATTAACAGTGAACGAGATTCTCGTGCTCTGGGGCGGGGCTGTGGGCGGGGCTTTATGTGGTCTGATTACATATTCATCTGTATTGGCTTATGACAGGTCGCTGACCCCTCACTGACCTGCCCCCCATTATTACATAATGCATATAATAGCATTGATATTATTGGTGATAATGCCTTTAATATTGTGGCTATTGTGAGGCTTAGAAAAAAATTACATCCAGCAAAATGACACCAGCGGTGCTTGTCCAGTAGCATCTATCTCTTACTTATTATAGGTGCTACTGCGCAGGCGCCGCCACCACTGGTGACGTTTTGCTGGCTCTAATCTTTTTCTAACCCTCACAATAGTCATCTATAGATTATCAAAAATAAGGAAGCGAGAGCGAAACGTGCGTCGGGGCCTTGGCGTGGCGCACAGGCATCTTTGAACATGGGTAAGAGGGTTTGGTTCAATCTCATGTGAGCATTGGCTTTCATATTTTGTTACTGTTTTTTTTGTCTCCACAATACGTGTCTATGGTAATATAATACGGAACGATACTCTCACTTTGGCAATATGTGGTGTGCATACGTATCCCTATATTTGCCAGTGTTTATTTGCTGAATGTACATTTGCGGTTTGATTGTCTTTCTAAACGCCTCTTTTCATGTTCATGTGTGATTAAGGCATCTTTCACACATCCGGTTTTACATAACATTTGCCGGATCCGGCGCTCTGGCACGACGCCGGATTGCGCCTGACGGCGAAAAACTGATGTGTGAAAGTAGCCTAAGGGAGCTTCGCACATGTAATACTCCTCTTAGGTTACTATCACATCGTGTTGCTCTCTGTCTTAATTACCTCATGCCTGTGTGGCCGCACCATGGTTGTGTTGCTGTCCGCCTGATTTTATTAGTTTTTGTACATAAGGTGTGGAGCATTTTATATGTATATTTATATGCCCTGTTTTGGTGGATTTAAATAAAGGCTTTGTCATACTTTTTTTGATAAACAGGGATTAGATGGAATTTGTGACTTTTCTTATACACACACCTTCTTTTGACTCTATTCTAGGGATCTAAGCTCCCAAAGGTTCTTTATTGCTTTTCATGATTCATGGACTGTATCTCTAATCAAGAAATATGATTGTTATATCTACCTTTGATTCTAGCTATGTTTTCATCACTATTATATGCATTACATAAAAATGGGGGGCAGGTCAGTGAGGGATCAGCGACCTGTCATAGGCCAATACAGAGGAATATGTAATCAGAGCACCACATAAAGCCCCGCCCACAGCCCCGCCCCAGAGCACGAGAATCTCATTACTGAAAACTACAAATACAGATTACCAACAACCACAAGACGGATTTCATCACCAGGTATCACTGTAATCAGTATAACGGCGCTGACCTGACAGTGTCTGTAGGTTACTGAGCACAATCCTGCTGACAGGTTCCCTTTAAGACATCTCAGTTCTGCACTATTATACACAGTTCTCTATAAATGTGTAATATTTCTCCATGAAACTCATCTGATAGAAAATATTGGACCTTACGATAGTTTAGATTGTGACATCACCGAGCCCCATACCCTAATTACCCCAGAGAGGTTTCACCACTAGCTGCTCATTTATTACTGATGGAGACTGTGGAGTTTGATCATTTCAGTAGATGTTATTGTCTATAGTCACAGTGTGTGATTACAGTAGTGTCCAAAATCCTCTGATTTAACCTCTTCCTGCAGCCAGTTTTGTGTTCTTAATCAGGCCCCATTATTAATATCTGACGTGTGTCACTTTATGTGGTGATAAATTATTCACAGAGGATAATAGAAAACAAATGGATCTTACAAATTATTTCCCAGCTTCGCACTATACCCTACATACGGTTGTACACTACTGTCTGGGCACATGGCAGTGTTCAGAAGGGAAGGAGCGCCATTTAGCTATTTGAATGCAGATCTAGCTGGAATAGTTTGCAGACACAATGTATTGGGAGCACTGTTCATGGTCACCTGGCAGCTCAAAAGATGTCCACCATGAACATGCTTGGCTCTATCTTCTCTGCTTTCCATATCCCAAGGATTGCCTTGCTCATCGCCCTTTAACACCCTTACATGGATCTGGACTTACACAGGGACCCCTAGGCTTGGCCTATGGTATTACCTGCTATTCTGTGGTGTTAGATGGCAAGAAGAATAGTCAGGTAGCTGGGTCAGAACCAGAAGGACAGAATACAGAATCAGAAGACACAAGAGTAGTCAGTAAACGGGACATGGTCACAACAGGAAACAAATACACAAGCCGCAAGCTGAGCACAGAGGACTGAACCAGAGGAGAACAGCGCTGTATCTGGCAGATTCCGGCCATGTGCTTTGCGCTTTAGTAGGGTGTGGTACTTTCCAATTGGCTGAAGTAGGGAGCAGATTACTCCACCTGGACAGCAGGAACAGATCCCAGATGAGATTGGACACACCATATGCAGAAGCCCTAATATAACTAAATGACAGAAAACCAGAAAAGTAGAAATCCCCATAAAGTAATTCCATTTTATAAATTAATTCACTGAGGGTAATAATCCTTAGGAGGAGTGAATATTTTGACTCCACAGCCACTTTCTGGAAATTAACACGCAGTGGATGTTGGAGAGTGAAAATTACACATTTGCCATTTTCTTACCCAGCACATAGTGCCCAGATTGTGCTCCAGGAGACACCGCAAATTAAGTGGGTTCTTCTCACTATAATATTGCTAAATACAGGGATCCTAAATGTTGTTTGCGCACACTGCAAGGCTCCGAAGGGAGAGCGGATTTTGCCGGATTGGGTTATAGAAACCCTGTTGCTTTTCAACAGCCTTTGAGCCACTAATAGTGTGGGAACCTCTGTTTTTCCATTGACAGATGATGGACCTGAGTGGGGACTTGTTTTTTGTGAGATAAGAATTGGTATTATTTTCGCCTACATAACATTGATTGGTTTCTTTTTATTCAATATTTGGGAGGCAGAATGAACAAACAGTTGAACACCGCACACTACTGGCTCATCCAACAAGGTTTTCTATTAGACTGTGAACTGTCATTGTCTTGGTAAAAAAAGATTTTTACATAGCTTGCCATTTTTATTTACAGTTTAAGTAGAAACATTCAAAAATATAAAACTCAAGGATATTTTATTAAAATAATTGTTTTTTATCTTAGCAGATGACTGTACCAGGAGATCAGAGGGACAGCTGACATCTTCAACTTTTAAATCTGATGATCTTGAGATCCTACAAGATACACATGATTGGAATACAAGACTAGAAGGATACAACTTATTTGCAAGAAACAGACTTGATAAACGAGGAGGGGGTGTCGCATTGTATGTTCGAAACGCGTATATCTGCACAGAGATTGAAGCTTCAGAGACTGGGAGTTCTGTGGAAACTGTTTGGGTAAGAATACAAGGACAGAACAATGGAAAGGACACCATTGTAGGCATTTACTACAGGCCGCCTGTGCAAGCCGAAGATATAGATGAACTCTTTATGCATCAGATGGCCAAGTTCTCCAAAAAATATGACATAGTTGTCATGGGAGATTTCAACTATCCAGACATTTGTTGGGAATCTCACTCAGGCAAAACTAACAGGTCAAGGAAATTCTTATCCTCTCTTGCTGACAACTTTATCTTCCAAAAGGTAAGGGAGAAAACAAGGGGAACTGCTACCTTGGATCTAATCCTTATAAACAGGGAGGAAATGGTTGAGGAGGTAAAAGTGGCTGGGACCCTAGGAGGTAGCGACCATGCTATTTTAGAATTTTGGATTACTAGAGGTCGAAGACCTGTGAAGACTCAGACGTCAAGGTTAGATTTCAGAAAGGCAGATTTTAAGGGATTCAGAAAGAGAATTGGAGGGATCCAATGGCTGGATATCCTTAAAGACAAAAATGTCCAGGAAGGATGGGAAATCTTGAAAAATGAAATTCTCAAAGCACAGTTGTTAACAATTCCGAAAAGAGGGAAGAATAGGAAGCATTTAAGGAAACCAGGATGGATGAACACAGAACTTAAGCACATGCTAAAAAGGAAGAAAAAAATGTTTATAAAATGGAAAGAGGGAGGCATATCTAAAGAAGAATATAATGCTGTCTGCAGAACCTGCAGGGCACAAATCAGATTAGCTAAAGCTGAAAATGAACTGAGGCTTGCAAGAGATGTCAAAAGCAATAATAAAGGATTTTGGGGATATGTCAAAAGTAAAAGAAAAGTCAAAGATGCTATAGGATTTTTACAGGATGAAAATGATGAAATGGTAAGACAGGATGTTGAGAAGGCTGAACTTTTAAATTCCTATTTTGCATTTGTTTTCTCTCAGAAAGGAAATGCAACATCAACTGTTATTCACTGTCCTATTAAGGGAATAGAAGAATCCAGGATATCTATAAACAGAAAGATAGTGAGGAAACACTTAGCTAACCTAAATGAATTCAAGTCTCCAGGTCCAGATGAATTACACCCCAGAGTACTGAAGGAGATAGCAGAAGAAATTTTTGAACCCCTCTCCATAATCTTTGAAAATTCTTGGAGAACAGGAGAAGTGCCAGAAGACTGGAGAAGAGCAAATGTTGTTCCTATCTTCAAAAAGGGGAAGAAGGTGGACCCAGGCAACTATAGGCCGGTGAGTCTGACTTCTATACCAGGAAAGATCTTTGAACAAATTATTAAACAACATGTATGTCAATACCTGGATAAGAATGAAGTGATTAAACAGAGTCAGCATGGGTTTCTAACTAATAAGTCATGTCAGACTAACTTAATTTCCTTCTATGACGGTATCACTGATTGGGTGGATCAAGGAAATGCTGTAGATATAGTATATCTTGACTTCAGCAAAGCATTTGACAAAGTCTCTCATACAATCCTTATTGAAAAAATGACTAAGTATGGAATGGACAAGGCAACTGTTAGGTGGATTCATAACTGGCTTAGTGATCGGACCCAAAGAGTGGTCGTAAATGGCTGCATATCCAGTTGGAAGAATGTCTCAAGTGGGGTACCACAGGGCTCTGTCCTGGGCCCTGTATTGTTCAACATCTTTATCAACGATTTAGATGAAGGAATTGAGGGTAAACTGATTAAATTTGCTGATGACACAAAGCTAGGAGGGATAGCTAATACTAGAGAAGAGAGAGAGAGGATTCAAAAAGATTTAAATAAACTGGAGAAGTGGGCAGCAACTAACAGAATGGTTTTTAACAGGGAGAAATGCAAAGTACTACATCTGGGCAATAAAAATGAAAAAAGCATATATAGAATGGGAGGAATAGGGCTAAGTGACAGCACATGTGAAAAAGACTTGGGTATACTAATAGATCACAGACTGAATATGAGTCAACAGTGTGATGCAGCAGCAAAAAAGGCAAATGCAATTCTAGGATGTATTAACAGAAGCATACAGTCTAGATCACGTGAAGTCATTATTGCCCTCTACTCCTCTTTGGTCAGACCTCATCTGGAATATTGTGTCCAGTTTTGGGCACCACATTTTAAAAAAGACATCAACAAACTGGAGCAAGTTCAGAAAAGAGCGACCAGAATGGTGACCGGTCTGCAAACCCTGTCTTATGAGGAAAGGTTGCAGGATTTGGGAATGTTTAGTTTGCAAAAGAGAAGACTGAGAGGAGACTTAATAGCTGTCTACAAATATCTAAAGGGCTGTCACATTGTAGAAGGATCAACTTTATTCTCATTTGCACAAGGAAAGACTAGAAGCAATGGGATGAAACTGAATGGGAAGAGACACAGATTAGATATTAGAAAAAACTTTTTAACAGTTAGAGTGATCAATGAGTGGAACAGGCTGCCACGAGAAGTGGTGAGTTCTCCTTCAATGGAAGTCTTCAAACAGAGGCTGGACAGACATCTGACTGGGATGATTTAGCGAATCCTGCTTTGAGCAGGGGGTTGGACCAGATGGCCCAGGAGGTCCCTTCCAACTCTACGATTCTATGATTCTATGATTCTACAACTGAAGTGAATGCCATTACTCCAGATATACCATCATCCATTCACAGCCAAGATCTGTCATTTGATCCTATGAAACAGGTCCCATCTTCTGATTCATTACTGACTACTAAGGAAAATCAAAGTCACAAAAGAGGCAATAAAAAAAAAACTGCTCCTAAAGCAAAGAAGTCATTTTCAAGTTCAGAATGTGGGAAATAGTTTACACGGAAATCATATTTTGTTAACCACCAGAGAATTCACACAGGGGAGAAGCGTTTTTCATGTTCAGAATGTGGGAAATGTTTTAATCTTAACTCAAAATTGGTTAGGCACCAGAGGAGTCACACTGGGGAGAAGCCTTTTTCCTGTTCAGAATGTGAGAAATGTTTTAATCAGAAATCAGACCTTGTTATACACCAGAGAATTCACACAGGGGAGAAGCCTTTTTCCTGTTCAGAATGTGGGAAATGTTTTAATATTAACAAACATTTGATAAGGCACTGGAGAATTCACACAGGGGAAAAGCCTTTTTCCTGTTCAGAATGTGGGAAATGTTTTAAACAAAAATCACATTTTATTACTCACCAGAGAACTCACACAGGGGAGAAGCCTTTTTCCTGTTCAGAATGTAGGAAATGTTTTAGCAAAAAATCAAATTGTGTTATGCACCAGAGAACTCACACAGGGGAGAAACCTTTTTCTTGTTCAGAATGTGGGAAATGTTTTAATCTTAACTCAAATTTGGTTAGGCACGAGAGAACTCACACAGGGGAAAAGCCTTTTTCCTGTTCAGAATGTGGGAAATGTTTTAATCTTAACTCAAGTTTGGTTAGGCACCAGAGAACTCACACAGGGGAGAAACCTTTTTCCTGTTCTGAATGTGGGAAATGTTTTAATCTTAACTCAAATTTGGTTAGGCACCAGAGAACCCACACAGAGAAGAAGCCTTTTTCCTGTTCAGAATGTGGGAAATAGGGAAATATTTTATCCAGAAAGAGCATCTTGTTAGACATCAGAGCAGTCACACAGAGGAGAAGCCTTTTTCATTTTCTTAATGTGGGAAATATTTTACTTGGAAATCAACTGTTAATAAACATCAGAGATGACACATAGGGGAGAAGCCTTTGTTGGAATCATTTTAACCAAAATTGGATCTTCTTAAAGGGGTTGTCTCTTGTCATTCCTCATGTTTGCTGACAAAAGGATAAAACTAAAGTTTATTACTTCCAAATGTAAATCTATACCCATAATTCACCCCCTGAAGGTTAGTCAGAAGGTGACTAATAGAAAAAACATATATCCCACATCTCAGTATATAGGGTGAGGTGACGTATACACACTCACTCTCCAAGCCTCTAATTTCTATTTGTTTCATCATCCTCACCAATGACGACTCATCAGGAGACCATTTAATATTGACTTATATTCAAGCGAGACTAGACAAAAAAAACTAAAATCATGTATCATGTTATCCGAAACAGTCAGAAAACTAGCCACATATTGGCAGATCCCAGACCTCAGACTATATACTGTGTAAGTTTATAAACCCCTCCAGTGTCAGGAATAGATAGTAAGTGAAAATACAGTTTTATTCTTGTGATTTTTCTCCTATAGGGACTGCCCTAGTTTGGTATTGTAACAGCTGTTAATTAATAGTGCAGACAAATTGGAAATTATCTCTGAAAGTTAAGTGTTCCCTGAGCAGTATATACTGTATTTTCACATACTATCTATGTGATAGATACCTGGCCGACCTCTTCGTGAGGTCTAAGGTCCATTACCATTCTATAGGCCTGCTCAAATTTTACCAAAAAAGAGAATGGATCATCGGAAATATTTGTTTGTAAATTCCCTAAAATATCAACTGTAGGCATGTCTTTGGGTCGCCCTCGCACACCCAGGGCAGCGGGGTACTCGGTACCGGGCCGGTGTCAGGCGGGAATGTGTCACAGCAGCGGTGACCTGGTCCGTGGCCCTGGGCGCCCAATATCAGTGGCGGTGATGTAGTTAATGGTAGAATAGTCTGTGACGCCACCCGTGGTGTTAGGCAAGTAAGGTGTTGAGCCAACGCTGCATACAGATCTGCTGGGACTGATGGTGTGGTGCAGCAGAGATGGTATAGCTCCCCACAGGTGGAGCTGTAGTCCCAGGGCAGTGTAGGTGCAATGGATGAGGAGAGGCGCAGAATGATATTGAGGCTGGTGCCCAGGTGTAGTGGTGCTGGAATAACTGGAGGACACCAGAGTATGCGGTTCCAAAGCTTTACTCACTGTTTGCAGTTCACACAACTGCCTGCCTCCGTACTGTGTTCTCCAGGTCTGGGCTCCAGCCAACCTCCAGGCAGGATAGGATTCTCCCTTCCACACTCCGCCAATATGTACCTTCACTGAACGACTACTCCAATGCGCCTTTAGGTGCGAAGCACTCCAGTACTTAATTACCCTGGAATACCTCTCTCTAGGTGTTCCTAGTCTTTACTTGTATGACAGACAGCTGTAGCCTGCTTCGGGGACTCCTCACTGCGTCCTGGCTCTCTATTCAGTTGCTGTTGTGTCCCAAGTCTATGATGGGAGCAAGGCGTTAGCGGCTCACTACTCCTCCGGTGTCTGTTGCCGGACATAAAGATCCAATCAACCTCGGGGACTGGGCCCCGGAATTTGCGTTCTCTGGACTGGAAGGGTTCTCTGTCTTTCTTCAACCAGCTTCCCACCATCCTTCTATTCTCCTTCGTTCCGATCTGTTCTATCTCTCTTATGGAAGGTTAGGTTATCAATCTTATCAGTCTCTTTCTCTGGTCTTTCTCATGCCAGCAGCCCAGATCACTGGGACCTGCTGCAGCACGTCCCTCAGACACCTATCTTCTCTCTCCTCTAACCAACTGCTCACTAACTCTCACTCTTCCCACTCTTTTGCATCATCTCACTCCACCCGCCTCCCAGCACATCTCGTGTTACGAAGCAGGGTTCCACGAGGGGTGCTCTGCTAACCCCAGCCTGAAGCTGTTAGGTGGCCCCACTGAACTATCCTGTGTGTGGAATGCAGGTGTGGAGTGTGGTCAGGAGCTCCCACCTTACCTGGATGGTGGGGAACTACACCTTAGGAGAAGGTGCAGTACCTCTGTGGCAACTGAAGCCTCGGGCGCCACATACCCCCCCCGTTAATCACAGCATGTCCGCGGGCTGCAAGACAACAAAAGGTACAATACAGGAACACACAAAAATTTGTAAATGCTGTTTAACAATACTTATCTAATCTTCCTAATGTAGGAGGCACATTTCTTAAACGTTACAAACAGGCTAACTTCCTATCTTAGTATCAAAAATTTACTTAAGTGCAATTCTTAATTCAAAGTGCTATACTCAACACATTTTCTTTATTACATTTGCTATCAATTATTCTCTTTTTCTCTTTCTCTACTGGACGCAAGACACTGACCATCTACTCTTGGCCTGTCACCTGTCACTTTCAATTCTTCAGTCTTTATTCAATTCTCACATTCTATCTCAAAACTTTTCTAACTCTATAAAAGACATTTACTTTTCATAAGACACAACATTATCAAATACGTTATCATAAAACATTCAAAATTCTTGCAAAGTGCTGAACACTGCTCCCAGCCGGGATTTCTTTCAGTGTCCCTTGAGGTAGACATCATTCTTCGAAAAGTGTCCATTCAAAAACATCATCTTCGCAAAGTCTTTATATGTAAAACCAAGAGAGAGCACCCAAAGGGGTGCAAACTATTTACAAGAAAGTTTTGGATCACACAGCGTTCATGATCTCCACAGTTCCATTTGTAGAAAAACACTGCCAATCAAAAGCAGGCAACAAAAGTGCTACCGTAAAAACATGATAGCAAACAAGGCACAACTGGTGCAAAGAAAACCCTCCTGGGTAACGAGATTTTGTAAATTATTTTAACGGCTACCAGATTCCAAGTAGTCATTAGCAATCCGCAGGTACTCCTCTTCCCACGGTGTCAAGCCAAAGATCTTTGGTTTGGGCCGCCGAACTGGAGGTGATGCAATAGCAGCCTTGTTCTTGGAAACAGGTACCTGAGCAGTCTGTGGGGTACCGGTGGATGGAGCATTGACTGGTCTTGATGGCAGGTACCTCTCGATGAACTCTGCAGGGATACGTCGTACATTCAGGGTGTACCATCCCCTGAGTCATGAGGCAGGGTAAACGTCACATATTCCCCAGGCTGCAGGTCTCCATCTGGATGCCCTCTCCTCAGATGGGGCTCCACATCCCGCCGGTTGAAGAACAGGTCACCAATGCTTTGGGGTCCGTGATGAATCCAAAACCTCTCCTTATTCACATTAAGCACCTGCCCCTAACCAGCTGCATCCTGGGAACCATAATGCCCAGCACGGGTCCTCACTTTTCTCTTCAGATCTGGGCCCAGTACAGCCAAACTCCTCTGCTCCCTCTCCCGGTACTCATCTGCCAGCTTTTTAATGGTGGCTCGACAATAGGCCTCATTCTGCTCCTCCCGGGGCCTGCTTTGGCCTACTGGGGCCTGCAGTGCCACCGTTGGGGGTTCCGGTATCTCCTCCCGGGGACTGGCTTCCCGGTCCCAGACCAGGTCTAACACAACCTGGCCGGCCGTTGCAACGGTGGGGCAACCCCGGGTCTTCTCAGGGGAAGGAACATCAGACATACCTGAGGTCTCCCGGCAGTGCGGCCTCGGCTCCGGTGCAGATGATGAAGGAGCAGTTGCGGGTTCTGGATCCGCAGGGGTCTCTGTGGGGACCGGCGCAGCCGCGCCAGGTCCAAGCGGGAACTCTGCTTCCACTCCCGGGTCCTCCGGTAACTTCTCCGGGCCGGTGGTGCTCAACCGCACGGTCAAAGTAGATGTGTAGGTCAGCGCCGCCCGGGGACAGTCCAGTGCAGTAGCCACGGGTACCGATGGAGAGGGTGGTACCGCTGGTGTAGGCCCCGCCGGGGCGCGCTGCCGTCTCAGCTTCTCCAGCGCTTCTCTTCGTAGCTGCAGACGGGTAGTCAGTTCAGCGATTTCATCTTCTAATTGCTGGCGGTTCATTCCGGAGTTCGGGTTGGAGCCGTCAGCCATGGCGCCAAGGGTTTGCACTTGCCCGCGCTCCGCAGGCCTCTTTCCCTCACTCTCCAAAATGGCGTTCTGGCATTCTTCTCTTTGCTCCACCCTTCTGCTCGCCACTGGCTTCCTCTGCCCCTCCTTCCGGGGCGGCGTCTTCTTCCAGCGCCTCCATACGAAGCCAGTATACGAACCCCTCGGGGGTGGGCCATGCATCTGTCAGATAGTAATTCAGGCAGGGACGGCCCAATACTCTTCGCGGTCTTTTCTTAGGACCTCCCATCTCTTCACGCCCTTCTTCTCCGCACCAGCAGCCATTTCTAATGTCCATTTTAGAGTCTATTAAATTTGGTCTTCTGCACATTTTCAAAAGTTGTAAATCCAAGGCACACAGAACCCGATGGCATCGGGTCTCGTCATCCTGTTCGTGACACCAAAATTGGGTCGCCCTCGCACACCCAGGGCAGCGGGGTACTTGGTACCAGGCCGGTGTCAGGCGGGAATGTGTCACAGCAGCGGTGACCCGGTCCGTGGCCCTGGGCGCCCAATATCAATGGCGGTGATGTAGTTAATGGTAGAATAGTTTGTGACGCCACCCGTTGTGTTTGGCAAGTAAGGTGTTGAGCCAACGCTGCATGCAGATCCACTGGGACTGATGGTGTGGTGCAGCAGAGATGGTATAGCTCTCCACAGGTGGAGCTGTAGTCCCAGGGCAGTGTAGGTGCAATGGATGAGGAGAGGTGAAGAATGGTATAGATGTTGTTACTCAGGTGTAGCGGTGCTGGAATAACTGGAGGACACCAGAGTATGCAGTTCCAAAGCTTTACTCACTGTTTGCAGTTCACACAACTGCCTGCCTCCGTACTGTGTTCTCCAGGTCAGGACTCCAGCCAACCTCCAGGCAGGATAGGATTCTCCATTCCACACTCCGCCAATATGTACCTTCACTGAACGACTCCTCCAATGCGCCTTTAGGTGCGAAGCACTCCAGTACTTAGTTACACTGGAATGCTTCTCCCTAGGTGTTCCTAGTCTTTACTTGTATGACAGACAGCTGTAGCTTGCTTTGGGGACTCCTCACTGCATCCCAGCTCTCTATTCAGTTGCTGTTGTGTCCCAAGTCTATGATGGGAGCAAGGCGTTAGCGGTTCACTACTCCTCCGGTGTCTGTTGCCGGACATAAAGATCCAATCAACCTTGGGGACTGGGCCCCGGCCTTTGCGCTCTCTGGACTGGAAGGTGTTGTGAGTTCATTTTCCCCTTCATTACTGAGGCCCGAGGAACTCCCTCTTCTGGTAAAGAAAGGTAGTGAGCCTGATTATCAAACACCTGAGGCTGATGATGATGACTGGCTGAGTGGAGTTACTGACTGGATATAAGGCTGCCGACGCCCTTCTGCCCTGCGGGTGATTTCTCTGTGGGATCCTTGGAGACCAGTCTGAATTCCTGCTCTAAAGCTAAGTTTGCTGCTCAGCCTTTTGCTTTTGTGCTTAGACTTTGTTTTGCTTTGTTTTTCTGGATTTCTGCCATTCCCTGCTGGGGTGTGCTGAATTCCTTTAGCTCTGTCTTCTGAAAATACCTGAGTGCTGATTTAGTTTTTGAAGCCTAGCTGCTTCAGGGCCTTTTTCATATCAGCTTGTTGGCTTATGTCTTTGATAGGGTTTTGGCAGATTGCAGACAGCAGCCTTCCTGTCCTTTCCTATCTAGGTAGTTTTGGGCTCCATCTTTGCTCAGTCTATCTTTCTGTCTGTGTTAGTATTTTCATCTTGCTTCACCGTCATTATATGTTGGGGGCTGCCTATTGCTTTGGGGTCTGCTCTGGGGCAGTTTAGATTTCCCCTTTCTTTCTTTAGGCCTATGTATTTCTCCGGCTGTGATCGAGGGGTCTAGGGCATTGTAGGAACCCCCCACGGCTACTGCTAGTTGTGTTGATAGGTTCAGGGGTCTGCAATCTGATAGTTGCCAACTTCTCTGGTTTTCTGGACTTAGCTTGTATTTCTGCTTTTGCCTCCTACGGTGACTCATTCATAACAGAATCACCCGCCATACCGCAGATTCTAGGGAACTCAATAGCAGGAAAGAATTGTTAAAAAAAAAAAAAGTGTATATTTTTTCCTCTATATCTCTGAGGCCGTAGGGGGAATTTTTTTTTTTTCTCTCAATGGAGATAAATCAATTGTCTGATCGTGTGGAGCAGCTCGCTGCGAAAGTGCGGGGAATTTCCGCCTACCTTGCTCATTCACATGCTGCTGAACCAAAGATTCCTACACCTGATGTATTTTTTGGGGATCGGTCTAAATTTTTGAATTTCAAAAATAATTGTAAATTATTTTTTGCCTTGAAGCCTAACTCGTCAGGGAGCTCCACGCAGCAGGTTAAAATTGTCATCTCTTTGCTGCGTGGCGATCCCCAGGATTGGGCATTTTCTTTGAAACCAGATGATCCTATTCTGACTAATGTGAACGCATTCTTTCAAGCTTTGGGGTTGTTGTATGACGAACCTAATGCCATTGATCAGGCTGAAAAGACCCTGCTGGCATTGAGCCAGGGTCGTGATTCTGCAGAATTGTACTGTCAAAAATTCCGAAAGTGGGCAGTACTTACTACCTGGAATGATAATGCCTTGGCTGCTCTCTTTCGGAAGGGGTTGTCAGAAGCCGTAAAAGATACTATGGTGGGATTTCCTGTTCCCTCTGGTCTTGACGATTCTATGTCATTAGCCATTCAGGTTGATCGGCGTTTGCGCGAACGCAAAGCTGCACGAGAGGTGTTGACACCTGTTGAACAAATGTCTGAACCTATGCAATGTGATAGAGTTTTTTCCAGAGAGCAGCGTCAGGAGTTCAGAAGGCGTAATAAGTTGTGTTTTTTCTGTGGAGATGCCTCGCATATTATTTCTGTCTGTCCTAAATGAGAGAAACGCTTTGCACACACGTTTTCTGTTGGGGATGTTCAACCTAAATTTCTTCTGGCTATTACTCTGATCTGCTCCCTGTCCACATTTTCCGCCAAGGCTTTTGTGGATTCGGGAGCAGCCCTAAACCTAATGGACTTGGATTTTGCTAAACGTTGTGGATTTCCGATGACACCTCTGCAGACGCCTATCCCTTTGAGGGGGATTGATGCTACTCCTTTGGCTAAAAATAAACCCCAGTTTTGGACCCAGGTGGTAATGCGGGTCGCCCCAGACCATCAAGAAAATTGCAGATTTTTGGTGTTGCATAATCTGCATGATACTATTGTTCTGGGGTTTCCCTGGTTACAGATTCATAATCCAGTTTTGGATTGGAAATCTGTGTCTGTGGTGAGTTGGGGTTGTCGGTGTGCCTTTAGTGAGGCTCCGGTGTTTTCCACCTCTCCTCAGTCGCATGATGTTCCTGATTATTTGGCGGACTTTTATGATGTATTTAGTGAGAATGAGTCTGCGTCTCTGCCTCCTCATAGGAGTTATGACTGTGCAATTGAACTGAGCCCGGGGTGTAAATTTCCCAAGGGTCGGCTCTTCAATTTATCTGTACCCGAGCACGAGGCTATGCGATCCTATATTAAGGAGGCGTTGGAGAAGGGTCATATTAGACCATCCTCGTCACCCTTAGGTGCCGGTTTTTTTTTGTAGCCAAAAAGGATGGATCATTAAGACCTTGTATTGATTATCGTGCCCTCAACAAAATTACTGTTAAATATCAGTATCCGTTACCTCTGATTTCTGATCTATTCTCCAGAGTTAAAGGTGCTTGCTGGTTTACCAAGCTTGACCTCAGGGGGGCGTATAATCTTATTCGCATTAAGCATGGGGATGAATGGAAGACGGCGTTTAATACTCCGGAGGGACATTTTGAGTACCTGGTGATGCCTTTTGGGCTCACTAATGCCCCTTCTGTCTTCCAGTGCTTCATGAACGATATTTTCCGAGATTTTGTCGATAAATTTTTGATTATCTATCTGGATGATATTTTGATCTTCTCCAAGGATTGGGATTCTCATGTGGAACATATTCGGACTGTGTTCCGGATCTTGAGGGAGAATTCCCTGTATGTCAAAGGATCTAAATGCCTTTTTGGAGTACAGAGGATTTCTTTTTTGGGATTTATTTTGTCCCCGTCAACTATTGAAATGGACCCGGCCAAGGTACATGCCATTCACGATTGGGTTCAGCCCACTTCTTTGAAGGCCCTCCAGAAGTTTTTGGGTTTTGCTAATTTTTATCGGAAATTTATAGCTAAATTTTCTAGTATTGCCAAGCCATTGACTGATTTGACTAAAAAGGGTGCTGATGTGTTGAAATGGTCTCCGGAAGCTGTTTCTTCCTTTCAGGAGCTGAAGCGAAGATTCACCTCCGCCCCGGTTTTGCGGCAACCTGATGTCTCACTTCCATTCCAGGTAGAGGTGGATGCTTCTGAGATTGGTGCAGGAGCTGTTTTGTCCCAAAAGGATCCTGTAACATCTAAAATGAATCCCTGTGCTTTCTTTTCCCGAAGGTTTTCTCCACCTGAACGTAACTATGATGTGGGGAATAGGGAACTGTTGGCCATGAAATGGGCATTTGAGGAGTGGAGACATTGGTTGGAGGGAGCTAAGCATCAAGTCGTGGTCCTCACTGACCACAAGAATTTGATTTACCTAGAGTCGGCTAAGCGCTTGAACCCTAGACAGGCTAGGTGGGCCTTGTTTTTTACACGTTTTGATTTTGTGGTTTCTTTTCTTCCTGGAACAAAGAATGTCAAGGCAGACGCCCTCTCTAGGAGCTTCTTTGCTGATTCTCCTGTGGTGACCAAGCCTGCTACCATCTTAGGCGAAGGGGTAGTTCTTTCTGCCATCTCGCCCGATTTGAGACGTGCTCTGGAAGAGTTCCAGGAGGACAAACCTGAGCGTTGTCCCAGTGGAAAGTTGTATGTTCCTGACCAGTGGAAGAAGAGAGTGATGTCTGAAGTTCATTGCTCTGCTTTGGCTGGTCATCCAGGTATTTTTGGTACTAGAGATCTGGTGAGTCGGTCTTTTTGGTGGCCCTCCTTGTCTCGTGATGTCAGGAATTTTGTGCAGTCCTGTGGGACGTGCTCCCGGTCCAAATCGTGTTCTCGCTCTAGTGGGTTGTTGATGCCTTTGCCTGTCCCCAAGAGGCCATGGACCCATATTTCAATGGATTTCATCTCTGATATGCCTGTCTCTCAAAGCATGACTGTTATTTGGGTGATTTGTGATAGGTTCTCTAAGATGGTTCATCTTGTACCACTCCCTAAGTTGCCGTCTTCCTCTGAGTTGGTGCCCCTGTTTTTACAACAGGTCGTTCGCTTGCACGGGATTCCTGAGAACATTGTATCTGACAGAAGAGTTCAGTTTGTGTCTAGATTTTGGAGGACTTTCTGTTCCAAGCTGGGAATTCAGTTGTCCTTCTCCTCTGCTTTTCACCCTCAGACCAATGGGCAGACAGAGAGAACAAACCAGACCTTGGAGTCGTATTTGAGATGTTTTTTTTCCGCTGATCAGGATGATTGGGTTTCATTTTTGCCCTTGGCCGAATTTGCTTTAAATAATAGAGCTAGTTCTGCCACTTTGATGTCACCTTTTTTTTGTAACTTTGGGTTTCATCCTCGATTTTCTTCAGGGCAGGTGGAGCCCTCTGCCTGCCCAGGTGTTGACACTGTGGTGGAGAGAATGCACCAGATCTGGGACCAAGTGGTGGATAAGTTATCTCTCTCCCAGGAAAAGGCCCAGCGGTTTTCCAACCGACATAGGACCATTGGTCCCCAGTTTAAGGTTGGTGATATGGTGTAGTTATCATCAAAAAATATTGCTATGAAGGTGGCTTCTCCTAAGTTTAAGCCTAGATTTATTGGACCTTACAAGATTGTGGAGATTATTAATCCGGTCTCTTTTCGTTTGGCTCTTCCTGTCACATTTAAAATCCATAATGTGTTCCATAAATCTTTGTTGAAGAGGTTTGTTGAACCTGTTGTTCCGGGGGTGGCACCTCCAGACCCTGTATTGGTTGAAGGTAACATGGAATATGACGTAGAGAAAGTACTGGATTCCCGTCTGGCTAGACGGAGACTCCAGTATTTGGTTAAGTGGAAGGGTTATGGTCAGGAGGATAATTCCTGGGTCTCTGCCTCTGATATTCATGCCAAAAGATTGGTGCGTGCCTTTCATCGGGCTCACCCTGATCGCCCTGGTGGCGTAGTTGAGGGTTCGGTGACCCCTCCTCAAGGGGGAGGTACTGTTGTGAGTTCATTTTCCCCTTCATTACTGAGGCCCGAGGAACTCCCTCTTCTGGTAAAGAAAGGTAGTGAGCCTGATTATCAAACACATCAGGCTGCTGATGACTGGCTGAGTGGAGTTACTGACTGGATATAAGGCTGCCGACGCCCTTCTGCCCTGCGGGTGTTTTCTCTGTGGGATCCTTGGAGACCAGTCTGAATTCCTGCTCCTCTAAAGCTAAGTTTGCTGCTCGGCCTTTTGCTTTTGTGCTTAGACTTTGTTTTGCTTTGTTTTTCTGTATTTCTGCCATTCCCTGCTGGGGTGTGCTGAATTCATTTAGCTCTGTCTTCTGAAAATACCTGAGTGCTGATTTAGTTTTTGAAGCCTAGCTGCTTCAGGGCCTTTTTCATATCAGCTTGCTGGATTATGTCTTTGATAGGGTTTTGGCAGATTGCAGACAGCAGCCTTCCTGTCCTTTCCTATCTAGGTAGTTTTGGGCTCCGTCTTTGCTCAGTCTATCTTTCTGTCTGTGTTAGTATTTTCATCTTGCTTCACCGTCATTATATGTTGGGGGCTGCCTATTGCTTTGGGGTCTGCTCTGGGGCAGTTTAGTTTTCCCCTTTCTTTCTTTAGGCCTATGTATTTCTCCGGCTGTGATCGAGGGGTCAAGGGCATCGTAGGAACCCCCCATGGCTACTGCTAGTTGTGTTGATAGGTTCAGGGGTCTGCAATCTGATAGTTGCCAACTTCTCTGGTTTTCTGGACTTAGCTTGTATTTCTGCTTTTGCCTCCTACGGTGACTCATTCATAACAGGAAGGGTTCTCTGTCTTTCTTCAACCAGCTTCCCACCGTTCTTCTATTCTCCTTCGTTCCGATCTGTTCTATCTCTCTTATGGAAGGTTAGGTTATCAATCTTATTAGTCTCTTTCTCTGGTCTTTCTCGTGCCAGCAGCCCAGATCACTGGGACCTGCTGCAGCACGTCCCTCAGACACCTATCTTCTCTCTCCTCTAACCAACTGCTCACTAACTCTCACTCTTCCCACTCTTTTGCATCATCTCACTCCACCCGCCTCCCAGCACATCTCGTGTTACGAAGCAGGGTTCCACGAGGGGTGCTCTGCTAACCCCCAGCCTGAAGCTGTTAGGTGGCCCCACTGAACTATCCTGTGTGTGGAATGCAGGTGTGGAGTGTGGTTGTGGAATGCAGGTGTGGAGTGTGGTCAGGAGCTCCCACCTTACCTGGATGGTGGGGCACTACACCTTAGGAGAAGGTGCAGTACCTCTGTGGCGACTGAAGCCCCACGGGCGCCACATCTTCTCCGGTTGTAAACAATACCAATTGTCTAAGGCCTCTTTCACACATCCGGTTTAGGGTTCCGGCGGCATGCGGCGAAAAGTCATTTAATCTGGGTGTGGTCAGTAATCTTTTTCCCATATGTGAAGGAAGCCATACTTTGAATATCTTATTTTTTTGTTCATCATTAAGATTGAATTTGTGTTTGATTAAAAAATGTCCGCATTATAAAAGGCGTCCATCTTATCGTTGTAATTTGGAATGTCTTTTACAATTTTCATTAACTGATCGTGTATTTTCAGATTAATGCGTGCTTCTCTGTCATGTAATTTTTTTCCATTGTATGTCATCTGCCCATAAATCCTCTACTGTGACATCTGGATCTTGTGTGTCTGGTACAAATGATGAGGCAGCAGCACTGTCCTCCTGTTTACCTGTTGATCTTGTATTAGCAGAAACCTTTTTTATGTCTGGTCGCAATTTGGACAATAACTCTGTCCGAGTATCAATCTGATCTTCCAATTATTGTTCAATATGCTCTGACAATATCAAACAATTTGGATCATCAAAGTAATCCCCGTCAGACTCCTGTGTGTCACCGTGTTTGTCAGTGTGATCAGTTTCCTGTGTGACAGTACAAGTTTTATATGTTTCAGTTTTCTTAAAGACTAAATTATTGTACACTCGGACCATGTGCATGACATTTTGAAGCTTTCTTTGTAACTTTTTTACTGAGAAAAACCTCTTATCAATTTTAACATTTTCTGCTTCACATTGATTATACTCATATATTAAATCCCTAAAACGATACTTTATTGTTTAAAAACCACAAATGTGGTACACACCAGAAAAAATGTGACAGAAAATGAAAAAAAAAAAAGAAGTGTTCAAAAATAGCCCACACTAGGGTAACCCCTGTGAGTCCCTAATCGTTTACTGAGCTGTACCCTGCCTGGCTGCGGAGGTTGGCACCCTAAGGGGGGAACGTTGTGGCGCCCCCGCTCACGATGGCTATCCCTGGGGGCCCTGACAGACCCTACAGCCACTAGTGGTCCCTTCTACCCGATATAAGGGAACCCCTAGTTCTAGACAGAGATCAAGCCTGCTCTATAGAGGACCCTGTGTCCCAAGAAAAGAGGTTAAAAACAATTTAGAACACACATGGCATGGGGTGGCATGTTAAAGTCCCACAAAAAAATATAGAGACAACTTCAAGGCAGCCCAGTGGGATAACTCAGTTCAGATCATGCCTAAATCTTATACACAAGATAAGGAGAGGCAACTTTTACTCAATTGAAAGCCATAGCTCAAAAATGATTGAGGAATGGCTAAAAAATGCCATCAATAGTCTCCCACTAATAGAAATATATGGGGAACGCAGAGCTGCAACAGCGGTACTTATCTGCGTTTTTCGCCACCTGCCATCAAATCATGAATGCCTCAACGCGTTTCGCCTTCCAGGGCTCATCAGGAGGCCCGATGCTACGATAATTCGTGTCCCATAAAGGTGCAAATAGAAGGCGAAACGCGTTGAGGCATTCATGATTTGATGGCAGGTGGCGAAAAACGCAGATAAGTACCGCTGTTGCAGCTCTGCGTTCCCCATATATTTCTATTAGTGGGAGACTATTGATGGCATTTTTTAGCCATTCCTCAATCATTTTTTGAGCTATGGCTTTCAATTGAGTAAAAGATGCCTCTCCTTATCTTGTGTATAAGATTTAGGCATGATCTGAACTGAGTTATCCCACTGGGCTGCCTTGAAGTTGTCTCTATATTTTTTTTTTTTTTGTGGGACTTTAACATGCCACCCCATGCCATGTGTGTTCTAAATTGTTTTTAACCTCTTTTCTTGGGACACAGGGTCCTCTATAGAGCAGGCTTGATCTCTGTCTAGAACTAGGGGTTCCCTTATATCGGGTAGAAGGGACCACTAGTGGCTGTAGGGTCTGTCAGGGCCCCCAGGGATAGCCATCGTGAGCGGGGGCGCCACAACGTTCCCCCCTTAGGGTGCCAACCTCCGCAGCCAGGCAGGGTACAGCTCAGTAAACGATTAGGGACTCACAGGGGTTACCCTAGTGTGGGCTATTTTTGAACACTTCTTTTTTTTTTTCATTTTCTGTCACATTTTTTCTGGTGTGTACCACATTTGTGGTTTTTAAACAATAAAGTATCGTTTTAGGGATTTAATATATGAGTTTGATTTGAGAACCCTTTAAGGATTATATTTCAGATTGTTCACATTGATTATACAAACTAGACCATAATTGTGCATCTGTATGACTATGAACATACTTAAACTCTATGTTACTTTTCTTAGAATAATTATGTATAAAATCCATTTTCTCACCTATGGAGCGTCTTTTCCTCTGCTGGGTTGATCCAACCGTCTATGGATGGTCCTTTGTCTTTACTGAAATCCTTAGACCTCCGTCTGGATGGGACGCATGCAGCTCTTTATGGTTGGAGATCCTCACCCGTCGTCTGTAGATTCAGTCTGATCTTTGTGACGTGAAATGGTGGAATTCCTGAGGAGGCTTTGTACAACAGGTGTGTTTTTAGCAGAGTTTTCCCCCCGTGTACAAACGATGAAGGAATGCCAGCCAAAATTAGCACAAAAGGTCAACCTGGCCTGAGCTCGCCAAAATGAAAATATCTCTTTCTTACTTTTCAAGTAAGAGCACGGTGAGGATAAAAAGGAAAAGCGATGCTGAATTGTGGATAAAATAAATCTTGTTTAATTGTTCATTCAAAAAATGATTACAAAAATGAAGAAAAGTGAGTACATGACATGCAATAAAAATTGAAGGAAAAAACAAACATTCAACTGTTCTTACATATGGCCTTGAGTTGAGCAGCTGTGGTCCGTGTGTTCGAGAGTCTCCAGCTTATGGGAGATCTCCTGAACAAGAGTTAGGCTGGCTTTTATACTATTTTGACCCATAGACTTGCATTAGTGTCTGTCCTATAATCACATACGGTGATTTGCCGCTATATTCGTAGCCTCTTCCATATTAGAAGAACTTTAGTTATTTTAACACTTTGCATATAGTTATTATCTTAGCCTAAGAAACTTAAACCTATGGAGAACCATTCATCATAAATAGTCACATATTGACAGTTCTGACAAGTGACCTATAGGTTTGACAAGCAGGGAACAGATGTATCAGCCAAAATCCTCAGAATAGCTCATCCAGTGACCAGAGTTTCTGCTAGCTAGTTAGACTCTGCATATGTGAATTAATCTATATTTTTTTTTATAGAAATACTGATATTTTACAACATAACGTTGATTGGTTTCTTTTTATTTGATATTTGGGAGGCAGAATGAACAAACAGTTGAACATCACACACTACTGGTTCATCCAACAAGGTTTTCTATTAGACTGTGAACTGTCATTGTCTTGGTAAATATAGTTTTTACATAGCTTGCCATTTTTATGCACAGTTTAAATAGAAATGTTCAAAAATATAAAACTCAAGGATATTTTATTAAAAAATAATTGTTTTTTTATCTTAGCAGATGACTATACCAGGAGATCAGAGGGACAGCTGACATCTTCAATTGTTAAATCTGATGATCTTGAGATCCTACAAGATACAACAGAAGTGATTGCTATTACTCCAGATATACCATCATCCATTCACAGCAAAGATCTGTCATCTGATCCTATGAAACAGGTCCCATCTTCTGATTCATTACCGACTACTAAGGAAAATCAAAGTCACAAAGTCACGAAAGAGGCATTAACCCCTTCATGACCCAGCCTATTTTGACCTTAATGACCTGGCCATTTTTTGCAATTCTGACCAGTGTCACTTTATGAGGTAATAACTCTGGAACGCTTCAACGCATCCTAGCGATTCTGAGATTGTTTTTTCGTGACATATTGGGCTTCATGTTAGTGGTAAATTTAGGTCTATAATTTTTGCATTTATTTGTGAAAAAATCAGAAATTTGGCGAAAATTTTGAAAATTTTGCAATTTTCAAATTTTGAATTTTTATTCTGTTAAACTAGAGAGTTATGTGACACAAAATAGTTACTAAATAACATTTCCCACATGTCTACTTTACATCAGCACAATTTTGGA
This sequence comes from Dendrobates tinctorius, assembly GCF_039654945.1. Classification (NCBI taxonomy): domain Eukaryota; kingdom Metazoa; phylum Chordata; class Amphibia; order Anura; family Dendrobatidae; genus Dendrobates; species Dendrobates tinctorius. The sequence goes on along the minus strand of NW_027362061.1, from coordinate 1,779,978 downwards.
AGCAAAATATTTTTTTGTTAGGAAGTTATAAGGGTTAAAAGTTGACCAGCGATTTCTCATTTTTACAACAAAATTTACAAAACCATTTTTTTTATGGACCACCTCACATTTGAAGTCACTTTGAGGGGTCTATATGGCAGAAAATACCCAAAAGTGACACCATTCTAAAAACTGCACCCCTCAAGCTACTCAAAACCACATTCAAGAAGATTATTAACCCTTCAGGTGTTTCACAACAGCTAAGGCAATGTGGAAGGAAAAAATGGACATTTTAATTTTTCCAACACAAATTTCCTTTCAGCATCAATTTTTTCATTTTCACATGGGCAACAGGATAAAATGGATCCTAAAATTTGTTGGGCAATTTCCCCTGAGTACACCGATACCTCATATGTGGTCATAAACCACTGTTTGGGCGTACGGCAGGGCTCAGATGGGAAGGAGCACCATTTGACTTTTTGAATGGAAAATATGCTGGAATATTTAGCGGTTGCCATGTCGCGTTTGGAGAGTCGCTGTGTGCCTAAACACTGGAGCTCCCCCACAAGTGACCCCATTTTGGAAACTAGACCCCCCAAGGAACTTATCTAGATGCATAGTGATCACTTTGAACCCCCAGGTGCTTCTCAAATTGATCTGTTAAAAAAAAAAAGTACTTTTTTTTCACAAAAATTATCTTTTAGCCTCAGTTTTTTCATTTTCACATGGGCAACAGGATAAAATGGATCCTAAAATTTGTTGGGCAATTTCTCCTGAGCACACCAATACCTCATATGTGGTCATAAACCACTGTTTGGGTGCAGGGCAGGGCCCGGAAGGTAAGGAGCGCCATTTGACTTTTTGAATGGAAAATTAGCTCCAATCGTTATCGGACACCATGTCGCGTTTGGAGAGCCCCTGTGTGCCTAAACATTGGAGCTCCCCCACAAGTGACACCATTTTGGTAACTAGACCCCTTAAGGAACTTATCTAGATGTGTAGTGAGCACTTTGAACCCCCAAGTGCCTCACAAAAGTTTATAACATAGAGCAGTGAAAATAAAAAATCATTTTTTTTTCCTCAAAAATGATTTTTTAGCACGCTATTTTTTATTTTCACAAGGGTAACAGGAGAAATTGGACCACAAAAGTTGTTGTCCAGATTGTCCTGAGTACGCTGGTACCCCATATGTGGGGGGGGCACTGTTTGGGTGCACGGCAGGGCGCAGAAGGGAATGAGCGCCATTTGACTTTTTGAAATGAAAATTGGCTCCAATCATTAGCGGACACCATGTCGTGTTTGGAGATCCCCTGTGTGCCTAAACTTTGGAGCTCCCCCACAAATGACCCCATTTTGGAAACTAGACCCCCTAAGGAACTTATCTAGATGCATAGTGAGCACTTTGAACCCCCAGGTGATTCACAGAAGTTTATAATGCAGAGCAGTGAAAATAAAAAATCTTTTTTTTTTCCAAAAAAAAATTTTTTAGTCTGCAATTTTTTATTTTCACAAGGGTACCAGGATAAATTGGACCCCAAAAGTTGTTTTCCAGTTTGTCCTGAGTACGCTGGTACCCCATATGTGGGGGGAGACCACTGTTTGGGCACACGTCGGGGCTCGGAAGGGAAGTAGTGACATTTTGAAATGCTGACTTTGATGGAATAGTCTGCGGGCATCATGTTACATTTGCTGAGCCCCTGTGTGCCTAAACAGTAGAAACCCCCCACAAGGGACCCCATTTTGGAAACAAGACCCCCCAAGGAACTTATCTAGATGTGTGGTGAGCACCTTGAACCCCAAGTGCTTCACAGAAGATTGTAACGCAGAGCCGTGAAAATAAAAAATCATTTTTTTCCCTCAAAAAAAATGATTTTTAGCCTGCAATTTTTTTTTTTCACAAGGGTAACAGGAGAAATTGGACCCCAAAAGTTGTTGTCTAGTTTGTCCTGAGTACGCTGATACCCCATATGTGGGGGATGACCACTGTATGGGCACACGTCAGGGCTCGGAAGGGAAGTAGTGACGTTTTGGTATGCAGACTTTGATGGAATGGTCTGCGGGCATCATGTTACATTTGCAGAGCCCTTGATGTTCCTAAACTGTGGAAACCCCCACAAGTGACCCCATTTTGGAAACTAGACCCCATAAGGAACTTGCCTAGATGTGTGGTGAGCACCTTGAACCCCGAAGTGCTTCACAGAAGATTGTAACGCAGAGCCATGAAAATAAAAAATCTTTTTTTTTCCTCAAAAAATGAAATTTTAGCTCGCAATTTTTTATTTTCACAAGGGTCACAGGAGAAATTGGACCCCAAAAGTTGTTGTCCAGTTTGTCCTGAGTACGCTGGTACCCCATATGTGGGGGGAAACCACTGTTTGGGCACACGTTGGGTCTCAGCAGGGAAGTAGTGACATTTTGAAATGCTGACTTTGATGGAATGGTCTGCGGGCGTCATGTTACATTTGCTGAGCCCCTGTGTGCCTAAACAGTAGAAACCTCCCACAAGTGACCCCATTTTGGAAACTAGACCCCCCAGGGAACTTATCTAGATGTATGGTGAGCACCTTGAACCCCCAAGTGCTTCACAGAAGTTTATAACGCAGAGCCGTGAAAATAAAAAATCATTTTTTTCCCTCAAAAAAAATCATTTTTAGCCCGCAATTTTTTTTTTCACAAGGGTAACAGGATAAATTGGACCCCAATAGTTGTTGTCCAGTTTGTCCTGAGTACGCTGATACCCCATATGTGTGGGGGAACCATTGTTTGGGCACACGTCAGGGCTCGGAATGGAAGTAGTGACGTTTTGAAATGCAGACTTTGATGGAATAGTCTGCAGTCGTCATTACGTTTGCAGAGCCCCTGATGTGCCTAAACAGTGGAAACCCCCCACAAGTGACCCCATTTTGGAAACTAGACCTTCCAAGGAACTTATGTAGATGTATGGTGAGCACTTTCAACCCCCAAGTGCTTCACAGAAGTTTATAATGCAGAGACATGAAAATGAAAAAAACATTTTTTTTCCACAAAAATAATTTTCTAGCCCCCAATTTTTTATTTTCCCAAGGGTAACAGGAGAAATTAGACCCCAAAAGTTGTTGTGCAATTTTTCCTGAGTACGCTGATACCCCATATGTGGGGGTAAACCACTGTTTGGGCACACGTCGGGGCTTGGAAGGGAGTGAGCACCATTTGACTTTTTGAACGCAAAATTGGCTGGAATCAAAGGTTGCACCATGTCGCGTTTGGAGACCCCCTGATGTGGCTAAACAGTGGAAACCCCTCAATTCTAACTCCAACCCTAACCCCAACACACCCCTAACCACAACCCTAACCCCAACACATCCCTAACCCTAATCCCAACCCTAACCCTAACCCCAACACACCCCTAAACCCAACACTAACCATAACACTAACCACAAGCCTAACCCTAATTCTAACCCTAACCCTCTTTCCAACCCTAACCCTCTTTCCAACCCTAACCCTAATTCCAACCCTAACCCTCTTTCCAACCCTAACCCTCTTTTCAACCCTAACCCTCTTTCCAACCCTAACCCTCTTTCCAACCCTAACCCTAACCCTCTTTCCAACCCTAACCCTCTTTCCAACCCTAACCCTAACCCTCTTTCTAACCCTAACCCTAACCCTCTTTCCAACCCTAACCCTAACCCTGATGGAAAAATAAAAATAAAAATATTTTCTTTATTTTATTAGTTCTTCCTACCTATGGGGGTGATAATCGGGGGGTTCATTTACTTTTTATTTCATTTTGATCACTCTGAGAGTGATCAAAATGAAATAATGGAATCTGCAGCCGGCAGATTCGGGCAGGCGCACTGCGCATGCGCCCGCCATTTTCTAAGATGGCGGCGCCCATGAACCGAACCCGCCGGACACCGGGAGCGACGGGGGGACTTTGAAGGTGCCGGGGGCGGTGAGAGTGGGTTGAGGGGGGGATCAGAAGCTGGCGGGGAGCGAAGGGAATGGGAGGGGGGGCAGATGATGACAGCGGCGGCAGATCGCCGCTGTCATTCAGTGGCAGGGGGGGCGATCGCCGGTGGGGGGGGTCAAATCGGTGTCTCCAGCCATGTCCGATGCTACTGCAGCATCGGCCATGGCTGGATTGTAATATTTCATCAATTTTCATTGATGAAATATTACTATCGCTCTGATTGGCTGTTTCACTTTTAACAGCCAATCAGAGCGATCGTAGCCACGTGGGGGAGAAGCCACGCCCCCTGTGGTGAATTACAAAGCCCCCTGTATCTGCGGGTCAGGTGACCTTTCATTGACCCCGGTCACCCGACCCGCAGGGGGGCTTTGAATTCATGACACAGGGTATGCGTCATAGGTCGGATTGGCACCGACTTTCATGACGCATACGCTGTGTCACAGGTCGGGAAGGGGTTAAAAAAACAAACTGCTCCTAAAGCAAAGAAGTCATTCTCATGTTCAGAATGTGGGAAGTATTTTACATGGAAATCACATTTTGTTTATCACCAAAGAACTCACACAGGGGAGAAGCCTTTTTCATGCTCAGAATGTGGGAAATGTTTAAAAAAAAAAATCAGATAGGGTTAGGTACCAGAGAACTCACACAGGAGAGAAGCCTTTTTCATGTTTAGAATGTGGGAAATGTTTTAACAATAAATCAGTTTGTGTTAAGCACCAGAGAACTCACACAGGGTAGAAACCTTTTTCATGTTTAGAATGTGGGAAATGTTTTCCACAGAAATCAAATTTTGTTACCCACCAGAGAATTCACACAGGGGAGAAACCTTTTTCATGTTCGGAATGTGGGAAATATTTTAACAATAAGTTTGTGTTAAGCACCAGAGAATCCACACAGGGAAGAAACCTTTTTCCTGCTCAGAATGTGGGAAATGTTTTAACAATAAATCAGATTGTGTTAAGCACCAGAGAACTCACACAGGGGAGAAGCCTTTTTCCTGTTAATGTGGGAAATATTTTAACCAGAAAGCGCTTCTTGATCTCCATCAGAGCTGTCACACACATTTTCATTTTCTTAATGTGGGAAATTTTTTACTTGGAAATCAACTGTTAATACACATCAGAGACGTCACATAGGGGAGAATCCTTTTATATGTTCATAATGTTGAAATAGTTTTAACCAAAATTGAATCTTCTTAAATGGGTTGTCTCTTGTCATTCCTCATGTTTGCTGACGAAAGGATAAAACTAAACCTTATTAATTGCAAATATAAATCTATACCCATAATTCACCCCCTGAAGGTTAGTCGGAAAGTGACTAATAGAAAAAAACATATACCCCACGTCTCAGTATGTAGGGTGAGGTGACGTATACACACTCACTCTCCAAGCCTCTCATTTCTACTGGTTTCGTGGTTGTCACCAAAGACGACTCATCAAGAGACTATATAATATTGGCATATACTCAAGCGAGACTAAACAAAAAAAAAACTAAAATCATGTATTGTTATCAGAAACAGTCAGAAAACTAGCCCCATATTGGCAGATGCCAGACCTCAATCTATATACTTCGGAAGTTTATAAGCCAATCCAGTGTCAGGAATAGATAGTATGAATTTGAATTTACCAAGTGGCTGCAATGAAACAATTTAAAAATTTAAAGGAGTCTGAATACTTTCCATACCCACTGTATCAGTAAAAATAACTCCTCTTTATTAGGTAAAGTATAAAAGAATTGCGCCATTTTCCGATACCCGTAGCGTCTCTATTTTTCATGATCTCGGGTTGGGTGAGGGCTTATTTTTTGTGTGCCGAGCTGACGTTTTTAATGGAGACCATTTTGGTGCAGATACGATCTTTTGATCATCCTTTATTGCATTTTAATGCAATGTTGCGGCGACCAAAAAAAGTAATTCTGACGTTATGACATTTTTTCTCGTTACGCCATTTAGTGATCGGGTTAATTCTTTTTTATATTGATTTGGCGATTCTGAACGCGGCTATAACAAATATGTGTATGTTTGTTTTTTTATTGTTTTATTGTGAAGGGGGGTGATTAGAACTTTCATTTTTTTATATTTTTAAAAACTTTTTTTTCTACCCATGGCATTGTGAAGACTTCTAGTTGGTCATGAAAACAGACTTTTGTTTGTGTAAGTCGGTAATATTGACTTTTATTGTGTGCATATCCTTGATCACTAGTGATGTTTGCTGATATGCTAATTATGCCTTGTGTTACTGAGCCAGTTTGTTGAATTCTAAAGCTCCCATCACACTTAGTGATGCACCAGAGATCCCAACAATGATATGACCTTGTCAGGATCGCTGTTGTGTCGCTACATGATCGCTGGTGAACTGCCAAACAGGCAGATCTCACCAGCGATCAGGACCAGTGACGACGCGGGTAACAAGCACGCGCGTCGCTTAGTTACCCGCTGTCTACCTTGGATACCAGCGTGCTGGCGCTGGGAGCTGGTATCCAAAGTAAACAGCAGGTTTCTAAGCGCCGCTTAGTTACCCGCTGTTTACCTTGGATACTAGCTCAAGCTCACTGATCGATGGTCTCCCGCTGCCACACACAGCGATGCATGCTGGCCAGCAGGAGACCAACGATCGAAAAAATGTCCAGGGCATTCGAGCATGATCAGCGATACCCGGAGGGGGGGCGGTCGCTGATACATGTCACACACAGCGAGATCGCTGGTGAGATTGCTGTTGCGTCACAAAACTTGTGACTCAACAGCGATCTCGCTAGCGGTCTCACTGTGTGTGACGGGGGCTTACAGTAGAAAGGGATAAACTATGCAAATAGTTTAAATAATCAATATTGCTATAATGCTATAATAATCTCATCTCCATTCTTACCCTTTATGTAAATACTGAATGAGAGACACTTGTTAAGTCTAAAAATAGGTTAAATGCCTCTGTATAAAGAGACTGAGAGAGAAACAGCCAGAGAGATTCTGCCAAGACATCTATACATCCAAAGTAAAAGAGACAGGACAGCAGCCACAACATCATCACAAGGGACACGGATCTATCATTCTATAGGAAACAACCTAGGGGTTTTCAGCCTCGGTTGGAAGAATACAGATGTGCTCCATTGGCCATCACTGAACCATGGATATGTTTGGAGAAGTCAGGTTGTGATTACCTCTTCTCTGTGTTCATGCCACAGGTGGAGTAGTCGACCCTGGAAGATGAAGCCAGGCTGTGATCCTCAGATCAACTGGCCTCGTATGGACTGTCATCTTCCAACACTTGTCATTACCTCCTCTCTGTATGTGTTCCACAGCTGGGGTAGTGACCCTGGAATGTCTGATGTCACAGCAGCTATTATCCCGGCGGGTCAGTAGAAGGGTGAGTCTGTAATGTGTGCCATCTTGGGTACTGTGCTGGGACTGTTCTGTGTGTTATCTGCCTGTTTTGTAGTTCAATAAAGCATTGACCACACTGTTTAACCCTCACCCTGTGTTGTCTGAGTAGCGTTTTGAACATGTTAAAAGGAGAGGGGCAGTTTGGCAGGACGATCCCTGGTCCATGTGGTTTTGTCTAGCGGGCAGTGCTTATAGCATTCCGGCAGTGACAAGCATAGAGGTCTGCTGGAGACCTCTGGTTGTCATGCCAACCCATCGGTGACCCAAGATTATGTGACGGAGTCACCGATGGGCGGGATTTCCGTCAATCTTGCTGGAAGTGCGCATTAAATGCCGCTGTCAGAGGCTGTTAGGGGCAAATGGCAGCTGTTCAAAAGAGCTGACATGTGCCGGAAAATATGTGGGCTCACCGCCGGAGCCCACATCAAAGGGAGGAAGTACATTTATGCTTGATGTTGTAAAGGGGATTGTTTTTACAGAGACAGAATTAGTAATCAATCATGTATATGTACAAAAACTTACAAAAATACACAGCTTCTGATGTTAAATAGTATAGAGTTAAGACAAGTCCTGCGATAGCACTGCTCCTACTCCAACCTCAGAGGCATCAATCTCTACAACAAAGGGGCAGTCTAGATCAGGCTGAATCAATAGCGGGTTAGAAGCAAAACATTCTTTTAAAACAGAAAATGCCTGAAGTGCCTCAGGCTTCCAATTAACCACATCCGCCCCTTTTCGGGTCAAATCCGTGAGTTGTTTAGTGATCTCCGAAAAACCTTTAATAAATTTGTGATAATAGTTGGTGAACACTAAGAATCACTGCAGCGATTTAAGAGACATGGGTTGTACCCATTCCTTAATGAGTTGGATCTTGGCAGGATCCATGCGAACCCTTTAGCTGAGACAATATACCCCAGAAACTGTACCTCCTCAGCCATAAAAACGCATTACTCTAGTTTGGCGAATAGAGAATGTTCTTTAAGTCTCTGGAGAACAGAATAGACATGTTGGACGTGCATTATAAGGTCAGCAGAGTAGATCAGGATGTCATCCAAACAAATGACTACATATACTCCACAGATGTCTCTGAAGATATCGTTCACAAAATTCTGAAACACAGCAGGTGCGTTACTGAGCCCGAACGGCATTACGAGGTACTCAAAGTGGCCAAGGGGTGTGTTAAATGCGGTCTTCCACTCATCTCCCTTTCTTATACGGACAAGATTATATGCTCTACAGAGATCAAGCTTCATAAACCAACGGGCTCCCAACAGCTGATTAAAAAGATCAGGGATGAGTGGAAGCGGATGCTGTTTTTTTTACAGTGATTGCGTTTAACTCACGGTAATCAATGCAAGGTCTGAGACCACCATCTTTCTTTTCCACAAAAAAGAACCCAGCTCCAACAGGTGAGGTGGACGGTCTAATAAACCCCTTATGTAAACTGTCTGCTATGTAGTCTTTCATGGCCTGACGCTCTGGACCAGAGAGATTAAATATTCTCCCCTTTGGGAGCCGAGAATCTGGTATCAAGTCTATGGGGCAATCATAGTCTCTGTGAGGGGGTAATTTCTCTGATTCCACTATGGAAAAAACATCCCCATAATCTCTAAATACGTACGGTACAAAGAGAGGTTTGATTTCAACTTGATTCACCGATAGCGATATACAGTTGTCCTGACAATGTGGGCTCCAACGCACAATATCACCCAGGTGCCAGTCTATGACCGGATTATGTGTAAGCAACCATGGCATACCCAAAATAACTGCGGTGATAAATTATCAATCACAAAAAATGACACATGTTCAGTATGTAGTGTCCCCACTGACATTGCAATTTCTGCAGCAACAAACTATACTCCACCCTGGACAATAGATGTGCCATTAATCGCAGTGGTTTTAATAGGGGCATTAAGCCTCAGCAGTGGTACACCAAGCTTCTTTGCCACCATGAAATCCACAAAGTTTCCCTCAGAACCACTATCCACATAAGCCTCCAAACACAGAGACTTTTTAAGGTATGACAGAGAGATGGGTAAAAAAAACTTTAGCAGCATCTGCCAGCAGTACCTGGGCCCCTGGGCAGGCATGACCAGAGCTGCCCAGGGGCTGACGTCCCGGGAGTGAAGACTTCTGACATCCAGCGTTTTCCCTGAAGTCTCCAGACTGCAGCATGCTTGTGTAGGAGAATGGGAGTGTTCCTCCATGCTGTGGAATGAAGCAGGTAACAGGTGCTTTTAGCCAAAGAATCAGCTCAGCCAGCGAGGCAGGAGAGGGAAAAAAAAAGTTCAGGGATAATGCTTTTATATATACGCTGGATATATAAAAACGATTTTGGGCCAGATATAATGTGACAACCGTCTGGTGCGAGTCTGGACTGCAACTGAGACAGCACCCCGAGCAACCCAGAGACCCTTTACCCCTATACAGGGATCTGGAATTACAGCAGAGCCCAGGAGGTAGCTGTCTGTATAAGAGCAGTGGACCAGAGCAGGACGGTCACCAGAAAGGGATAAATTAATGGAACCGAAGGAGTAGTCAGGAGTCCAGGTCTAAACCAGGCGGGCGGCAGAGGTATAAAATCTGCAGACAGTAGCAGAGTCAAAATCCAGGCCAAGGTCAGAGTTTTAAACCAGGAGGGCAACAGAGGTACAAAATCAGCAGGCAGTATCAGAGTCAAAATCCAGGCTAAGGTCAGAGTCAGCAATAGCAAATAACACACTAGTACACTGGGGAAACCAAGACTATATCTGGCGGCTTGCAAGACAGGCCCCAAGGTATTTGAAAGATCAGGCTATCCCTCACAGGCTCACAGTCTGATGACGTCATTTGGATCGCCCCCAGGACCAGGCCAGATGGTGATGCACCAATCCTTTCATGACTGACAGGAGCAGAGCCTCCACCCACCAGATGCCTGCGCAGGAGCCCCTTCTCAGTCACCACCACCCACGGGCGAACCACGGTGCCTCCTAGTGGCCGAGACCAGAACAGCAGTCCTCGAGTCTGACGGCAACGTGACAGTCCGGTGCCTCCCAGTGGCTGAAGCAGGAACAGCAGTCCCTGTGTCTGATGCCGACATGACAGTCCAGCGCCTCCCAGTGGCCGAGACTGGAACAGCAGTCCTCGAGTCTGACGGCAATGTGACAGTCCGGTGCCTCCCAGTGGCCGAGGCAGGAACAGCAGTCCCTATGTCTGACGGCGATGTGACACAGCCATTGGATTCCTCCAATTCTCTTTCGGAATCCCTTAAAATCTGCCTTTCTGAAATCTAACCTTGACATCTGAGTCTTCACAGGTCTTCCTCCTCTAGTTATCCAAAATTCTAAAATAGCATGGTCGCTACCTCCTAGGGTTCCAGCCACTTTTACCTCCTCAACCATTTCCTCCCTGTTTATAAGGATTAGATCCAAGGTAGCAGTTCCCCTTGTTTTCTCCCCTACCTTTTGGAAGATAAAGTTGTCAGCAAGAGAGGATAAGAATTTCCTTGACCTGTTAGTTTTGCCTGAGAGAGATTCCCAACAAATGTCAGGATAGTTGAAATCTCCCATGACAACTACAGTATGTCATATGTTTTGGAGAACTTGACCATTTGATGCATAAAGAGTTCATCCATATCTTCAGCTTGCGCAGGCGGCCTGTAGTAAATGCCTACAATGGTGTCCTTTCCATTGTTCTGTCCTTGTATTCTTACCCAAACAGTTTCCACAGAACTCCCAGTCTCTGAAGCTTCAATCTCTGTGCAGATATACGCGTTTCTAACATACCATGTGACACCTCCTCATTTATCAAGTCTGTTTCTTGCAAATAAGTTATATCCTTCTAGCCATGTATTCCATTCCATATTCCATATGTCTTGGAGATTGCAGTCATACAGCTGAAGAGTTGTGGACAGTTCTCCAGGCTCAGTTTGATCAATGGCTGTCTCCACTGAACCTGCATGCAGGGAAGGCCAAGCCCGATAACGGTGCAAACCTGGTGGCAGCCCTACGGCAAGGCAAGCCCACACACGTGCCTTTCATGGCTCATGTCCTCATCCGGGTGGTAAAGTGTTCTCTCAGCCACTATTTTGGCCTGGATGAGCTGCTCCAGAAAGCACGTAAGCTGTGTGCTCATTTCTGCCATTCGTATCCCTCTCCTCATCGACTTGCATTGATAAACGGTGGAATTCCACTCTGCACATGTTGCAGTGACTGTGGCAGCAGCAACAAGCCCTGATGCAGTATGTCATGTCGTATAGCCTGGGCCAGCGCAGTACGGACATGGCGCATGTCACATTTACAGGGTGCACACAGATTAAGGACCTCTGCACCCTTCTGCACTGTTTTGAAATATCTACTGAGATGGTTACCACTGATGCTGCCATCATCAGCATCACTAGTCCGGTCATCTATATGCTGGAGAAGACTTTGAATAGCCTGCGGGAAGAGATGGTGGTCCTAGATGAAGAGGAGAAAAGGAGGAAGCAGAGGATGTAGAAGGGATAATATTGTCTCTAAGTTCAAGACTGTTGCCACACAGGTGGGTGCCAAGGGAGGGTGGATTACTGTGATCGAGGGGGGTTGGTGATAACAGACAAGCTGTTATCTAAAGTGCAAGATCTGAGGAACAAATGGAGGAGGAAGAGGTGATGGGCAAGCAACTGTCAGATGAAGAGGATAATCCTCCCCTCTCTGTTGTTCGTGGTTGGCGGGATGGGATGGAGGAAACGAGCCTCATTGTTACCCAGCCACCAACACAGCATGGGCTTGGACCTCATGGTAGAGCCCTACATATGAGTGCCTTCTTGCAGTACTATCTGCAACATGATCCCCGTATAGTTATGATTAGGAATAATGCTGACTACTGGGTTGCCACTTTATTAGATCCACGTTATAAAACCAAATTTTGCCAGATGATTCCCGCCCTAGAAAGGGAACAGTGAATGCTTTTAAAAACACACTTTTACACAACCTTAAGAGAGCTTTTCCCCAAGACACCAGTGAAGCACACCGTTCACATCGCAGCTGTTGACTTCCAACCTCTGGACAGTCAATTCTTCAACGCCAAAACATTAGCAGCAGCAGCAGTGGTGAAGTAGAAAAAGCAATTTCTGTGAGTCCTTTGACACTTTTTTAGGCCAACGCATGACGTGGGTTACTTGCTTACGTTATTTGGCCAAAATATTTACTAATACCTCTCATATTTTTTATATGTGTTGTTTGCACTTTATTTTTAAGGGTGCAGTTAGGCCCATTCAGTCTTGTAAACTGTGGTGTCTGTTCACATTGGATGCATTTGGATGGCGCTAGGCAGCCCGCCTGATCTAATAGTATGGGTGTAACTAATAGGCTGTTAGCCTGGATGCTGTGCATTACCATTGTGTGAACAGCAGAGCATACAAGTCTTCATGGTGCATTAATATACCAAGCAACCGCCCCTCCACACATTGGTAGGTTGTGAGCGGTTGTCTCATCGGTATTCTTGTACCTGTGTTGCCCCCATCCTAACTATATGGGCCCACTCACCCTGACAGTGCATTTGCTTGGAGGCCTGGGCAGGTAAGCATCTCTGCCTCTTTGCTGTGTTTTTGAACATTTGACATTTGCCTGAATTTTTATGTCTACTAGTGTTGAGCGATACCGTTCGTTACCCAAAAATATCGTATCGGATGGTATCGCTCGATACGAAAAAAATATCGGGTATCGCCGATTCCGATACCGGAAGTCCCATTCAAGTCAATGGGACTTCCGGTATCGGAATTAAAAAAAGCCCTTTATTTCCTTGTTGGCTAATTCTACATAATTGAAAACAAATAAGAATCATGTAGAATGTATTGTGGGAGGTGGAGGAGACATTAAAAGCATAGTGGTTTATTCAAATCACATGGCATAGCATTAATTCCAATTTTTTTTTTCAAGACGTTCGGAGTTAAAAAGATATTGACTATGTTAACTTTTTTATATTTTGTCAGATATGTATGTTTCACAACTTCCATGCTCTTCACCTTCTTTTGTACTTCTCCCACACTTTCTCCTTCATGATCCGCAGCAGTAGCATTTTTTTTATCAACTTTTTCTTCACCTTATTCATCTTCTTCTTCTTCACCTTCTTCCCATTATTTTTTTTTCCATTCTTCATATTCTTCTTATTCAGCTATTATTAATTTTCATATGCTATTTCTTCATCTTCTTCCTATTCTTCTTTTTCTTCATTTTCTTATGGTGACAGGCATTCCTGTAGTACTTATCTATAAAAGTTATAAGATTACACCTTACGTTCTGCCTGTCACAAAAGATTTACAACAGGATTTGTCCGCGTTCAGTTTGGCCTGCAGCAGCAGGCATTTTCCAGGGGCACCACGAGGAGGAACGGACTCACCCCCATTTACTGCTTAGTCTTCTTCTGCTTATAATTTTGATATCTTCTATGCTGATTTTTAGTCTTATGCTTAATGTTCTTCTGCTTTCTGTTCTTCTGCTTTTGCTTCTTCTGCTTCTTGTTCTTCTGTCTTTTGTTCTGTATCTTGGTGGTTGTCTTCATGTTCTTTGTCCTCTTGGTCATATTATTTAGGGTCATATTTCTGGTCTTCTTTGGTGTGGTCTTCAGGGTCGTCGTCATCAGGGTCGTCGTCATGGAGATCAATAAGGATTACCAAAGACAATTTCAAAAAGCTTGATCTTGGAAATGTAGCAGAAGGTACAAGAAGGCTGAGAAACTGGCGAGAACCAGCTGACAGTACTGGAACCCGTAGTGGCAGCAGAAGGAACAAGAGCCAATGGCACTACCGAGGACCAACTGACGGTGCTGGACCATGGTTACTAAGCAGAAGGTACCTGTGCTAAAAAGCACTACCAAGGACCAGCTGACGGTGCTGGACGTCGGATACCGAGATGGAGGCACCTAGGCCAAAGGCTGTGGCGAGAACCAGCAGACAGTGCTGGCACCCGGATGGGTAGCAGAAGGAACAAGAGCCAATGGCACTACCGAGGACCAACTGACGGTGCTGGACCACGGTTACTAAGCAGAAGGTACCTGTGCTAAAAAGCACTACCAAGGACCAGCTGACGGTGCTGGACCTCGGATACCGAGATGGAGGCACCTAGGCCAAAGGCTGTGGCGAGAACCAGCAGACAGTGCTGGCACCCGGATGGGTAGCAGAAGGAACAAGAGCCAATGGCACTACCGAGGACCAAGTGACGGTGCTGGACCACGGTTACTAAGCAGAAAGTACCTGTGCTAAAAAGCACTACCAAGGACCAGCAGACGGTGCTGGACCTCAGATACCGAGATGGAGGCACCTAGGCCAAAGGCTCTGGCGAGAACCAGCAGACAGTGCTGGAACCCGGGTGGGTAGCAGAAGGTACCCATTCAAAGCAAAGTAGCCAGGCCGCAAGCCGGCCGCAGTTACCGAAACCCACAGTCCTACAGGGGGTCCATGTCCCATTGGCACTACGGATCCAGCCTTCAGTGCCAGTTCCCGCAGCCCACATAGGAGTCACCTAAACTGCAGGCACCGTAGAGTCGGCTAACCCGGCCGCAAGACGACAGGACAACGGATTGGTGGCATAGTGACCTTGACACTGCCCGGAAACAGCAGGCGTGCTGAAAACAGGCTGGGCAACAGGGAGTACCCGTGCCAAAAACACTGCCGAGAACCAGCTGACGGTGCTGGAACCCAGATGGGTAGCAAAAGCTACAAGAGCAAATGGCACTACCGAGGAACAGCTGACGGTGCTGGACCACGGTTACTAGGCAGGAGGTACCTGTGCTAGAAAGCACTACCAAGGACCAGCTGACGGTGCTGGACTTCGGATACCGAGATGGAGGCACCTAGGCCAAAGGCTGTGGCGAGAACCAGCAGACAGTGCTGGCAACCGGATGGGTAGCAGAAGGAACAAGAGCCAATGGCACTACCGAGGATCAACTGACAGTGCTGGACCACAGTTACTAGGCAGGAGGTACCTGTGCTAAAAAGCACTACCAAGGACCAGCTGACGGTGCTGGACTTCGGATACCGAGATGGAGGCACCTAGGCCAAAGGCTCTGGCGAGAACCAGCAGACAGTGCTGGAACCCGGGTGGGTAGCAGAAGGTACCCATTCAAAGCAAAGTAGCCAGGCCGCAAGCCGGCCGCAGTTACCAAAACCCACAGTCCTACAGGGGGTCCATGTCCCATTGGCACTACGGATCCAGCCTTCAGTGCCAGTTCCCGCAGCCCACATAGGAGTCACCTAAACTGCAGGCACTGTAGAGTCGGCTAACCCGGCCGCAAGGCGACAGGACAACGGATTGGTGGCATAGTGACCTTGACACTACTCGGAAACAGCAGGCGTGCTGAAAACAGGCTGGGCAACAGGGAGTACCCGTGCCAAAGACACTGCCGAGCACCAACTGGCGTTGTTGGAGCCCAGGGACAATCATGGTGTAGGCCGAGGCCTACTTGGTGGCAGTTTTAGCTTGTTTGTAGGCTACAACAGACTGTCAACATGCTCCAATTAGGCATCTGTCTCCACTCTGTTTCCAGGATTTCACGTGACCACCAACACCGCCAGTTTATGCGTACAGTAGCCGTCTGCCCAATCCACACGTGTTCCTGGGTTACTGAGGTTCTGTAATGTCAGCAGATCCCCTGATGAGTGTCTGCCACTGTCTCCTGCTCTGTCCACATTCCCACTTGCAGTGGGAAGGTGGACAGCGCAGGAGACAGTGGCGGACACATATTGGGGGATCTGCTGACGTTACAGAACCCCAGTAACACAGGAACACGTGTGGAATGCGTGGACGGCAACTGTGAGCAGGAACTGGCGGTGTTGGAGGTCAGGGGAAATACTAGAGACAGAGTGGAGACAGAGGCCAAATCAGAGAGTGTTTAAATCTGAAGTAGTTACAATTTGGAGGCAGCAGCACTTTGCCCTCCACACAGCAGGGGATCAGCTGACATTACTGACCCCCACTTTCACATGAACGAGTGTTTATTTCTGTGTGGACAGCACTTCCGAGCAACAACTGACAATGTTGGAGCCCAGGGATAGTCATTTTGTAGGCTGAGGCCTACTTGGAGGCAGTTTAAGATAAGACGTTGTTTGAATTTGGAGGAAGCAGCAGTTTGCCCTCCACACAGCAGGGGATCAGCTGACGTTACCAAACCCCACTTTCACATGAACGAGTGTTTTGTTCTGTGTGGACATCACTTCCGAGCACCAACTGGCGTTGTTGGAGCCCAGGGACAATCATGGTGTAGGCCAAGGCCTACTTGGTGTCAGTTTTAGCTTGTTTGTAGGCTACAACAGACTGTCAACGTGCTCCAATTAGGCATCTGTCTCCACTCTGTTTCCAGGATTTCACGTGACCACCAACACCGCCAGTTTATGCGTACAGTAGCCGTCTGCCCAATCCACACGTGTTCCTGGGTTACTGGGGTTCTGTAATGTCAGCAGATCCCCTGATGAGTGCCTGCCACTGTCTCCTCCTCTGTCCACATTCCCACCGCTTACAGTGGGAAGGTGGACAGCGCAGGAGACAGTGGCGGACACATATTGGGGGATCTGCTGACGTTACAGAACCCCAGTAACACAGGAACACGTGTGGAATGCGTGGACGGCAACTGTGAGCAGGAACTGGCGGTGTTGGAGGTCAGGGGAAATACTAGAGACAGAGTGGAGACAGAGGCCAAATCAGAGAGTGTTTAAATCTGAAGTAGTTACAATTTGGAGGCAGCAGCACTTTGCCCTCCACACAGCAGGGGATCAGCTGACGTTACTGACCCCCACTTTCACATGAACGAGTGTTTATTTCTGTGTGGACAGCACTTCCGAGCAACAACTGACGATGTTGGAGCCCAGGGATAGTCATTTTGTAGGCTGAGGCCTACTTGGAGGCAGTTTAAGATAAGACGTTGTTTGAATTTGGAGGAAGCAGCAGTTTGCCCTCCACACAGCAGGGGATCAGCTGACGTTACCGAACCCCACTTTCACATGAACAAGTGTGTTTTTCTGTGTGGACAGCACTTCCGAGCACCAACTAGCATTGTTGGAGCCCAGGGACAATCAGGGTGCAGGCCGAGGCCTACTAGGAGCCAGGTGTAAAGCTGAGGTATTTTGACTTTGGAGGGAGCAGGACACTTTGCCCTCCACACAGCAGGGGATCAGCTGACGTTACTGACCCCCACTTTCACATGAACAAGTGTGTTTTTCTGTGTGGACAGGACTTCCGAGCACCAACTAGCGTTGTTGGAAGCCAGGGACAATCAGGGTGCAGGCCGAGGCCTACTAGGAGCCAGGTGTAAAGCTGAGGTATTTTGACTTTGGAGGGAGCAGGACACTTTGCCCTCCACACAGCAGGGGATCAACTGACGTTACTGACCCCCACTTTCACATGAACAAGTGTGTTTTTCTGTGTGGACAGCACTTCCGAGCACCAACTAGCGTTGTTGGAAGCCAGGGACAATCAGGGTGCAAGCCGAGGCCTACTTGGAGCCAGGTGTAAATCTGAGGTTGTTTGACTGTGGAGGGAGCAGGACACTTTGCCGTACACACAGCAGGGGATCAGCTGACGTTACCGAACCCCACTTACACATGAGCGAGTGTTTTGTCTGTGCGGACAGCACTTCTGAGCACCAACTGGCGGTGTCGGAGCCCAGGGAAAATCAGGTAGCAGGCCGAGGCCTACTTGGAGCCAGGTGTAAATCTGAGGTTGTTTGACTGTGGAGGGAGCAGGACACTTTGCCATACACACAGCAGGGGATCAGCTGACGTTACTGACCCCCACTTACACATGAGCGAGTGTTTTGTCTGTGCGGACAGCACTTCTGAGCACCAACTGGCGGTGTCGGAGCCGAGGGAAAATCAGGTAGTAGGCCGAGGCCTACTTGGAGCCAGGTGTAAATCTGAGGTTGTTAGACTGGAGGGAGCAGGACACTTTGCCGTACACACAGCAGGGGATCAGCTGACGTTACCGAACCCCACTTACACATGAGCGAGTGTTTTGTCTGTGCGGACAGCACTTCTGAGCACTAACTGGCGGTGTCGGAGCCCAGGGAAAATCAGGTAGTAGGCCGAGGCCTACTTGGAGCCAGGTGTAAATCTGAGGTTGTTAGACTGTGGAGGGAGCAGGAGAGTTTGCCGTACACACAGCAGGGGATCAGCTGACGTTACCGAACCCCACTTACACATGAGCGAGTGTTTTGTCTGTGCGGACAGCACTTCTGAGCACCAACTGGCGGTGTCGAGCCCAGGGAAAATCAGGTAGTAGGCCGAGGCCTACTTGGTGGCAGTTTGCGATTGTTTCTAGACTACTACTAACTGTCAACGTACTCCAATTAGGCCTCTGTCTTCATTCTGTTTCGAGTATTTCCTCTGGCTTCCAACCACGCCAGTTGCTGCTCTGAAATGCCGTCTGCACAACCCACACTTGTTCCTGTGTTACTGGGGTTCTGTAACAGCAGCTTCTCCCTAGAGGTGAGTCAAGCAATGTCTCCTGCTCTGTCCACATTTCCACTACAAGTAGTGGGAATGTAGACAAAGCAGGAGACATTGCCGTGCTCACCTCTGGAGATGAGCAGATGTTACAGGACCCAGGTAACACAGGAACAAGTGTGGATTGTGCAGACGGCACTTGAGAGCAGAAACAGGCGGTGTTGTAGGCCAGAGGAAATACTCAAAACAGAGTGGAGACAGAGGGCAAATCAGAGAACATATTAAATCAGAGGTAGTCAGAAGTTGTAGGCAGCAGGAGAGTTTGCCGTACACACAGCAGGGGATCAGCTGACATTACCGAACCCCACTTACACATGAGCGAGTGTTTTGTCTGTGCGGACAGCACTTCTGAGCACCAACTGGTGGTGTCGGAGCCCAGGGAAAATCAGGTAGTAGGCCGAGGCCTACTTGGAGCCAGGTGTAAATCTGAGGTTGTTTGACTGTGGAGGGAGCAGGACACTTTGCCGTACACACAGCAGGGGATCAGCTGACGTTACCGAACCCCACTTACACATGAGCGAGTGTTTTGTCTGTGTGGACAGCACTTCTGAGCAACAACGGGCGTTGCTGTAGCCCAGGAAATAAAGTTCAGGTCATAGAAACATGAACACAACAGGAGACCTGGATCCTGTTGCCAGCCAATTATTTATTCTGGAAGAGGACTGGCAAATTCAGGTGAGATCCAGGCCTTGTTCATTTTCAGGAAAGTAAGCCGGTCAACATAATCGGCGGATAGTCGTGTGCGACGGTCTGTTACCACACCACCTGCAGCACTAAAGACAGGTTCCGATAATACACTGGCAGCAGGGCAAGCCAGCACCTCCAATGCATACTGGCTAAGCTCTGGCCATGTATCCAGCTTAGAGACCCAATACTTGAACGGGGAAGAGCCGTCTGGGAGAACACTAACAGGGCAAGACAAGTAGTCTGTCACCATCTGACGGAAACGTTGCCTCCTGCTGACTGGAGCCATCTGTGATGGTGTAGCCGTTTGTGGCGGTCCCACAAAACTTTTCCACATTTGGGCCATACTGGCCTTGCCTTGTCCTGCGGCACTGCCTCTGCTACCTCTTTGTGCAGAGCTTCCTCCACTGCCTCTACCCACATGGCTGCTTTGAAAAAGCACTACCAGCAACACTTGCGGGGGGAATGGAGAACATGATGGCCTGCACAAGTGTTTCTTGGTACTCCCGCATTTTTCGCTCCCGGTTCAACTGTGGTATGAGGCTTTGTAAGTTGCCCCGGTAGCAAGGATCTAGGAGGGTGTACACCCAATAATCAGCCGTGTGGAGAATGTTGGCGATGCGGCGGTTATTTAACAAGCACTGCAGCATGAAATCAACCATGTGCTGCAGACTGCCAACTGGACCAGAAACGCTGTCCCCAGCTTGAGGCAGCATCTCTGCCTGCTCAGCATCACCCCACCCTCGCTGTACACACTGACTACTAGAGCCTTGTGTACCTCCCTCCTCTGGAGAGATGTGTTCCTCCTCCTCCATTGACTCCTCGTCATCCTCCTCACTAAGTGTCCCCTGCCTCGGCCTTTGTGTGGAAGCACGTTGCGCAGACTTGCCAGAAGCAGATGGCATTTCTGACTGCTCATCCTCGACCTCTTCAAAAACCTCCTCACTTAGTGCTTGTAAGGTTTTTTGAAGCAGACAGATGAGGGGGACAGTCATGCTGACTAGTGCATCATCTGCACTGGCCATCCGCGTGGAGTCATCGAAGGCACGCAAAACTTGGCAGATGTTCCTCATAGTGGCCCACTCAGTGGTGGTGAAGTGTGTCCGGCGCACAGTGCGACTTGTTTGCGCCTGATGCAGCTGGTACTCCATTACTGCTGCCTGCTGCTCACACAACCGCTCCAACATATCGTTGAATTCCACCTGGTGGGGAGGTCACATATGATGCGATGTTCTGGCAGGCGGAATCGGCGTTGCAGAGATGCAATGCGCGATCTTGCCATGCTGGAACGCCGCAAGTGAGCACACTCTAGGCGAACCTTGTGCAGCAGTGCATCAAGATCCGGATAGTCCCTCAGAAAGCTCTGCACGACCAAATTGAGCACGTGTGCCAGACATGGTATGTGAGTGAGGTTGCCTAGGCCCAGAGCTGCCACTAGATTTCGGCCATTGTCACTACCAAACCTGGCTGGAGATTCGCTGGCACAAACCACACATCGCTCTTGATGGCATTCCAGAGCTCCTGTGCTGTGTGGCTCCGATTCCCCAAAGAAATTAATTTAAGGACGGCCTGTTGACGTTTGGCCACACCTGTGCTCATATCTAGCCTAACAGGCTCACGCAGTGCTGAGTAGGAGGAGGGCTCAATATGTACAGACTGCATTCCTGCAATCCTTGGAGTTGGCAGAATACGTACAGAGCCACTCTCCAGATCTGTACCCGGCTCCACAACATTGACCCAATGGGCAGTGAGGGAAAGGTATCGTCCCTGTCCATGGCTACTTGTCCACGCATCGGTGGTCAGGTGGACCTTGCTACTGACGGCATTTAGCAGCGCATTTTTAATTTTTCCCTCCACATGCTTTTGCAGGGCAGGGACGGCTTGCCTGCTGAAATAAAAGCGGCTGGGCACATTGTATTGTGGAACTGCCAATGTCATAAAGTTCCGGAAGGTGTCAGTCTCCACCAGCCTGAATGACAGCATCTCAAGGGCCAGTAGTTTGGCAATGCCGGCATTCAGAGCCAGTGCTCGGGGATGGTTTGCCGAGTATGGCCGCTTTTTCTCCCATGCCTGTGCTACCGATTGCTGGTGAGTGGCCTGTGAGTGTGATGATGACTGCGAACGTGGTTCAGTGGGTGGAATTTCACTGGGTCTCTGGACAACAGTGGCAGTGGTTCTTCCATGGCGTTCCAGTGAGGAAGCCGAACCAGCTGTGTGTGAGCTGGAGGAAGAGGCCCCAACACGAGCTGAAGAGGTGGTAGGTGCTGCTGAAGGTTGGCCTACATCTTCAGTGTGTGTATGTAACTCCACCTTGTGCTTGGTACGCACATGTTTCCACATATTTGTGGTATTGAGGTTGCTCACATTTTTCCCTCGTTTCACTTTCTGATGACACAGCTTGCATTTGACAAAGCAAATGTCATCTGCAACTGTGTCAAAAAAAGACCACGCACTGCAAGTCCTGGGAGCGCCCGTTTTGTGTTTTGGAAGAGGATTGCTCCTCACGGGTGCCAAAGTGGAGGCTACAGGCAACCAAGTCTGCCCCCGCCCTCTCCCTCCTCTTTTGGCCGTTCGGGGAATCTCTTCCTCAGAGCTGCTCCCACCACCTTCCTGTGGCTGACGCCATGATGGGTCAAGGACCTCATCATCTCCACTCCCCTCTTCAAGCACCGGCTGGTCCTGAGTTGTCTCGCCAGCACCGTACGCACCAGAAATTGGCAACTGAGTCTCATCATCATCAGATGAGCACTGAGGTGTGCTGACAATAGGCACTGGCCCACCCGCCTCTTCAGATTCAGAGGGACAAAGCAGTTGCGCATCACTGCATACTCCCTCTTCTTCACGCTCTAGAATGCTGCTTGCTGGCCACCTCTTTCCAAGCCAACAGATTCTGAGAACAGAAGTAAAGATTGAGATGGCTCCTGTCCAGGGCTCTCAGACTGCCTGGGCAATTTGGCAGGTGGTGAAGAGACAGATGGTTGCTCTTCAGTGCTCTGGCCTTGGGAGGATGCGGAAGTCATTCAAGTGGATGCGTTAGCTGCCATCCATCCGACAACGGCTTCAATTTGTTCGTCACGCAGCAGTGGGGTACGGCGAGGTCCTACAAAGCTGCGCATGAAGGACTGTTGCCTGGTAAAAGTGGGGGATGCCGGGTCACTGGTGGCCGCAGGAGACACCGAATCCCCACGTCCTCTCCCTGCTGAATCCCCCCGTCCTCTCCCTGCTGAAACTACACGGCCACGACCACGTGCCTTACTCCCTGCCTTCTTCATCTTGGTAGACTGATAGATAGGCAGAAAAGTAAAAAAGGGGGCGCTTAGTGTTCTTATTCCTGAACACCTGCTAACCAGTATAAGAAACACTAATTTGGCTAAGAGTGTGTGTACTACACTTTAATATGATCTAATGTGGCCTAGACAACTGTAAAGTGGAGTGTTTGGTGAACTTTATTTCCTTTTTTTGGGGGGGGCGAAAGAAAAGGATGTGACCAAAGTTTGAAAGCTATAGTATCACAAAATAGGGTGATACTAGTCTGTCTGGCTGGCCCTGAAGGGCACAAGCCAGCAAAAAGGCTCCTCTATCTAATCCTATATAGTGTTTGCAACCAACCAATGACAATGGATGCGGTTGGAAGCACACTAATATAGGAGAAAAAATCTGGCTAAATTAGCTGCAAAAAAAGGACTATGTATGAGGCAGTGACGCACGCTGAGCGGACTACAGCTAGCGATGGCTGTAGAACACACTGCAACGTGAGCTGCACTCACACACAGAGAGACCTATCAACCAAAAACAGTGCAGAGAAATGGGCTATAGCACTGAAAGGCTGCTGAAAGGCTCCGCTGTCCACTCCTTTAGTGTTTGCAGCCAACGTATATGGATACGTATGGAAGCACACTATACAGGAGAAAAAAAAGCAGCAATAAAAGAAAAATGTGTATGAGGCAGAGACACACGCTGGCCGGCCTACAACCAGACGTGCCTGCAGGACACACTACACAGCGTGGGTCTGCACTCACACAGCCCTTGCAGACAGCTATTAAAACAGCGCTGCTGGGCTACAAAAATGCTACAGTGGTGGATTATGTAGCCTGGGTAGAGCAATAGATATTTTGGATGATCGCTATTTCTAACTGTCCCTCACAGTCTTCAACAGCAGCCTGTCCCTAACTGAATTCACAGCAGAGTGACCAGAAATGGCGGCTGCAACGGTTTTTATAGTGCATCATGACATCATTTCAGCAGCCAATCACAGCCATGCCAGTAGTTAACATGCCTACATGCCTAACAGGATGTGCCCACACTTTTGAGGATCCCCATTGGCTGAATCAAATCGAGCGGGCTCCTAGCATTATGGGAACTTCCGATTCCGGTATTCGATATGAAAAAAGTATCGGAACTAAGTATCGGAATTCCGATACAGCTAATATCGGCCGATACCCGATACTTGCGGTATCGGAATGCTCAACACTAATATCTACACTTGATTTACACAAATTATATTTTCTTGTGGTAACTATATACTATTTAACATTAGAAGCTGTGTATTTTTGTAATTATTTGTATGTACACATGATTAATTACCACTTCTGTCTCTGTATAAACAATCCCCTTTAACCCCTTTCTGACATCAGGTGTAAATGTACGCTGATATCGGACTCCCTCCTTTTGATGGGGGCCCCGGCGCTGAGCCTACATCTTTTCTCACACATGATGGGCCAGAAGTCCCGCACATTGGTGACCCTGTCATGTGAGCGCGGGTCACTGATGGGTTGGCATGACAACCAGAGGTCTCCAGCAGACCTGTATGGCTGTCACTGCCGGATCCTATGAGCACTGCCCAGTGGTCGGCGCTCATAGCAAGTGAGCAACTCTGCTACATGCAGGTGAAGTGATCATTGCCTGTATGTAGCAGAGCTGATCGGGTTATAGCAGCTTCTAGCCTCCCGTTGAGACTATTGAAGCATGCCTGTGGAAACATGGGGTGGTCAGCGGGCGCCCCGGTTCTGTGGCCGAAAACACATGGAACAGGAATTGTCCCACCAAATGCCGGCTCTCCCTTTAATATGGGCATAACGCTACTCAGACAACACACAGTGAGGGTAAAACAGTGTGGCAATGCTTTATTGTACCACAAAACAGGCAGATAACACATAGAACAGTCCCAGCAAAATACCCAACAGAGTGCACATTACAGAGTCTCAGCCTTCCGCTGATTCGCTCCCAGGGTCACTACCCCACCTGTGGCACACACAGAGAGGAGGTAACGACAAGTGTAGGAAGATGACAATCCATACAGTCCATACAAGGTAAAAGGCCAGTTGATCCGAGGATCATAACCTGGCTTCTCCAAACATATCCATGGTTCAGCGATGGTGAATGGAGCAGATCTATATTCTTCCAACCGAGGCTGAAAACCCCTAGGTTGTTTCCTGTAGAATGATAGATCCGTGTCCCTCGTGATGTAAAAACTATATGAAGTATATAGTTTGAAGTCTGGGATCTGCCTATATGGGGCTAGTTTTCTGTTTTGGATAACATGATACATGAGTTTAAGTTTTTTTTGTCTAGTCTCGCTTGAATATAGATCAATATTAAATAGTCACCTGATGACGCCTTTGGTGATCACAATGAAACACGTAGAAATAAGAGGCTTGGAGAGTGAGTGTGTATGTCACCTCACCCTATATACTGAGATGTGTGGTATATGTTTTTTTCTATTAGCCACCTACTGACTAACATTCAGGGGGTGAATTATGGGTATAGTTTTACATTTGGAATTAATAAAGTTTAGTTTTATCCTTTTGTCAGCAAACATGAGGAATGACAAGAGACAACCCATTTAAGAAGATTCAATTTTGGTTAAAACTATTCCAACACTATGAAAATAGAAAAAGGCTTCTCCCCTATGTGACGTTTCTGATGTTTATTAACAGCTGATTTCCAAGTAAAATATTTCCCACATTAAGAAAATGAAAAAGGCTTCTTTTATGTTTGACTGCTCTGATGTCTAACAAGAAGCGCTTTCCGGTTAAAATATTTCACACATTCTAAACAGCAAAAAGGCTTCTCCCCGTGTGAGTTCTATGGTGAGATGGCTCAGTGGTTAGCACTGCAGCCTTGCAGCGCTGTAGTCCTGGGTTCAACTCCCACCAAGGACAACATCTGCAAGGAGTTTGTATGTTCTCCTCATGTTTACGTGGGTTTCCTCACACATTCCAAAGACTAGATAGGTAATTTACATTGTAAGCCCTATTGGGAACAGTGATGATAATGTGTGCAAACTGTAAAGGGCTGCGGTATATGTTAGCCCTATATAAAAATAAATATTATTAGTTAGATTCCATTTCTGGTTAAAATATTTCCCATATTATGAACAGCAAAAAGGCTTCTCCCCTGTGTGGGATCTCTGATGGTGATCAAGATTTATTTAACATTTAAGAGGTTTCTCCCCTCTGTGACTTATTTGGTGTGGAACAAGACTCCCTTTGTGGTTAAAACACTTTCCACATTCTGAACATGAAAAAGGCTTCTCCCCTGTGTGGGTTCTCTGGTGGATAACACAATCTGATTTATATGCAAAACGTTTCCCACATTCTGAACAGGAAAAAGGCTTCTCCCCTGTGTGAGTTCTCTGGTGCCTAACACAATCTGATTTATATGCAAAACATTTCCCACATTCTGAACAGGAAAAAGGCTTCTCCCCTGTGTGAGTTCTCTGGTGGGTAACAACATTTTTTTTCAGTGCAAAACATTTCCCACATTCTGAACATGAAAAAGGCTTATCCCCTGTGTGTGTTCTCTGGTGAGTAAGAAGCACTGATTTCTGTTTAAAACATTTCCCACATTCTGAACAGGAAAAAGGCTTCTCCCCTGTGTGAGTTCTCTGGTGATTAACAATATATGATTTCTGTGTAAAACATTTCCCACATGCTGAACAGGAAAAAGGCTTCTCCCCTGTGTGAGTTCTCTTGTGGATAACAAAATGTGATTTATGTGCAAAACATTTCCCACATGCTGAACAGGAAAAAGGCTTTTCCCCTGTGTGAGTTCTCTTGTGGGTAACAAAATGTGATTTATGTGCAAAACATTTCCCACATTCTGAACAGGAAAAAGGCTTCTCCCCTGTGTGAGTTCTATTATGTTTAACCAAATATGATTTCTCGCTAAAACATTTCCCACATTCTGAACAAGAAAAAGGCTTCTCTCCTGTGTGAGTTCTTTGGTGAGTAACAAAATGTGATTTCTGGTTAAAGCATTTCCCACATTCTGAACAGGAAAAAGGCTTCTCCCCTGTGTGAGTTCTTTGGTGGGTAACAAAATGTGATTTATGTGCAAAACATTTCCCACATTCTGAACAGGAAAAAGGCTTCTCCCCTGTGTGAGTTCTCTGATGCTTAACACAATCTGATTTATTGTTAAAACATTTTCCACATTCTGAACATGAAAAAGGCTTCTCGCCTGTGTGGATTCTCTGGTGCTTAACACAATCTGATTTATTGTTAAAACATTTCCCACATTCTGAACAGGAAAAAGGCTTCTCCCCTGTGTGAGTTCTCTGGTGAGTAGCAAATTCTGATTTCCAGTTAAAACATTTCCCACATTCTGAACAGGAAAAGGGCTTCTCCCTTGTGTGAGCTCTTTGGTGTCTAACAAAATATGATTTCTCATTAAAACATTTCCCACATTCTGAACATGAAAATGACTTCTTTGCTTTAGGAGCAGTTTGTTTTTTAATGCCTCTTTTGTGTCTTTGATTTTCCTTAGTAGTCAGTAAAGAATCAGAAGATGGGACCTGTTTCATAGGATCAGATGACAGATCTTTGCTGTGAATGGATGATGATATATCTGGAGTAATAACTATCACTTCAGTTGTATCTTGTAGGATCTCAAGATCATCAGATTTAAAAATTGAAGATGTCAGCTGTCCCTCTGATCTCCTGGTACAGTCATCTGCTAAGATAGAAAACAATTATTATTTATTAATAAAATATCCTTGAGTTTTATATTTTTGAACATTTCTATTTAAACTGTCCATAAAAATGGCAAGCTATGTAAAAAAACTTTAATTTTTACCAAGACAAAGACTGTTCACAGTCTAATAGAAAACCTTGTTGGATGATCAGTAGTGTGCGGTGTTCAACTGTTGGTTCATTCTGCCTCCCAAATATCAAATAAAAAGAAACCAATCAATGTTATGTAGGCGAAAATAATACCAATTCTCATCTCACAAAAAACAAGTCCCCACTCAGGTCCATCATCTGTCAGTGGAAAAACAGAGGTTCCCGCACTATTAGTGGCTCAAAGGCTGTTGAAAAGCAACAAGGTTTCTATAAACCAATCCAGCAAAATCCGCTCTCACTTCGGAGTCTTGCAGTGTGCGCAAACAACATTTAGGATCCCTGTATTTAGCAATATTATAGTGAGAAGAATCCACTTAATTTGCGGTGTCTCCTGGAGCACAATCTGGGCACTATGTGCTGGGTAATAACATGGCAAATGTGTAATTTTCACTCTCCAACATCCACTGCGTGTTAATTTCTGGAAAGTGGCTGTGGAGTCACAATATTCACTCCTCCTACACACGTGGTCTAAATTGATGTTACCCTTCATTTGATGACAGAAAAACCCACAATGGTAACTTGAATCTGACAAAAGTAACAATAAATAAAAAATCTATGAAAATTAATAAATGAAAGTCAGACATTGCTTTCAACCAGGCTTCCACACATTAAATAGGCCTGGACAGAAATGATGATACCCTGAAAATAATGTGACGAAAGGGACATGTTAAATCGCGATGTGTCCACTAATACAGCGCTGTTCTCCTCTGGTTCAGTCCTCTGGGCTCAGCTTGCGGCTTGTGTATTTATCTCCTGCAGTGACTGTGGTCCGATTACTGACTACTCTTGTGTCTTCTGATTCTGTATTCTGTCCTTCTGGTTCTGACCCAGCTACCTGACTATTCTTCTTGCCATCTAACTCCACAGAATAGCAGGTAACACCATGGTCCAAGCCTAGGGGTCCCTGTGTAAGTCCAGATCCATGTAAGGGTGTTATAGGGCGATGAGCAAGGCAATCCTTGGGATATGGAAAGCAGAGTAGAGCCAAGCATGATCATGGTGGACATCTTTTGAGCTGCCAGGTGACCATGAACAGTGCTCCCAATACATTGTGTCTGCAAACTATTCCAGCTAGATCTGCATTCAAAACGCTAAATGGTGCTCCTTCCCTTCTGAACACTGCCATGTGCCCAGACAGTAGTGTACAATTGTATGTAGGGTATAGTGTGAAGCTGGAAAATAATTTGTAAGATCCATTTGTTTTCTATTATCCTTTGTGAATAATTCCAAAATTACCACCACATAAAGTGACACACGTCAGATATTAATAATGGGGTCTGATTAAGAACACAAAACTGGCTGCAGGAAGAGGTTAAATCAGAGGATTTTGGACACTACTGTAATCAAACACTGTGACTATAGACAATAACATCTACTGAAATGATCAAACTCCACAGTCTCCATCAGTAATAAATGAGCAGCTAGTGGTGAAACCTCTCTGGGGTAATTAGAGTATGGGGCTCGGTGACGTCACAATCTAAACTATCGTAAGATCCAATATTTTCTGTCAGATGAGATTCATGAAGAAATATTACACATTTATAGAGAACTGTGTATAATAGTGCAGAGCGGAGATGTCTTAAAGGGAACCTGTCAGCAGGATTGTGCTCAGTAACCTACAGACGCTGTCAGGTCAGCGCCGTTATACTGATTACAGTGATACCTGGTGATGAAATCCGTCTTGTGGCTGTTGTGTAATCTGTATTTGTAGTTTTCAGTTAATGAGATTCTCGTGCTCTGGGGCGGGGCTGTGGGTGGGGCTGCGGGCGGGGCTTTATGTGGTGCTCTGATTACATATTCATCTGTATTGGCTTATGACAGGTCGCTGACCCCTCACTGACCTGCCCCCATTATTACATAATGCATATAATAACATTGATGTTATTGTTGATAATGCCTATAATATTGTGGCTATTGTGAGGCTTAGAAAAAAATTACATCCAGCAAAATGTCACCGGCGATGGCGGCGCCTGCGCAGGAGCATCTATAAGTAAGAGATAGAGGCTACTGGACAGGGGCCACTGGTGACATTTTGCTGGATGTAATTTTTTTTCTAACCTCACAATAGCCACAATATTATACGCCCCCCCGAGGAAGCGGTATTTTCACAGCGAAACACGTGTTGGGGTGCACAGATCAGCGCTCTCTTTGCACCAGGACATGATGGGTATGTACATACAATGATATTTCTCTTCCCCTTCGTTTGGGCATCTGTGCAATAGATATAATACACAGTGCTGGTCGTTTTTCTGCCTGGATTGTACTGCACTCGCTACTGCGGGGACACTGGTGCGGTGGTGATGTCTTACTGCCCCCTTATGATATGCTGCATTTTCAGATTATATTGCCCACAGCGAATTAGATATCAGTGGGGGTCATACTCATTGCCGCAGCATTATAGATTCATACTGCCAGGGTCTAGTGCCATAGACTTCTGTGGATTAACTCTTTTCAGTGCAGACTCCCCAGCACTTTTTACCTGCACTAATCCATTTCCCTTACAAAGGGCCTGAGTGCTTTTCACATGATAACAAATTTATTTGTTGCTGATTTGTTTGTCTCAGTGGGCTCCGGGCAGTCATTTATTGCCTTTTTATTATACTATCATGATTGTTCTGTTACTCTATATGTGCCTGTTTTTTGTCAATAAAAGTTTGCACTGCTTTAGATCTGGACTCCAGCATTCTCTTGTTTCTTTCCAATTTAGTGGGAGCCGTCTCTGTTGATTGAGACTACATGAGGGAAGTTTGGCCAGAAAGACTGGACCTGGTCTTGTAGGGACCATGAGACATTCAGTAGCACAGAAGGGAGAGAAGATTCATCCAATAAGATCTCAGGGATCTAGGAAGCCAACAGCATCATTACCCTCCGCTTTCTCTTACAGGCCCAGCATAATACCTTTCTTCGAGTGATTTTCTATATTCTCAGCACATTCTACGTACGCTGTCATTTGGCTTTATAGTTACAGATCTGGGCAGGTAACGGTCAGCATCTTCTAATACCAAGTGGAACCTCCACGTTGTAAGTTCAATAGAAAAGGGCTTTCAATGCCCAAAGTAAGCTAGTAACATAGTTTTGAAGGCTGAAGGAAGACCTTATGTCCATCTAGTTCAGCCTATTTTTAGTGCAGCTGTTCTGCATTGTTGATCCTGGGGAAGGCAAAAAACCCACAGAGTAGAAGCCAATTTTCTCCATAGGGAAAAAAATTCCTTCCCCTAAGCTGGGTCAACCATCTATCTATAATATTATGTTATTCGTAACCTTCTATACTGTTACTCACAAGAAAAGCATCCAGGAAAGAGATATTCAGAAAGCCTATTTCTCCATAAGAAAGATTGTTTTGTATGGAGCGTAAGGAGAAGAGAACTAAGGACTAGGGTTAGAGCAGAGCCCTTCCTCAAGTTCTAAGCGCAAGGCCGGGGTAAGGTCCCCGAGGTTGTATGAATACTAATGGTCCTGCAGCAGACACCGGAGGAATAGAAGTTGTCACCACTTTATTCCCACACAAGACTTGGGGGCACAACAACAACTTGAGTGAGCTGGGACTTAGTAGCAAGGAGTCCCCGAAGCAGGCTACAGCTGTCTGCCGTACAAGTTGAGTTCAAAGAACATCTAAAAGGAGGAACTCCAGTGTAACTCAGTACTGTGAGTACTTCAAATAGGTGCTAGAAGGGAGACGTTCAGGAAAGGCATATGTTGGCGGAGTGTTGGAACGGAGTGCTTCATCTTGCCTGGAAGTTGGCTGAGCTCCTGACCTGGACGAAATGGCACGGATGCGGTACACACAACAGACTGTGAATAAAGCTTTGGAACTACATGCCCTGGTGTCCTCCGCTTATTCCTGCGCCAACACACTCAGCACTGCTACATCTCTGTGCTTAACACTGCACCATCTACGTCTCTTCCCTATCTCTTCATCTACTGTGCCCTGGGACTACAGCCCTACCTGTGGAGGGCCACAACATCATTGCTGCACCACACCATCTGTCCCAGAGGATCTGTCTGCAGCGTCGGCTTAACATCTCCATTGCCGAGCACCACAGGTGGCGTCACGAATCATCCACTCATAAACTTTAAACATTATCCGAACGCACTTGCAATCTTCCTTTTACAATGGACGCCCAGGGCCATGGACCGGGTCACAGCTGCCGTGACAACTCCCATTGAGATCAACGGGCCCGGTACCAAGTACCCTACGGCCCTGCCCTGCCAACAACAGGGGGCGATCCAAATAGACCTAATTTTGATAACCTTTCTGGGTATTGTAGTGAACCAACTCCATTTATCATTTTAGTAGCCCGCCTTTGAACCCTTTCAAGTTCAGTAATGTCTTTCTTGAGCACCGGCATCCAAAATTGCACACAATACTCCAAGTGTGGTCTGACGAGTGATTTGTACAGAGGGAGAATTACGTTTTCATCTCGTGTCCCCAGACCTCTTCTAATGCATCCCATGACCCTATTTTTTCCATGTCTGATTTCCCCAGCAGTTTCCCATTTAGTAAGTAATTGTAGCATCTGTTTCTCCTTCCCATGTGCATAACCTTACACTTATCTGTGTTAGACCTCATTTGCCATTTTTCAGCCCAATTCTCCAATTTACTCAAATCTGTCTGTAGTTGCAAACTGTCCTCCTTTGTGTTAACTGCCTTACATAGTTTTGTATCATCTGCAAATACTGATATTTTACTGTGTAAGCCATCCACTAGATCATTAATAAATATATTAAATAGTAGGGGGCCCAATACAGAACCCTGTGGTCCCCCACTAGTAACCCTGGCCCAATCTGAGTGTTCCCCATTAATAACCACTCTTTGTTTTCTATCACTAAGCCAGCAACCTACCCATCTACACACATTTTCCCCTAGCCCAAGCTTTCTCATCTTACTTACCAATCTTTTATGTGGGACAGTGTCAAATGCTTTAGAGAAGTCGAGATAAATGACATCCAATGATTCTCCTGGGTCCATTTGAGAGCTTACATCCTCATAGAAGCTGATCAGGTTAGTCTGACAGGAGCGATCCTTCGTAACTCCATGTTGATATGGAGTTAAACATTTATTAACATTGAGATATTCCATAATGGTATCCCTTAGAAACCCTTCAAAAATTTTACCCACAACAGATGTTAAGCTTACCGACCTATAGTTTTCAGGTTCCCTTTTACACCCCTTTTTGAATATTGGTACCACATTTGCTTGCCGCCAATCAAAAGGAACAGACCCTGTTTCCATAGAGTCTTTAAATATAAGGAATAGAGGCCTGTCTATCACATTACTTAACTCCCTTAATACCCGAGGGTGAATGCCATCAGGGCCTGGTGATTTGACAATTTTAATCTTACTAAGGCGGTTCTGCACTTCTTCCTGGGTTAGGCAGGTAATACTTTATGGGGAGTTTACATTATCACTCTGCATTTCCTCTGGCAAATCCTTTTCCTGTGTGAACACTGTTGAGAAAAAAGTATTTAAAACATTTGCTTTTCCCACATCGCTCTCTATGATTTCACCCTCATTGTTCTTTAAAGGGCCGACACCATCAATTTTAATCATTTTACTGTCTATATAATTAAAGAATAGTTTGGGGTTTGTTTTACTTTCCTTAGCAATGAGTCTCTCAGTTTCCACTTTTGCTAAATGTATTTGTTTTTTACACATTTTATTTTTTTCTCTATAACTTTTTAACGCTTCTTCATTGCCTTCTTGTTTTAGCTTCCTAAATGCCTTGTTCTTGTTATTTATTGCCCTTTTTACATCCTTATTTAGCCACATTGGTGTTCTCCTGTTCCTAGCCCCTTTATTTCTGTACGGTATGGCTAGCTCGCAGTGGGTGTGTAAAACTGATTTAAATATTTCCCATTTATTTTCTGTGCTCCTATTTTTGAGGACATTGTCCCAATCAATTCGGCGAAGGTCCTATCTAAGCTCATCAAACTTTGCTTTCCTGAAATCCAGCGTTTTTGTAACCCCCTTCCAGGGCACCTTACTGAAGGACAAGTGGAATTGTATTATATTGTGCTCACTGTTCCCTAGGTGCCCATTGTGATGTACAATGTCTACAAGATATGATGTTTTCGGTTTTCCAGAAAAATCCGGCATTCTATGACATTGAAAACTGCCAGCCTGGCAGTGGGGCTGCAGCCCCCTCTCTTCCCCTTCTGAGTTACATGGTACACTGTAGTAGTTTCCCTTCCCCCAAAGTGCTATAAACCAGGACACTTCCTGTCACACCATTTGGCTTCTCTCAGCCTCAACTGAAAGAAAAAAAAAAAAGTGCGGGAAAAGGGTCTTTGTCTGAAATCAAGGTTAGAAGTAAACCTTTAAGAGCCTGCCCTGCGAAAACCATACAAAGTAGAGATATGAAAATCATCTTTTGGTAATCTGAGCGGTCCCAGCTCCGCTACAGTGTCACTTCCACAGTTCTAACATGTCCAGACCCTGAGATATGATTTGCTCCCAAATGGACGGTCATATCGCATAGATGTATGATGTTTCCTTGGTGGGCTCATTACGCTGGGAAACATGATACCACTGATGAGTCCATACCAGCTTCTCCCATAAAGTTATAGCTAATCTAAGTTTTGTAGCCAAATTATAACTTGGATGAGAGAGGTGGGATTAACCCAGAATGCACCTCTCCGTGATGTCACATCACAGAGTCTATAAGGCATTCCCTTGGCAAAACCAGCAGAGGAGGGCTCCAATCCTCGTGCTGACAAGAACTCCAGATGAGTGGAGATATGTGGCTCCGCCTTCTTTCTCCGCCGCATGGTTTTGCCTAAAGAGCCATGAACAACCGTGAGTGTACTTTTTATGTTCATCCATCTTTTATTTTATATTTGTAACTGTACATAATTAATGTCTCAACTTTATAGCAACTTATCTGTAATCACTGTCCTCTTTCGGAAAATAAATGATTTGATATTTAGTCTGCCTCCATGCTCTAAGAATCGAACTATACGCCTTTGATAGATAATCGCTACTAATTCAAGGGGTTTGCCACGGACCCTCTTAATTTAACACTGTGAATTAAGTAACTGTGACTGGTGGCAGCGCGTTGTGTACGGCTATTGCGGCTTGCTGGCAGTACAGAAGGGTCTTATATTGCTGAATGAGGGGCTGCGGCCACAGCATTGATAATTCCCTTACTGCAGAAGCCTAATTGCCGGTTCACAACAGGCAGCCCATCCGGCGACCAATTATCCTAGGTGCAGTTCCCTGACTGGCCTGAGGGTAAGGGGGGCGCCGGAGAGCTGCGAGTTCCGAAGTGGAACTGAGGAAGTGGGATGTACATAAATCCCCGCAGTACTTAGAAGATTGATAGCAGTGGTGGGGCACCCAAAATACTCCCCTGCGGCAAATTGTAGAGCGAGATTAGCTTGCTGGATATTTTTGGTCACATGGTGCCAGTGGTGGGATAACTAAGATAAGCCCCCCCACTGTGCCTGTGATAGCCGTGTGCCGGCAGTGTGTCTCGTCCCTCCGTCCGCTGATACACCCGTGTCAGTGGTGGGACTGTGACATAGTGGTGACACAGGGTCCGCTGTCCGTCACGTTTTGGTGGCAGCGGGACCCCCATCAGTCGCCGTATCGGACGAGCAGCGGTGGGCTGCTCGACACATATTGGTGGCAGCGGTGGGATAACTACCGCTGTTCATCACATATTGGTGGCAGAGCGGTGGGATAATCCTAGAGCATTAGTGATTTGGTTTGAGCAATCATTCCTCTCACTAAAAACCTACATGGTTCCTGCGGGAATCCTGCATCATAGGTTTTGGAGAACAGACTCAGTGGTTACTAGTCCTGAGACATTAGTGTGTACTTGCAAGTATCCCCTCCCGTTTCTTCGTTTTTCTTTTCTATCTTTTATTTGGCAACCATGGCGCAGATGAGAGTGGAGTGGTATCAGCAGCAGAAAACGGACACCCTAACTGGGTTATGCACGAACTGAGGCATAGACGCCGCAGGCGGAACCAAAGATCAAATGATCGCGGGTCTAGTGCAGCTGGACAACGACCAGAATCCAGCGGGCGCAGACGTTGGCCCAAGTGGCAATGGGGCTGCAGCAGAGGCTCCACTCATGAGCGCTGGCCCCACATTCAATCAGAGCACGCTGGACCCCTACATGCAAGAGGCCTTGGACGCACTCCCTGCCGAAGACAGTGAAGCACGGGGGAGGCTGATCCAGCAATATCGGCAGGAGGCCCAAGCCGAGCGCCAGGCCCAGGCTGAGAGAGCCAAGCGAGAGGCGGAGAGAGCTGAGCGCCAAGCTGAGGCTCAGAGAGCCCATGAGCTGGAGATGCTCCGACAAGGGGGGCATACCCCCACAGCCCGAAGCGGTGAGCCCAGCAGCGTCCAGACTCCTAAACCCCGGCCAGAGCATTTCCCCGTGATGGAAAAGGACGGGGACTTGGACACATTTCTGCGAGCCTTTGAGAAAGCCTGCAGACAGTACCGACTGCCCGAAGACCAATGGGCCAGGTACTTGACCCCAGGGCTAAAAGGCAAAGCTCTGGGGGCGTTTGCTTCTCTTCCGCAAGCGCATGATGATGACTATCGCGCCATAAAGGAGGCGCTGATCGCCAAATATCGGCTGACACCTGAGGTATACCGAAAGAAGTTCCGACACCTCCAACGTGGCCCACATGATAGCTACAGTGATGTAGTGCAAGGACTCAGGACCCACTTTGACCAGTGGATCCATGGACTGTCGGTTGAATCCTTTGAGCAGCTACGGGACCTGATGATTAAAGACCAGTTCCTGCATCTCTGCCCAACGGTGGGCTGTTCGTCACATATTGGTGGCAGCGGTGGGATAACTACCCCTGTTCATCACATCCATCGACTCGTACTTCTGTTATTCTATCTGGCCTGTTGCTTAAAATTAAGTCCAGAAGGGCCGTCCCTCTAGTTGGGCCCTGCACAAGTGGTGACAGATAATTATCCTTGGACACTGACAGAAATTGGTTTCCTTTCTGAGATACGCAGGTTTCAGTTTCCCAGTCTATGTCATTTGAACAGTTTTGGATGGCGGAGAATGTTGTGGTCTAGAGGCAAAATGGTGATCATGGTAATACGGCCGGACTACACCACCGATAAAGCAGCCACAGCCGGTGACTGAGAAGAATCTGTGACTTCTCTGCATTCAGTGGTTACTACTCACCTGGGTAGTCATATGTGGGAATTTCCTCTTTACACCACTCATCATCTCTCACATATGTCTCTGTAGTATTAATATGGGTCAGATCTTCACCCTGAAACAAATATTGTAAAAGTCACCGACAGATGGAGAAGTCCCATCTATGATCAGCTCTAATCCTGCCATCTCCACCGTTCTCATTACACAAGTATAAAACATATAATACTGGTGGATAAAACAAGACTGAGCACAAGACCTTCACAGTCGTCTACACATCATAGGGGAGATCTCCTGACACCTTCTCTCCATCTACCTGATGATCCTGAGGAGCACTGGGATCTTCTTGCTTACAGTCCTGTGGAAGAAGAGGACAGGGACATCTTTCTGGTGTTGTCCTCTTACTGGATAGATCTGGAGGAAACACATACAGGGACTGAATTCATTCTCTACATACAGATAATTATAGGCCGTGTGTATTTAATCCTGTCTATTACCTGGAGATGTGAGGGGCTGGGGAACCTCCATTATGACATTCTTGTACAGATCTCTGTGTCCTTCTAAATACTCCCACTCCTCCATGGAGAAATAGACAGCGACATCCTGACACCTTATAGGAACCTGACACATACAATGATACCGTCATCCCCCCGATCCCTTCATAGTGTTACTGTGTAATGTCCCAGCACTCCCAGCAGTGTCACCTCTCCAGTCAGCAGCTCAATCATCTTGTAGAGGAGTTCTAGGATCTTCTGGTCATTGATGTCCTCATGGGTCAGGGGGGGAGGTGGAGGCCCCATGATTGGGCTCAGGGGTCTTACCCATCCCTCAGACACAGGGTCCTGACAGTGATCACTAGAGGTCTTCCTCACCACTGTGTAATCCTGGTTATGGAGAGACACATTAATAAATCTCACTACAGACATTTCCAGAGTCCTCACCTCTCCAGTTCTGTCCATCTGTTATTCCCATAGATAAGAATGATGTAATGTGACGTCATCAGAATCTCTCACCTCTCCAGTGAGACGGAAGAGGATCTCTAGGGTGAGGTGTAACATCCTCTCCGCCATCTTGTCTCTGTCCATATCCATCCTTGATGGGTAAATCAGGAAAATTCTCTTTTGTAGAAGATCTTCACTGAGAGGATCCGATATTGTAGAGACCTGAATGAGAAGAAGATGATCCGATGTAACATCATAAGAATCCTGTGTAATAATACAATTACTGGAGATAATAAGGGAAACATATGAGGAGATTTATTATTTTACAGGGCTTAGTTTTCTTCCCTGACATCTACTAATAAAACCTATATATTTAGGCCACAGACAACAAGCAGTTTCCTCCTCGGAGTCGGCAGCTGAACACGTTCCTCATAGACTCATCTTCCATAACGCTAATTCTCGTCTCATTACCGACACTGGAATCGGCATTAGCAATACTGCAGTAGATATTCATTACACACAACATGAGAAATAACTCCTTCATGATGAGGACGACATCTTCATCTTCTAGTGCGGCACTAGAAATAGATTTGGCCAGAGTCGGTCACTGCCTCCATCCCCACCGGCCGTCTATATGAAGGTTTCCCGTCTTCCCCGCACTGGAATCTTCTATCACGTTAGATCTCAGCTCTGAGTCACACACAGAAGTTTGAGGCTTTTAGAAAAGATTTTTAGTTTCCACAATCAACGCGGACAGAAATGATCTGATCCCAAAGTCTCCATGTACAGTGATTTATGGGGTTTATTTCTGGCCTTAGGCTTTCCCATATTACAGGAAAAACTCCAGAAAAAGCCGATATTAACACCTTTCCTACATTAGACGTACTATTCCGTCCATGTGACCTGGGACCTAAGTCCCAAGGACGGAATAGTACGTCTAGCACGATCATCTGCGCTCACGGGGTGAATGCAGCTGATCGTGGCCGGGTGTCAGCTGATTATCACAGCTGACACCCGACACTATGTGTCAGGGGCGGTCACGGACCGCCCCCGACACGTTAACTCCTGGCACACTGCGATCAAACACGATCGCAGTGTACCGGGGGTTTAGGGAAGCATCGGCAAGGAGGCTCCCTCCGTGCTTCCCTGAGACCCCCCACAGCAGCGCGATGTGCAGCACTGCTGCGGGGGTCTCCTTCCCTGCAGGTCCCCGAATCCAAAATGGTGGCGGGGACCTTCGGGAGCCTGCAGGGAGGCGGCTTCCTCATGGCTGCAAAGCGCCAGAATGAGGAAGCCTGCAGCACTGCCTGTGACAGATCGCTGATCTCTCACAGCAGATCAGCGATCTGTCACATGACAGTTATGTCCCCCCTGGGACAATGTAATAAAGTTTAAAAAAAAGTGTAAAAATAATTTATAAAAAAAAAAAAAAAAAAAAATCGCTAAATAAATTTAAAATATATATAGTCCCTAATAAATTCATTTTTTAAAAAAAAAAATAAATAAAAGTACACATATTTGGTATCGCTGCATCCGTAACGATCCGCCCTATAAAACTGTCCCACTAATTAACGCCTTTATTGAACCTCTTAAAAAATAAAAAACGAAGCAAAAAATAATGCTTTATCATCATACTGCCAAACAAAAAGTGAAATAACGCGCGATCAAAAAGACGGATATAAATAACCATGGTACCGCTGAAAACGTCATCTTGTCCCGCAAAAAACGAGCCACCATACAGCGTCATCAGCGAAAAAATAAAAAAGTTATAGCTCACAGAATAATTATTTTTTATATAAAATTGTTTTCAGTGCATAAAAGCGCCAAAACATAAAAAAAGACATAAATGAGGAATCGCTGTAACCGTACTGACACGAAGAATAAAACTGCTTTATCAATTTTACCGCACGCAGAACAGTGTAAACGCACCCCCCAAAAGAAATTCATGAAATGCTGGTTTTTGTTCATTCTGCGTCCCACAAATCGGAATAAAAAGCGATCAAAAAATGTCACAAGCCCGAAAATGGTACCAATAAAAACGTCAACTCGTCCCGCAAAAAATAAGATCTCACATGACTCTGTGGGTCAAAATATGGAAAAATTATAGCTCTCAATATGTGGTGATGCAAAAACTATTTTTACAATAAAAAGCATCTTTTAGCGTGCGACAGTCGCCAAACATAAAA
The DNA here is from genome assembly GCF_039654945.1 of Dendrobates tinctorius. Classification (NCBI taxonomy): domain Eukaryota; kingdom Metazoa; phylum Chordata; class Amphibia; order Anura; family Dendrobatidae; genus Dendrobates; species Dendrobates tinctorius. The sequence goes on along the minus strand of NW_027362061.1, from coordinate 1,740,154 downwards.
ACCTGCCATAAATAGTAAATCAAACCCCCCGTTATCACCCCCTTAACTTAGGGAAAAATAATAAAATAAAAAATAAAAATATTTCCATTTTCCCATTAGGGCTAGGGTTAGAGTTAGAATTGGGGGGTTTCCACTGTTTTGGCACATCAGGGGCTTTCCAAACGCGACATGGCGTCCGATCTCAATTCCAGCCAAAAAGGTCAAATGGCGCTGCTTCCCTTCCGAGCTCTGCCATGCGCCCAAATAGTGGTTTACCCCCACGTATCGTACTCAAGACGAATTGCACAATAACTATTGGGGTCCTGTTGCTCTTGGGAAAATAACAATTGGGGGTAAAAAAACAGGATTTTTGGGTTGCTTACAGTAAAATCTGTTTCTCAGAGCCTTCATTGGGGGACACAGAGACCATGGGTGTATGCTGCTGCCACTAGGAGGCTGACACTATGCAAAAAAAGGTTAGCTCCTCCTCCGCAGTGTACACCCCACCGACCGGCAGGGAATTTCCTCAGTTAGTGAGAAAGCAGTAGGAGAAGTAACAGAACAGATTGAGAACAGAACAAACAACTCAACTGTAACCAATCAACCAAAGTAAGAACAGGAGTTGTAGAACATGGGAGGGTGCTGTGTCCCCCAATAAAGGCTCCGAGAAACAGATTTTACGGTAAGCAACCCAAAAATCCTGTTTTCTCATTTGCTTTATTGGGGGACACAGAGACCATGGGACGTCCCAAAGCAGTCCCTGGGGTGGGAAACAAACTTGCATCAGGCCAGTGGACTCACCACCACTGCCTGCAGAATCCTCCTACCTAGGCTGGCATCCGCCGAAGCGTAGGTGTGGACCTTGTAGAATTTCACAAACGTGTGAACCGATGACCAGGTTGCAGCTTTGCAAAGCTGCAGCGTGGAGGCTCTGTGTCGTACCGCCCAGGAAGCACCCACTGCCCGGGTAGAGTGCGCTCTGATCCCCGGAGGGGCCACTCGATGCTTAACCCGGTAGGCCTCCAAAATTGCCGATCTGATCCAGCGAGCAATAGTAGCCTTGGAGGCCGGGTGACCTTTCTGCTCCCCATCTGGAATGATGAAAAGAGAGTCTGTCTTCCGCAAGGAAGTCGTCCTAGACAGATAGATTCTCATCGCCCTGACCAGATCCAGCTTGTTCAGGGACCGCTCCCGAGGGTGAGTAGGACTTGGACAGAAGGACCGCAGAACAATATCCTCATTGAGGTGAAAGGAGGATACTACCTTCGGAAGAAAAGAGGGCGGAGGCCGTAGAACTACCTTGTCCTGCTGAAGTACCAAGAAAGGAGAGCGGCAAGAAAGAGCCGCTAATTCCGACACGCGCCGGATGGAAGTGATGGCCACCAGGAAAGCTACCTTCCAAGAAAGGAGAGAAAGGGAAACATCCCTGAGAGGTTCAAAAGGAGAACCTTGCAGAACCTCAAGAACCAAATTAAGATCCCATGGATCCACGGGCGCTTGGTACGGAGGAGCCGTGTGAGCCACGCCCTGAAGAAAGGTTTTGACCTGAGGGCGGGAGGCCAACGTCTTCTGAAACAAAATGGACAGCGCCGAAACTTGACCCTTCAAGGAACTGAGAGCAAGCCCCGCATCCAGCCCTGCCTGAAGAAACGCCAGAACGGAAGGGAGCGAAAAGCACATGGGCGCGATGTTATTGGCCTCACACCAAGTGAAATAGGCCTCCCAAGTACGGTAGTAAATCTTGGAAGACGATGGCTTCCTGGCTCGGATCATGGTATGAACTACTCGACCGGAGAATCCTGCTCGTTTCAAAACCTCGGTCTCAACAGCCACCCCGTTAAATTGAGCAGCCGAGAATTGGGGTGGCAAATCAGGCCTTGAGACAGCAGATCTGCCCTGTCTGGAAGCTTCCAGGGGGCATCCGCGAGAAGGTTGACAATGTCCGCGAACCAAGACCTTCTGGGCCAATTCGGGGCGATGAGAATGACTGGAATTCCTTCTGCTTTGATCTTCTTCAACAGCTCGAACTGCGACCAAGGAATGGCCAGAGCGTCGGCGCCCACTGCGAGAGGATCTCGAGCCCTGGATACAAACTGTGGGACTTTCCAGTTGAGGTGAGAGGCTAGCAGATCTACAACGACGGCAAAGCTGAAGAAACACCTCCGGATGTAGGGACCACTCTCCTGCCGCGAGACCCTTGCGGCTGACAAAATCGGCGGCCCAGTTGTCCACGCCGGGAATGTGTACCGCGGAGATTGTCGGTACCGAAATCTCTGCCCACTGAAGGATCTTGGACACTTCTGCCAGGGCTGAGGCGCTCCGTGTTCCTCCTTGGCGGTTGACATATGCCACCGCTGTGGCATTGTCTGTCTGAATGCGGATAGGCAGGCCCCTGAGGAGCCTCTCCCAGTGGACGAGAGCCAGATAAATTGCTCGTATCTCTAGGACGTTGATCGGCAGGGCTGATTCCCGAGTCGACCAACGACCCTGAACAGTGTGATTGCGGAACACTGCCCCCCATCCGAGGAGGCTGGCATCCGTTGTTACAATCTGCCAGTGAATGGGAAGAAAAGACCGCCCCAAGAGGATGAGAGGTGACGTCAACCACCAGTTGAGAGACCGCTTGATCCGGCATGAAAGACGAACAGGGCGATCCAGGGACAGAGCAGACCTGTTCCTCCGCGACAGAATGGCATGTTGGAGAGGTCTGGCGTGAAATTGGGCAAAGGGAACTGCCTCTATTGCCGCCACCATCTTTCCCAGGACCCTCATGGTTGTTCGGAGGGACGGATATTGTGTGGTCTGCAGCGATCGTACATCAAAAAAAAAACCAGGGGAAGAGTCTTGAGGAGATCATTTGCATATTCCCAGTGCCTTCTGGGATAAGTGAAGAGTCTCCGCGAGCTCAACGATCACTGGGTTTTGGCCGTTGCAGCTGAAAAGAGGAAATCAGAAAACCAGGGGAAGAGTCTTGAGGAGATCATTTGCATATTCCCAGTGCCTTCTGGGATAAGTGAAGAGTCTCCGCGAGCTCAACGATCACTGGGTTTTTCCGTTGCAGCTGAAAAGAGGAAATCGGAAAACCAGGGGAAGAGTCTTGAGGAGATCATTTGCATATTCCCAGTGCCTTCTGGGATAAGTGAAGAGTCTCCGTGAGCTCAACGATCACTGGGTTTTGGCCGTTGCAGCTGAAAAGAGGAAATTGGAAAACCAGGGGAAGAGTCTTGAGGAGATCATTTGCATATTCCCAGTGCCTTCTGGGATAAGTGAAGAGTCTCCGCGAGCTCAACGATCACTGGGTTTTGGCCGTTGCAGCTGAAAAGAGGAAATTGGAAAAACCGAGCGCGAATTTTGGCTCATCTTTCATCGTTTTTAAGAAATCTCAAGATGAAAGAGGCCAGGAGCCATTTGGTGAGCTGCATTTCTTGCTACATGTTTACAGATTTACCAGTGGAAAAGCCAAACTTCACATGCCACAAATGCAAGCTTGTGACCCTGTTGGAGGAAAAGTTGCAAAATCTCGAAGAGAGGTTAGCTACGTTGAAGATCATTAAGGAAGGTGAAGAGTTCTTGGACAGAGCAGAATTCTCTCTTCATGTTACAGAAAGAGAAGAAATTCGAAGTGCACCTGAAGAAACAGAGGAATGGAGACATGTGACCCAGAGAAGCAGGAGGATCAGGAGGCAGTCAGCACTCATACTGCTCAGAAACCAGTACCAGGCTCTCACGCAGGAAAACGATGAAGAAATACATCAGGATAAGACTTTGCCAACAAACAGCAACCTTGTACGCCTTCAGAGTCCTCCTGGATGGAGAAAGAAAAATGTTGTGAAGAAGAAACGGAGAGTGGTGGTCATGGGGGATTCCCTGTTGAGAGGAACAGAGGCCGCTATCTGCAGACCGGATATAACTTCAAGAGAAATGTGCTGTCTTCCAGGTGCAAAAATTAAAGATGTGTCTGACAGGATATCAGGACTCTTCAGACCTACAGATGACTACCCATTCCTGCTACTACATGTGGGGACAAATGACACCACAAGAAACGACCTGGAAACCATCTGCAGAGACTTTGAAGACTTAGGCAAGAAAGTGAAAGAACTGGGAGCGCAGGTGGTCTTCTCTTCCATCCTCCCAGTGGATGGCCATGGAACAAGGAGGTGGAATAAGATTCTGCAGGTGAACAACTGGCTACGTCGATGGTGCCATCAGCAACGATTTGGATTTCTGGATCACGGAGTGAACTACTTATACGATGGACTACTTGCTAGAGATGGGGTGCACCTTACGAAGACTGGAAAGCAGGTATTTGGAAGTCGCCTTGCTACACTTGTAAGGAGAGCTTTAAACTAGAACAACATGGGAAGGGAAGCAAAAGACCAGAAAAAGCCATACACCTGACAAATGCTATTGAGAACTCTGCTATTAGAAGTGGAAAGGAAGAACAAAGACGAAAGAATCTAATTAATAAAAATATTGGAGAAAGAGAAACCAATCACAAACTAAAATGTTTCTATACTAATGCACAAAGCATGGGCAACAAACAAGGAGAATTGGAACTACTAACACAGGAAAAGAAATATGATGTCATTGGAATCACTGAAACTTGGTGGGACAATACACATGATTGGAATACAAGACTAGAAGGATACAACTTATTTGCAAGAAACAGACTTGATAAACGAGGAGGGGGTGTCACATTGTATGTTAGAAACGCGTATATCTGCACAGAGATTGAAGCTTCAGAGACTGGGAGTTCTGTGGAAACTGTTTGGGTAAGAATACAAGGACAGAACAATGGAAAGGACACCATTGTAGGCATTTACTACAGGCCGCCTGTGCAAGCCGAAGATATGGATGAACTCTTTATGCATCAAATGGCCAAGTTCTCCAAAAAATATGACATAGTTGTCATGGGAGATTTCAACTATCCAGACATTTGTTGGGAATCTCACGCAGGCAAAACTAACAGGTCAAGGAAATTCTTATCATCTCTTGCTGACAACTTTATCTTCCAAAAGGTAAGGGAGAAAACAAGGGGAACTGCTACCTTGGATCTAATCCTTATAAACAGGGAGGAAATGGTAGAGGAGGTAAAAGTGGTTGGGACCCTAGGAGGTAGCGACCATGCTATTTTAGAATTTTGTATAACTAGAGGCGGAAGACCTGTGAAGACTCAGACGTCAAGGTTAGATTTCAGAAAGGCAGATTTTAAGGGATTCAGAAAGAGAATTGGAGGGATCCAATGGCTGGATATCCTTAAAGACAAAAATGTCCAGGAAGGATGGGAAATCTTGAAAAATGAAATTCTCAAAGCACAGTTGTTAACAATTCCAAAAAGAGGGAAGAATAGGAAGCATTTAAGGAAACCAGGATGGATGAACACAGAACTTAAGCACATGCTAAAAAGGAAGAAAAAAATGTTTATACAATGGAAAGAGGGAGGCATATCTAAAGAAGAATATAATGCTGTCTGCAGAACCTGCAGGGCACAAATCAGATTAGCTAAAGCTGAAAATGAATTGAGGCTTGCAAGAGATGTCAAAAGCAATAATAAAGGCTTTTGGGGATATGTCAAAAGTAAAAGAAAAGTCAAAGATGCTATAGGATTTTTACAGGATGAAAATGATGAAATGGTAAGACAGGATGTTGAGAAGGCTGAACTTTTAAATTCCTATTTTGCATCTGTTTTCTCTCAGAAAGGAAATGTAACATCAACTGTTATTCACTGTCCTATTAAGGGAATAGAAGAATCCAGGATATCTATAAACAGAAAGATAGTGAGGAAACACTTAGCTAACCTAAATGAATTCAAGTCTCCAGGTCCAGATGAATTACACCCCAGAGTACTGAAGGAGATAGCAGAAGAAATTTTTGAACCCCTCTCCATAATCTTTGAAAATTCTTGGAGAACAGGAGAAGTGCCAGAAGACTGGAGAAGAGCAAATGTTGTTCCTATCTTCAAAAAGGGGAAGAAGGTGGACCCAGGCAACTATAGGCCGGTGAGTCTGACTTCTATACCAGGAAAGATCTTTGAACAAATTATTAAACAACATGTATGTCAATACCTGGATAAGAATGAAGTGATTATACAGAGTCAGCATGGGTTTGTAACTAATAAGTCATGTCAGACTAATTTAATTTCCTTCTATGATGGAATCACTGATTGGGTGGATCAAGGAAATGCTGTAGATATAGTATATCTTGACTTCAGCAAAGCATTTGACAAAGTCTCTCATACAATCCTTATTGAAAAAATGACTAAGTATGGAATGGACAAGGCAACTGTTAGGTGGATTCATAACTGGCTTAGTGATCGGACCCAAAGAGTGGTCGTAAATGGCTGCACATCCAGTTGGAAGAATGTCTCAAGTAGGGTACCACAGGGCTCTGTCCTGGGCCCTGTATTGTTCAACATCTTTATCAATGATTTAGATGAAGGAATTGAGGGCAAACTGATTAAATTTGCTGATGACACAAAGCTAGGAGGGATAGCTAATACTAGAGAAGAGAGAGAGAGGATTCAAAAAGATTTAAATAAACTGGAGAAGTGGGCAGCAACTAACAGAATGGTTTTTAACAGGGAGAAATGCAAAGTACTACATCTGGGCAATAAAAATGAAAAAAGCATATATAGAATGGGAGGAATAGGGCTAAGTGACAGCACATGTGAAAAAGACTTGGGTATACTAATAGATCACAGACTGAATATGAGTCAACAGTGTGATGCAGCAGCAAAAAAAGCAAATGCAATTCTAGGATGTATTAACTGAAGCATACAGTCTAGATCACGTGAAGTCATTATTTCCCTCTACTACTCTTTGGTCAGACCTCATCTGGAATATTGTGTCCAGTTTTGGGCACCACATTTTAAAAAAGACATCAACAAACTGGAGCAAGTTCAGAAAAGAGCGACCAGAATGGTGGCCAGTCTGCAAACCCTGTCTTATGAGGAAAGGTTGCAGGATTTGGGAATGTTTAGTTTGCAAAAGAGAAGACTGAGAGGAGACTTAATAGCCGTCTACAAATATCTAAAGGGCTGTCACATTGTAGAAGGATCAACTTTATTCTCATTTGCACAAGGAAAGACTAGAAGCAATGGGATGAAACTGAATGGGAGGAGACACAGATTAGATATTAGAAAAAACTTTTTGACAGTTAGAGTGATCAATGAGTGGAACAGGCTGACACGAGAAGTAGTGAGTTCTCCTTCATTGGAAGTCTTCAAACAGAGGCTGGACAGACATCTGACTGGGATGATTTAGCGAATCCTGCTTTGAGCAGGGGGTTGGACCAGATGGCCCAGGAGGTCCCTTCCAACTCTACGATTCTATGATTCTATGATTCTATGATCCTGCTGCAGGGAGAGAATCTTCTCTCGTGGGAGAAAGACCCTTGACCGACGAGTGTCGAACAGTAGGCCCAGAAACACAAGGCGTTGAGAAGGAACCAGACAGGACTTTTTCCTGTTGACGATCCACCCGAAATTGGAAAGAGTGTCTAGGACGATCTTCAAACTTAGGCGCGCCTGGTGAAAAGAGGGAGCTTTGATCAGAATATCGTCGAGGTACGGAAAAAGAACGAGACCTCTGATCCTCAACAAGGCCATCAACGCAGCCATGATCTTCGTGAAGACTCTGGGAGCGGTGGCGAGACCGAAGGGCAGCGCAACGAACTGGTAATGTTCCTGGCGAACCGCAAAACGCAGGAACTTCTGATGTCCGGAGAATATGGGAACATGTAGATAGGCATCTTGGATGTCTATTGAACACATGAATTCCTGCTCCTCCATGGAAGCGATTACCGAACGAACCGACTCCATCCAGAAGCGGCGAAGACGGACTCTCTTGTTGAGCCGCTTGAGATCCAAGATGGGTCGAACCGTCCCATCTTTTTTCGGCACCACGAATAGGTTTGAATAAAACCCTGTGAACCGCTCCGATTCGGGAATGGGCACAATCACCCCGGAACTGAGGAGAGAGGCGATGGCCGTAAAGAACCCTGGGATCAAGGCTGGATCTTTTGGAGGACGGGATTTGAAAACACGATCCCGTGGAAGAGAGACGAACTCTATCTTGTATCCTGACGATACGACCTCCCTGACCGAGGTGTCCTCTACTGAGGCCAGCCAGACGTCCTTGAAGAACAAGAGTCGACCTCCCAATTGGAAGGGACCCTCGGGAGTCAGAGGATAGTCATGCTGAAGTGGAGCATCCAGATCTGGATCTGGATGGTCTGCCCTGTGAAGAGTGGGATCGCCAAGAGGGAGTGGGTCTGAATGAAACTTTCTTCCTATGTTGGCGTGCCTGCGGCCTGTCACGCTCGCGCCTTGGCTGAATGGCGCGAGCCGGGGGTTGTGGCCCCACTGTGCCACAGACCAGACTACCCTGGAAGGGGCGTGACTGCGACATCTACCTTGGTCTTCACTGGAGCCTCTGATGGTGAGGTCAGGCTTGTGCGGCAGGTAGCTGCCGGGTGCCACTCCAGGGTGGTGTCTGGCTGTGGCTGCTGATCCCACTCGGGAACAGGACACCTGGACAGGTGCGAGTGACAAGCAGGCTGAGACACTGGGCAAGCAGGCACGGCTTGGTACACTGGCAGGCAGGCACGGCTTGGAGACACGGCTTGGAGACACTGGGCAAGCGGGCACGGCTTGGAGACACTGGACACGGCTTGGAGACACTGGGCAAGCGGACACGGCTTGGAGACACTGGGCAAGCAGACACGGCTTGGAGACACTGGACACGGCTTGGAGACACTGGGCAAGCGGACACGGCTTGGAGACACAGGGCAAGCAGGAGTGGTATATGAGAGAACAGGTTTGGACCTGTTCACACAGGAGATGCAGGTATGGATATAGGCAGGAAGGTGTGGTATATGAGAGAACAGGTTTGGACCTGTTCACACAGGAGATGCAGGTATGGATATAGGCAGGAAGGTGTGGTATATGAGAGAACAGGTTTGGACCTGTTCACACAGGAGATGCAGGTATGGATATAGGCAGGAAGGAGTGGTATATGAGAGAACAGGTTTGGACCTGTTCACACAGGAGATGTAGGTAGGCAGAGCCGCAGGAGTGCGGAGCAGGCAGAGCCGCAGGAGTGCGGAGCAGGCAGAGCCGCAGGAGTGCGGAGCAGGCAGAGCCGCAGGAGTGCGGAGAAGGCAGAGCCGCAGGAGTGCGGAGAAGGCAGAGCCGCAGGAGTGCGGAACAGGCAGAGCCGCAGGAGTGCGGAACAGGCAGAGCCGCAGGCGTGCGGAACAGGCAGAGCCGCAGGCGTGTGGAACAGGCAGAGCCGCAGGCGTGCGGAACAGGCAGAGCCGCAGGAGTGCGGAACAGGCAGAGCCGCAGGAGTGCGGAGCAGGCAGAGCCGCAGAAGTGCGGAACACAGATAAAGCTGCGAGGGTGCAGATGCACACACAGGGAGGACACAAGGAAAGACACGGCAGAGAAGGAACCACAAACAAGGAGACTGACAGACAGAGGTAAGACTGAGTTCAGACAGAGACACAGGGGCAAAGACACAAGGACCAGGATATTCTGAGACAGAGCACGGACAAGGTACAGGGAACAAGACTCAAGGGCCAGGATATTCTGCCTCCTGGCAGGCGGACAAGGGACAAAGCGAGACAGAGTATTCCTACAGAGAAGGAGATACACAGAACAGGGCCTGGCTAGTTCAGCAGCAAGGACCTAACTGAGTTTAGACATTGCACAGGCAATGTTTCAGTGGGAGTGGTGAAACTAAATAGTCAAGGGCTCCAGGTGATTGGTCAGGGACAGATTACCCAGGTGCACCCAGACTGCATAAGAACCAGAGAGTTCAGGCGCCGCCCCCCTATACACACAGTCAGGAAACATGGAGAGCAAGCAGAAGAAGAAGAGGCATAGCACATGGAGCTCAGGGCTGGCAACAGACAGATTTCACAGCATGGCTTGAAGCAGAAAGTAAGTTGGTGTGCGGGGGATGGGAGGCCATGCAGTGACGCCAGCAAGGTTGTTACACAGCCTTTGTTGGTTGGAGGATGTCTCCGCCGTATTGAAACGGCGGAAAGCCCGAAAGGGTCGAAACTGACGCCTTAGTGGAGGTCTGCGAGGCTTGGACTGAGGGAGGAGGGAACTCGTGCCTCCGGTGGCGTCCTTAATAATCTGGTCCAATTGGGATCCAAAGAGGCGTACTCCCTGAAAAGGCAGATTAGTAAGAGACTTTTTAGATGACAAGTCCGCCTGCCAAGCTTTGAGCCAAATTGTACGTCGGATTGCCACGACGTTGCTTGAAGCCTGAACTGTGCAGGATGCGGCATCCAAAGAAGCAGAAAGCAGATAATCCCCCGCATGGGAAATCTGATTGGCGGGATCGGCCAATCGATCTGGTTGTGCTTTCTCTAGGATGCCCTGATGAAGATCCTCTGCCCAAGTAGCTATGGCCTTTGCTGCCCAAGATGAAGCAAAGATTGGGCATACCGGCGTCGAAGCCGCTTCGAAGGCAGACTTCGCCAGGGATTCTATAATTCTATCATTAGAATCCTTTAAAGACGTCACACCTGAAAGCGGGAGAACCGTGCTATTAGACAGTCTGGACACGGGCGGGTCCACCGAGGGAGAGGCAGACCAGTTATCCGTGAGCTCTTTAGCAAACGGGTACAGTACGCCGAGACGCTTTCCTCTTTGAAAGCGTCTGGTCGGATCTTCCCTTTCTCTTGCAAAAATCTTTCCAAACTCGGAATGAAAAGGAAATACCCTGGAGGGTGTTTCCTCCAGTCTGAACGAAACCTCCTGATCTGAAGATTTCGCAGGGGAGTCAGAGATTTTGAAGGTGTGGTTAATTGCCGCGATGAGGTTCTGTACTGTAACTTTCATGTCCGCGTCCTAGCCAGATTCCAGCTCTACAATCCCTTCAGAAGACATATCCGAGAACGCTTCACCTGACTCGGGTGAGGAGGCACGGGAGGGCGACTGCTGGGAAGGACTAGGTGCAGATGATGGGCCAGGAGAGGATTCCGGCCGGAGATCCTGCCTGGGCCTTTTGCGGCTTCTGCTAGCTGGCTCAGATGGAGCGTCTTGTGACCTGCTGGACCCTGCAAAAGTGTCCAGGGGCAACTTGTCAAGAACGGCCACTAGGGACTGAGACACCCTGGTGAGGTCGGCCACAGATTGTGAAAGAGACGAGGCCCAGCCAGGAATGGGTGGTTCGCTTTCCCGTGGCGCAATAGGTGGTTCCTGGACGGGGTCATGCTGAACGGGATTGCTGCAGTCCAGGCAGATGGGAGTAGGCTGACCTGAGGGAAGTTTGCGATTGCAAGAGGAGCATGCAAAGAACTGGACTAGGGTGCCCGTGGGGACTGGCGGACAGCCACGATCAGGCTTAGAAGTAGACATGGTGAAGGAAGAGAAGATGAAAACCTGCGGAACTGCCGGAAGGTTGAGGGACAGAAAGGCAGAGTAGGGTGTCAGTCTGCAGATGCAGAAGTACTCACGGTCTGGTGACCCCGAAAGAGATGAATTAGGCTCCTGCAACTGGCCAGGGACCGACAGGAAGCGCTGGTCTCTGCTTTGGTCTCCGGCTGTCAGGCTGCAAAGATGGCGACAGCCCGACATGAGGAAGTAAAAGCGCGGTTTCTGTGCAAGAAGAAGTCGGAGCTAGTCGCCTCCACCAGAGGGAAAACCCGCCCCCCCTTCCCAGCCACAAGCCTGAAGAGGCGGTGGGAGGGCTTAGGAAGGCAACGGCCTAGGAGAGCGGATGGGGGCGTGGCCGCGACGGGCGCGAAGGCCCAAATTGAAGCCGGAGGCTAAAATAGACACGGCGGCCGCCTGTCAGCACTGGGCGGTGCGGAAGAACTGCGGCGCAGCCGCGCCCACCCCTAAGAAGAATGCCGCCCTAGCCCTGCTCCCAGACGCCACCCACCGCGACTGGGAAGCGCCGGCCGCTGATAACCTGCGGCGCTACTTTGGCGTCCTTGTGGAGACTCTGGGAGCGGTGGTGTCTTCTTCCGGTCCAATAAAGGTACCTTCCATATCCCAAGCTGTCTGTCCATTCCGTCTTCGCGCCTTGTCCAACCGACAGGCTCTGGTGGGCGAGTGGGTGGGAGGCAGGGGGCAAGGACCATCCGTCGTCGCTGGCACGTCCTGTGCTGAGCCCGTGGTCCGCCCGGAGAACTATGAGGATACGGGGTGATAGTACACACCGTACTCATAGTCTCTTGTGGGAGTACAGTTGTGACCGTTCACACTGTATCCCGCCTAAGACCTGAAACGACGCACATCGAGGTAGATATGGGTCCAATGAAGGACCCGTGTCCACCTCCTACTGACACTAAGCTAAACTGAGGAAATTCCTGCCGGTCGGTGGGGTGTACACTGCGGAGGAGGAGCTAACCTTTTTTTGCATAGTGTCAGCCTCCTAGTGGCAGCAGCATACACCCATGGTCTCTGTGTCCCCCAATAAGGCGAACGAGAAAAATGATTTTTTAATTGTACGGCTGTACTTTATAAACATCTGTGAAGCCCTTGGGGGTTCAAAGTGCTCACCACATATCTAGATAAGTTCCTTGGGGAGTCTAGTTTCCAAAATGGGGTCACTTGTGGGAGGTTTCCACTGTTTAGGTACATCAGGGGCTATCCAAACGTGACATGGCGTCCGATCTGAATTCCAGCCAATTTTGCATTGAAAAAGTCAAACGGCGGTCCTTCCTTTCTGAGGTCTGCCATGCGCCGAAACAGTGGTTCCTCCCCACATATCAGGTATCAGTGTGCTCAGGACAAATTGCACAATAACTTTTGCAGTCCAATTTCTCCTGCTACCATTGGTAAAATAAAAAAATTGGACCTGAAGTAGTTTTTTTGTGAAAAAAAGTTAAATGTTCATTTTTTTTTAAATATTCAATAAATTCCTGTGAAGCATCTGAAGGGTTAATAAACATCTTGAATGTGGTTTCGAGCACCTTGAGGGGTGCAGTTTTTAGAATGGTGTCACTTTTGGGTATTTTCTATCATATAGACCCATCAAAGTGACTTCAAATGTACTGTGGTCCGTAAAAATAAAATGGTGTTGTAAAAATGAGAAATGGCTGGTCAGCTTTTAACCCTTATAACTTCCTAACAAAAAAAAAATTTTGATTCCCAAATAGTGCTGATGTAAAGTAAACATGTGGGAAATATTACTCATTAAGTATTTTGTGTGCAGTATTTCTGTGATTTAAGGGCATAAAAATTCAAAGTTGGAAAATTGCAAAATTTTCTAAATTTTCGCCAAATTTCCATTTTTTTCACAAATAAACACAAGTTATATGAATGAAATTTTACCACAAACATGAAGTACAATATGTCATGAGAAAACAGTGTCAGAATCACTGGGATCCATGGAAGCGTTCCAGAGTTATTACCTCATAAAGGGACAGTGGTCAGAATTGTAAAAATTGGTCTGGTCATGAATGTGCAAACCACCCTTGGGGGTTAAGGGGTTAAAAAGTTTCTAAAGAAAAATTGTCTCCAACAATTCTTATAAGAAGAAAAAAATAAGCAAAAAGAAGAAGACACATTTTATAAATGTTAACATGTTAAACATTTATTAAAAAGAAATGAATCTTTTTGGGCCCCAGAAAATAGATGTACACCGCAGGGACGGCACAGAGGAGGCTGCAACAAAAACCCTGAAAAGCAAACATGACATCTAAGAAGGTGTGACAGAGTTTGGCTGAATGCCCCCCGCCTCCAAGTACTCGATAGTATGGGGCGGCCTAGTTACTCCGATACTTACATGCCTAATAATGGGGTCTGGGCTGCAATGTATGAAGGTCTATTAGGCCGGGCCAGAGGCAGCGTCCAATAAGTTACCTTATAATGCCCCCATACACAGTAGACTAAAGTTCTATGAAAGCACTGATTTCGGGGGGTTTGGCCGACCATATAATGTATTTGGGGGCCTCCCGACAGATGATGCCAGGGCAGAGAAGGATCTGACATCCTGAATTTCAGAGGATAATCCGTCTGTTCTTCCTGTAGATAATCCTCCTCTAGAGGAGTCTGGAGGCGACTCTCTCATACAGACCACAGGAAAGCTGGAATATTTGTGTGTATGGGGGAGTCGGGAGAGATCGCCGTCTGCCAAATGACCGTTCAGCCAACTCTTATCTCATGTGTATGGGGCTGTTAGTATTACACTGACAGGCAGTGATGATACACGGCACTACAGTAGTACAGGGCATCACCGGAGCCATCAGGGGCTTGTATGTTGTATGATCGCACTGATCAGAGGGGTTTAAAGTGGAAAAAAAGATCACAGTTTCAGCAACAAGAAATATCCATCACTATATGGAAAGCAGAGTCACTGCACAATGTTAGTTACGTCACGTCCATAACTACTTTATTATACTCTATTATCCTGTACACAGTGGAGTAGATAGAAATCACAGATCCCACAGCAATAGCTGGAATTGGACCCTCCAACGCAAAGAAAAAAAATCTCTCTATCTATATACACTGTTCAAAAAAATAAAGGGAACACTTAAACAACAGAATATAACTCCAAGTAAATCAAACTTCTGTGAAATCAAACTGTCCACTTAGGAAGCAACACTGATTGACAATCAATTTCACATGCTGTTGTGCAAATGGAATAGACAACAGATGGAAATTATTGGCAATTATCAAGACACCCTCAATAAAGGAGTGGTTCTGCAGGTGGGGACCACAGACCACATCTCAGTATCAATGCTTTCTGGCTGATGTTTTGGTCACTTTTGAATGTTGGTTGTGCTTTCACAGTTGTGGTAGCATGAGACGGACTCTACAACCCACACAAGTGGCTGAGGTAGTGCAGCTCATCCAGGATGGCACATCAATGCGAGCTGTGGCAAGAAGGTTTACTGTGTCTGTCAGCGTAGTGTCCAGAGGCTGGAGGTGCTACCAGGCAACAGGCCTGTACAACAGGAGATGTGGAGGGGGCCGTATGAGGGCAACAACCCAGCAGCAGGACCGCTACCTCCATCTTTGTGCAAGGAGGAACAGGAGGAGCACTGCCAGAGCCCTGCAAAATGATCTTCAGCAGGCCACAAATGTGCATGTGTCTGCACAAACGGTTAGAAACTGACTCCATGAGGACGGTCTGAGGGCCCGACGTTCACAGATGGGGGTTGTGCTCACAGCCCAACACCGTACAGGACGCTTGGCATTTGCCACAAAACACCAGGATTGGCAAATTCACCACTGGCGCCCTGTGCTCTTCACAGATGGAAGCAGGTTCACACTGAGCACATGTGACAGACGTGACAGAGTCTGGAGACGCCGTGGAGAGCGATCTGCTGCCTGCAACATCCTTCAGCATGACCGGTTTGGCAGTGGTCAGTAATGGTGCGGGGTGGCATTTCTTTGGAGGCCGCACGATGTTGGGCTGTGAGCACAACCCCCATGGAGACACAATTGTGCCTTTACCTGGAGATAAATTCCCAGTGGAGGCAATTTCCAAATGCAATAACTTAAGTGGGGAATTCAGCTCTTTTCGCACTTAAGGGATCTGTATATGGAGTCTACAAACCACAGTGGGGGAAATAAGGATTTGTTACGCTGACAATTTTGGGGCTAAAGTCACATTTTCGTTAGGAAAAAAGTAAAATTGTCATTTTTTCCTTCCACATTGATTAAATTCCTGTCACACTATCCGAATTCAGATATTGTCCTGTCAGAAAGGAGAATACAGGGAGCAAAAGGGTTAATAGGACTCACAGGAGGAACCGGCCCAGAAAGCAGAAGATCCAGGAGTGTCCGCCACATATATGACTGCTCTGTGCACACAGGACCTGTGATGAGGTCACAGGAGGGGAGGAGTCAGGGGTCACATGATCAGGGGCCTCAGTGTGTCCAGGACTCAGTGTGCTGGAGCGCTCCCGATAATCAGCTGCGTGTGTCGCGCTGTGTGATAGTCACAGCACCTGCATGGAGGGCGACACATGCAGCTGATTATCGGGAGCGCTCCAGGGATCCGGGGTCTCGATGCAGCTATTCGGTAAGCGATATTAGCCAATAACAACTTCTCCGACGATATTCGCTCATCTCTAGTAATAACAGCTCAAAGAAATTCACCAAACTTTTCATTAAGTTTAATAGCGAGACCCTATTAAATATTGAGCACCAGCGGGATGAAGCATTGACAGCGGCATGTAAAAGTGTGGGCGCCCCGGGTCAAAATGACCGTTATTGTGAGCAGTAGTAAGATGAAGATGAAATGATCTCTAAAAGGCCGAACCTCTAAGATCACACATGGCCTTTGTATTTTAGGCAAAAATAATAAAAATATATATATATATATATAAATATATATATATATATATATATATATATATATGGACTTTTTACAATTTCATAATTGCAAAAAGGAAAAAGGGGCGATGCAAAACTTTGGGCACCCTTGGAGATTTGTGTACTGAGATAATTTTGATCAAAGTTTCACACCTTAATTAGCTTGCTAGGGTTATGGTGAGATCACATGGTGACCAGGAGCTACAGTCTGAGGAAAGGGCTAAAAAGCCTTCACTAGACCCCTGTACTGCTGTATAATGAGGCCCAGGCTTTATAGTGAGGGGACAGGAGTGAGGGCCTGTGACCAGGAGCTACAGTCTGAGGAAAGAGCTAAAAAGCCTTCACTAGACCCCTGTACAGCGGTATAATGAGGCCCAGGCTTTATAGTGAAGGGACAGGAGTGAGGGCCTGTGCCCAGGAGCTACAGTCTGAGGAAAGGGCTAAAAAGCCTTCACTAGACCCCTGTACAGCTGTATAATGAGGCCCAGGCTTTATAGTGAAGGGACAGGAGTGAGGGCCTGTTCCCAGGAGCTACAGTCTGAGGAAAGGGCTAAAAAGCCTTCACTAGACCCCTGTACAGCTTTATAATCAGGCCCATGCTTTATAGTGAAGGTTCAGGAGTGAGGGCCTGTGCCCAGGAGCTACAGTCTGAGGAAAGGGCTAAAAAGCCTTCACTAGACCCCTGTACAGCTGTATAATGAGGCCCAGGCTTTATAGTGAAGGGACAGGAGTGAGGGCCTGATCCCAGGAGCTACAGTCTGAGGAAAGGGCTAAAAAGCCTTCACTAGAGCCCTGTACAGCTGTATAATGAGGCTCAGGCTTTATAGTGAAGGGACAGGAGAGAGGGCCTGATCCCAGGAGCTTCAGTCTGAGGAAAGGGCTAAAAAGCCCTCACTAGACCCCTGTACAGCTGTATAATGAGGCCCAGGCTTTATAGTGAAGGGACAGGAGTGAGGGCCTGATCCCAGGAGCTACAGTCTGAGGAAAGGAGTAAAGAGCCTTCACTAGACCCCTGTACAGCTGTATAATGAGGCCCAAGCTTTATAGTGAAGGGACAGGAGTGAGGGCCTGTTCCCAGGAGCTACAGTCTGAGGAAAGTGCTAAAAAGCCTTCACTAGACCACTGTACAGCTGTATAATGAGGCCCAGGCTTTATAGTGAAGGGACAGGAGTGAGGGCCTGTTCCCAGGAGCTACAGACTGAGGAAAGGGCTAAAAAGCCTTCACTAGACCCCTGTACAGCTGTATAATGAGGCCAAGGCTTTATAGTGAAGGGACAGGAGTGAGGGCCTGTTCCCAGGAGCTTCAGTATGAGGAAAGGGCTAAAAAGCCTTCACTAGACCCCTGTACCGCTGTATAATGAGGCCCAGGCTTTACAGTGAAGGGACAGGAGTGAGGGCCTGTGCCCAGGAGCTACAGTCTGAGGAAAGGGCTAAAAAGCCTTCACTAGACCCCTGTACAGCTGTATGATGAGGCCCAGGCTTTACAGTGAAGGGACAGGAGTGAGGGCCTGTTCCCAGGAGCTACAGTCTGAGGAAAGGGCTAAAAAGCCTTCTCTAGACCCCTGTACAGCTGTATAATGAGGCCCAGGCTTTATTGTGAAGGGACAGGAGTGAGGGCCTGTTCCCAGGAGCTACAGTCTGAGGAAAGGGCTAAAAAGCCTTCTCTAGACCCCTGTACAGCTGTATGATGAGGTCCAGGCTTTATAGTGAAGGGACAGGAGTGAGGGCCTGTTCCCAGGAGCTACAGTCTGAGGAAAGGGCTAAAAAGCCTTCACTAGACCCCTGTACAGCTGTATAATGAGGCCCAGGCTTTATAGTGAAGGGACAGGAGGGAGAAAAGTGGGAAAAGGAGACAGAAGAGCCGGACTGCCCATCACTAACCTGCAGAGCCGCACTCCACATATATGGCTGCTCTGTGCCCAGGACCTGTGATGAGGTCACAGGAGGGGAGGAGTCAGGGGTCACATGATCTCCGGAGTGAAGACGCTCCATGGAGCCTTCTCCTCAGTCAGTGACATTCCCGCCATTATTCGCCCCTCACTACTGGCACAATTACCCCGCGCCGCCTTCTCTACACAGTGTTATGTGTGGAATGTAACGTGTGATTTCTCTGGAGGGAAATAGACCCCACACATGAGGGAATTCTCACCAGTTACCGGCCGTCTACTATATGGCGGCATATGATTGTGCTATCGACTCCACACCAGGAGCTAAAATGCCCAAATCTCTAATGTAACCGCTATAAGAGAAGATATAACAAATTTCCCCTAAACTCACACAGCGGAGGAGGCCTCACTTGGAGCAATGTGACTCGCGCACAGAAAATCTATTCCCGGTTCTGTGATAAGTTATCGGCCGACAGGAAGAAGAAAGGTCTGAATTACAGCCCAGACTGGAGGAGAAACTGCAGGAGTTAGAATTGGCCAATCAGCGCTCTTCACCCCTATACTTATCTACACAAACACAAGATATGAAATGACAATTAGACGCCATTCTCACCACCAGAACGGAGAGGCGCTAACTTGGAGTAAAGCCGCGTTTTATCACCATGCCAATAAGCCTAATAAGATGCCGCTCGTAAGCTCAGAATGAGAGAGTCACTGCATATAATCTCCTCTATAAAAGACCCTAAGGGTCAGATCTCAGCCCACCCCGATGTCATGTATAGCACTTATAATGAATACTCCCAGAGTTTGTATTCGCCCCACAATCACCCCCCTCACTACTGGAGTCATTCCTTCACACACTACATCTACCTAACCTGACTGAGTCCGCGGCACAACAACTCCATTTACACATCTCTGAGGAGGAAATAGTTTCAACACTCAAAAAACTAAAAAGAGGAAAGGCCCCGGGACCGGATGGTCTTACAGCAATATATTATAAAAAATGCAGCGATGTGCTGACACCACATATAAAAACCTCTGTAATTCACTACTAAATGGCTCACAGCTGCCCCCTGAGCTCTATGTGGCGCATGTAACCGTAATCCCTAATCCTAAGAAAGATCATCTCACAACAAATTATAGACCTATATCCCTCTTATACATTGACTTCAAAATCTTTACATCCATTGTGACTAACAGGACCAATAAAATCCTCCCTCACCTCATCCATCGGGATCAGGTTGGTTTTATACCAGCGTGACAGGCCCCAGATAATATTAGGAGAGCGTTAAATATTATTCATACAACTAACCTACAACGAAAGCGACTTCTCCTGCTTGTATTAGATATTGAGACGGCTTTCAATTCGGCGTCCTGGACATATCTCTTTACGGTTCTATCGGAAATCAGATTCTACCCTAAACTTATAAAGTGCCTCCAATTGTTATATGATAGCCCTATCGCTTATGTAAAACTCCCGTCACCACATCACCCTCCAATTAATATTCAGAGGGTACCAGGCAGGGCTGTCCTCTATCTCCGGATCTTTTTGCACTTTCAATGGAACCCATTGTGGAAGCAATAAGGAGAGATCAGAATATCCTGGGCCCTGAGAATATGGGAGACCAATATAAAGTCAGCCTCTTTGCGGATGATCTCCTGCTAACATTAATAAGCCCCCACACTACACTCCCTCACGAATTTGAGAAGATCTCAGGGTCAAAGATTAACATTGATAAATCCGAAGCATTATTTGTAAATTTTCCTAAGAGCAAACTAATATAGCCTCCCATTTTGGGTTTATACACAAAGAACATTATCTAACATATCTGGGTATCAACTTAACAGCCAACAGGTCACCTCTGTTTAGGTGGAATTACACTCCACTGATCCATAACTTCCAGAGAGACCTGGATAGATGGGCTTCCTCAAAGTTATCCTGGCCCGGCAGATTACATGCATTAAAAATGGTGTCGCTGCCTCGCTTCTTATATCTATTTAGGTCCCTCCCAATTATGGTACCAGCCAGAACGTTCACTCATTTACACTCTATGAAGTCTAAGTTTCTTTGGCTCGGAAAACAACCCAGAATTGTGCAAAAACTTATGTTCCGTCACAGAAAAGAAGGGGGTTTATCCCTCCCTAATTTTACACTTTATTACAAGTCGGCACAGATTGCTCCATTAATAAGTGCGTGTTCATATCCCAATAGTCCGAGATGGGTTATTCTGGAATCATTTCTCTCCAAACCATTCTCTTTATCAGGCCTAATGTGGACCACAGACTGACTTCCACGGGGGTTAATGAATGTGGCTCGTTTTACAGTCCACTCGTTGCTTCTTTGGAGGAAAGTCCGGTTTAAATATAACTTACAATCAAGCCCTTCTCCCCTGACAACTATATTACAAAACCCCATGTTCCCTCCAGGCCTTGAGCCACAAATTTTTTCTTGGTGGAAGCTGAAAGGTATTCATATACTTAAACATTTGTGTTCCCCATTTAATATCTTACTTGACAGACAGGAATTTGCTCAAAAATTTGACCCTCCAGTTAGGGAGGTAATGCGACTGAACCAGATCTCCCACTTTGCAAAGCAGATCCTCCCGAGCGATACTACACTCAGGGCAAGGACTTTTGAAAATAAATGTCTAAATAACCCTTTGGGCAGGGAAATGATCTCATTGATCTACTATGCTATAAATTCTCCACAAGATGATAAGAAATTAAAGTATATGTTACAATGGGAGGAGGATTTGGGGTTCGAACAGTCAATTGATGAATGGTATCGTAGCTATGACACCCTATGAAGAGGTAGTCACCAGACTTCCCTTGTGGAGACCTCCTTAAAACTATTGCACAGAGTCTATTATGTACCGGAAAAAATTCACAGTATTTTCCCCAATATCTCAGGAGACTGTTTTAGGGGCTGTGGAATATCTGGTGACATGAGACATATTTGGTGGACTTGTACGGTGGTTTCTGGGCTTTGGGAGAAGGTGAAGCGTCTGATAGCACAGATGTATGGTGGACCGGTTGTTCTGGAACCTTCTACCCTTTTAATGGGAACCAGGCCTTCCCGGCTTCCAAAAAGCTTTCAGAAGCTAGTAAACTACTTATGTATGGCCACTAAAATCCACATTGCAGCCAAGTGGAAGTCGCCCTCACTGTCATTATCTATGGTGAAAAGATGAATGACATTATGTTATATGAAAGAATAGAAGCAACTAGAATCGACAGGTTGGATTCTTTTTTCAGGGTTCGGCATCCCTGGATGGAGCTTCACTCAGATACTCAACTGGATCAGGCACGGAGGCTCTCTCCGTAGCCAACTGAGAACTTGTCACGGCCTGGGATGGGATTCATATATGATCCTACAATACGGGGTTGCATAACCGCTTTAATCGCCCTGGATTGGTTATTGATGACACCATTATAGATTATTGGATATTGTATAAATAAATCCTTTGTGCCTTTCCCTACCCTGTCTATGTCCTGTCTCCCTTATATTATTTGAAGTTTATTGAATGTATGGTAAATTGTTAGTTTACGCTCCCTTGCATGGGAGATCATAACTTGGACTTGGTTTAATAAGTTTCTAAATACAAAATTTAGTGAAACCAAAATGCCCAAATCTCATTTATTTCCTCCCTTCCGGAGTCCGACTGAGGCTCATATACGGCCATGCTCCTCTCCGGTCACCGTGGGGGGTTTGGTAGAAGGATGGAGGGCTGTGCCTGTGAGTCACGGGTCACCTTCCCTATCCTTTACCGCTTAAAACTGACCTGTTTATACAATTATCTGGAGCTAAATGGTTTTACAAACTTACCGTGACACACAGGGCCGGTTTTAGGCAAAGTTTAAAAAGGGGTCCAAATGCTGACATATGGCACATCACAGAGGAGCATTTCGGTTGTAGTTACATGCGCTGAGTTCAGGCCGCTAAACAAGCGTGATCGACAATATTGAAATCGTTCCACACTTGTTTCCCGGCCTCTTTACACCGGCTGAGGAATAATGATGGGAACAGAACAATCACTATTAGATCATTCTGTCCCCATACAGTATCATGTTATCAGCAGCACATCTACAGTTTACACCGGCGATGTGCTGCCGAGAACAATGATTTTTCTTCCAGCATAAACAATCCAATCACTAGATGAATAAACAGCATTTTGCTTGTTTAGTATTATTCACACCATAGTCCGCCATATATTATAATGTGTACCACAGTCCTCCATATTGTAAAATGCACACCCCATAGTCCTCCATATATTATTACAGTCATGGCCAAAAGTATTGACACCCCTGCAATTCTGTCAGATAATACTCAGTTTCTTCCTGAAAATGATTGCAAACACAAATTCTTTGGTATTATTATCTTCATTTAATTTGTCTTAAATGAAAAAACTCAAAAGAGAATGAAGCAAAAAGCAAAACATTGATCATTTCACACAAAACTCCAAAAATGGGCCGGACAAAAGTATTGGCACCCTCAGCCTAATACTTGGTTGCACAACCTTTAGCCAAAATAACTGCGACCAACTGCTTCCGGTAACCATCAATGAGTTTCTTACAATGCTCTACTGGAATTTTACACCATTCTTCTTTGGCAAACTACTCCAGGTCCCTGATATTTGAAGGGTGCCTTCTCCAAACTTCCATTTTTAGATCTCTCCAAAGGTGTTCTATGGGATTCAGGTCTGGACTCATTGCCAGCCACCTTAGAAGTCTCCAGTGCTTTCTCTCAAACCATTTTCTAGTGCTTTTTGAAGTGTGTTTTGGGTTATTGTCCTGCTGGAAGACCCATGACCTCTGAGGTAGACCCAGCTTTCTCACACTGGGCCCTAAATTATGCTGCAAAATTTGTTGGTAGTCTTCTGACTTCATAATGCCATGCACACGGTCAAGCAGTCCAGTGCCAGAGGCAGCAAAGCAACCCCAAAACATCAGGGAACCTCCGCCATGTTTGACTGTAGGGACCATGTACTTTTCTTTGAATGCCTCTTTTTTCTCCTGTAAACTCTATGTTGATGCTTTTGCCCTAAAAGCTCTACTTTTGTCTCATCTGACCAAAGAACATTCTTCCTAAATGTTTTAGGCTTTTTCAGGTAAGTTTTGGCAAACTCCAGCCTGGCTTTTTTATGTCTCGGGGTAAGAAGTGGAGTCTTCCTGGGTCTCCTACCATACAGTCCCTTTTCATTAAGATGCCGACGGATAGTACGGGTTGACACCGTTGTACCCTCGGACTGCAGGGCAGCTTGAACTTGTTTGGATGTTAGTTGAGGTTCTTTATCCAACATCCGCACAATCTTGCGTTGAAATCTGTTGTCAATTTTTCTTTTCCGTCCACATCTAGGGAGGTTAGCCACAGTGCCATGGGCTTTAAACTTCTTGATGACACTGCGCACGGTAGACACAGGAACATTCAGGTCTTTGGAGATGGACTTGTAGCCTTGAGATTGCTCATGCTTCCTCACAATTTGGTTTCTCAAGTCCTCAGACAGTTCTTTGGTCTTCTTTCTTTTCTCCATGCTCAATGTGGTACACACAAGGACACAAGACAGAGGTTGAGTCAACTTTTAATCCATGTCAACTGGCTGCAAGTGTGATTTAGTTATTGCCAACACCTGTTAGGTGCCACAGGTAAGTTACAGGTGCTGTTAATTACACAAATTAGAGAAGCATCACATGATTTTTTGAACAGTGCCAATACTTTTGTCCACCCTCTTTGTTATGTTTGGTGAGGAATTATATCCAATTTGGCTTTAGGACAATTCTTTTTGTGTTTTTTCATTTAAGACAAATTAAATGAAGATAATAATACCAAAGAATTTGTGTTTGCAATCATTTTCAGGAAGAAACTGAGTATTATCTGACAGATATGCAGGGGTGTCAATACTTTTGGCCATGACTGTATGTGCCCTATAGTCCTCCATATAGTATAATACACTCCCTATAGTCCTCCATATAGTAAAATACACTCCTCAGTCTTCCATATAGTGTTATACACTTCCCATAGTCCTCCATATAGTATAATATACTCATCATAGTCCTCCATATATGAAAATACACTGCTCAGTCCTCCACATAGTATAATACACTCTTCATAGTGCTCCATATAGTATAACGCACCACCAGAGTCATCCATGTAGTACAATTCACTTCCCATAGTATAATGCACCCCATAGTTCTTCATATAGTATAATGTATTCCCCCCATAGTCCTCGATACAGTATAATGCAGCCCACAAATAGTATAATGCAGTCACCCCATAGAGCATAGTGCAGCCACCCCACAGAGTATAATGCAACCACCCCACAGAGTATAATGCATCCACCCCACAGAGTATAATGCAACCACCCCACAGAGTATAATGCAACCACCCCACAGAGTATAATGCAACCACCTCATAGAGTATAATGCAGCACCCCTCATATAGTATAAAGTAGGCCCCCTCATATAGTATAATGTAGCCCCCCTCATAGGGTATTATGCAATCACCCCTCAGAGTATAATAAATATAATACATCCCCCCATAGAATATAATGTAGCCCCAAAGAGTATGATGCAATCCTACCTCATAAAATCTAAAGAGCCCCCAATAGAATATAATGTAGCCCCCATAGTATATGACACAGCCTCCCCCATAGAATATACTATACCCCCAATAATATATAACACAGCCCACATAGTATAGCACAGCCACGTTGTATATAACACAGCCTACATAGTATATAACACAGCCCACATAGTATATAGCACAACCCATATAGTATATAGCACAGCCCATATAGTATATAGCACAGCCCACAGAGTACAGTTGTGGCCAAAGGTATTGACACCCCTGCAATTCTGTCAGATAATACTCAGTTTGTTCCCGAATATGATTGCAAACACAAATTATTTGTTATTATTATCTTCATTTAATTTGTCTTAAATGAAAAAACACAAAAAGAATTGTCCTAAAGCCAAATTGGATATAATTCCACACCAAACATAAAAAAGAGGGTGGACAAAAGTATTGGCACTGTTCGAAAAATCATGTGATGCTTCTCTAATTTGTGCAATTAACAGCACCTGTAACTTACCTGTGGCACCTAACAGGTGTTGGCAATAACTAAATCACACTTGCAGCCAGTTGACATGGATTAAAGTTGACTCAACCTCTGTCCTGTGTCCTTGTGTGTACCACATTGAGCATGGAGAAAAGAAAGAAGACCAAAGAACTGTCTGAGGACTTGAGAAACCAAATTGTGAGGAAGCATGAGCAATCTCAAGGCTACAAGTCCATCTTCAAAGACCTGAATGTTCCTGTGTCTACCGTGCGCAGTGTCATCAAGAAGTTTAAAGCCCATGGCACTGTGGCTAACCTTCCTAGATGTGGACGGAAAAGAAAAATTGACAAGAGATTTCAACGCAAGATTGTGCGGATGTTGGATAAAGAACCTCGACTAAAATCCAAACAAGTTCAAGCTGCTCTGCAGTCCGAGGGTACAACAGTGTCAACCCGTACTATCCATCGGCGTCTGAATGAAA
The DNA here is from genome assembly GCF_039654945.1 of Dendrobates tinctorius. Taxonomy (NCBI): domain Eukaryota; kingdom Metazoa; phylum Chordata; class Amphibia; order Anura; family Dendrobatidae; genus Dendrobates; species Dendrobates tinctorius. The sequence continues at coordinate 1,714,465 of NW_027362061.1, read as the reverse complement.
AGCGACTGTATGGTAGGAGACCCAGGAAGACCCCACTTCTTACCCCGAGACATAAAAAAGCCAGGCTGGAGTTTGCCAAAACTTACCTGAAAAAGCCTAAAACGTTTTGGAAGAATGTTCTCTGGTCAGATGAGGCAAAAGTAGAGCTTTTTGGGCAAAGGCATCAACATAGAGTTTACAGGAGAAAAAAAGAGGCATTCAAGGAAAAGAACACAGTCCCTACAGTCAAACATGGCGGAGGTTCCCTGATGTTTTGGGGTTGCTTTGCTGCCTCTGGCACTGGACTGCTTGACCGTGTGCATGGCATTATGAAGTCTGAAGGCTACCAACAAATTTTGCAGCATAATGTAGGGCCCAGTGAGAGAAAGCTGGGTCTCCCTCAAAGGTCATGGGTCTTCCAGCAGGACAATGACCCAAAACACACTTCAGAAAGCACTAGAAAATGGTTTGAGAGGAAGCACTGGAGATTTCTAAGGTGACAAGCAATGAGTCCAGACCTGAATCCCATAGAACACCTGTGGAGAGATCTAAAAATGGCAGTTTGGAGAAGGCACCCTTCAAATATCAGGGACCTGGAGCAGTTTGCCAAAGAAGAATGGTCTAAAATTCCAGCCGAGCATTGTAAGAAACTCATTGATGGTTACCGGAAGCGGTTGGTCGCAGTTATTTTGGCTAAAGGTTGTGCAACCAAGTATTAGGCTGAGGGTGCAAATACTTTTGTCTGGCCCATTTTTGGAGTTTTGTGTGAAATGATCAATGTTTTGCTTTTTGCCTCATTCTCTTTTGTGTTTTTTCATTTAAGACAAATTAAATGAAGATAATACCAAAGAATTTGTGATTGCAATCATTTTCAGGAAGAAACAATATTATCTGTCAGAATTGCAGGGGTGTCAATACTTTTGGCCACAACTGTATATAACACAGTCCACATAGTATATAACACAGCCCACATAGTATATAACACAGCCCACATAGTATACAGCACAGCCCACACAGTATATAACACAGCCCACATAGTATATAACACAGTCTACATAGTATATAGCACAGCCCACATAGTATATAGCACAGCCCACATAGTATATAGCACAGCCACATAGTATATAGCACAGTCCACATAGCATATAACACAACCCACATAGTATACAGCACGGCCCACATAGTATATAGCATGGCCCACATAGTATATAGCACGGCCCACATAGTATATAGCACGGCCTACATAGTATATAGCACGGCCCACATAGTATATAGCACAGCCCACATAGTATATAGCACAGCCCACATAGTATATACCACGGCCCACATAGTATATAGCATGGCCCACATAGTATATAGCACAGCCCACATAGTATATAGCACAGCCCACATAGTATATACCACGGCCCACATAGTATATAGCATGGCCCACATAGTATATAGCACAGCCCACATAGTATATAACACAGCCCACATAGCATGCAGGGGGCATTTATGCACACTTTATCCAAGTACAGTTTATCAAAGTACTGGCAGTTATAACATGGATGAATGTGACACGCATCTCTATTCTCTTCATACAGGTAACCAGCTTTTCCAATCTCTGCTCTGAATCCACTCCTGTGTCTCCATTCAATGTCAGCAAGCAGTTAATCCTGAATGCTATCTCTGTGATTTCAACTCTGCAAGCTTCTATATGGTAACCAGCTTTTCCAATCTCTGCTCTGAATCCACTCCCGTGTCTCCATTCAATGTCAGCAAGCAGTTAATCCTGAATGCTATCTCTGTGATTTCAACTCTGCAAGCTTCTATATGGTAACCAGCTTTTCCAATCTCTGCTCTGAATCCACTCCTGTGTCTCCATTCAATATCAGCAAGCAGTTAATCCTGAATGCTATCTCTGTGTTTTCAACTCTGCAAGCTTATATCTGGTATATAGTTTTTTCAACTTACTCTGCTTGTCCCCTTATGTTGTGAGGTCAAGAAACTTTTCAAAGTGCTTTATGATCCATGTAGTGCTGGATATGTGTTTATTTGACCACAACATTTTATTGGGTCCTGGTGTCTCAATTTAGTGTGATTGATTAACGAGAAGAGAGAGAGCCCAAAAAAAAAAAAAAAGTTCTAAGTCTTATCCTCCTATATATTCAGACATAGCTTGGGGATAGCATTTATGCAGGGGGCATTTATGCACACTTTATCCAAGTACAGTTTATCAAAGTACTGGCAGTTATAACATGGCAGTTAGACAGGGCAGGAGATAGGTAAGACATTTATATACATCTACTCCCTGTACATTAGGAGTGCAACAAATATATACCATATGCATTTGTGTAATTTTAATCCTGGCCGCTGCATTCACACACATCCACCGCCCTGGCATTAACTCTCTACACTCCATCAACATTGGCCCCTCGCTTCTTTCCTCTCCTATGTATAGCACTCATGCTCTTTTCACGTTGTTAAACTGCACAGATCCAGTCAGTCCCACCATTCAACATCAGAGACGCTCTCACAAATCACTTAACCATCTGCTCACTCTTTCTATCCTCCTTCTCCTAGTCGCAGGAGACATTGCTCCCAACACTGGTCCCCCATGTTATAGAAAGTCAAACCTCCCGACTGCTACACTCAGAAACCCCTCTAATCTTATTAATATTCCCTGCATGCCATCTGTCTCTCTTAATTGTGCACTTTGGAATTCTCGCTCAGTGTGTAACAAACTCTCCTTCATTCATGACTTTTTCCTTTCTAATTCTCTTAACCTCCTGGCTCTTACTGAAACCTGGATCCAGCAGTCAGACACTACCGCTGCTGCTGCTCTTTCATATGGGGGGCTTCACTTCTCTCATACCCCAAGATCAGACAATAGAGCTGGTGGAGGCGTTGGTCTGCTCCTATCACCAAAATGTACCTTTCAGGTTATCCCTCAAGTACCCTCACTTGTCTTCCCTTCTTTTGAGGTCCACGCCATCAGACTCTACACCCCCTTCTCCATGCGAGTGGCGGTGGTGTATCGTCCTCCCGGCCCCTCCCATCAGTTCCTGGATCATTTTGCCACTTGGCTTCCACATTTTCTCTCCTGTGACATCCCTACCCTCATCATGGGTGATTTCAACATCCCCATTGCTCTTCCCCTCTCACCATCTGCTACTCACCTTTTATCTCTAACCTCCTCATTTGGCCTTTCGCAGCTTACTAATTCTCCAACGCATGAAGACGGAAACTCCCTCGATTTGGTCTTCTCTCGGCTTTGTGCAGTGGATGATTTTGCAAACTCCCCTCTCCCGCTCTCTGACCACAATCTTCTTTCATTCTCTATCAAGAACTGCCAGGCCACTCAGGTCACCCCCACTGTCCAGACTTATAGAAACATACAGGCCATTAACACCCAGAAACTTGTGAAGAACTTGCAGTCTTCATTGGCCCCTATCTCCTCCCTCTCCTGTCCTGATTCTGCATTGAAGCATTACAATGAAACACTTCAAAGTGCCCTGGATGAATTTGCACCCCCTATAAATAGAACATCACAAGGCAGACGGCGACAACCCTGGCACACGGTGCAAACACGTTTCCTGCAGCGGTGCTCCAGGTGCGCCGAACGTCTGTGGAGAAAATCCAATCTACCCGAAGATTTCATCCATTTTAAGTTTATGCTTAGAACATACAACACTGCCCTTCACCTCTCCAAACAAACCTATTTCAACACCCTCATCACCTCACTGTCCAATAACCCGAAACGTCTCTTTGACACTTTTCATTCTCTACTCAATCCAAGAGTACAGGCCCCAACCACGGAGCTCCGAGCTGACGATCTGGCCAATTACTTCAAAGAAAAAATTGACCAGATCCGACAGGAAATTATCTCCCAATCACCTCATACCATGCACTGTCCTCCCTCCCCCACTGCATCTAACTCACTCTCTGATTTTGAACCAGTCACAGAAGAAGAAGTAAGCAGGCTCCTTGCATCTTCTCGCCCAACTACTTGCACCAGTGACCCATTTCCGTCACAGCTCCTTCAGTCCCTTTCCCCTGCTGTCACCCCTCACTTAACTAAAGTATTTAACCTCTCTCTTCTGGTATTTTTCCCTCCTCATTTAAGCATGCCATCATACATCCACTACTTAAAAAACCATCCCTCGACCAAAACTGTGCCGCTAACTATAGACCTGTCTCTAATCTTCCCTTCATCTCTAAACTCCTGGAACGCCTGGTCCACTCCCGTCTTATCCGCTATCTCTCAGAAAACTCTCTTCTCGACCCTCTCCAATCCGGTTTCCGCTCTTTACACTCCTCCACTGAAACTGCCCTTACTAAAGTCTCTAATGATCTGCTAACAGCTAAATCAAATGGTCACTACTCCATGCTAATTCTCTTGGATCTCTCTGCAGCATTCGACACTGTGGATCATCAGCTCCTCCTCACTATGCTCCGTTCCATTGGCCTCAAGGATACCGTTCTCTCCTGGTTCTCCTCCTATCTCTCCGACCGCTCCTTTACTGTATCTTTTGCCAGTTCCTCCTCCTCTCATCTTCCCCTTACTGTTGGGGTCCCCCAAGGATCGGTTCTAGGTCCCCTCCTCTTCTCCATGTACACTGCCCCTATTGGTCAAACAATCAGTAGATTTGATTTCCAGTACCATCTCTATGCTGATGACACCCAATTATACGCTTCTTCTCCTGACATCACGCCAGCCTTTCTAGAAAACACCGGCGATTGTCTAAACGCTGTGTCTAATATCATGTCCTCACTATATCTGAAACTGAACCTGTCAAAGACTGAACTCCTGGTGTTTCCTCCCTCTACTAATGTACCTATACCCGACATTGCCATTTCTGTGTGTGGTTCCACTATTACTCCCCAGCAACAGGCCCGCTGTCTTGGGGTCATACTTGATTCCGAGCTTTCCTTTGCCCCCCACATTCGATCACTGGCTCGCTCTTGTCATCTGCACCTCAAAAACATTTCTAGAATTCGACCTTTTCTTACCTTTGACTCTGCAAAAACTCTTACTGTTTCTCTTATTCATTCTCGTCTCGACTATTGTAACTCTCTTCTAATCGGTCTCCCTCTTACCAAACTCTCCCCCCTCCAATCTGTCTTGAATGCTGCAGCCAGGATCATATTCCTCACCAATCGTTACACCGATGCCTCTACCTTGTGCCAGTCATTACACTGGCTACCCATCCACTCCAGAATTCAGTATAAACTTATTACCCTCACTCACAAAGCCCTCCATGGCTCAGCACCACCCTACATCTCCTCCCTTGTTTCAGTATACCACCCTACCCGCGCCCTCCGTTCTGCTGATGACCTGAGATTAGCATCCTCAATAGTCAGAACCTCCCACTCCCGTCTCCAAGACTTTACACGTGCCGCGCCAATTCTTTGGAATGCACTTCCCAGGTCAATACGATTAGTCCCCAATCCCCACAATTTTAAGCGTGTCCTGAAAACACATTTATTCAGACTGGCCTACCACCCCAACACATTAACCTAATCTATCCCTGTGTGGCAGAGCCAAAAGTTTTACCATAACCAGGTTCCCCGCTTCATGTTCCCACATGCTTTATGCCTCCATTAGCCCTCTGTGTCTGTACTGTTACACACTTAACATTATGGCTGGTCCATACAATCAGGGCAACTGTTACCACCCACCTTTCGTGTCTCCCTCTTTCCTCATAGACTGTAAGCTTGCGAGCAGGGCCCGCTCTTTCCTCTTGGTATTTGTTATAATCTACTGTATGTGATTATTGTTATGCTGTAATGTCTATTGTCTGTACAAATCCCCTCTGAAATGTAAAGTGCTGCGGAATATGTCGGCGCTATAAAAATAAAATGTATTATTATTATTATTATGTAGCACAGCCCACATAGTATATAACACAGTCCACATAGTATATAACACAGTCCACATAGTATATAGCACAGCCACATAGTATATAGCACAGCCACATAGTATATAGCACAGCCACATAGTATATAGCACGGCCCACATAGTATATAGCACGGCCCACATAGTATATAGCACGGCCCACATAGTATATAGCACGGCCCACATACTGTATATGGAGTCCACAAACTACAGTGGGGAAAATAAGTATTTGTTATGCTGCCAATTTTGCAAGTTTTCCCACCTACAAGAATGAAGAGGTCTGTAATTTTTGAAGAGGTCTGTAATTTTTATTGCAGGTACACTTCAACTGTGAGAGACTAAATGTAAAAATAAAAAACAGAAAATCGCATTTTATATTTTCTAAATAATTAAATTACATTTTATTGCATGAAAAAAGTATTTGATCACCGACCAATTAGCCAGAATTCTGCCTCTCACAGACCTGTTAGTTTTTCTTTATGAAGCCTCCTACTCTGCACTCATTACCTGTATTAATTGCATCTGTTTAATCTCATTACCTGTATACTAGACACCTGTCCACACACTCAATCACACTCCCAACCTCTCCACAATGGCCAAGACCAAAGCGCTGTCTAAGGACACCAGGGAAAAAATTGTAGACCTGTACAAGGCTGGGATGAGCTACAGGACAATAGGCAAGCAGCTAGGTGAGAAGGCAACTGTTGGTGCAATTATTACAAACATTGAAGAAATACAAGATGACTGATCTTCCTCAGTCCGCGGCTCCATGAAAGATCTCGCCTTGTAGAGTAAGGATGATTCTGAGAAAGGTCAGGAATCAGGCCAGAACTACATGGAATGAGGACCTGGTCAATGACTTGAAGAGAGCTGGGACCACAGTCTCAAACATTACAGTTAGTAATACATGACGCGGTCATGGATTAAAATCCTGCAAGGCACGCAAGGTTCCCCTGCTCACGCCAGCACATGTCCAGGCCTATTTGAAGGTCGCCAATGACCATCTGGATGATCCAGAGGAGGCATGGGAGAAGGTCAAGTGGTCAGATGAGACCAAAAGAGAATTTTTGGGTGTCAACTCCATACATATGTGAGGAGGAACAAGAAGGATGAATACAACCCCAAGAACACAGTCCCAACCGTGAAGCCTAGTGGGGGAAACATCATACTTTGGGGGTGCTTTTCTGCAAAGGGGACAGGACAACTGCAACGTATTGAAGGATGGATGGGGTCATGTATCGGAAGATTTTGGCTAACAACCTCCTTCTCTCAGTAACAGCATTGAAGATGGGTGGAGGCTGGGTCTTCGAGCAGAACAATGACCCAAAACACACAGACAGGGAAAGTAAGGAGTGGCCACTAAAGAAGAATGTCAGGGTCCTGGAGTAGTCTAGCCGGTCTCCAGACCTGAACCCAGCAGAAAATCTTTGGAGGAGCGGAAACTCAATGTTGCCAAGCGACAGCTCCAAAAACTGAAATATATGGAGATCTGTATGGAGGAGGGGGCCAAAAATCCTGTTTCTCTATTGTGTCAAATACTTATTTCATGCAATAAAATTCACATTAATTCCTTAGAAATCATAGGATGTGATCTTCTGTTATTTATTGTTAGATTCTGTCTCTCACAGGTGAAGTATTCCTACAATAACAATTACCGACCTCTCCATTCTCTGTAGGGGGAAACCTCGAAAATCGGAAGAACATCAAAGACTTATTCTCCCCACTGTATCCTGAGAAAATGTGTTCTCCAGGAATCCAATAGCGTCTTCCCTCCCAAGCCTCGCCGGGTGGGCATGAAGCGCTGGACAGTCATCGGGAATTGTCGGACACATTTTGCAGCCGTTTTTACCTATTTCCCCTTGTATATAGGTAAACTCTGGGGAGAAAACTATTTTTTGTGGTAAAATGTAATTATTTTTTCCTCATCGCCCAATGGTATAAAATTCTGGGAGAAAGATGAGTAATTGAGAGGTGGCGGGTGTAACATGGCGCCTCTTATTGGGGGCTCTGATAATGTGACATGGCCCCTAACACCATAAGAGCAGACTCTGCCCTGTCAGACGGCGCTCCTTCCCTCCTGAGGAGTGTCCGGCCCCTTATGGGGTATCGGCGCTCAGGGGAAATTGTGGAACAAGTGGTTTCTGTTTTCTCCTCTTCTCCCGTGTGATAATTACAGACTCGGGGTCAGAGCGACATTTTAGTGGGAACATTTCATTCCTCCGCTCAATGTTACACAATTCTGTGACCCCCTGAGGGTTAATAATCCTCCCTGCCCCCTAGATGAGCCCCCAGAGGTGGAGGGGGTAACATGGGGCCACTTGTGGGGTCTCTGCTGTTCTGGTGTCAGAGCTCTTCACACGTCACACGGCGTCCGCCGTCTATCCCAGCCACAATGGCGCCCCTTCCCTCCCGAGCCTGTGGGGTATCGGCACTCAGGAGACACGGCGCACTGTGCGGCCTCAGCGCTCCTGTCACCTTTAGGACAATGATACATTGGGGGAAAGTCACATTTCTGTGAGGAAAACAGTAAAATTGTCATTTCTTCCTTCCACATTGCTGAAATTCCGGTCACACTGTCCGAATTCAGATATTGTCCTGTCAGAAAGGAGAAGACAGGGAGCGAAAGGGTTAATAGGACTCACAGGAGGAACCGACCCAGAAAGCAGAAGGTCCAGGAGCGTCTGCCACATATATGGCTGCTCTGTGTGCACAGGACCTGTGATGAGGTCACAGAAGGGGAGGAGTCAGGAGTCACATGATCAGGGGCCTCAGTGTCTGCCACATCCCCACCTAACCGGAAGACATTACATGTGACTGGATGGTACAGGACCTGCGGTGACGTCATGACCATGTGGCGCAATGGGGGAGGAGCCAGAGAGTTTGCAGGCTGGAAGCTGCAGGAGATCGGAAACTTGTGAGAGGTAATGGCGGGAACAGGGAACATGGGGAGGACAGGGGGTGTGATAGAGGGGAGCAGGAGGGTGCAGGGGGTGTGTGATAAAGGGGAGCAGGAGGGTGCAGGGGGTTTGTGATAGAGGGGAGCAGGAGGGGGCAGGGGGTGTGTGATAGAGGGGAGCGGGAGGGGGCAGGGGGTGTGTGATAGAGGGGAGCGAGAGGGCGCAGGGGGTGTGTGATAGAGGGGAGCAAGAGGGTGCAGGGGGTGTGTGATAGAGGGGAGCAGGAGGGTGCAGGGGGTGTGTGATAGAGGGGAGCGAGAGGGCGCAGGGGGTGTGCGATAGAGGGGAGCAGGAGGGCGCTGGGGGTGTGTGATAGAGAGGAGCAAGAGGGCGCTGGGGGTGTGTGATAGAGGGGAGCAAGAGGGCGCTGGGGGTGTGTGATAGAGAGGAGCAAGAGGGTGCAGGGGGTGTGTGATAGAGGGGAGCAAGAGAGTGCAGGGGGTGTGTGATAGAGGGGAGCGAGAGGGTGCAGGGGGTGTGCGATAGAGGGGAGCAGGAGGGCGCTGGGGGTGTGTGATAGAGGGGAGCGAGAGGGCGCAGGGGGTGTGTGATAGAGGGGAGCAAGAGGGCGCTGGGGGTGTGTGATAGAGAGGAGCAAGAGGGTGCAGGGGGTGTGTGATAGAGGGGAGCAAGAGAGTGCAGGGGGTGTGTGATAGAGGGGAGCGAGAGGGTGCAGGGGGTGTGTGATAGAGGGGAGCGAGAGGGTGCAGGGGGTGTGTGATAGAGGGGAGCGAGAGGGTGCAGGGGGTGTGTGATAGAGGGGAGCGAGAGGGTGCAGGGGGGGTGTGATAAAGGGGTGTGGGGGGGTGTGAAAGAGGGGAGCGGGAGGGTGCGGGGGGGTGTGATAGAGGGGAGCAGGGTGTGTGGGAGATGGAGGGCTGTAAGCGGGTGCGGGTGCTGGAGGGCTGCAGGGTGTGTGCATTTCCAGCCTCCAGTGACAGGCGAGTGATGGGAGTGGCGGTGTTGCACCCACCGATCAGACATTGATGACCCGTCCTAAGCAGGGCTGTGGAGTCGGAGTCGTGGAGTTGGAGTTAGTTTTGGTTGGAGTCGGAATCGGTAGAAATGTACCGACTCCGACTCCAGCTTTAAAAAAAATGTATTAATATTTCATAATTGAACTTTCATATGAATTTTATAAATGTTACTCAAATATATATGTTCTATCAAACTATGAACAACAGTGATAAGCAGTTCTGCTGGAGATAGAGACATTTCTTACTTCTTGTGTGTCACTGTTCTCCACTGCCCTTATCTAATCTTATACTTGGTTAACCTCATGCTGCCCCAACCCCCCTACTTACAATGTATGAAACTGAAAGTGAAAATGTGTTGCAAATTCTTAGTAGTAAAGCTCCTCCTCTAGACTAGATCATACTAGGTGTGCATCTTCCAAGCATCTCACAGCTGCCTGCTACTCAGAAGAGCAAGACTGTAAGAAGTATTATCCTTTCAACAAACTTTGCATCAGTTAACTGTGAGTACATGAGGAATAATAACAGTATTACTGACCACTATATCAGTTGTACGACCTGGCAATAATTTTGTACAATTGTTTTTAGGAAAAACAATTGTCATTTGGATTAGGAATGCAGAATTAAAAACCTGAGAATGTCAAAGAAGCATCACATTAAATCAGCTGTATTTGAACATTTCACCATCACTCAAGATAGAAAACATTATGTCTGTCAGTGTATGACAAATGATCCAGACGAAAACAAATGCTGTGAAACCAAGATGAGTGCATATTCAGGCAAAGATAAAAATGCTCCTACCAGAGCTTCTAATCTAAAGAGACATTTACAGCGCTTTCATCCAGAAGTACTGAAAGCAGTGGATGAGAAAGACTGCATCCAAACCAATGAACCAGTGCCCAGCTCTTCCAGCCAAACAAAGGAGCAGAGAACTTTGCAGCCATCAGTTGCAAGATATTTTGTCAGTGACAAAGTTACTGTGACAATGACAGTAGATACATTTAAAAAACAGATCATAGAGCTTGTTGTAAAGGATAGTGTGCCTATTTCATTATTTTCACGACCAGCTTTTATGTGTCTGAATGGGGAAATGGCCCGCAAGCTTGGTGTTTCTCTGGAGAGAGAGAGAGTATTAGAAAATTAGTAATCGAAGAAGCTTTTAAACAAAAGGAAGAACTTAAGAAAACTCTCAAGGGACGCTTTCTGTTTGTTAAAATGGTTGCCTGCACATGTCACAGAGTGAACTATTTTGCCATCAATGTCCGATTTGTTTGTGACAAAAATGAAATAGTTACCAAGACATTGGCAGTAAAAGACACCAAAGCTCATCACACCAGTGAGTTTCTCCAGGTCTTGGTGGAAAAGGTTCTGCAAGACTATGAACTTAAAAAAGAGCAAGTTCTTTCTGTCGTAACTGACAATGCTTCAAATATGATAAGTACTATTAATAATAATAATAATCTTTATTTAGCGCTAACATATTCCGCAGCGCTTTACATTTTGCACACATCATCATCACTGTCCCCGATGCGGCTCACAATCTAAATTCCCTATTAGTATGTCTTTAGAATGTGGGAGGAAACCAAAGTGCCCGGAGGAAACCCACGCAAACACGGGGAGAACATACAAACTCCTTGCAGATGTTGTCCTTGGTGGGATTCGAACCCAGGACCCCAGCGCTGCAAAGCTGCAGCGCTAACCACTGAGCCACCGTGCCGAGCTAATGAATGAGAGTAATGATGGTGACCAGCAGCTAGAAGAACATTCTGGGTCCACAGAGACAGAAATGTTTGAAATAGAGGAACACAGTATTATAACTGAGGAGCAAACTGAAGTTGCTTCAGATTTACAGCAACATGATAGTTTAGATGATCTTGTTGAAACTGTGTCAATATGTTCTTTCATTCATCACATGCGCTGTGTTGTGCATACGCTACAGCTGGCTATAAGAGACAGTCTGCAAGAAGGACATGCTGCTGCACTGATTGGCAAGGTGACAAAATTGGCTACTGTTGCCAGAACCCCTAAAGTTGACTCAATTTTGAAGAGACGTGCTGGAAAAGGGGCAATTATTGATCAAGCCACACGATGGGGCAGTACTTAATGATTCAGCGCTTGGTTGAACTGAAAACCTTTCTTGTAGACATGGCTAACCCTCAACTGGCGCTAAATGAAAGTCAGTGGAATCAGGTGACTGAGCTGGAAAAATTGCTAGAGCACCCATTTACAGTGACTAAAAAATTACAAGCAGAGGACTTAACTCCAAGTATTTTCTTAAAGGAGTGGAAGAACCTGATGTTTCGCCTGTCCCAAAGAGGAGGGTTAATTGCAAGTGGCATTGCTACATCAATGAAACGGAGAGAGGAGCTACTATTACAAAATAACATTCTTTTGGCAGCTGTTTATGTAGACCCAATGCATCGGATTCTTCTAGATGATCAACAGCTAAGTAAAGGAAAAGAAGCTCTGTTTGAAATAGCAGTAAGGATGAAAGGGTTGCAGAACAGTCAGGAGGAACAAGAAGAATTCGGTCGTCCTGCCACATCTTCACCCTCATCATCAACTGATGAAGAATTTAATTTTGAAAAATATTTGGATCACAAGGACCGTGCAAAGCGTTCCCACATAGAAGAAGAGTCATCCCCATCAAGGAACACAGCCAGTACATTTCAGCAGAATTTTTCATGTGCACTAAAAGAAATTGAGAAATTTGACCGTTCATCAAAAATAACAGTGCAACAAGCGATTCCTCTGTATCCTGACATTGTCAGAGATGTTGCCCGAGTGGTTACTGCTTTGCCACCAACACAAGTTAGTGTAGAGAGGTTGTTCTCTGCTCTCAAAATAATTAGATCAGATTTGAGGGCATCCATGAAGGAGGATCTGACAGAGGCAAAACTTTTTCTGAGGACAAATTTATAGATTTCTTCTTATTAACTGCATAAAAGTGTTTATTGCATATTTACTTACAGTTTAGAAAAGTTTATAAAACTTATTTGCTATATTCTAATTGTATTCTAATAAATGTAGTTTTTGCTCTAAGTGGTCTGATTACTTATATGATGGTGAGAAACTGAATAAGCACGATGTTTAATATTTTACAACAGTAAATTTGTTGTTATGAATTGGCCATTTATGAAGGAGTCGGAGTCGGAGCCTGATAAAATCCAGGAGGCGGAGTCGGAGTCGCAACTGTGGCTTACCGACTCCACAGCCCTGATTATCACTTATTATTGTTTTATTATTTCAAACATTGAAATCCATATATGGTACAAATTCTGATAATAATTATATGGATATTACTGATTGCTATGGTACGCTGTGATATTATAGGTTAGGAAAATTACCAGATTTGGTATAGAATAGGGAATGAAGACTTCAAGCAAGATACTGAAATTATGTTAACCCCTTACCTACAAATGACGTAATATTCCGTCCATGTGACCATGGACCTAATTACCATGGACGGAATATTACATCATCGCGATCAGCGGCGCCCACGTGGTGAGCGCCGCTGATCGCGGCCGAGTGTCAGCTAATTATCATAGCTGACACCCGGCACAATGTGTCAGGGGCAGTCACGGACCGCCCCCGACACGTTAACCCCTTGCACACCGCGATCAAACACGATCGCGGTGTACCGGGGGTTAAAGGGAAGCATCGGCAGGGAGAGGGCTCCCTCCTTGCTTCCCTGAGCCCCCCACGGCAGCGCAATGTGCAGCGCTGCTGCGGGGGACTCCTTTCCTGCAGGTCCCCGGATCCAATATGGCGACGGGGATCTCCAGGGGCCTGCAGGAAGCTGGCTTCCTCAGTGCCTGCAAAGTGCAGGCATGAGGAAGCCTGTGCAGTGCCTGTGACAGATCGCTGATCTGTCACAGTGATCTGTGATGTGACAGATCAGCGATCTGTCACAGGACAGTGATGTCCCCCCTGGGACATTGTAATAAAGTAAAAAAAAAATAAAAAAAGTGTAAAAATAATTTTAAAAAAAATCGCCAAATAAATTTAAAAAAAAAAAAATATTCCCCAATAAATTCATTTTTTGGAAATAAAAAAAACAAAAAACAATAAAAGTACACATATTTGGTATCGCTGCATCCGTAACGACCCGCCCTATAAAACTGTCCCAATAGTTAACCCCTTAAGCGAACCCCTTAAAAAATAAAAAACAAAGCAAAAAATAATGATTTATTATCATACCGCCGAACAAAAAGTGCAATAACGCGCGATCAAAAAGACGCATATAAATATCCATGGTGCCACTGAAAACGTCATCTTGTCCCACAAAAAACGAGCCACCATACAGCGTCATCAGTGAAAAAATAAAAAAGTTATAGCTCGCAGAATAAAGTGATGCAAAAATAATTATTTTTTATATAAAATTGTTTTCATTGCATAAAAGCGCCAAAACATAAAAAAATGACCTAAATGAGGTATCGCTGTAACCGTACTGACCAGAAGAATAAAACCGCATTATAAATTTTACCGCACCCGGAACGGCGTAAACGCACCACCCAAAAGAAATTCATGAAACGCTGGTTTTTGTAAATTCTGCGTCCCAAAAAACGAAATAAAAAGCGATCAAAAAATGTCACGTGCCCGAACATGATACCAATAAAAGCGTCAACTCGTCCCGCAAAAAATAAGACCTCACATGACTCGGTGGGTCAAAATATGGAAAAATTATAGCTCTCAAAATGTGGTGATGCAAAAACTATTTTTACAATAAAAAGCGTCTTTTAGCGTGCGACAGCTGTCAAACATAAAAACCGCCATAAATAGTAAATCAAACCCCCCGTTATCACCCCCTTAGTTAGGGAAAAATAATACAATTAAAAAAATGTATTTATTTCCATTTTCCCATTAGGGCTAGGGTTAGGGCTAAGGCTAGGGTTAGGGCTAGGGTTAGGGCTAGGGTTAGGGCTAGGGTTAGGGTTAGGGTTAGAATTGGGGTTTCCACTATTTGGCCACATAAGGTGCTCTCCAAACGCAACATGGCATCTGATCTCAATTCCAGCCAATTCTGCGTTGAAAAAGTCAAATGGTGCTACTTCCCTTCCAAGCTCTGCCATGCACCCAAACAGTGTTTTACCCCCTCATATGGGGTATCAGCCTACTCAGGACAATTTGCAAAACAACTTTTGGGGTCCTATTTCTCCTGTTGCCCTTAGGAAAATAAAAATTTTGGGGCAAAAATATCATTTTTGTGGAAAAAAATTTTTTTGTTATTTTCACGCCTGGGCGTTATAAACTTCTGTGAAGCACTTGGGGGTTCAAAGTTCTCACCACACATCTAGATAAGTTCCTTGGGGGGTCTAGTTTCCAAAATGGGGTCATTTGTGGGGGGTTTACACTGTTTTGGTACATCAGGGGCTTTCCAAACGCGACATGGTGTCTGATCTCAATTCCAGCCAAAAAAGTCAAATGGCGCTGCTTGCCTTCCGAGCTCTGCCATGTGCCCAAATAGTCATTTACACCCACATATGGGGTATCAGCGTACTCAGGACAAATTGCACAATAACTTTTAAGGTCCTGTTACCCTTGGGAAAATAAAAATTGGGGGTGAAAAGATCATTTTGTGGAAAAAATATGATTTTTTAATTGTACCGCTGTACATTATAAACTTCTGTGAAGCCCTTGTGGGTTCAAAGTTCTCACCACATATCTAGATAAGTTCCTTAGGGGGTCTAGTTTCAAAAATGGGGTCACTTGTGGGGGGTTTCCACTGTTTAGGTACATCAGGGGCTCTCCAAATGCGACATGGCGTCCGATCAGAATTCCAGCCAATTTTGCACTGAAAAAGTCAAACGGCGCTCCTTCCCTTCTGAGCTCTGCCATGCGCCGAAACAGTGGTTCCCCCCCACATATCAGGTATCAGCGTGCTCAGGACAAATTGCACAATAATTTTTGCAGTCCAATTTCTCCTGTTACACTTGGTAAAATAAAAAAAATTGAACCTGAAGTAATTTTTTTGTGAAAAAAAGTTAAATGTTAATTTTTTTTAAATATTCAAAAAATTCCTGTGACGCACCTGAAGGGTTAATAAACTCCTTGAATGTGGTTTTAAGCACCTTAAGGGGTGCAGTTTTTAGAATGGTGTCACTTTTGGGTATTTTCTATCATATAGACCCCTCAAAGTGGCTTCAAATGTGATGTGGTCCGTAGAAATAA
Source organism: Dendrobates tinctorius (assembly GCF_039654945.1). Classification (NCBI taxonomy): domain Eukaryota; kingdom Metazoa; phylum Chordata; class Amphibia; order Anura; family Dendrobatidae; genus Dendrobates; species Dendrobates tinctorius. The sequence continues at coordinate 1,698,506 of NW_027362061.1, read as the reverse complement.
AATGGTGTTGCAAAAATGAGAGATCGCTGGTCAACTTTTAACCCTTATATCTTACTAACAAATAAAAATTTTGGTTCCAAAATTGTGCTGATGTAAAGTAAACATGTGGCAAATGTTACTTATTAACTTTTTTGTGTGCCATATCTCTGTGATTTAAGGGCATAAAAATTCAAAGTTGGAAAATTGCGGAATTTTCAAAATTTTCGCCAAATTTCTGTTTTTCTCATAAATAAACGCAAGATATATGAATGAAATTTTACCACTAACATGAAGTACAATATGTCACGAGAAAACAATGTCAGAATCACCGGGATCCACGGAAGCATTTCAGAGTTATGACCTCATAAAGGGACAGTGGTCAGAATTGTAAAAATTGGCCCGGTAGTTAACGTGCAAACCACCCTTGGTAGTGAAGGGGTTAATAAAGACTTTTCATATTTCTAAATTGATTCTTATCAGTTGCAAGAAGAAGAATGCCGCTATCCAGAAGTCCCAGAAGGTAACAAAGCTATGATTTCTGAGTAATAGACTGTGTTACTCACAAGTGCAGTATCCACCACTGACAGCCACAAGTGCAGTATCCACCACTGACAGTCACAAGTGCAGTATCCATCACTGACAGCCACAAGTGCAGTATCCACCACTGACAGCCACAAGTGCAGTATCCACCACTGACAGCCACAAGTGCAGTATCCACCACTGACAGTCACAAGTGCAGTATCCATCACTGACAGCCACAAGTGCAGTAACCACCACTGACAGCCACAAGTGCAGTATCCATCATTGACAGTCACAAGTGCAGTATCCACCACTGACAGCCACAAGTGCAGTATCCACCACTGACAGTCACAAGTGCAGTATCCATCACTGACAGTCACAAGTGCAGTATCCACCACTGACAGCCACAAGTGCAGTATCCACCACTGACAGTCACAAGTGCAGTATCCACCACTGACAGCCACAAGTGCAGTATCCATCACTGACAGCCACAAGTGCAGTATCCACCACTGACAGCCACAAGTGCAGTATCCACCACTGACAGTCACAAGTGCAGTATCCATCACTGACAGTCACAAGGGCAGTATCCACCACTGACAGTCACAAGTGCAGTATTCACCACTGACAGTCACAAGTGCAGTATCCACCACTAACAGTCACAAGTGCAGTATCCACCACTGACAGTCACATGTGCACTATCCACCACTGACAGTCACAAGTGCAGTATCCACCACTGACAGTCACAAGTGCACTATCCACCACTGACAGTCACAAGTGCAGTATCCACCACTGACACCCACAAGTGCAGTATCCACCACTGACAGTCACAAGTGCAGTATCCACCACTGACAGTCACAAGTGCAGTATCCACCACTGACAGTCACAAGTGCACTATCCACCACTGACAGCCACAAGTGCAGTATCCACCACTGACAGTCACAAGTGCAGTATCCACCACTGACAGCCACAAGTGCAGTATCCACCACTGACAGCCACAAGTGCAGTATCCACCACTGACAGTCACAAGTGCAGTATCCACCACTGACAGTCACAAGTGCAGTATTCACTGTCAATTACAAGTGCAGTATCCACCACTGACAGTCACAAGTGCAGAATCCAAGACTGACAGTCACAAGTGCAGTATCCACCACTGACAGTCACAAGTGCAGTATCCACCACTGACAGTCACAAGTGCAGTATCCACCACTGACAGTCACAAGTGCAGTATCCACCACTGACAGCCACAAGTGCAGTATCCACCACTGACAGCCACAAGTGCAGAATCCACCACTGACAGTTACAAGTGCAGTATCCACCACCGACAGTCACAATTAAAGTGTCTAACCTGACAACCAGAGGACAATAATCCTATGATGCTGAGATGAACTGTGTTATCACATTCTTACCAAGTTCCAGAAGTTTCCAATCACCTGTAAAGCTTCGATGAAGGCTGGTGAACAATAAGGTAATTGTCAGGAAGCTACAACCCTGACGTGTCCTGTGCATTAGGACTGAGGACTGGTTATGGTGCTATGTTTAGCAAGGAAGAGTCATTTTAACCCTTGCTTTGCTGACCAAAGACGTCACACCTGTTCAAAGACCAGTACTGATGGAGGATTCCAGAAATATCCAAGGCGAGCCAATGTAAGCCCAGGTTTTTAAAGGTGACACTGCACAGATATTAAAGCTGCATTTCATCTATAGACTTTGTTTTCTTATCAACATTTGAATTTATGGACTTTGATTTTTACACAACACGATTTCTACAACATCTATATGCTATAGAAAAACTGTATTTTTAAAAGAATCAAGAAGAAGACAGAAGAACATCAAAATGAAGACCAGATGACATCAGATGATGATGACTGGACCTGAGATGCTTCAATTTAGACTTAGGGAAGTATAATTATACATATTGTATATGAATATTGTTCACGGCTTACCATAACATGAATTCACATCAATTATGTCATTGAGTACGTATAACAATAATCTGATATTATTGATATTAAATTATTTTGTCAAAGAAGAAAGAAGATCTTGTTATATTTTGAGGGTTCCAATTAATGTCTGTCTCCCTCAAAAGGGGGAATTGTTAAATATTAATAATCTGTTAATTTCTTATTACACCCAGTTCTGTACATTGCTTTAGCTGACACGACATAGGTTATTTTTGTAAGCTTGGCTCATGGTAGAGGACAACTCCATTTATAGAGACCACGTGCTTTAAGAGACGTATATAATTCATGGCTAACTCTAGAGGTCGTGCTTGCTTGCTCCCTCCCCATCATGAGACACAGACGTGTGGAAGTCATCTGTGCTGGGCCATGACATTACGAACAGCTGGAATGTAACTTTGCTACGTGAGAAGCCGAACAGAGACAGACGCCATTTGCCATGTGGGATCCCAGATAAAGAATACATGTTGCTTTGCTATGAACTAATGGACAATCTCTCTTTCACCTATTTTTTATGTTTTTCTGTAATAATCTTTTCTTTGATGGAAGAATCCAAATAAACCACTATATTTTTATCTGGTAACTAGTCCTGAGTATTTTACAAGAATACGCATTATTTTACACACTGCCATAATTTGGCCCAGACCACAAGCTCCTCATCCTCCTAGCCAACCAAGTTATTAAGTGTAATTACTTGATACCTGAACTATTGTGACCCTGTGTATCTGGCCTGGATGCCCCAATTATATATGCCACCCTGGGTAGAAAGCACACCCTAGAAGGCCACATGCCTAGGCTACTGGTAGCAAATTTGACCTAGCAAATATGTGAAATTGAGAATATTTCCTGTCACATTGCAGTAGAAGATGTGATGAGACGCTGGCGCAGCATCCGCGACCAATACAGGCGGGAACGTCAGCAGCGGTCTAGGAGTGGTGATGCGGGCCACATAAAGAGGAAATATATCTATTATGACCGCCTCTCCTTCCTCGCCCCTATTCTGGATCTGAGACCGTAAGTAGATACCTCACACCACATTACACAGATACTTTACAGGGCCAAAAAAATGATTTATTTATGGCTCTGTTCTATTTCATAACAGAACTCGGTCCAACCTTACGGAGAGAGGAACTGGCTCAGATACCGAGCCCATCATAGATCCTCGGTCTGTAGGGGATGAGGTGGCTGGCCCATCTTCTCCCCCTCGAAGAAGCATGGGTGAAGATTCCTCTCAGGAAAACCCAGTGCCTGCACCACAAACCCCACCACCAGGACCACATCCACAAGCAGGACCGTCTGCTGCTGCACCATCAGCCATACAGGAGGAGCAGGGCAACATCAGCAGCAGCCCAACTGCCCAGATCCGGGGCTCCCCACAGCCTGCTGGACCATCCCAGCGAGGAAGAAGAAGGCGCCATATCTCTGCCCAAGATACCCGTACCAATGTTGACACAGGGGCACTGAACTATCTGGCTTGATTCAATAATGATGATGGCGAGGAGGCATACTCATGCAGCCTAGCCCTTTATCTTCGTGCCTTTTCCCGTGAGGTGAGGCTATGTATTCGAGGATGTTTTCAGATCCTGCTTGATGCAAGCACACACCCCATATGAGTTATTTGAATATCTGGAGAGGTGGCAGCTTTCACCCAGAAATCTGATGTGCCTTAGACACCCCACACACATGCTTGCTCAAGCAGGCTCTGATGATCCTCAAATACATGGGCCTACACCTCACCCCCTTCCTCCCCCTACCCAACCTTTCCAACAGCAGCCACATATGTCTGGCTCTAGCCAACCTCACCAATATGGCCACTTGTTCCCACCCAGTGTTGGAGGCTGGTCCCAACCTGGTTGGGTACGACATGGCTATTTTGGTGGGTATGAGACACGGGCCTACCAGCCCCAACAAGAGGCCCCTCTCCAGTATCACTCTGGCCAGTACCAACCACAATCCCAGGAGGCAGTACACTACCCACATCATGGGCAACAGTATGCCCCCACACAGGGCGATGGCCAAGTTGGGCAAAGTAGCCAGCAGCAAACACAGGCTGGTCTTCCGCCTTCTCCTACCCCAACCTACCAAAATTTATATTGTTGCCATTTTGGTATTGCCTAATGGTTTTGTGGTTGTTTAATATGTCAGAAAGTGTTATTTGTACCCAATTTTCACATCTTTACAAAGGCCAATTTGGCCCATTGCCACATTTATCATATGGCAATAATATGTTTTTCTTTAAAAAAAAAAAGGCAAAAGTAAACATTTGTCTACTACATTTTACGTCTCGGTCTCAATTCTAAAAAAAGGTGTCAGCATACTAACATACGCTTACCAATGCAATTAAACAGTCATAGAATCATAAGGGGTTTAAATATATACATTTAGACAGACATAAACCAAAAAATTATAACATAGTCACAGCATGCTCTTGCCAAGAAGATTCCCCCTCAGGTGACATAAAGTAATTTGTAAAAATATCACGCACTTTGAGCCCAGAGAGTGGTCTACGTTGAGGGGTGATATGTGGTCTCGCCCTACGCACATTGTCCGGCCTACGCACAACCCCAGCAGAGGAGGAACAATCATGTATCCTGGTGAAGTTATGAAGAATGACACAGGCTTTAAATACTTCATTAACATTTTGTTCACTCAGCTGAATGGCAGACTGGAGTACCCGCCATTTGGCACAAAGAATGCCAAAGGAACACTCCACCAGTCGCCGAGCACGTGATAGGCGCAAGTTAAAAATTCTGCGCCGTGGTCCAGGTTGCGCCGGGGATATGGCCTCATGACATTGCGCCTTAACTGAAATGCCTCATCTGCCAAAAGGACATAAGGGACTGATTCTTGAGTGGAGCCTGGTAGCTGGCATACTGGTGGTAGATCCAACTGGTTGGTGCATAGCCGCTGACCCATAATGGAAGTATTGAAGACTCTAGAGTCTCCCGTCTTTCCATAGGCCCCAATGTCAAGAATTATAAACTTGCATTGAGGGTCGGCCAGAGCCAACAATACAACAGAAAAGTATTGTTTATAATTGAAGAATTGGGAGCCAGAGTTCGGCGGCTTACGCACCCGGATATGTTTGCCATCAAGGGCCCCAATACAATTAGGAAACTGGCATTCCTCCTCAAAGTACCTTGATATCCTCAACCAGTCTTCCATCCTGTGCTCGGGCATGACGAGTTGATGTAGTCTTGACCATATTTGACTACATGTCGACCTGACTATGCCAGAAATGGTAGATCTTCCAATGAGAAAGTCATGGTGGAGGGCGGCATAAGACAGGTCAGTGGACAGGAAGCTGAAGAACAACAGAAATGGAACATTTTAGAATGCACAAATTAACAAAAGACCAGGTACATACATACAAAACTTGTTAGTGATTCAGATCTACTAACACACATATATTTGGTCGCACAATGACTAAGTGATATTCAGTACATATGTTAGCGTGGATGGTCAGGAGCCGGAATCTCCAGGAGTGGACCCTCTGGACCGTGGCACCGAGGGGTCCCGGGCGAGCTGCCAGGTTGAACCGACCCCTATACAGGGACCGTTAGGAGCAGGCCCAGGGGTTCAAGTGCCACGGTAGCCGGTACCGAGAGGGGCGGCTCAGAATGGACTGGAGTAGGAGTGCGGGACTGAAGCGTAGGCTATAAGGCTGGAATATGGAGAGATATCTGGAGCGGAACACAGGAGACAGGACTGAAGTAGGACTGTAGGATTATGGATAGTTGGATGGAGCAGGAACACCGGAGGCAGGACTGGAGTAGGATGTTACAGGAACGCTGGTGCAGGACTGGAGTAGGATGGGACTGGAACACAGGAACAGGACTGGAGTAGGATGGAACAGGAACACAGGAACAGGACTGGAGTAGGATGGAACTGGAACACAGGAGCAGGACTGGAGTAGGAAGGAACAGGAACGCTGGAACAGGACTGGAGTGGGATGGAACAGGAACGCTGGAGCAGGACTGGAGTAGGATGGAACTGGAACACAGGAGCAGGACTGGAGTATAATGCAGGGAACACGAGAGACAGAGCTGCGAGGCTGCTGCAGGAAACATCGGGGACGGAACTGAGAGGATGCAGAGAGCACAGGAGGAAGCAGGGCCCAGTGTGCAAGGTAACACAACGATCAGGCGCCTCCCTCAGGGGGAAGCAGCCTTATATGGCCCCGTCTGGTCTGCCATTGGTCCGAAGGTGCATCCGGGTCAGGGCACAGCGGGAGCACAAGAAGCAGAAGGGAGGCGCGGCCGTGGCCTATGGCGCATGCGCATTGCATACAGAGATGGTGTCGGCCGCGCGCCCGTCAGAAGTGACCGCCGTGGCCGTCGGGAGGAGAGAGGCTGCGGCATGGGATCGGAGGCCGGCTGCGGCATGGGAGCGGAGGCCGGGTATGATGGAGCGGTGTAACAGTACCCCCTCCCCTAAGCCGCCCTCCCGGAGATTAGCAAGAAATCTCTTGCGGATACGGGGAGCATTGATATTCTCCCGAGGCTCCCAGGATCTCTCCTCAGGACCAAAGCCCTTCCAATCAACAAGAAAGAATGTCCTACCTCTAACCCTCTTCATAGCGAGAATGTCCTGCACTTCAAAGACATCATCGGCACCCACCGGCTGAGGACCAGGATCAGGCAAGGAATGGAAACGATTCAGTGCCACAGGTTTCAGGAGGGAGACGTGGAAGGTGTTCGGGACCCGGAGCGAAGCAGGCAACCTCAATTTGTAGGCGACTTCGTTGATACGTCCAAGAATTTCAAACGGACTGATGTAGCGTGGTCCCAACTTGTAGGAGGGCAGTTTCAACCGGATGAATTTGGAGGAGAGCTAGACTTTGTCCCCAACACGATACGGTGGAGGATCCAATCTCCTTTTGTCGGCATTATTCCCGTCATTTATCGCTCGTTACATTTTCTCCATAAAATAACAGATTCCTCTTTGTTACACGTCCTAATACTGATCATTTATATCTCTATATTGTAGAGGAAACATTTCTAGGAGTGTATACACTTCACCACAAACACTTCCCATAGATTTTATTATCATCACTGTTATTAAGCTGCTTTTCTCTTTATATCTTTACCATATCACTGTTTATTCTCTTTTCTTACCCGTTGCACAGTTGCACTCTCACTGGTCACTTGGTGGGGTCACATTTGGCTCTTTTCACCTGCATTGTTCTGTTTCCGGACCCCCCTCACTATCACTTTACCTGACTGATCGCTACCAGATGGCTCTATGCAGCATTATTCATCTTGGTCTTACCAACAGGTTTTCATCCTGATCCTTCTGCTTCACTGGGGATGCTGAATGCTCACGTGGTGTGGGCCCATCCGGTCTCCATGGCAACGAGTCCATCCAGCGTCATTCCGGTCACTCCCCTCGGTGACACCATCCAATCAGAGGTGCCCAGAGGCGGAGTTACCTGGGATGGCATGTGACGCTGTTTCCTGGATCCCGCACGTGACACACCACCCGGGGGTGTCACAGATGCATGTACCCACGTGGGGTATACTCGCTCCCTGTGACCTCTGATTGGCATTTGCCCCAGGTCGTTCGGTTTACACCAATAAGCCATCAGGGGTATGTCCCCACCACTATTAGGTGTCACGCCAATAACACGACCCTGGACAGGAAAGGGCCGGTATAAACAGTAACCTCCAATGTGATTGGCTGACATTGGCCGACTCCATCATGTGTTCCATAGATGTGACCAGGGAACAGCCCCAATTCCTTTAGGAGCACCCCCACTTTACCCCAGAGTTACTCCCCTTGCCTGGATTAGTGCAGGACCTTGGTGTGTTGGAAACACTTATCCGTACCCTCTGAGGAAGCTGACGGGGTGAAACGCCCGTAAGAGGGAATAGTGGTGAATCTGCCATCTTTCTCTGTACACTCCCGGCATGTCGCCTGTAGGATCTGTAATCCCCATCTCTTGTTAGGATGGTTCCTCCTTTACACTATATGGGCTGTGCTGTATTCCTGGGATATCCCATATAGCACTGGCTGCACTTTATATCTCCTCTCTGTATCCCAGGGATGTAATGTGCTGTCAGCTCTTTATTCTCTCACTATTTATACCCTTTGCTCTGTGTCCTCTCATTATATAAGCTATTCATCTATAAGTGCACAGGATCTATTCCCCTTATACACTGATATCCAGTGATAGATCTACAATCCGGTTACATATATCTATGTATGGATTTATCTTACACTCAGTAAATACGGTGCACTTATCTCATCTCCCCCTTGATAGTGACGCTCTCTTAGGATACATGTTACTCTATGATGGCACTTTTGCACATGGCCACTAGATGGCGCTACAACATTTGACATTTGCCTGAATTTTTATATCTACACATGGTTTACACAAATTATATTTTCTTGTGGTAACTCTATACTATTTACCATTAGAAGCTGAGTATTTCTGTAATTATTTGTATGTATACATGATTGATTACCACTTCTGTCTCTGTGAAAACAATCCCATTTAACCCCTTTCTGACATTGGGAGTAAATGTACTTCCTCCCTTTGATGAGGGCTCCGGCGGTGAGCCGACATCTTTTCTGGCACATGTCAGCTCTTTTGCACATCTGCCATTTGCCCCTAACAGCCTCTGACAGCGGCATTTAATGTGCACTTTCAGCTAGCACGTAGGAAATCCCACCCATCGGTGACCCGATCAAAGGATCATGGGTCACGGATGGGTTGGCATGACAACCAGAGGTCTCCAGCAGACCTCTATGCTTGTCACTGCCGGAATGCTGAGCGCCGCCCGCTAGCCAAAGCCACATGAACCAGTGATCGTCCGACCGAACCTTGCTCCCCTTTTAACATGGGCAAACCACTACTCAGACAACACAGGGTGAGGGTAAGACAGTGTGGGCAATGCTTTATTGTACCACAAAACAGGCAGATAACACATAGAACAGTCCCCGCACAGTACCCAAGATGGGGCACATTACAGAGTCTCACCCTTCCACTGACCCGCTGAGATAATGGCAGCTGTGACTTCAGATCTTCCAGGGTCACTACTCCACCTGTAGCACACACACAGGGGGTAATGACAAGCGTAGGGAGATGACAGTCCATACAAGGTACAAGGCCAGTTGATCCGAGGATCACAACGTGGCTTCATCTTCCAGGGTCGACTACTCCACCTGTGGCATGCACACAGAGAGGAGGTAACGACAAGCATAGGAAGATGACAGTCCATTGAGTCCATACAAGGTACAAGTCCAGTTGATCCAAAGACCACAATCTGGCTTCTCCGAACGTCTCCATGGTTCAGTGATGGTCAATGGAGCAGATCTGTATTCTTCCAACCGAGGCTGAAAACCCCTAGGTTGTTTCCTATAGAATGATAGATCCATGTCCCTTGTGAAAATATGGCTGCTGTCCTGTCTCTTGTCCTTTGGATGTATGGATGTCTTGGCAGAATCTCTCTGGCTGTTTCTCTCAGTCTCTTTATACAGAGGCATGTAACCTATTTTTAGACTTAACAAGTGTCCCTCATTCAGTATTTACATAAAGGGTAAGAATGGAGATGAGATTATTATAGCATTACTTGATTATTTAAGCTATTTGCATAGTTTTTCTCTCTCTGCTTTATAAGTCAACAAACTGGCTCCATAACACAATGTATAATTAGCATATCAGCAAACATCACTAGTGATCAAGGATAAGGGCACAATAAAAGTCAATATTACCGGCTTACACAAACAAAAGTCTGTTTTCTTGACCAACCAGAAATCAACACTTAAATTTAAAGCCAACATACAGATAACATTCTATTATTCTTCATTTGCTAAAAAATAGTCGTCTGGTTAATTAAGATACAATGCTCTATGTCTTCACAATGCCAAAAGTAAAAAAGTTTTTAAAAATATTAAAAAAATATAAAAGTTCAAATCACCCCCCTTTCAAAATAAAACAATGAAAAAAATCAAACATACACATATTTGTTATAGCCGGATTCAGAATCGCCCAATCTATCAATATAAAAAAGAATTAACCCGATTGCTAAATGGCGTAAAGAGAAAAAAAGTCAAAGCACCAGAATTACTTTTCCTGGTCACCACAACATTAAAATTCAGTAAAGGATGACCAAAAGATCGTATCTGCACCAAAATGGTATCCATTAAAAAATTCAGCTTGACACGAAAAATAAGCCTTCACCCAACCTGAAATCATGAAAAATGGAGAAGCGATGGATATCGGAAAATGGTGCAATTCTTTCATACTTTACCTAATAAAGAGGAGTTATTTTTACTGATACAGTGGGTATGGAAAGTATTCAGACCCCATTAAATTTTTCACTCTTTGTTTCATTGCAGCCATTTGGTAAATTCAAAATCATACTATCTATTCCTGACACTGGAGGGGCTTATAAACTTCCAAAGTATATAGTTTGAGGTGTGGGATCTGCCAATATGGGGCTAGTTTTCTGACTGTTTCGGATAATATGATACATGATTATAGTTTTTTTTTTCGTTTAGTCTCGCTTGAATATAGGGCAATATTAAATAGTCTCTTGATGAGTCGCCTTTGGTGAGGACGATGAAACCCGCAGAAATGAGAGGCTTGGAGAGTGAGTGTGTAAACGTCACCTCACCCTATATACTGAGATGTGTGGTATATGTTTTTTCTATTAGTCACCTTCTGACTAATCTTCAGGGGGTGAATTTGGGTATAGCTTTATATTTGGAATTAATAAGGTTTAGTTTTATCCTTTTGTCAGCAAACATGAGGAATGACAAGAGACAACCCATTTAAGAAGATTCAATTTTGGTTAAAACTATTCCAACATTATGAACATAAAAAAGGCTTCTCCCCTACGTGACGTCTCTGATGTTTATTAACAGCTGATTTCCAAGTAAAATATTTCCCACATTAAGAAAATGAAAATGGCTTCTCCTCTGTGTGACTGCTCTGATGGCGATCAAGAAGCGCTTTCTGGTTAATAAATTTCCCACATTAACAGGAAAAAGGCTTCTCCTCTGTGTGGGTTCTCTGGTGCTGAACATAATTTGATTTCCTGCTAAAACATTTCCCACATTCTGAACATGAAAAAGGCTTCTCTCCTGTGTGAGTTCTATGGTGTTCATCAAGATTACCTTTCTGATTAAAACATTTCCCACATTCTAAACATGAAAAGGCTTCTCCCCTGTGTGGATTCTCTGGTGCTTAACACAATCTGATTTACTGTTAAAACATTTCCCACATTCTAAACATGAAAAAGGCTTCTCTCCTGTGTGAGTTCTATGGTGTTCATCAAGACTCCCTTTCTGGTTAAAATATTTCCCACATTCTAAACATGAAAAAGGCTTCTCCCCTGTGTGGATTCTCTGGTGCTTAACACAATCTGATTTACTGTTAAAACATTTCCCACATTCTAAACATGAAAAAGGCTTCTCTCCTGTGTGAGTTCTCTGGTGCTTCACACAATCTGATTTACTGTTAAAACATTTCCCACATTCTAAACATGAAAAAGGCTTCTCTCCTGTGTGAGTTCTATGGTGTTCATCAAGATTACCTTTCTGATTAAAACATTTCCCACATTCTAAACATGAAAAAGGCTTCTCCCCTGTGTGGATTCTCTGGTGCTTAACACAACCTGATTTACTGTTAAAACATTTCCCACATTCTAAACATGAAAAAGGCTTCTCTCCTGTGTGAGTTCTATGGTGTTTATCCAGACTCCCTTTCTGGTTAAAACATTTCCCACATTCTAAACATGAAAAAGGCTTCTCTCCTGTGTGGATTCTCTGGTGCGTAACACAATCTGATTTATTGTTAAAACATTTCCCACATTCTAAACATGAAAAAGGCTTCTCTCCTGTGTGGATTTTCTGGTGCTTAACACAAGCTGATTTACTGATAAAACATTTCCCACATTCTGAACATGAAAAAGGCTTCTCTCCTGTGTGAGTTCTATGGTGTTTATCCACACTCCCTTTCTGGTTAAAACATTTCCCACATTCTAAACATGAAAAAGGCTTCTCCCCTGTGTGAGTTCTCTGGTGCTTAACACAAACTGATTTATTGATAAAACATTTCCCACATTCTGAACATGAAAAAGGCTTCTCTCCTGTGTGAGTTCTCTGGTGCGTAACACAATCTGATTTAGTGTTAAAACATTTCCCACAATCTGAACAGGAAAAAGGCTTCTCTCCTGTGTGAGTTCTTTGGTGGGTTACAAAATATGATTTATGTGCAAAACATTTCCCACATTCTGAACAGGAAAAAGGCTTCTCCCCTGTGTGAGTTCTCTGGTGCTTAACACAAACTGATTTATTGATAAAACATTTCCCACATTCTGAACATGAAAAAGGTTTCTCTCCTGTGTGAGTTCTCTGGTGCGTAACACAATCTGATTTAGTGTTAAAACATTTCCCACATTCTGAACAGGAAAAAGGCTTCTCCCCTGTGTGAGTTCTCTGGTGCTTAACACAAACTGATTTATTGATAAAACATTTCCCACATTCTGAACATGAAAAAGGCTTCTCTCCTGTGTGGATTATCTGGTGCTTAACACAAACTGATTTATTGATAAAACATTTCCCACATTCTGAACATGAAACAGGCTTCTCCCCTGTGTGAGTTCTATGGTGTTCATCAAGATTCCCTTTAGGATTAAAACATTTCCCACATTCTGAACATGAAAAAGGCTTCTCTCCTGTGTGAATTCTCTGGTGGTTAACAAAATGTGATTTCCATGTAAAATATTTACCACATTCTGAACATGAAAATGACTTCTTTGCTTTAGGAGCAGTTTGTTTTTTAATGTCTCTTTTGTGACTTTGGTTTCCCTTAGTAGTCAGTAATGAATCAGAAGATGGGACCTGTTTCATAGGATCAGATGACAGATCTTTGCTGTGAATGGATGATGGTGTATCTGGAGTAATGGCATTCACTTCAGTTGTATCTTGTAGGATCTCAAGATCATCAGATTTAAAAATTGAAGATGTCAGCTGTCCCTCTGATCTCCTGGTACAGTCATCTAACATAAAAAGCAATTTTTTTAAATAAAATATCCTTGAGTTTTATATTTTTCAACACTTCTACTTAAAAAATGGCAAGCAATGTAAAAAACTTTATTTACCAAGACAATGACAGTTCACAGTCTAATTGAAAACCTTGTTGGATGAACCAGTAGTGTGCGGTGTTCAACTGTTTGTTCATTCTGCCTCCCAAATCTTCTATAATAATAAATGCGCTAAGCAGCTTCCGGGTTGTAACAACTTCCGTCCAGTTGTAACTGGTGACATCACAGCACACCTCTTGCCATGTTAACCCTCAACACACCACTCCTCCTCAACACACACCTCCTCAACACACAAACCTCTCACCTTTCACCATCTCCACTCACGTTCACTCACTCTTTCACTCCACATACGACCCTTTCTCTCACTCCGTCTCTCATACTCACGCCGTCATTGCCGCTGCTCCATGATCCCCGACATCTTCCGCCGGCACCATCCTGGATCCAGACGTTGTCCACGCCGGCGACATGTTCTTGCGGCGACGCCATCTTGAGTATCGCGATATCCCGCGATGAGTGAGAGAAAGGGTCGTATGTGGAGTGAAAGAGGGGGGACGTGAGTGGAGATGGTGAAAGGTGAGAGGAGTGTGTGTTGAGGAGGTGTGTGTGTTGAGGGTTAACATGGCAAGAGGTGTGTCACTATCCTCCCGATGCGATAGCATCGGGCCTTAATCTAGTATATATATATAATTGCCTTAAATTGTCTGTCGTCAACTTCCATCTGGATGTCCCCGAATCCCACAATCCATTGCGCCGCACCGGACGTACCCCGACCGCTATTTTGGTACACCCAAGTGATGCCGCTCAGATCCAGGATGCAGCTGCGATCCCGAACACCCCTGGGATCCCAGCTGCCGCTTGGATCCAGGCTGCCACTGCGATCCCGACCGCCGCTGGGATCCCGACCGCTACTGGGATCCCGGCCACCGCTCGGATCCCGGCCACCGCTTGGATCCAGGTCATGAGGCTGTGAAAGGGGTGTAACAAGGGGGTATAAAGAGAGGGTATAATGAGGGGGGAGTAATGAGAGGGATGCCGCCGCCAGACCCCCGCCTGGACCCACTGCCTGACTACATGCGCCGGATCCCACCGCTGCTTGCCCGCCCACCTCCATGCAGTCACAGTCACCAGGAAAAACTGTGACTTGAGGCCTGTGCTGGAGATTGGGTGCAGCCACCCTCTGGTGGCGCCGCACACCATCTCCAGCACAGATCGCAAAACACAGACTTTCCTGCCAGTTGTGACTGCATGGAAGTGGGTGGGCCGCCACCCCCAGCACCACAAAGCTGCCCCCATCGTGATGTTACTGCCCTCCCGATGCGATAGCATCGGGCACACATCTAGTATCAAATATAAAGAAACCAATCAATGTTATGTAGGCGAAAATAATACCAATTCTCATCTCACCAAAACAAGTCCCCACTCAGGTCCATCATCTGTCAGTGGAAAAACAGAGGTTCCCGCACTATTAGTGGCTCAAAGGCTGTTGAAAAGCAACAGAGTTTCTATAAACCAATCCAGCAAAATCCGCTCTCACTTCTGAGTCTTGCAGTGTGCGCAAACAACAATTAGGCTGTGTGCACACGTTGCAGATTTTGCCGCGGATTTTTCCGCACAAAATCCGCAGCGTCTTTGATGCCTTTTTGCTCCGGTTTTTCAGGCAGATTTGTATGCGTTTTTGTAAGCTAAATAAAGATATCTTATTTAACAAAAAAAAGATTTGTGATGTCATTTCTGTCCAACCTCCTCATTTACATTTGTCCAACCCACACTCCATAACACACAGATACATAGATAATAGATAGAAGGATAGATAAATAGAGAAATAGATAGAAGGATAAATAAATAGAGAAATAGATAGAAAGATAGATAGAAGGATAGATATGGGATATAGATAGAAGGATAGATAGATAGATAGATAGATAGATAGATAGATAGATATGGGATAGATAGATAGATAGAAGGATAGATAGATATGGGATAGATAGATAGATAGATAGATGATAGATAGATAGATAGATAGATAGATAGATAATAGATAGATAGATAGATATGGGATAGATAGATAGATATGGGATAGATAGATAGATAGATAGATAGAAGGATAGATAGATATGGGATAGATAGATAGATAGATGATAGATAGATAGATAGATAGATAGATAGATAGATAGAGAGATAGATAGAAGGATAGATAGATAATAGATAGATGGTGACTTTTGTCCTCAACAGGATAAAATTTAGACTTAGCAGGTACGTTCAGGTGAAACCATTCATCTGTTTCTTCAGTATTTTCTGTGTTGGTTGGAGGGTTGGATTTATTTTCCTTAATAAAGAAATGTCTTTTAAGGTTTAATTTCCTTATGAAAATTTGTAAATCTAAAAATAAATTAAAATCCTTAGGTTTGTTGGAGAGACAGAAGGACAATCCTCTAGATAGGAGGGATTCCGCACTTTCAGAGAGTTTGTAGTCAGAAAGATTACAACTATTAGAAGTTAATTCATTAGCGATGGAGGGGTTAAGGTGGTATTTTTCCTCTTTTTCTCCCTCCCCTAGTTCCTCTGTAGTGCTTTTTATTTTTACGGTTTTGGGTACAAAAAATTGGTTCAGTTGGGAGTTTTTTTATTGCCCGGGGTAAAAGAGGAACCGTCCCGGATTTAGAGGCATCTGAATGATCCAATACAATAGTGTCATTGGTGGGGCTGGTGGAGTGGAGGTATCAGGGTCGTCAGGACCTAATGAGATAGTGGTTAGTGAAGGTACCAACATGCTTGGAGTGGTATCATGAATGGAGAACTCAAGAAGTGAAAGAGGGAGAGAACTGGACAGATCCGAATTAGAGTTGGCTCCTTTGGTCCCAGATTTATTATTACCTCTCAGTGTCTTCGGGGCAGCAGTGGTTTTATCTTTAAATTAGATTAATTTGTATTTTAATCTTTTCCAGCTGTTTCTTGGCTTCGGATAGTGTTTGAGAATGATTTGGTACAATATTTGTGGTATGTCCTGACGAAGGGGTCACCTGAACCCCCCAAACACGTAGAAGAAACCACGTTAACACCTCTACAATTTCTGGAATTCTTCTTGCGGCAGCGCGGGGATGATCCTTCCTTCCAATCTAAGTGTATAAGCACTGACAGTGTAGCAGGCATAGCCCGATGGGACTTGTAGTACACACAGCCCCGCAGACCGCCCAATGACCCCCGCACAGCCCCGACATATGCCTAATGACCCCCGCACAGCCCGGCAGACCGCCCAATGACCCCCGCACAGCCACGGCGTATGCCTAATGACCCACGCACAGCCCAGCAGACCGCCCGATGACCCCCGCACAGCCCCGGCATATGCCTAATGACCCCGGCACAGCCCGGCATATGCCTAATGACCCCCGCACAGCCCAGCAGACCGCCTGATGACCCCCGCACAGCCCGGCAGACCGCCCAATGACCCCCGCACAGCCCCGGCATATGCCTAATGACCCCGGCACAGCCCGGCATATGCCCAATGACCCCCGCACAGCCACGGCGTATGCCTAATGACCCACGCACAGCCCAGCAGACCGCCCGATGACCCCCGCACAGCCCCGGCATATGCCTAATGACCCCGGCACAGCCCGGCATATGCCTAATGACCCCCGCACAGCCCCGGCATATGCCTAATGACCCCCGCACAGCCCCGGCATATGCCTAATGACCCCCGCACAGCCACGGCGTATGCCTAATGACCCCCGCACAGCCCGGCATATGCCTAATGACCCCCGCACAGCCCCGGCATATGCCTAATGACCCCCGCACAGCCCAGCAGACCGCCTGATGACCCCCGCACAGCCCGGCAGACCGCCCAATGACCCCCGCACAGCCCCGGCATATGCCTAATGACCCCCGCACAGCCCGGCAGACCGCGCAATGACCCCCGCACAGCCCGGCATATGCCTAATGACCCACGCACAGCCCAGCAGACCGCCCGATAACCCCCGCACAGCCCCGGCATATGCCTAATGACCCCCGCACAGCCCGGCATATGCCTAATGACCCCCGCACAGCCCGGCAGACCGCCCAATGACCCCCGCACAGCCCCGACATATGCCTAATGACCCCCGCACAGCCCGGCAGACCGCCCAATGACCCCCGCACAGCCACGGCGTATGCCTAATGACCCACGCACAGCCCAGCAGACCGCCCGATAACCCCCGCACAGCCCCGGCATATGCCTAATGACCCCCGCACAGCCCGGCATATGCCTAATGACCCCCGCACAGCCCCGCAGACCACCCAATGACCCCCGCACAGCCCCGGCATATGCCTATTGACCCCCGCACAGCCCGGCAGACCGCCCAAAGACCCCCGCACAGCCCCGGCATATGCCTAATGACCCCTGCACAGCCCGGCAGACCGCCCAATGACCCCCGCACAGCCCCGACATATGCCTAATGACCCCCGCACAGCCACGGCGTATGCCTAATGACCCACGCACAGCCCAGCAGACCGCCCGATGACCCCCGCACAGCCCTGGCATATGCCTAATGACCCCCACACAGCCCGGCAGACCGCCCAATGACCCCCGCACAGCCACGGCGTATGCCTAATGACCCACGCACAGCCCAGCAGACCGCCCGATGACCCCCGCACAGCCCCGGCATATGCCTAATGACCCCCGCACAGCCCGGCATATGCCTATTGACCCCCGCACAGCCCCACAGACCACCCAATGACCCCCGCACAGCCCCGGCATATGCCTAATGACCCCAGCACAGCCCGGCAGATTGCCGAATGACCCCCGCACAGCCCCGACATATGCCTAATGACCCCCGCACAGCCCGGCAGACCGCCCAATGACCCCCCGCACAGCCACGGCATATGCCTAATGACCCACGCACAGCCCAGCAGACCGCCCGATGACCCCCGCACAGCCCCGACATATGCCTAATGACCCCCGCACAGCCCCGGCATGTGCCTAATGACCCCCGCACAGCCACGGCGTTTGCCTAATGACCCACGCACAGCCCAGCAGACCGCCCAATGACCCCCGCACAGCCCCGACATATGCCTAATGACCCCCGCACAGCCCGGCAAACCGCCCAATGACCCCCGCACAGCCACAGCGTATACCTAATGACCCACGCACAGCCCAGCAGACCGCCCGATGACCCCCGCACAGCCCCGACATATGCCTAATGACCCCCGCACAGCCCCGGCATGTGCCTAATGACCCCCGCACAGCCCCGCAGACCGCCCAATGACCCCCGCACAGCCCCGACATATGCCTAATGACCCCCGCACAGCCCGGCAGACCGACCGATGACCCCCGCACAGCCCCGGCATATGCCTAATGACCCACGCACAGCCCAACAGACCGCCCGATGACCCCCGCACAGCCCCGACATATGCCTAATGACCCCCGCACAGCCCCAACATATGCCTAATGACCTCCGCACAGCCCGGCAGACCGCCTGATGACCCCCGCACACACAGGCCCATACACGCACACAGTCACCGCCCACACACATACACAAGCACACAGTCTCCGCCGACACGCCGCCCCCACTCTTCCCCCCCTCCCGATCTGCAGCGTTTCATCCACAGCAAAAACGCAGATCTTTTTTAGATCTGCGGTTTTGCTCCGGATATGCCCGACTTAATGCAAGTCAATGGGTGCAGAAACGCTGCAGATCCGCACAAAGAATTGACATGAACCCGCAGCGTTTCCACGCAGATTTTTCTGCAGCATGTGCACAGCGTTTTTCAATTTACATTCACTTTCATGGTACTGTACAACGCAGCTAACCTTATATAAGTCAGTTCAGATATGGTGTACCAAGATGGCGTCTGTGTCTTCAGACAACACCCTGGAAGGAATCCTTGGAATGCAGAAGCTGAGATACTGGATACCATATATGGAAGTGAAGCTGAAATGGACCTATCATAGACTGACACTGGCTACTCAGAAGATGGTGTGACACCCATCTCCTGTCTCTTTGTCTTGAGAATAAACTTCAGTTGTGTGCAAGCCTTTGCTGAGAAAGGAGTAGACATCTAACTCTGTGTTCGGTGTGACTCTTTAAGCGTGCACTCGGCCTATATTGGGTCAGGTACAAGTAATCATATAGATCTCGCTTTAAGGGATCACCCTCACACTAATCCCAGGGGGTAGGAGGATCCTCCAGGTTGTAAGTTCTATAGAAAAGGGCTTTCACTGCCCAAAGTCATTTGAACAGTTTTGGGTGGAGGAGAATGTTGTGGTCTAGAGGCAAAATGGTGATCATGGTAATACGGCCGGACTACACCACCGATAAAGCAGCCACAGCCGGTGACTGAGAGGAATCTGTGACTTCTCTGCATTCAGTGGTTACTACTCACCTGGGTAGTCATATGTGGGAATCTTCTCTTTACACCGCTCATCATCTCTCACATATGTCTCTGTAGTATTAATATGGGTCAGATCTTCACCCTGAAACAAATATTGTAAAAGTCACCGACAGATGGAGAAGTCCCATCTATGATCAGCTCTAATCCTGCCATCTCCACCGTTCTCATTACACAAGTATAAAACATATAATACTGGTGGATAAAGCAAGACTGAGCACAAGACCTTCACAACCGTCTACACATCATAGGGGAGATCTCCTGACACCTTCTCTACATCTACCTGATGATCCTGAGGAGCACTGGGATCTTCTTGGTTACAGTCCTGTGGAAGAAGAGGATGGGGACATCTCTCTGGTGTTGTCCTCTTACTGGATAGATCTGGAGGAAACACATACAGGGACTGAATTCATTCTCTACATACAGATAATTATAGGCCGTGTGTATTTAGTCCTGTCTATTACCTGGTGATGTGAGGGGCTGGGGAACCTCCATTATGACGTCCTTGTACAGATCTCTGTGTCCTTCTAAATACTCCCACTCCTCCATGGAGAAATAGACAGCGACATCCTGACACCTTATAGGAACCTGACACATACAATGATACCGTCATCCCCCGATCCCTTCATAGTGTTACTGTATAATGTCCCAGCATTCCCAGCAGTGTCACCTCTCCAGTCAGCAGCTCAGTCATCTTGTAGGTGAGTTCTAGGATCTTCTGGTCATTGATGTCCTCATGGATCAGGGGGTGAGGTGGAGGCCCCGTGATTGGGCTCAGGGGTCTTCCACATCCATCAGACACAGGGTCCTGACAGCGATCACTAGAGGTCTTCTTCACCACTGTGTAATCCTGGTTATGGAGAGACACATTAATAAATCTCACTCCAGACATTCCCAGAGTCCTCACCTCTCCAGTTCTGTCCATCTGTTATTCCCATAGATAAGAATGATGTAATGTGACGTCATCAGAATCTCTCACCTCTCCAGTGAGACGGAAGAGGATCTCTAGGGTGAGGTGTAACATCCTCTCCGCCATCTTGTCTCTGTCCATATCCATCCTTGATGGGGAAATCAGGAAAATTCTCTTGTGTAGAAGATCTTCACTGAGAGGATCCGATATTGTAGAGACCTGAATGAGAAGAAGATGATCTGATGTAACATCATAAGAATCCTGTGTAATAATACAATGAGAGCAGCAATCTGCAGAGTCGGGAGATATGACTCTGCCAAACATATATATATACACATACACACACATATATACAGAATATATCTATATATATAATTTCACCATCAAAGAAAGTAAGGACTGCAGCACTCACCGATCCATATTGAAAGTCCGTAGTTTATTTGTAGCAAAAGTTTAAAACTTCATGGCCGGGAGGCTGAAGAAAGGAGTGAGTAAACTCTGATGACGGCCTATCAGCGCTTCCACGGGTCAGCTATACATAATATATATATCTATTTATATAATCGTCTAACTCTGTCTGTCTGTAACGGAAATCCCGCGTCGCTGATTGGTCGTGGCCGGCAGGCCGCAACCAATCAGCGACAGGCGCAGTGCGCAGGCGCAGTCCGGAATTTGAAGGACACACGCCACCGCTACCGTCGGGAGATCAGCGGCGCTAGGAGTCGGGAGACTCCTCTGGACCGTGGGTACCATAAACCTGTAAAAATAGAATTAAAGCAAAAAATAGTGATATACTCACCCTCCGACGGCCCCCGGAGCTCTCCCGCCTCTAACCACACAGCCGGCATCTTCCGTTCCCAGTAATGCTTTGCGAGAAAGACCGCTGATGACGTCGCAATCTCGCAAGCATCGCGCTCTCGAGAGTGACGTCATCTCCGGTAATTCGCGCTAAGCATAACTGGGAACGGAAGATGCCGGGAGCGTGGAGAGGAAAGAAAGAGTCCGGGGACCGTCGGAAGGTGAGAATAACCTTTTTTTAATTTTTTTTTATTCTTTTTTACATGCTATCTTTTACTATTGATGCTGCATAGGCATCATCAATAGTAAAAATCCACACTTGCGGACAAAAAAGAATATTACTCCTTCTTATCCAAAATGAAGCGAACCACAATTATATTAAAAACATGTAACTTTATTAAACAAAACAGAGATAATTGTCTGCTGTTTTTTTCCCCTTTTGGGGTAGGTTATCAGGAAACAATGAATATGTAGCCAATTTTAAATGTCTTTATTTTGTTTAATAAAGTTACATGTTGGTAATATAATTGTGGTTCGCTTCATTTTGGATAAGGAGTAATATTCTTTTTTACCCGCAAGTGTGGATTCATGTGTTGGAGTGCCTATTTAAATACTTGCAAAAAATTGTGGTTTCAATCAATAGTAAAAAGTTGATCACAATTGTCAAAAACACTATGCTTCACAAGTGTGACCAACCTGTCAATCACATTCCAAACGATGCTTCAAATCGTTTGGTATGCGCTCGAATTCCGTGTGTGAAAAATGCATGTTTTCTGCGGCAAAACGCATGCGAATTTGGCCATATTCTAGAATACCCGATGCGTTAGAATTGGGCCACCATTTAGTATATACATATATTCGTCTAATTCTGTCTGTAACGGAAATCCCGCGTCGCTGATTGGTCGCGCCCGGGGACGACACTGAAGGTGGAGGAAGATGGCGCCGCAGCAGTCCTCCACAGGAACTTCACCAACGATGTGCCCTGCCTTAACTTGAGCAGAGGAGGGTGAAAAAACCCCGGTCGGCAAAGGGCAAGCATAAGGCAGGACGCAGATACTGTTCAGAAGGAAATCATCACACAGCCCGAACATCGGGTAGCGGTGATGTCACCACAAAGGAGGAAGATGGCGCGTGCAGCAGGCAGAGAGGGAACCTTCACCAGCGGTGTGCCCAGGGAAAACAAGGTCAGATGAGGGTCCAGCCCCCCAGGTCTGCAAGGGGCAATCCCAAAGTCGATTCCAGAAGCCTTTCCAAAGCAATTTTCTACACCGCCCGAACATTCATTGCATTATTCTTAAATCTTCATAAATAAACTACATACATATTCTGGAATACCCGATGCGTTAGAATCGGGCCACCATCTAGTATAGTATAATTATATATATATATATATATATATATATATATATATATACACACACACACATTATAGCAGAGTCATATCTCCCGACTCCGGAGATTGCATGCTGTCGTTGTAGGCCCAGACCAGATAGTATGGAGATGAATGAGGGAGACCAAAGTTCAAAAATAGACTTTCCTTCACTTAACAAGAACTTGATGAGAAGTATATACATCAGATGGCAGGCACAACACTTTTGCTGATTTAATAGCAGAATATAGCCGATCATGCACAGCACAAAAGCCGGTGTTTCCCAAGCTGTATGGCAGTGCGGTAAACACCGGTGTAGCGCTTCTGATTGGTGGTAAAATCATCCCCGCCGGTCACAGAGCCATGGTTCCCACGTTGTCAGAACACAGCATAACCGCTCAGCTGTGATTGGAGGTAAAAAGTTTACCTCCGGTCACTGGTGTCAGCTGTAATCCTGCCATCTCCACCGTTCTCATTACACAAGTATAAAACATATAATACTGGTGGATAAAACAAGACTGAGCACAAGACCTTCACAGCCGTTTACACATCATAGGGGAGATCTCCTGACACCTTCTCTCCATCTACCTGATGATCCTGAGGAGCACTGGGATCTTCTTGGTTACAGTCCTGTGGAAGAAGAGGACGGGGACATCTCTCTGGTGTTGTCCTCTTACTGGATAGATCTGGAGGAAACACATACAGGGACTGAATTCATTCTCTACATACAGATAATTATAGGCCGTGTGTATTTAGTCCTGTCTATTACCTGGTGATGTGAGGGGCTGGGGAACCTCCATTATGACATCCTTGTACAGATCTCTGTGTCCTTCTATATACTCCCACTCCTCCATGGAGAAATAGACAGCGACATCGTGACACCTTATAGGAACCTGACACACACAATGATACCGTCAATCCCCCCCGATCTCTTCATAGTGTTACTGTATAATGTCGGTCTGTCATTCCAAGGATGTCGTTCTAAGGATAACATCTGAAATATGCCTGAAAATGACTCCCTTGCTCTAGATGCTTCATTATTATTATTACTATGCTTCACTATTACTATCACTCTGACAATCGATCTGCTTCATCCACAGGTATGTGTTCTGGCTGCAATACCATCATCACCCATCTTTCCTGAACCCCAATCACCCCTGTATCTGTCTGCTATCAATGGTATGTATCCCGGCTGCAATACCATCATCACCCATCTTTCCTGAACCCCAATCACCCCTGTATCTGTCTGCTATCACTGGTATGTGTTCAGGCTGCAATACCATCATCACCCAGCTTTCCTGAACCCCAATCACCCCTGTATCTGTCTGCTATCACTGGTATGTGTTCTGGCTGCAATACTATCTCCCTTTGCATTTCCTCTTGTGACTTTAATTAATCGTCTTCTGTGTCTGCATCCAGTCTCCCTGCTGCTCCTCCCTTTCTGATCACACCTGGGCCCTTTCATGTGCTGTTAAGTTAGTATAAATTCAGACTAAGAGGTCTGTCATTGCAAGGATGTTTTCTAAGGATAACATCTGAAATGAGCCTGAAGTGACCAGAAGGTACGACTAACCGCTGCATTTAGATGTACTAAATTTCTTTTGCCTTCTATATTACTCTCATCATGCTGACATACGCGCTAACAGTTTTGGCTCCACTACTCCTCACTCTCCTTCGCTATCCGCAAACCCCAGCACCCGCTAACCAAATAATAATCTCTCCTTCCCTCTTGCCTCCCCACCTGACCTCCTCTGCTGACCTGCTCCTCGACCTCAGAGCTCTCCTAATAAAATACAAAACAAGCCACCCACCCTCCTTCTCCCACATGCTCTCCCT
This sequence comes from Dendrobates tinctorius, assembly GCF_039654945.1. Taxonomy (NCBI): domain Eukaryota; kingdom Metazoa; phylum Chordata; class Amphibia; order Anura; family Dendrobatidae; genus Dendrobates; species Dendrobates tinctorius. The sequence continues at coordinate 1,673,726 of NW_027362061.1, read as the reverse complement.
CTCTCTGCTTCTCCTCACTGCTGGCGATATATCTCTCAACCCTGGACCCCCACAGCCCATACCTCCCATTATTACCCCCTTCTATCATTCCCAAATCAACACAAACACCAGAAATCTTTCCCACCTCAAATCCATGCCCTTGACACCCACCACCCTGCTCCCACTCTTTGGATCACTCTGGAATGCCAGCTCCATCTGCAATAAACTCCATGTGATTCACAACCTCTTTACCTCTCGTAATTTTTCCTTCCTTGGCCTCACCGAAACATGGCTGACACCCTCCGACACCGCCTCCCCTGCTGTGCTAGGGTACGGCGGCCCCCACTTCACCTACACTCCTCGCCCTGGCAACAGACATGGCGGAGGAGTGGGCCTTCTCCTTTCTTCCAATTGCAGCTTCAACCCAATCCAACCTCTACCCTCCCTTATCCTCCCCTCTTTTGAAGTCCACTCTGTCCGCATCTACTCTCCCTCCAACCTCCAAGTGGCCGTCCTATACCGACCTCCAGGTCCGACCACTGCCTTCATTGACCAATTCTCCACCTGGTTCCTTCACTTTCTCTCTGCTGACATTCCCACCATCATCATGGGTGACTTCAACATCCCCATTGACACCCACCATTCAGCAGCCTCCAAACTCCTGTCCCTTACATCATCCTTTGGACTTACTCTGTGGTCCTCCTCAGCCACCCACACAGACGGACATAAATTAGACCTGGTTTTCACCCGCCTCTGCTGTCTTTCTAACTTCACCACCTCCCCTCTATCTAACCACCATCTACGCACTTTCTCATCCCTGTCCTCCTCACCTGTCACCCATGTCCAGCAGCATGCGCACCCCCGCAGAAACCTCACACATCTAGACACTCACAAACTCTCTGACTCTATTCTACCACTGTCCTCCATATCTTCACTCCACGACACAGACACTGCCACTAGTTTCTACAATGCCACTCTTGCATCAGCCATCGACTCGGTCGCCCCTGTCATGCATAACAGAGTGCGACGAATCAATAGACAACCCTGGCACAATAACACCACTAAAAAGCTTCGGCAAGCATTCAGAATTGCAGAACGGCGCTGGAAGAAAACGCATTCGCAAGACGACATCACTGCACTCAAACAAGCAACACTTGCATTCAAATCTGCCCTCACCTCTGCGAAACAGGCCTACTTTACATCCCTTGTATCTTCCTTATCCCACAACCCCAAACAGTTGTTCAGTACTTTTAACTCCCTCCTCCACCCACCACTGCCCCCTCCAACCTCCCTCATCTCTGCCGAGGACTTTGCGCACACTTCAAAAACAAGATGGCCCAAACACGGCATGTCTTTATTGCTCAACCACCACAACCCCTTTACACACCAGACCAAAGCCCAAACCCCATAACCTCCCTATATAACATCACTGAAGGGGAGCTTGCTCATCTCTCCAAATCACACCTCACCACTTGTGCACTTGATCCTATGCCATCTCACCTCCTCCACAACCCCGCCACCACTCTTATTCCATCCCTAAACCACCTCTTCAACCTATCATTTACTTCTGGAACCTTCCCTTCTGCTTTCAAACATGCCACAATCACGCCTATCCTTAAAAAGCCGACCCTCGACCCAATAGCCACATCTAGCTATCGCCCAATATCGCTGCTCCCATTCGCTTCTAAACTCCTGGAGCAGCATGTCCATGCTCACCTTTCCTCCCACCTCTCATCTAACTTGCTCTTTGACAATCTACAATCTGGCTTCCGCCCCCATCATTCCACTGAGACAGCCCTGACCAAAATTACCAATTACCTACTTACAGCCAAATCTATGGGACAACACTCTATACTCCTCCTTCTAGACCTGTCCTCTGCTTTCAACACAGTTGATCACTGCCTCCTACTACACATCCTCTCCTCCTTCGGCATCAAAGATCTCACCCTATCCTGGATTTCCTCATACCTTTCCAACCGCACATTCAGCGTCTCCCACTCCCACACTACCTCCTCATCCCACCCTCTCTCTGTTGGAGTTCCCCAAGGCTCTGTTCTAGGACCCCTACTCTTCCCAATCTATACACTTGGCCTGGGGCAACTCATAAAGTCCCATGGATTCCAGTACCACCTTTATGCCGATGATACTCAGATCTACCTCTCTGGCCCAGACGTCACCTCTCTGCTCTCCAGAATCCCAGAGTGTCTATCAGCCATATCCTCCTTCTTCTCCTCAAACTCAATGTGGACAAATCTGAACTCATCATCTTTCCCCCATCTCACAGATCTTCCTTACCCGACATTTCTATAACAATTGACATCACGCTTTCCCCCCTACTGGAGGTCCACTGCCTGGGAGTAACCCTTGACTCTGCCCTGTCCTTCAAACCGCACATCCAAGCTCTCTCCACCTCCTGCCACCTCCAGCTCAAAAACATTTCCAGAATCTGTCCCTTCCTCAACTCTCAATCTACTAAACTACTTGTGCATGACCTCATCATCTCCCGCCTCGACTATTGCAACATCCTTTTCTGTGGCTTCCCTGCTAACACCCTTGCACCTCTCCAGTCCATCCTTAACTCTGCCGCCTGACTAATTCATCTCTCTCCTCGCTACTCCTCTGCTTCTCCCCTCTGCACATCTCTTCACTGGCTCCCATTCCCTCAGCGTATCCAATTCAATTTACTAATACTGATCTACAAGGCCATCTATAACCTGTCTCCCCCATATGTCTCTGAACTAATCTCCTGATACCTTCCCTCACGTAATCTCTGGTCCTCCCAAGACCTCCTTCTCTCCTCCACACTTATTCGCTCCTCACCCAACCGCCTCCAAGACTTCTCCCGAAGTGCCCCTATTCGCTGGAATTCTTTGCCCCAAAACGTCCGGCTATCAACCACACTCGGATCCTTCAGACGGAACCTGAAAACCCACCTCTTCAAAAAAGCCTACAGCCTGCAATGACTCCACTACCTCCTAACCACTACCGCAGATATCACCTCAACCAACACCGGAACTGCTGCAACCCCCCCAACCTACTGTCTCCTTCCACACCATCCTGTAGCATGTAAGCCCGAAAGGGCAGGGTCCTCTCTCCCCTCTGTATCAGTCTGTCATTGTTAGTTTGTTTACTGTCGGTGATATCTGTAATTCTATGTAACCCCTTATCATGTACAGCACCATGGAACCAATGGTGCTTTATAAATAAATAGTAATAATGTCCCAGCATTCCCAGCAATGTCACCTCTCCAGTTAGCAGCTCAATCATCTTGTAGATGAGTTCTAGGATCTTCTGGTCATTGATGTCCTCATGGATCAGGGGGTGAGGTGGAGGCTCCGTGATTGGGCTCAGGGGTCTTCCCCATCCCTCAGACACAGGGTCCTGACAGCGATCACTAGAGGTCTTCTTCACCACTGTGTAATCCTGGTTATGGAGAGACACATTAATAACTCTCATTACAGACATTTCCAGAGTCCTCACCTCTCCAGTTCTGTCCATCTGTTATTCCCATAGATAAGAATGATGTAATGTGACATCATCAGAATCTCTCACCTCTCCAGTGAGACGGAAGAGGATCTCTAGGGTGAGGTGTAACATCCTCTCCGCCATCTTGTCTCTGTCCATATCCATCCTTGATGGGTAAATCAGGAAAATTCTCTTTTGTAGAAGATCTTCACTGAGAGGATCCGATATTGTAGAGACCTGAATGAGAAGAAGATGATCCGATGTAACATCATAAGAATCCTGTGTAATAATACAATTACTGGGGATAATAAGGGAAACATATGAGGAGATTTATTATCTTACAGGGTTTAGTTTTCTCCCCTGACATCTACTAATAAAACCTATATATTTAGGCCACAGACAACAAGCAGTTTCCTCCTCGGAGTCGGCAGCTGAACACGTTCCTCATAGACTCCTCTTCCATAACGCTAATTCTCATCTCATTACCGACACTGGAATCGGCATTAGCAATACTGCAGGAGATATTCATTACACGCGACATGAGAAATAACTCCTTCATGATGAGGACGACATCTTCATCTTCTACTGCGGCTCTAGAGACAGATGTGGCCAGAGTCGGTCACTGCCTCCATCCCCACCGGCCGTCTATATGAAGGTTTCCCGTCTTCCCCGCACTGGAATCTTCTCTCCCGTTAGATCTCAGCTCTGAGTCACACACAGAAGTTTGAGGCTTTTCTGGAAGAACAGGACAGGAGAGATATGAGGCCGATGTCTCCATGTACAGGGTTTCCCCTCTGGATAAGAGGCTTTTCTATCACTTTCCCCCAATTAGAGGGGACACCTGTGGATATCGGGGTCTTTACCGGCTGCAGTCCTGGGGGGATTTACTCGGTAACGTGGACGTTGGACAAACGTCACCATCAATTACCATCAGAGTGAAGGAACATCGCTCCTCTATTCAGCTCTATGGATACAGGATAAAATCCACTGCGGCCCCTGCAAGAAAAGAGCGAAGTCTGGTGAGACCCCCGAGGCCGGAGATTTCTACAGCTGCTCTGTGCGCACAGGACCTGTGATGAGGTCACAGGAGGGGAGGAGTCAGGGGTCACATGATCAGGGGCCTCAGTGTGTGCAGGACTCTGCTGTGCTGGTTGTCATGGTGCTGGATGAGGGGAAGTTTCTGTGTGGGGTCAGGAGGGGTTTACAGGGTGGATGTAGCAGAGCAGCGTGTGTACAAGGTGTACGGAGCGGAGCCGTGTGTGTACAAGGTGTACGGAGCGGAGCCGTGTGTGTAAGAGGTGTACGGAGCGGAGCCGTGTGTGTAAGAGGTGTACAGAGAGGAGCCGCTTGTGTACAAGGTGTACAGAGCGGAGCCGTGTGTGTACGAGGTGTACGGAGCGGAGCCCTGTGTGTACGAGGTGTACGGAGCGGAGCCGTGTGTGTACAAGGTGTACGGAGCGGAGCCGTGTGTGTAAGAGGTGTACAGAGAGGAGCCGCGTGTGTACAAGGTGTACAGAGCGGAGCCGTGTGTGTACGAGGTGTACGGAGCGGAGCCGTGTGTGTACGAGGTGTACGGAGCGGAGCCCTGTGTGTACGACGTGTGCGGAGCGGAGCCGTGTGTGTACGAGGTGTACGGAGCGGAGCCGTGTGTGTACGAGGTGTACGGAGCGGAGCCGTGTGTGTACGAGGTGTACGGAGCGGAGCCGTGTGTGTACGAGGTGTACGGAGCGGAGCCCTGTGTGTAAGAGGTGTACGGAGCGGAGCCCTGTGTGTACGAGGTGTACGGAGCAGAGCCGTGTGTGTACGAGGTGTACGGAGCGGAGCCGCGTGTGTATGAGGTGTATGGAGCGGAGTCCTATGTGTACGTGGTGTACGGAGCGGAGCCGCGTGTGTACGAGGTGTATGGAGCGGAGCCGTGTGTGTACGAGGTGTGCGGAGCGGAGTCCTATGTGTACGTGGTGTACGGAGCGGAGCCGCGTGTGTACGAGGTGTATGGAGCGGAGCCGTGTGTGTACGAGGTGTGCGGAGCGGAGCCACATGTGTACGAGGTGCAGACATTCTATGTGACTGCAGACTTCTGAATTCTCACAGTGCTCACTGAACGCTGTTAGGATTCTCTCATGCCGGTAATTTACATACATTCGGTCACATGCTGACTAGACATGTGTGGCCTCACTCAATGAAAATGAACAGAGGGGGCCGGGCACGTCTAGTCGGAATGTGGCCAGAAGTATATAAATCACATACTTGTGCTGACATGACTGTACATCGGCAAGGGAGAATCCTAAATGTGTGCAGTGCATTCGTTGTGAGAATTCAGAAGCTGCAATGTCAGGACTCAGCTCTGCAGGTTCCAGTGTCATCACACGGACACTTCACTCATATGCGATTTTCATAGTTATGGTCCTGTGACAACGAGCTTCTCTTCCTGCTTCTCTCAGATTCTCACTGAACATTGAGAGCATTAGGGAGAGCAGCTCGTGGGTACAGGACTAAGTGTGCAAGTCGCATGTGTGTGTGTGTGGGGGGCGAACCAAATTCTTGCCCCGGGTGCCAGAAAGCCTAGATACACCTCTGTCGGACACACACGGTAAAACTGCGGTCGCTGGTGTCTCATCTCTCGCACTTATACTAATATTGCTGTAAAAGAGAAATAGCGCAATAGTGCATTATCCGGAGTGCAGATAACAATTGCAAGTGATACACTCACCAAATGGAGATTTGTAACCGGCAATGGAGGATTCGCTGCTGCAGAACCACAGATCCACGAGGGACCAACATAGAAGATTCAGGACAGGAAAAATGTGATCAGTCAATCCGCGCTGCGAATCACGAAAAACTCAGATTATTAATACAGTGGACTTTATTCTACGCGTTTCAGAGTCTCACAGAACTCATTCCTCAGTGATTCACAGCGTGGATTGACTGACCACATTTCTCCTATCCTGCACTTATACTGATAACATAAGATGGAGTCAGACGAACCCTCCTACAAACCGTGAGAACAAAGTCATTACTACAGGACTGTGTGAGAAAGGGATTTATTCTACAGGAAACGCTGGGGCCACAAATGAGAGAATCCGGGCCCCATGGCTGGATACTCCGGGCCCCCAGCGTGTTAGAACCAGACGGGGTCTTTGTCCCTGGAGCTTCTCTACTCGGGATAATGAGACTCTGATCTTGGTCATCAACAGCACACGGACGGCACATGTACAGCACACGGACGGCACATGTACAGCACACGGACGACACATGTACAGCACATGGACGGCACATGTACAGCACACGGACGGCACATGTACAGCACACGGACGGCACATGTACAGCACACGGACGGCTCATGTACAGCACACGGACGGCACATGTACAGCACACGGACGGCTCATGTACAGCACACGGACGGCACATGTACGGCACACGGACGGCTCATGTACAGCACACGGATGGCACATATACAGCACACGGACGGCACATGTACAGCACACGGACGGCTCATGTACAGCACACGGACGGCACATGTACAGCACACGGACGGCTCATGTACAGCACACGGACGGCTCATGTACAGCACACGGACGGCACATGTACGGCACACGGACGGCTCATGTACAGCACACGGATGGCACATATACAGCACACGGACGGCACATGTACAGCACACGGACGGCTCATGTACAGCACACGGACGGCACATGTACAGCACACGGACGGCTCATGTACAGCACACGGACGGCACATGTACAGCACACGGACGGCACATGTACAGCACACGGACGGCTCATGTACAGCACACGGACGGCACATGTACAACACACGGACGACACATGTACAGCACACGGACGGCACATGTACAGCACACGGACGGCTCATGTACAGCACACGGACAGCACATGTACAGCACACGGATGGCACATGTACAGCACACGGACGGCTCATGTACAGCACACGGACGGCACATGTACAGCACACGGACGGCTCATGTACAGCACACGGACGGCACATGTACAGCACACGGACAACACATGTACAGCACACGAACTGCACATGTACAGCACACGGATGGCACAGGTACAGCACAGGTACAGCACATGGACAGTACATGTACAACACGCGGACAGCACATGTATGGCAGACAGATGGCACAAGGACGGCACATGTACAACACGCGGACATCACATCTACAGTACATGGATGGCACACGTACAGCACACGGACGGCACATGTATGGCACACGGATGGCACATGTACAGCACACAGACGGCACATGTACAGCACACGGACGGCACATGTACAGCACACGGATGGCACATGTACAGCACACGGACGGCACATGTACAGCCAGCGTCGGACTGGAACACCTTGGGCCCACCAGAGAAAATCATTCTTGGGGCCCACTATGTAGCTGCATAGAGTTAAATACCAGACCACCAATTATGCGGTAAAACACGCTAATATCTGGGTATAATATAAGGTTGTACATGTCTTAATTATGTAGCAGGAGTTGGGGTAGCCCCCTCATAGAATATAAAGCAGCCCCCTCACATAGTATAATGCAGCCATCTCATAGAATATAATGCAGCCATCTCATAGAATATAATACTGCCCCCCTCATAGGGTATAATACTGCCCCCCTCATAGGGAATAATGCACCCCCTCATAGGGTATAATGCACCCCCTCATAGGGTATAATGCACCCCCTCATAGGGAATAATGCTGCCCCCTCATAGGGTATAATACTGCCCCCCTCATAGGGTATAATACTGCCCCCCTCATAGGGAATAATGCACCCCCTCATAGGGTATAATGCTGCCTCCTCATAGGGTATAATACTGCCCCCCTCATAGGGAATAATGCATCCCCTCATAGGGAATAATGCTGCCCCCTCATAGGGTATAATACTGCCCCCTCATAGGGTATAATGCACCCCCTCATAGGGAATAATGCTGCCCTCCTCATAGGGTATAATGCTGCCTCCTCATAGGGTATAATGCTGCCCCCTCATAGGGTATAATACTGCCCCCCTCAGGGAATAATGCACCCCCTCATAGGGTATAATGCTGCCTCCTCATAGGGTATAATACTGCCCCCCTCATAGGGTATAACGCTGCCCCCTCATAGGGTATAATGCTGCCCCCTCATAGGGTATAATACTGCCCCCCTCATAGGGAATAATACTGCCTCCTCATAGGGTATAATACTGCCCCCCTCATGGGGAATAATGCATCCCCTCATAGAGTATAATGCACCCCCTCATAGGGTATAATACTGCCCCCCTCATAGGGTATAATACTGCCCCCCTCATAGGGTATAATACTGCCCCCCTCATAGGGTATAATGCTGCCTCCTCATAGGGTATAATACTGCCCCCCTCATAGGGTATAATGCACCCCCTCATAGGGTATAATACTGCCCCCCTCATAGGGTATAATGCTGCCTCCTCATAGGGTATAATACTGCCCCCCTCATAGGGAATAATGCATCCCCTCATAGGGAATAATGCTGCCCCCTCATAGGGTATAATGCTGCCCCCCTCATAGGGTATAATACTGCCCCCCCTCATAGGGTATAATACTGCCCCCCTCATAGGGAATAATGCGTCCCCTCATAGGGAATAATGCTGCCCTCCTCATAGGGTATAATGCTGCCTCCTCATAGGGTATAATGCTGCCTCCTCATAGGGTATAATGCTGCCCCCTCATAGGGAATAATGCTGCCTCCTCATAGGGTATAATACTGCCCCCCTCATAGGGTATAATGCACCCCCTCATAGGGTATAATAATGCCCCCCTCATAGGGTATAATAATGCCCCCCTCATAGGGTATAATGCTGCCCCCCTCATAGGGTATAATGCTATATAGATATATAGATATAGAGTTAGATAGAAATAGATAGAAAGATAGATGTAGAAATAGATAGATATAGAGATAGATAGTAGATAATGGATAGAAAGTAGATAATGGATAGATATAGATAGAAAGATTCATAGAGATAGATATAAAGATAGATATATAAAGAAATATAGATAGATAGATCGATAGGTAGATAGATATAGAGATAGATAGAAAATAGATAATGGATAGATAGATAGATAGATATAGAGATAGATAGCTATAGATAGAAAGATATAGAGATAGATAGCTATATATAGATAAAGATAATAGATAGAGATAGATAATAGAGATATACAGATATAATAATAATAATAATAATAATATAGACATATAGATAGATATAGAGATAAATATATATAGATAGATGGATATAAATAAAAATAGATATAGAGATATATAGAGATAGATAGATATAGAGATAATAGATATAGAGATAGATAGATAGATAGATATAGAGACAGATAGATATAGAGAGATATAGAGATAATAGCTAGATATAGAGATATGTATAGAGATAGATATAGAGTTAGAAAGATAGATATAGAGAGATATAGAGATAGATAGAGATAGCTAGATAGATGGATAGATAGATATAGATAATAGAGATAATAGATAGATAGATAGATATAGAGATAGATGGATAGATATAGAGATAGATGGATAGATATAGAGATAGATGGATAGATAGATAAAGAGAGAGAGATAGAGATTGATAGATAATGAGATATAGAGATAGATATAGAGATATAGTGTTAGATAGAAAGATAGATCTAGAGATAGATATGGATATAGAGATAACAGATATAGAGATAGATAGATATAGAGATAGATATAGAGATAGATATAGAGATAATATATAGATAGATATAGAGATAATATATAGATAGCTATAGAGAGAGCGATATAGAGATAGATATAGAGAGAAACAGATATATATATATATATATATATATATATAGATAGATATAGAGATAGATAGGTAGATAGATATAGAGATAATAGATATAGAGATAGATATAAATATAAAGATAGAGAGAGCGGTAGATAGAGAGAGAGATAGATATAGAGAGAGATAGATACAGAGATCGATAAATAGATAGAGATAAAAGGTATCAACTACTGAGGACTCTCAATCCTGAATATTTTTCTATTTACTGGCTAACACGGTACAAAGATATACATCTTTCCTGTATCTAGATAGAGATAGATATAGATAGAGATAGATAAAGATAGATAATAAATATAGAGATAACAGATAGATATAGAGATAGAGTAAGATAGAAAGATATAGAGATAGGTAGATATAGATAATAGAGATAGCTAGATAGACATAATAGATAGATATAGATAGATATAGATAGAAAGATAGATATAGAGATAGATGTAGAGATAGAAAGATAGATATAGAGATAGAGCGATAGATAGATATAGATAATAGATAGAGATAAATAGATAAAGATAGATATAGAGATAGAAAGATAGATAGATATACAGAGAGATCGATATAGAGATAGAGATAGATAGATATAGAGAGAGATATAGAGAGAAATAGATATAGATATAGAGATAATAGATATATATATAAAGATAGATAGATATAGAGAGATAGATACAGAGAAAAGATATAGAGATAAATAGATAAAGATAGATGGATATATAGATATAGAGATAGAAAGATAGATAGAGAGATAGATATAGAGATAGAGATATATAGATAGATATAGAGAGAAATAGAGATAGATATAGAGATAGATAGATATATAGATATAGATATAAAGATAGATATATAGATAGAGCGATAGATAGCGAGAGATATAGAGATAGATAGATACAGAGAAAAGATATAGAGATAGATAACGGATAGATAAATAGATAGATAGGTATAGAGATAGATAGATATAGATATTAGATATAGATATATATAGATAAAGATAGATAGATATAGATGGTAGCTAGATAGATAATAAATATAGAGATAATAGATATAGAGATAGATAGAGTAAGATAGATAGATATAGAGATAGATAGATAGACATAATAGATAGATATAGAAAGATATAGAGATAGATAGATATAGAGATAGATGTAGAGATAGAAAGATAGATATAAAGATAGAGCGATAGAGATAGATATAGATAGAGATAGATATAGATAATAGATAGAGATAGAAAGATAGATATAAGAGAGATAGAGAGAGATATATATTGAGAAATAGAGATAGATAGATAGAGAGAGACAGATAGAGAGAGCGAGAGATATAAAAAAAAAAACAAAACAATACTCACCTCTCCTCCTCGCTCCCACGCTGATCCCGGCTTCAGTGTCAGGAGCTGCCCCCTCTGCCAGACACACAGCGGGTGCGCGATGTAGTGACGTCATCGCGCACTGGCTGTGAGCCAGGAGCAGAGAGGACTGAGGGCGGCGCCGGCCCTGATTTACAGATGCAGAGCGGCTTACTGGGCTGGGGGCGGGGCCTCTGGGGGTGGAGACCTGAAATGATATTCACTGCTTCGCAGTGAATATTCATTTCTCTTTAGCAGCGGGGACAGGGGCTCCTGCCTCCTGACACCCGCTGCTGCTCCGCTGGCAGGGGCCCCCATAGCAGCTGCATGCGGGGGAGCGGGGGCCCTAGGCAACTGCTGGCCCTGTATGCCTGCAGGTGCCAGGGCCCACCAGATGCCAGGGCCCACCGGAGAATCCTCCGGTTCCCCGGTGGGCCAGTCCGACGCTGTGTACAGCACACGGATGGCACATGTACAGCACACGGACGGCACATGTACAGCACACGGACGGCTCATGTACAGCACACGGACGGCTCATGTACAGCACACGGACGGCACATGTACAGCACACGGACGGCTCATGTACAGCACACGGATGGCACATATACAGCACACGGACGGCACATGTACAGCACACGGACGGCTCATGTACAGCACACGGACGGCACATGTACAGCACACGGACGGCTCATGTACAGCACACGGACGGCTCATGTACAGCACACGGACGGCACATGTACAGCACACGGACGGCTCATGTACAGCACACGGACGGCACATGTACAACACACGGACGACACATGTACAGCACACGGACGGCACATGTACAGCACACGGACGGCTCATGTACAGCACACGGACAGCACATGTACAGCACACGGATGGCACATGTACAGCACACGGACGGCTCATGTACAGCACACGGACGGCACATGTACAGCACACGGACGGCTCATGTACAGCACACGGACGGCACATGTACAGCACACGGACAACACATGTACAGCACACGAACTGCACATGTACAGCACACGGATGGCACAGGTACAGCACAGGTACAGCACATGGACAGCACATGTACAACACGCGGACAGCACATGTACAGCACACAGACGGCACATGTATGGCAGACAGATGGCACAAGGACGGCACATGTACAACACGCGGACATCACATCTACAGCACATGGATGGCACACGTACAGCACACGGACGGCACATGTATGGCACACGGATGGCACATGTACAGCACACGGACGGCACATGTACAGCACACGGACGGCACATGTACAGCACACGGATGGCACATGTACAGCACACGGACGGCACATGTACAGCACACGGACGGCACATGTACAGCACACGGACGGCACATGGACGGCACATGTACAGCACACGGACGGCACATGTACGGCACACGGACAGCACATGTAGAGCACACGGACAGCACATGTACAGCACACGGACGGCACATTTACACAGACTCATAGACTTGTATTGGCCCTTTGTCATCTGTGCCGATGGGGAAACATGGACATGAGAGCAGCACCGTAGGTCAAATAGGGGACGTGGCATCTGTGAAAAACATGACAGGTCGTGTGAAGGGCCGTACAGTCACATAATAGAAAACATTAGCAGAATTGCCGTCTTTTTCTACATCCTACCTCACAAACAGCAGAATAAAAAGAGATTAATAACAAGTCCTACATCTCCCCCAAACTACTCTGCTAAATCCCCTCTGGCTCCGTGGCCGATGGTTCGGGGGCCCTGATGGTTATTATTCATTTTGCAGCTATAATATAAGGTGAAGCCACAAGACCCCCGCAGCCTAGTGCTGAGACTGATGGAGACCCCCGGAGCCACAAGACCACTGCAGCCCAGTGCTGAGACTGGCAGAGACCCCCGGAGCCACAAGACCACTGCAGCCCAGTGCTAAGACTGACGGAGACCCCCTGGAGCCACAAGACCCCTGCAGCCCAGTGCTAAGACTGATGGAGACCCCTGGAGCCACAAGACCACTGCAGCCCAGTGCTGAGACTGGCAGAGACCCCCGGAGCCACATGACCCCTGCAGCCCAGTGCTGAGACTGGCGGAGACCCCTGGAGCCACATGACCACTGCAGCCCAGTGCTAAGACTAACGGAGACCCCCGAAGCCACAAGACCCCAGCAGCCTAGTGCTAAAACTGACAGAGACCCCAGTAGCCACAAGACCTCTGCAGCCCAGTGCTGAGACTTATGGAGATCCCTGGTGCCACAAGACCCCTGCAGCCCAGTGCTAAAACTGACAGAGACCCCAGGAGCCACAAGACCTCTGCAGCCCAGTGCTGAGACTGACGGAGATCCCCGGTGCCACAAGACCCCTGCAGCCCAGTGCTAAAACTGACAGAGACCCCAGGAGCCACAAGACCACTTCAGCCCAGTACTGAGACTGATGGAGATCCACGGTGCCACAAGACCCCTGCAGCCCAGTGCTAAAACTGACAGAGACCCCAGGAGCCACAAGACCACTTCAGCCCAGTACTGAGACTGATGGAGATCCACGGTGCCACAAGACCCCTGCAGCCCAGTGCTGAGACTGGCAGAGACCCCCGGAGCCACAAGACCCCTGCAGCCCAGTGCTAAGACTGACGGAGATCCCCGGTGCCACAAGACCACTGCAGCCCAGTGCTGAGACTGACAGAGACCACCGGAGCATCGGTGCTGGAGCCGCGGGGAATTTATCAGTTCATGCTAATTATTTTTACATTCTCAGAAATCCCCTGTAGTGTCTGTTCACACCCACCATTGTTGCTGTGGATTTATGTACAGTGTTGGCAAGAAATATTCTGCTTTTTTGCAGCCTTTTCACTTGCATTTTTGTGCCCCATTCAGCTGCAGAAACGCTGAAAGACAACACCAACAGATTTATAAAAAAAAGTGTCTTCTGGCTGATGTCCGTGTCTGCCTGGTGTCCGTGTCTGCCCGGTGTCCATGTCAGGTCGGTGTCCATGTCTGGCCAGTGTCCATGTCTGATCGGTGTCCATGTCTGGTCGGTGTCCATGTCTGCCTGGTGTCTGTGTCTGGCCGATGTCCATGTCTGCCTGGTGACCGTGTCTGGCCGGTGTACGTGTCTGGCTGCTGTCCCTGTCTGTCTGCTGTCTGTGCCTGGCCAGTGTCTGGCCAGTGTCCGTGTCTGGCCGGTGTCTGTATCTGGCCGGTGTCCGTGTCTGGCCGGTGTCCGTGTCTGGCTGCTGTCTATATCTGACAGGTGTCCGTGTCTGCCCGCTGTCCGTGTCTGCCTGGTGTCCGTGTCTGGCCGGCGTCTGTGTCTGACCGGTGTCCTTGTCTGCCCAGTGTCCATGTCTGCTTGGTGTCCGTGTCTGGCCTGTGTCTGGCTGGTGTCCGTGTCTGGCTGCTGTCCCTGTCTGGCCAGTGTCCGTGTCTGCCTGGTGTCCGTGTCTGGCTGGCGTCCGTGTCTGACCGGTGTCCTTGTCTGCCTGGTGCCCATGCCTGGCTGGTGTCCATGTCTGGCCGGTGTCCATGTCTGACCGGTGTCCGTGTCTGGCCAGTGTCTGTGTCTGGCTGGTGTCTGTGTCTGGCTGCTGCACCTGTCTGGCCAGTGTCCATGTCTGTCTGCTGTCTGTGCCTGGCCAGTGTCTGTGTCTGTTCGGTGTCCGTGTCTGGCTGCTGTCCGTGTCTGGCTGGAAACCGTGTCTGGCTGGTGTCTGTGTCTGCCCGGTGTCTGTATCTGACCAGTGTCCATGTCTGCCCACTGTCCATCTCTGCCCGCTGTCCGTGTCTGACCGGTGTCCGTATCTGGCCGGTGTCCGTGTCTGGCCGGTGTCCGTGTCTGGCCGGTGTTCGTGTCTGGCCGGTGTTCTTGTCTGGCCGGTATCCGTGTCTGCCCGGTGTCCGTGTCTGCCCGGTGTCCGTGTCTGCCCGGCGTCCGTGTCTGCCCGGCGTCCGTGTCTGCCCGGCGTCCGTGTCTGCCCGGTGTCCGTGTCTGGCTGGTGTCCGTGTCTGGCCGGTGTCCATGTCTGGCCGGTGTCCGTGTCTGGCTGCTGCACTGGGACAGTGCGGAATAGTATAGTAGACAGCACTATTCCACACAATAGGATATTAAGCCCTGTTCACACTGTGCTTCTGCAGTGCGTCCGGGGGCTCTGCCTGAATCCCCCTAAAATAGGATTCATGTAAATCCCCACCGGGGCCACAGACGGCACTGACACCAGCAGAGGTCAAATGAATTTGTTTTTTTGCTGAAATTGACTGATTTATTCCCTTAGGCCAGGTGCACACGATCAGGAATTGGCAGCGCTTTGGACGCAGCACATGTCCGCTGCCGGCTACTGAACACAGGTGACTCCACATGTGATCACTGAACCGTGTGGATTCACCGCGTCCAATACATTGTAGGGTGAGATCTATCGCATCTCCGCAAATAAACAGACATGCTGCGATCTGGAAAGACGCCGCCGCATGTCCGTCTCTAAAGATAGGGAATGTAGATTGTGAGCCTCATTGGGGACAATGCCACTAATGTCTGTAAATTGCTGTGGAATTAATAGCGCTATATAAATGAGTAAATATAAAAATATAAATTGCGGGGGTTCTGGCCTTTCACAAAATGTTGGCAGAGCCCCCGCAGCACCATACACCCACAGCGGCGCGCCACACATTCAAATGACTCTCATCCCAGCCTGTGGCCTGCAGCAATGCTCCCCTCTTGTCTCCTCCAGCAGTGTCCCTGAGTGTTATAATAATTTTAATAAAGTTCTTTCTTTTATGTGCATGTATATATATATACGTATGTGTGTATGAGTATGTGTATATATATATAATATACACATGATTGCGTTCTTATGCTTTGATTGAAACTCCTTTCAGCTAGGGGGCGTGGCCTGGATCTCACACAGGGAAGACGTGCCTTGCAGCAGCTCCCGCTTCCAGCCATACAATTAGCCTATTTTGACCCGGACAAAAGTGAAAAAATCATTCTCAGAGCGTCCCGGGCTTGGAGAAGAAGGTGAGGGGCGGTGGAGAGAAGAGGAAGGCTGCTGCTCTCCGCCGGGACACCGGAGCGCAGAGCGGCCTCGTGGAGAGTGCTGTGGCACCAGTGAGAGGCGGGCGCCATCTTTACATCCCCCTGCAGCGCGGATAAGGATAAGGCCTGGAAGCCGGATCACAGGAGGCCCTCAACAGAGGCGTGAGACCGCGTGAGACCGTGGAATAAGGAGCGATCTCGCCTGTCAGAGCAGAAGGCGGTGAGAGGCGGCCATGGCGTTGGGAGCTCCCGGTGAGCTGTCTGTGGGGCCTGCAGGGGATACTGCTACTGGCGGTGGAGGGGAGCGTTAGCTCTGTGTCTGAGGGGCCGGGTTGTTGACAGTCCCCTGTCTCGTGGGGACGTTTACCGGGGACTGGGACTGAGACGCTCTTGGATTGGGGGATATCGCTCTCCCCTCATGGGGGTGCTGCTGTCTGCAGATCTTTGAGCCACCGGTGAGGAGGACATTGTATCATTTCTGAGGCGCCGCGGGGGGGAGTTGGCGTTGCCTTGTCCCTACGGACTCCCGCAGATCTCCACGGATGATTTCATATATTGGCTCCTCACCCTCCAAGCTACATGGGGTTATTTACATATAGAAAGATGCACTACTAGACTTTTCTTGATGCACGAGTGGTGAATTTAGAGCACGCTTCAATTAAGCAGAATGGTCAAGACTAATAAAGAGCGTGCAAAACCGTTGGCTGCAGAGGCGTATCGAGGCAAACAGGGTGAAATGGATAAATTTTTGAAAAATAAATCTGCATCGACTAGGCCTAATGCTAAAAGGCCCCCTACAGAGGTTGTGGAAGAGGAACATGTCGAGGACTCAGACTCCAGTGACGATGCTTCAGGCAGCGATGTTACTCAATCGGACTCTGGGAGACTTTCTAGATCGGTTTTTAAAAAATTATTAACACAAGCTATAAAACTATTAGTTAATAAGTGTGGGAATTTCCCACGCAGCAATGGCATAAAGTGAGACTAGGGACTTTTTTTTTTTTAAGTGGCGGAGGAATACAGTGCGGAAGGATACCTACCTTCCGTCATTGGATTCCTGCAGCCTGTAGAGAACGGCAGCATCAGCTGATGCTGCAGTTCTCTACCCAAGATCGTCGTGGGACACACTCGTGGACTGCTTCGGATCGTGGGTGAGTATTTTTGTGGTTTGTTATGTTAATATTTATTCCGTAAAAGACAATGGCTTCGGGGAACAATGTGACAAGTATTGGTAAGTATGTTACTCTATGTTATATGTACTGTATGTCTATGTATGTATTGTATGAATGTATTGTATGTAGTATGTATGTAGTATATATGTGGTATGTATGTAGCATGTAGTATGTATGTAGTATGTATGTAGCATGCATGTAGCATGCAGTATGTATGTAGCATGCATGTAGTATATATGTAGTATGTATGTAGTATGTATGTGGTATGTATGTAGCATGTAGTATGTATGTAGTATATATGTAGTATGTGTGTAGCATGTAGTATGTATGTAGCATGCATGTAGTATATATGTAGTATGTATGTAGCATGTAGTATGTATGTAGTATGTATGTAGTATGTATGTAGTATGTATGTGGTATGTATGTAGCATGTAGTATGTATGTAGCATGCATGTAGTATATACAGTGGGGCAAAAAAGTATTTAGTCAGTCAGCAATAGTGCAAGTTCCACCACTTAAAAAGATGAGAGGCGTCTGTAATTTACATCATAGGTAGACCTCAACTATGGGAGACAAACTGAGAAAAAAAAATCCAGAAAATCACATTGTCTGTTTTTTTTTTCATTTTATTTGCATATTATGGTGGAAAATAAGTATTTGGTCAGAAACCAAATTTCATCTCAATACTTTGTGATATATCCTTTGTTGGCAATGACAGAGGTCAAACGTTTTCTGTAAGTCTTCACAAGGTTGCCACACACTGTTGTTGGTATGTTGGCCCATTCCTCCATGCAGATCTCCTCTAGAGCAGTGATGTTTTTGGCTTTTCGCTTGGCAACACGGACTTTCAACTCCCTCCAAAGGTTTTCTATAGGGTTGAGATCTGGAGACTGGCTAGGCCACTCCAGGACCTTGAAATGCTTCTTACAAAGCCACTCCTTCGTTGCCCTGGCGGTGTGCTTTGGATCATTGTCATGTTGAAAGACCCAGCCACGTTTCATCTTCAATGCCCTTGCTGATGGAAGGAGGTTTGCACTCAAAATCTCACGATACATGGCCCCATTCATTCTTTCATGTACCCAGATCAGTCGTCCTGGCCCCTTTGCAGAGAAACAGCCCCAAAGCATGATGTTTCCACCACCATGCTTTACAGTAGGTATGGTGTTTGATGGATGCAACTCAGTATTCTTTTTCCTCCAAACACGACAAGTTGTGTTTCTACCAAACAGTTCCAGTTTGGTTTCATCAGACCATAGGACATTCTCCCAAAACTCCTCTGGATCATCCAAATGCTCTCTAGCAAACTTCAGACGGGCCCGGACATGTACAGGCTTAAGCAGTGGGACACGTCTGGCACTGCAGGATCTGAGTCCATGGTGGCGTAGTGTGTTACTTATGGTAGGCCTTGTTACATTGGTCCCAGCTCTCTGCAGTTCATTCACTAGGTCCCCCCGCGTGGTTCTGGGATTTTTGCTCACCGTTCTTGTGATCATTCTGACCCCACGGGGTGGGATTTTGCGTGGAGCACCAGATCGAGGGAGATTATCAGTGGTCTTGTATGTCTTCCATTTTCTAATTATTGCTCCCACAGTTGATTTCTTCACTCCAAGCTGGTTGGCTATTGCAGATTCAGTCTTCCCAGCCTGGTGCAGGGCTACAATTTTGTTTCTGGTGTCCTTTGACAGCTCTTTGGTCTTCACCATAGTGGAGTTTGGAGTCAGACTGTTTGAGGGTGTGCACAGGTGTCTTTTTATACTGATAACAAGTTTAAACAGGTGCCATTACTACAGGTAATGAGTGGAGGAAAGAGGAGACTCTTAAAGAAGAAGTTACAGGTCTGTGAGAGCCAGAAATCTTGATTGCTTGTTTCTGACCAAATACTTATTTTCCACCATAATATGCAAATAAAATGAAAAAAAAACAGACAATGTGATTTTCTGGATTTTTTTTTCTCAGTTTGTCTCCCATAGTTGAGGTCTACCTATGATGTAAATTACAGACGCCTCTCATCTTTTTAAGTGGTGGAACTTGCACTATTGCTGACTGACTAAATACTTTTTTGCCCCACTGTATGTGTTATGTATGTAGCATGCATGTAGTATGTATGTAGTATATATGTGGTATGTATGTAGTATGTATGTAGTATGTATGTAGCATGCAGTATGTATGTAGCATGCATGTAGTATATATGTAGTATGTATGTAGCATGTAGTATGTATGTAGCATGCATGTAGTATATATGTAGTATGTATGTAGCATGTAGTATGTATGTAGCATGCATGTAGTATGTATGTAGTATGTATGTAGTATTTTTTTTTTTTTTTTTTTTTTAACATTTAACACATTAGCCGGATGATGGGACTACTACTGTCCCATCATTGGCTAATGTGTCAATCACTGTCATGGTAGCAGGCATCGCCCGAGGGGACTTATAGTCCCATCGGAGGATGCTTGCACAGACCCCCGGACATCAGCACAGCCCCCCGGCAGGCCGGCACAGCCCCCCGGCAGGCCGGTACAGACCCCCACAGGGTGCACAGACCACCGGCAGGCCGGCACAGCCCCCCGGCAGGCCGGTACAGACCCCCACAGGGTGCACAGACCACCGGCAGGCCGGCACAGCCCCCCGGCAGGCCGGTACAGACCCCGGGCAGTCCACACAGCCCCCCGGCAGGCCGGCAGAGACCCCCGGAAGGCCCGAAATGACGGCGCATCATGATGCGCACACACCGCGCATCATGATGACGTCAGGCTGTCAATCAACTTTGAACTTTCGATTCCGATGCCGACTTCCGATATTGAAAAAATATCGGAAGTCGGTATCGGAATTCCGATACAGCAAGTATCGGCCGATACCCGATACTTGCGGTATCGGAATGCTCAACACTATTAACAACTCTTTTCTGGCCTTGGAGGACCAGGAAAATCGGAGCCGCAGGAAGAATATACGGATAAAAGGCTTGCCTGAAAGTGTTTCTACAGAAATATTAGAAAAATCTACGAAGGAGATCTTTGCCCTCTTAATCCCACAAGAAAAATGTGACCGAGTTGTAATAGAAAGGGTGCATAGATCACTTAGACCAAAGCCGAAGCCAACGGAACCCCCGAGGGATGTGATTTGCGGCTTATTGAGCTATTTGGATACCAATGCTATTTTGTCTGCCTCAAGAGACATTAAAAATCTTTCTTATGAGGGATCTGCTATTCATCTTTATCAGGACGTTGCGCCGTCGACCCTTGCAAAAAGAAGAGTCCTAAGGCCCCTCCTGGAGGTGTTACGCTCACGTAAAATTTTATATAAATGGCTGTTTCCGTTTGGTATATCTATACATGGAGACGGCAGGCAAATAATGGTTCGGACCCCTGAAGATTTAGCCAAAATATGGGACACTTTTGACATTGCCCCTATTGATATTCCTTCCTGGCTACCTCTGGACATGGATCATCGCACGCCTCCCCCTGTCTATGCTTATGCTGGAGGGCAGGGTGACTGGGCCTCAGGAAAGAAACGCTCGACTCCTAAAAGAGGGAAATCTGGAATGGGGAAGGAGATACCCCCCTGAGCTTTCTTGTGTTTCTTTCGATTGCATTTTACCACTCCTGGAGCCGGACCCCTCGGTCCACTCGGACATGTTCTAAATCACCTTAGCTTGCTAAGATTGACACTTGCTTATGTGTTGTTGATATCATTCAATTGCCGTATAAGTTACCATGTGCCACTCGTGTGTCGGAAATGTTATTACCTGCTCTGTTATGGGAGGTATGTTTGACCCCCTACCTCTGCTACAGACAGGTAGTTGGTTCTTGTTATATTTTTGCTGTTTTATCTTAGTAATTTTTAGGTTTTTTCTTTCTTTTTTCATTTCTTTGTACTTTTTTAATTTCGGTGGTTTGATGACAGAGGAACCTTTATTATTACTTCCCCTACCAAGCTATGGGTGATAAGGTGAACTTTGCCACTATGACAGTGGCCTCGTACAATGTAAAGGGCTTACGTTCCCCGAGTAAGAGAAGCCAAGTAATGAATCTTTTGAATTCAAAGAAGTCTAGTATAGCTTTCTTGCAGGAGACACATTTTAAAAAAGGGAGAGTCCCAGATATGTCTAGATCTCGCTACCCGACCTGGTACCACAGTGCGGGCGGTTCGGCGTCCAGTGGAGTGAGCATTGCTATAAAAAAAAATGTTCTTTTTGTTTTGAGTGATTGTCTATCAGATTCAGAAGGCAGGTACATTATAATTAAGGGTTTTTTGGCTAACACTAAGATTACCCTGTGTAATCTATATGCCCCGAATAGGAATCAGATAGGTTGGCTGTGCAAAACAATGAACACTCTAGAACTCTTTACTGAGGGTCTGTTGTTGGTGGGAGGGGATTTTAATGTATCTTTGAACCCAGCCTTAGATACTTCGACGGGCAGGTCGGCTCTTTCTCAAAGGGCACTGAGAAAATTACACCTTTCATTACAAAAATTGCATTTGATAGACCCTTGGAGAACACTTTTTCCTTCGGGCAGAGATTATACTTTTTATTCCCATCCAAATAATAGCTATCACAGAATTGACTACCTATTGATACAAACAGCTAATCTCCCATTAGTTAAAAATGAAAATATAGATATCATCTCTCTCTCAGACCACACTCCCATTTTTCTTGACATAGAGATAAAAACTCTACCAAGGCCGGCTGGGTCATGGTCACTTAATGAGACATTGCTGGACTCTGATTCCCACATTGCAAAACTGACAAGCACTCTTGACTTCTTTTTTCAAACTAATTTACACTCAGGCCCACCCTTGGCTATGGTATGGGAGTCACATAAAGCAGTAATGAGAGGGGAATTTATAGCCTTAGGCTCCTATTTGAAAAAAGAAAGAACAAAAAGGGTTGTGTCTATCCTACATCAAATTAGTTCCTTCGAGAGATTACATAAGAGATCTCAAGTAAACAAGATATTATCTGAACTGACAGATCTGAGAACTTCACTAAAAAATCTTTTAAACATTCAATCAGCGAAAACCTATATGAGAAGTAAAAAGAAGTTCTATCTTCATGGTAATAAAAGTAGTAAGCTCATGACATCCCTACTTAAGAAACAAAAAGAAAAGACGTTTATTAGACAACTCAGAGCTTTAGATGGCTCCTCAATTTTAGAGACCGCAGATATTGCCAGGGAGTTTAGAACCTTTTATGAAAATTTATACAATTTAAATATACTGGATAGCATGCAAGAGCCAGCCACAGCTTTAGCAAAAATCAAAGAATTCCTGACCCCACTAAATCTCCCTAAAATAACTCTTGAGGGCCAGTCCTTGCTGACTGCCCCAGTTACCCCCAAAGAAATTCTAGACACTCTTTCTACTATTCCGAATGGAAAGGCACCGGGCCCAGATGGTCTCCCCATTATCTATTACAAAAAGTTTATAAAACCACTGTTACCTCACCTGGTGTCTTTGTTTAATTCCTATCTAGAAGGCCAGCTCCCCCCTAAACAATCCTTAGAGGCATACATCACAGTCCTCCCGAAAGAGGGTAAAGACCCCAATTTGTGCGCTAGCTACAGACCAATATCACTGCTTAATGCAGACATTAAAATGTGGGCTAAAATATTAGCGGGCAGAATAAGCAATTTATTACCTAAACTAATTCACGCAGATCAAGCAGGCTTTGTGAGAGGCAGGGAAGGGAAGGATAATTCTACTAAAGTCATTCAGTCTATAATGTTTGCTAAGACTCGAGATGTTCCCTTGATGCTCCTGTCGACGGATGCCGAGAAGGCTTTCGACAGAGTGAGCTGGAGGTTCATGGAACAAGTAATGATCAGGTTTGGCTTTCCCCCTCGATACATAACAGCAGTTCTATCGCTTTATTCTCAACCGACGGCCAGGGTCAGGATCAACGGCACCCTGTCAAATAGTTTTGGGATTAATAACGGGACTAGACAAGGTTGTCCCTTGTCGCCATCTTTGTTCATCTTAGTTATAGAAACTTTGATACAAAGCATCAGACAAGACCAACGCATAGAGGGGTTGTCGGTGGGCCGGAGGTCATTTAAAACTTTAGCTTTCGCAGATGACCTGCTCTACCTTATTTCCAACCCATCTCAAGCATTCCCAATTATCCTTCAAGCCTTTCATCAATTTGGTCTCCTCTCTAATTTTAAAATTAATTTAACAAAATCAGAAGTGTTAAGCGTTGTTCTTCCCCACTCTCAGATCTCCACTATTCGCACACAGATTCCATTCTCTTGGGCTACTAATTCTATTAGATATTTGGGAATAACAATAACTAGAGATCCCGCCAACTTATTTCAAAATAACTACACTCCTTTAATTCAAAAGATCAAAAGCCTGATGCAAAAATATAACCTACCCACTTTATCCTGCATGGGTCGCATTAATGTGTTTAAGGCATATATAATGCCTATTATAATGTATACCATGAACATGGTTCCGATTCGGATTCCCTTGACCTTTTTTAAAACGTTAAAATCCCTTATTGGAAAATTTATTTGGAAATCAAAAAAGGCTAGGTTGCCATATAAGTTTCTTTCCTACCCTATCTCTTCTGGAGGATTGGGGGTCCCGGACCCTCTTTTATACTATAAGGCTATTCATCTCAGTAGATGGTTAAAGGTGGTGTCCTGTGCTGGGAGTGAGGAGGGGGATAGTATTGACTTGGCTCTATTGGGCCTGAAGGGTTTACCGTATCTCTGGACTAAAGCTAAACCGCCAATCTCTCTTAGGTTGGATGAGGTAACCACAACTACATTGCGTGTTAAAAGATTAGTGATGGGAGAGCTCCCGGAGGACACCTTCCCCTCGACATTGACACCGGTCGGCTCAATACCCTATCTGTTGGAGTTAGATTTTCAGGACCCATATAATTTATGGTCCAACCTCCCTAGAGAAACGTTGAATGGTTTTTATGGTAATAGAATCCTGCAGGGGGGGTTTTGGCCACCGGGTGCGTTGACTCAACCAACAAATTTTCTCCAAAAACAACACATCAGACGTACACTTTTACAATTTCGACGGAGATTCCCGTCTAAATCTAATTTGTCCTGGTTAGATATTATGATTAAACTTCCACCTCCACGGCTAAAAATTTTATCTCGCATTTATTCACATCTCATCTCTCCGAATATACATTTTAAGCCCTCGTTTATATATTCTTGGGAAATGGAACTTAATATCAAGTTTACAGAGGACCAAATATCTAAAATGCTGTCAAATGCTCAGGGTTTTTCCAGGTGCGTACTCTTGCAGGAGAATTCTTATAAAATATTAACTAGGTGGCATTTAACTCCAGCTAAATTATTCCAGATGGGTCTCGCGGATAATGACGCTTGTTGGCGATGCCTCAATTCTAGAGGACACCATTCACATATATTCTGGGACTGCCCTAGACTGAGGGCTTTTTGGGATGGAGTTGAACTAGTTCTTAAAAAATTAAGACTAATAAAGGTTAATCTTAGAGCCACGGAGGCTCTTCTTTCTTGTCCGTCGAAGGACTTTTTACCGAAAAAAATGGTCTTCTCCCACTGATGTTGAGCGCGGCGAGACAGTTAATAGTTGCCCATTGGAAAGATGTAGCTCCTCCCACGTTGGGAGAATGGCATGCTAAAATAAATCAAATCTCTCGCTTGGAGGAGCTGTCTAGCTGGGAAATTTTTAATCATAGATCTTATGTGATGACTTGGGCCCCGTGGAATAGATATTTAGAAGGCAATCCTCCTTAAGGGAATTTTAGTGTCTCATAAGTTTACCTGGATCTGACAGCTTCTGCGCTGGGGTTCCTGGCCCCACTGTTCCAATTAGATAGCCCTAATGTAATGTGCTATGTTATTTTCTGAAGTACACCCATTCAATGTTTGTGCTCATGCCGTCAACCACATTATGTTAATGTTAATGTTGTTGATACTGTTTATGATTATGTACCCTTTTTTCCCCTTCCCTTCCTTTTTTCCCTTCTCTCCCCTACCTACCTTTCCCTTATTTTTTCCTCCCTCTTCACCCTAAACCAACTCTCAATTAATACTTCGCCAAATGTATCTGAGAATTGGTGTTGTGTTTAATGGTGATGTTTAAATTTCGAAAATAAAGAATTTACAAAAAAAAAGAAACTCCTTTCAGCTGGTGTAATGAGAAGACATGGGTGTAATGCTTAGTTTGCTATCCTTGTCTTGCGTGCAAATAAAATGTCATACTTCTCTGGTAACATAGATAAGGATTGCTAGCAGCTAAGCATATTTCAATGTATGTACTATTTTGCAAACGTAGTATTTTGAACGCCCTCCTCTTTTCTTATTTAAACTCTTTGAATATGTATAGAGTCAGACAGACTGCTCACATATGGTGTGGCTGTCATTCTGCCTCCATGCCGGCATGATCAATAAAGAAACATCTTACTTATTCAGGTTTGGAAGATTTCTAATTGGAAGACTAAAACTCCACTGACATTACTGAGATCTCACTGTAAAGACCTTATTTTGCGGCCTCCAGTCATTCAGCAGAGTATGTGGGTCTGGCACTGTGGGGGCTCTTGGAATCACAGCCTCGTTTTCAGATAGGGGCGCCCTCCCTACTGGAAACATGGCTGTGTTACAAGGTGAGCTGGACAGAGTATAATCACCCCTTTTATCAATCCCACATCTGCAGGTCATGTGGACCACAAAGATTCTGGGTATGTGGTCAATTCTTCCTCTAATTCTGGGAAAGGATCAGCATTTCTCACTCGTTCCCCTGCCTCGCTGCAGGTGGACACTGGGTTTAGAAATGGTGTTCCACTTTAGTACTTGTGAACATGCCTGCAGTCTGGCATTGTAGAATGAGCCATCGCCCAAATCCTCCCATTGTTACTTTCCTTACACTCTTCAACAAAATCACCAAGGAATTTCCATGATCTACCTTTACATCTGGAGAGGGAAACATGTGGCACAGAACCTCTAAAAAGCAAAAAACAACAATGTAATTAGTTCTGCAAGTTTAAAACTGATGACACAGTTCCCTTCATGATCCCAGTATAGAGTGTCCAAGAACAATCTAGAGCATGGAAATTCTCATATTTTACATCAGGACCCCTAAAATACCTGTAGTACATGGTGCAGTGTAGTTCTTCTGGTGTGTGAACATCTACATTTGTATACCTTTATCTATTGCTTCCTTGATGAAGGACTCAGTAACTAAGGATGGTCCTGCAGTTATTAGATCTAGACTGTAATAATATCTGGATTCTCCATACCCCTGGAGCACCATTGTCTCAGTCATGGATGTTACCTATAGTCCTGCAGCAGTAGGAATTATTCCCAGGCTCAGGGCTTGCATCATATCCCTCCCACACAGTTGATAATATTATTTGTGCAACTGCACTTTTAACTGTGCTGAGGGCCCGGTATCTCCACAGGCGTAGAAAATGGTTCTCTGTGTCTTACCACTTGCTCCTTTTACCACTATGCAGGCAGCAGACAGTTCAATAGTAGGTATCTCTTCTAGTCCAGTCAAAATACGGAAAAAAAAATCCTTTACCCTGAGCAAATTCCAAGAAAGCGTTTTATTGTTTTTTTTGGTAGTATTACATGTAGGGAAAAACATACTAAAAGTTTACCAAGATAGGGTTACCACCAAGGGTCCAAATGTGACATCAAAGAATATGGCCGCCAAAGCTGTAAAATGTTAAATGCGACTCGCCTTTCAGTGTCTATCATATTTCTTTTACAATTACTACTATTATTATATTTATTATTTAACGATTTATTTATCTTCTTTTACAGAGCTGAGAATGATGGAAAGTCAAGAAACTTGCCCCTTATGCAGCCATGAAGTAGAAGATGACGGAGAAAGAGTGGTGATTGGTGCGAAAGGAGCTGAAGGGATCAATAAAGCCAGTATTGAGAGGGGCGTTAGCACTGTGGTAGCTGCTGGAGCAGTGGTGCACAAGAGATGTCGTATGAACTACATAAACAAGAAGCAAATAGACTTGCATAAGAAAGCTACTTCCGTTCATCGTTCACCTGCCAAGAGAGGTACTCAGGTGTCTACTGGATCCTATGATAGCAAGACGCAGTGTTTGTTCTGTGGACATGAAGTGGTGAAGACAAGATCTAGTAGTGATTTCGATGACTATAGCTTTGTTAAAACAGATGGATTTGTAAGGTCCATCTTGTCACATTGCAAACAGCATAATGATGACTGGGCAATCACCATTCAAGGGAGAATGGCGTACTTTGGGAAGGACTTACATGCTGCAGACTGTCTGTATCATCATTCATGTGACATTAACTTTCGGACAAATTACGGAATTCCTATGCGTCATGGTGGTGGATCTACTACAAAGAAACCGCGGAAGGTAGGGAGGCCGATGAACATGGACCAAGAGCAAGCGTTCTTGAGAATGTGTGCATTTCTCGAGGACAATGATGAAGAGCAACTGACTGTCACAGATCTTGCAAAGACAATGACGGAGTATCTTGTAGAAGGAGACAGTGCTGCCTATAGTAATAAATGACTGAGGTATAGGCTGGAGGAGAGGTATGGCGATTCGCTATTCATAGCAGAGTGTGAAGGGTTGCCTAACATTGTAACGTCCCGTGAAAAGACCAGAATAATCCTGAGGGACTATTTACGTAGTCAGGATACGGATGAAGAAGCCCAGAAGAGAGCCATCATAGAGACTGCGGCCAAACTAATCAAGAGCGATATCAAGTCTAAGATCCCATCTTCAACCATTGAATATCCGAAGACTTCTTCACTTGAATGTCAGTCTGCCTTAGATTATCTCCCCCTGAGTTTGCTTTGCTTGCTTGAAACCCTCTTAGTTGGAAAGGACATTCACAGGAAGGTCGCAAGCATTGGACAATCAGTTGTTCAGGCTGTACGTCCCAGGGCTATAGTAGCTCCATTGCAGCTTGGGTTAGCAGTCCAGCTCCATCATCATTTCAGGTCTCGATTTCTTGTAGACAGTCTCTCAGCCAAGGGATATTGTTCATCATATTCGGAAGTTCAGCGATTCGAGGAAAACGCTGCCACTTCTGTTGGCCAGGATGTACTCGGTGGTACCATAGACAGACTGGATACGGCACTGCTGTTCGCTGCGGACAACGTCGATCATAATATCATCACGTTAGATGGGAAGGGGACTTTCCACGGCATGGGGATGGTAGCTACTGACTCCAGGAAGGAAGGTCAGTCGCACTGTTCTCAGACGGAAGACTGCTGACTTGGAGATAGTTGAACAAAGCAGAGTTGATGTAAGGGAATACCGTTTTGCAAAACACACTCGCCGAAACATAAAATTCAAGCCCTTGCCATTTCTTGACACCATTGACCATCGTGTTGATGTATTGTGGGAGATGTCTTTACGCTTCAAACAGCCTGCACCGAGCTGGAATGGAATCATGCACATGCTACATAAAGACTGAGATCATCCGGTGTCGTCTTCGGTAATCTTCCTGCCCATTATTGACATGTATTCCGGAGACAAATCATGCATCTTCTCTACTCTTGAGTATCTGTGTAACCTTGCTAATAAACACCGATCCGCTGCAGTTGTTACATTCAATCAGCTACTCTACTGGAAAGTGTCAGAAATCAAACACGAGGTGCCTGAAGACAGCCCGGTTCGAGATGTTGCCTGATGCTCGGGAGCTTCCACACATTGATGAATCTTATGGGTGCCATAGGAACGTTGATAGATGGAGTGGAATCAAAGAGATCTTGGGAACAATTTACGGTGACAATGCTGTGCAACACATCATGACTGGAAAGGCAGTTCAGCGTGCAGTTTGTGGCCATCTCCTCCTTGATCAGTGTCTTACTCAGCAAGTTGCAGACAAAGTACTTTGCGACCATCCTGGTTTTGCAGACCTGTTGCAAGAACTTGAGCAGTTGTATGCTCGGACACTGACAGGGGAGAGTGACTTGAATTCAGTCATCACTTCTACCTGCCTTAGTGAAATTGTCCACCTCTTGTCCACCAAAAGAAATGGATTATCTGCTCACTCTCGCACCAGTAAACTATGGCTGAATTACTAACAGATGGTTGGAATTGAAAGGGAGCTTATCAAGGCCGATCCTACAGGATCCTGGCTGATGCACTTTCATGCTGTAGCCGAATGTTTGCCCATTCTTGCAGCTGCTGGGCATGGGAACTATGTGAAGGCCGCCTACCTTTACCTCCAGTCTATGACCACTTTGGAAGATGATATGCCATCAGTCTTCCATAGATTTATGAATGGCTTGCATGTTGTAAGGCAGACTGATCAGTACTGGGCAGGCCTGGGTTGCGACCTAGTCATCGAGCAAGCTCTGATGCGCTCCCTAAAAACTGCAGGAGGACTCAGCAGAGGAAGTGGAATGTCCCAACATCAGAGGGCCTTATGGACTCTGTCTGTGTCAGTGTCCTCTTCCTACAGTGATGCAATGCAGGGTTTCAGTCGCCAGAGCTTTGTCACCAGTGAACACCACAAGGAGGCAAGAATGTCAAGGATGAGAAGAGATCGTGAAGACCTGGAGAAAATTGCAGAAAAACTCGAGACCTTTTCAACTTTCTCTGATGAAGTGTCTCTTCGCAACATTATCACCGGTGTCAATGCAAATAAGGATGTGAATGTCCATAACCTGTTCACCATTGGCAGAGAAATAGTGGCAACAATGGAGGGTCAATCACTGTTTTCAGTTAAGTACAAGCGGTCAATGAAGGCCAAGACCCTGGCATCCAGTGAGGCTATTGACGTTGCTAAGGACAAAACAATAGACCCCGCTCTTTTGTTCCAAAGGTTTCTTGTGGTGTCTCAAACTGCTGATCTTTCCCTTGATGAGGTGATGGCCTATGAACTTTCACCATACCCACCATCCCTCTTTGAGGCAAAACGTCTCTTACGCAAACCAAACAAAGCACAACTTATGGCTGCTATAAAAGAACAGAGTTCAGATGACGCAGTACTCAAGGATGTACCAGAAGTGGAACAATATGTTCTTGACGGAGGTTCTCTCCTCCATCGACTGAAGTGGTCAGAAGGAAAGACATATTGTTCATTCGCTGAAGACTCTGCATTTTTCACACTAAAGCACTATGGTAAGGCTATGATAGTATTTGATGGTTACATTGGAGGACCAAACACTAAGGACATTACCCATCAGCGACGGCGCAAAAAACGAACAAGTAACAAAGTGAACATTGCTGAAGGAACGAAATTTGTCGGGAAAAAGGAGGACTTCCTTTCAAATGTGGAGAACAAACAGTCTCTTATCAATCTCATTTCACAGCGCATGAATGACAGAGGTTGCCACGTAATACAATCAGAGGGGGATGCAGATGTGGAGATTGTTAAGGCAGCAGTGTCAATGTCATCCAACAAAAGTACGAGTCTCATTTGCGAAGATACAGATCTTTTGGTGTTGTTACTTCATCACGCGTCAACCATTGATGGCAACAAGCTTTTTTTCTACTCGGATAAAGGAAGTCCTGCAACAGTATACGACATTAAGGAAATTAAGAAGTTCCTGAGAAACCATGTGTGCAGCTGTCTTCTGTTCCTTCATGCATTCATGGGTTGCAATACCACTTCCGCGGTTTTTGGAATCGGAAAAAAACTCGGTCTACACAAGGTTTTGAAGGGAGACTCTGTCTTAAATAGCTGTGCTAAAATCTTTTCCACACCTAACAAAAACAGAGCTGAGATTGAAGACGCTGGGTGTAAAGCGATGGTGGCATTGTTCGGGGGCAAACCTGGAGACAAACTGTCTGCAATGAGGTATTCTACTCTCTGCAAAAAAGTTGGTTCAGCCAAAATCTTTGTTACACCTGAACGACTGCCACCGACCTCCTCTGCAACGAAGTATCATGCCCTTCGGAGTTACCTCCAAGTGATGCTTTGGATGAACAATGGTGAGGCCATGGACACTACTGAATGGGGATGGGAATTGCAGAACAACAGTCTAGTTCCAGTGATGATGGATACTTCACCCGCGCCAGAAACACTTCTGAAAATAATTCACTGCAATTGTTCTCGTGGTTGTAGTACTCTTCGGTGCACTTGCAAAAGACATGGACTTACCTGTTCACGGGTATGCGAACCATGTCAAGAAGGGCATTGTGACAATATGAGTGAGGAAGCAGTGTCTGAGGATGAAAATAGTGACTATTGACCTGACACGCTTATTCAGTGATGAAGTAGGTCTTAAAATGCACTGTGTATTAATTCTATAATTTCTAGAAATGTACATATATGTCATGACGTCATTGATGACATCATGACCTCGCCTGTCCATGTAGTTAGTATAAAACTTTGTATAAAAATTGTTATATGAAAATATATAGTATACAAAATGCAAACTCTTCTGTAACCTAAAGCTACAGCTTTGAAATAGGGAAATATTCGTTATTTTTAGTGCGATGGCTGTCATCGTCTTATGACTTCATAGTTAGGACCTTTGTGGTGATCAATTTTTGGAAAACTTTTAATATGTTGTTCCCCACATATAATAGTAATAAAAAAATCATAAAACGCTTTCTTGGAATTTGTTCCGGGTAAAACCGTATCTTGACTGGACTATTCTGGATGTACTAAGGTTCTAGTGCTCCTGAATCAACAAGAAAACTGACCTCATGGCTTCCCACGAGGACGGTTACTTCTGGAAATACAGTGTTTTATAAATGTATTTCTACTTTAGTCAAATTAAATTTTTCCTCTCATTACACATTTCTTGTACCAAATTTTCACATTTTATCAAAGTAAGTTTTATCATCAAATACAACCCATCTGTCAGGGGACACCCTCAGCTCTTCTAGTGGTCCCTTCTTATCTTAAAGCCACAAACAACCACATTCCAAAACATTTCTCATGTTCACAGCTTATCTCCCCACCTCAGGACTGTTTGCTCTGGGTGGTGCCTTCTCCTAGTTTTTCAAGATTAAAAAGACATTGTCAGGGATCTACAATGTTTACTCTCTATTTGTTATAATATGTAAGAGTTAGGCCTATAAAGTTACCAATAAGGACACATTGCACATCTGATCTGAAGACTGTTCTCTCTGGGTACCTGATGAGAAAGGACCATATCCAGTGTCATTCCAGGGATACCCTCTTCGTACAATCTTAATAACTTTCCAGCCATCACATGAAATGGTCAATAACAATTCTGCCTTACAATGAGGACAAGACATTAAAATATAGCTATGGGACAAAGTCCCATAAGGATGTTACATAAAATTCTTAAACACAAAAGACAAACAAGATGAGGACTATACACAATATAAACGCTGGAGCACAATGGATTTCTACCCACTTATAAGAAGTCTGACAGATATGAGTGAAATTCATATGTCAACAAGAAGATAATTAACCAATAGCAACAATTCAATTACTGCTACTAATATCCAGGATCTAAATAATCCTCACTGATTACACCATGTCCTAGATATTCACCAGCTTGTATCTCTATATCTTGCCTCCTCCACATAATGAAGGCCTGTAAGGGACGAGTGTGACAACACAGTGTAACAATAACAAAGTTCCCCAAGGACTATGGTCACTGATATGACAAAGATACATATGCTCACAAGGACTTCTGACTAGTGTAACAGTACAAACACACAACAATCTTCACAGTTACGGACTGGACATACACACATACGCAGAGACTTATAAGACAAGAGAGTAAAGTTCCCTCGTACTCCTAGACCTGAAGTGCTGAGATACAGTCCAATGACACCGCCTCTTTATATCCAGAGATGTTCCCGTTCTTAATATCAGGTATTCAGAGCACCACCGGCGCGGACTCTCCTCAGTGATCGTTATAAGATCTTAATCTGACTTTGTGTCCACTTTTTAAATGAGGAGGGTTCAGTCACTCTGTGTTATTAAAAGAAAAACATAAAACAAAACACCATAGAATATTCTCTATGGGAATAAACCATAGTAAACCACTATAATAACCTATGATTTGTCTCCAAAGAGATGTCAAAGAGCAATAACAAAGGATTTTGGGGATATGTCAAAAGTAAAAGAAAAGTCAAAGATGCTATAGGATTTTTACAGGATGAAAATGATGAAATGGTAAGACAGGATGTTGAGAAGGCTGAACTTTTAAATTCCTATTTTGCATCTGTTTTCTCTCAGAAAGGAAATGTAACATCAACTGTTATTCACTGTCCTATTAAGGGAATAGAAGAATCCAGGATATCTATAAACAGAAAGATAGTGAGGAAACACTTAGCTAGCCTAAATGAATTCAAGTCTCCAGGTCCAGATGAATTACACCCCAGAGTACTGAAGGAGATAGCAGAAGAAATTTTTGAACCCCTCTCTATAATCTTTGAAAATTCTTGGAGAACAGGAGAAGTGCCAGAAGACTGGAGAAGAGCAAATGTTGTTCCTATCTTCAAAAAGGGGAAGAAGGTGGACCCAGGTAACTATAGGCCGGTGAGTCTGACTTCTATACCAGGAAAGATCTTTGAACAAATTATTAAACAACATGTATGTCAATACCTGGATAAGAATGAAGTGATTAAACAGAGTCAGCATGGGTTTGTAACTAATAAGTCATGTCAGACTAACTTAATTTCCTTCTATGACGGTATCACTGATTGGGTGGATCAAGGAAATGCTGTAGATATAGTATATCTTGACTTCAGCAAAGCATTTGACAAAGTCTCTCATACAATCCTTATTGAAAAAATGATTAAGTATGGAATGGACAAGGCAACAGTTAGGTGGATTCATAACTGGCTCAGTGATCGGACCCAAAGAGTGGTCGTAAATGGCTGCACATCCAGTTGGAAGAATGTCTCAAGTGGGGTACCACAGGGCTCTGTCCTGGGCCCTGTATTGTTCAACATCTTTATCAACGATTTAGATGAAGGAATTGAGGGTAAACTGATTAAATTTGCTGATGACACAAAGCTAGGAGGGATAGCTAATACTAGAGAAGAGAGAGAGAGGATTCAAAAAGATTTAAATAAACTGGAGAAGTGGGCAGCAACTAACAGAATGGTTTTTAACAGGGAGAAATGCAAAGTACTACATCTGGGCAATAAAAATGGAAAAAACATATATAGAATGGGAGGAATAGGGCTAAGTGACAGCACATGTGAAAAAGACTTGGGTATACTAATAGATCACAGACTGAATATGAGTCAACAGTGTGATGCAGCAGCAAAAAAGGCAAATGCAATTCTAGGATGTATTAACAGAAGCATACAGTCTAGATCACGTGAAGTCATTATTTCCCTCTACTCCTCTTTGGTCAGACCTCATCTGGAATATTGTGTCCAGTTTTGGGCACCACATTTTAAAAAAGACATCAACAAACTGGAGCAAGTTCAGAAAAGAGCGACCAGAATGGTGACCGGTCTGCAAACCCTGTCTTATGAGGAAAGGTTGCAGGATTTGGGAATGTTTAGTTTGCAAAAGAGAAGACTGAGAGGAGACTTAATAGCTGTCTACAAATATCTAAAGGGCTGTCACATTGTAGAAGGATCAACTTTATTCTCATTTGCACAAGGAAAGACTAGAAGCAATGGGATGAAACTGAATGGGAGGAGACACAGATTAGATATTAGAAAAAACTTTTTGACAGTTAGAGTGATCAATGAGTGGAACAGGCTGCCACGAGAAGTGGCGAGTTCTCCTTCAATGGAAGTCTTCAAACAGAGGCTGGACAGACATCTGACTGGGATGATTTAGCGAATCCTGCTTTGAGCAGGGGGTTGGACCAGATGGCCCAGGAGGTCCCTTCCAACTCTACGATTCTATGATTCCAGTTCACAGGTGACTGTCAACCACGCCTACTGGAATCCCTTATACACTCAGGATTTTATATTCCAATCCTCATACATTCACTCAAGAGATCATTGAAGGAGTCTCATGTGTAACATAAAACATATATTTATGGCATTTTAGTTCTATGTAGTTTTAAAAGACAGACAAAACAGCACACTTACCAGAAAACAACATTCAACAAAGTACAGAAGACTTTACAGAATACCGGCAAAAATTCATCTTATACTGGGTTCTATTTTAGGTTAATCCAGCGGATTCCTTAATCCGACGAGAATCTCCCTCGATTCTCCCATCTAAACCATTTTAGCGTGCACACGGAGTTGCCTTCTCACACTGGCTTTGTACCCATTCTACAGAATTTTTTACAAGAACAAACCCCATTCCTATGGAGCTTCGCAACTTACGGGAGTTATTATAACTCCAATTGCATGTAAACAGCTTCCAACTTACAGGAGCCTCTCACAAACCCCAATTGGAAAAGTCCACAATCACAGTCCCCATTCAATTCCCAGAATAACATTCATACTGGATTAACAAGGTTACTGAATATAATGAAAATTATTAAATATTCTTACCTGTATTCAGATACAGACAATTCCCAGAGATCCTTAGACTATACGAAATCCGTCACTTTCCCTCAGTCCGGGATAACTGATAATGCCCCTGGTGACACCTACTGTCAAGGCGGAGGACTTACTTAAGGAGTTCCAGACTCCCCCGTGCACGGTTTACAGTACTCACCGGTGAGGGAAAGGTGTTGGATTCCTGGCCAATGCACCAAAATGTCAGTGGAGTTTCAGTCTTCCAATTAGAAATCGTCCAGACGTGAATAAGTAAGATGATTTGTTCTTTATTGATCATGCCGGCATGGAGAGAGAATGACAGTCGCACCAGATGTGAGCAGTCACATGTCTGCCTCAATACAGATTCTTAGAGTTTAAGTAGAAGAACAGAAAGGGCGTTCAAAATACAAGGTTTGCAAAATAGTACATATGTTGGAATATGCTTAACTGTCAGCAATCCTTATCTACATTACCAGAGAAGAAAAGTGATGATTCTTTATTTGTACGTTAGATTAGGAACGCCAACTAAGCATTACACCCATGTCTTCACAATACGTCAGCTGAAAAGAGCTTCTAATTCAAGAGATTTAAATGTCATACATGCAATCATATATGTATATATATATGTATATATATAGACACGCATACACGTATACACACATATACATGCACATAAAAGAAAGGACTTTATTACAATTATTATAAAAGTCTCCGCCAGTCTTAGCACTGTGCTGCAGTGGTCTTGTGGCTCCGGACTTCTCCGCCAGTCTTAGCACTGTGCTGCAGTGGTCTTGTGGCTCCAGGGGTCTCTGCCAGTCACAGCACTGGGCTGCAGTGGTCTTGTGGCTCCGGGGGGACTCTGTCAGTCTTAGCACTGGGCTGCAGTGGTCTTGTGATTCTGGGGGTCTCTGCCAGTCTTAGCACTGGGCTGCAGAGGTCTTGTAGATCAAAGGGTCTCTGTTAGTCTCAGCACTAGGCTGCAGGGGTCTTGTGGCTCCGGGGTTCTCCATCAGTCTCATCACTGGGCTGCAGTGGTCTTGTGGCTCTGGGGTCTCCACCAGCCTCAGCACTGGGCTGCAGTGGTCTTGTGGCTCTGGGGTCTCTGCCAGACTTAGTACAGGGCTGCAGGGGTCTTGTGGCTCTGGGGGTCTCTGCCAGAATCACCACTGGGCTGCAGGGGTCCTGTGGCTCCTGGGGTCTCTGCCAGTCTCAGCACTGGGCTGCAGTGGTCTCGTTGCTCCGGAATTCTCTGGCCATCTCAGCACTGGGCTGCAGGGGTCTTGTGGCTCCGGGGGTTTCAGTCAGTCTCAGCACTGGGTTGCAGTGGTCTTGTGGCTCCAGGGGTCTCCGTCAGTCTCAGCACTGGGCTGCAGGGGTCTTGTGGTTCACCTTATATTATAGCTGCAAAGTGACTAATAACCATCAGGGACCCCAAACCATCGGCCATGGAGCCAGAGGGGATTTAGCAGAGTAGTTTGGGGGACATGTAGAACCTTTTTAATCGCTTTTTATTCTGCTGTTTGTGAGGTAGGATGTAGAAAAAGATGGCAATTCTGCTAATGTTTTCTATTATGTGACTGTACGGCCCCTTCACACAACCTATCATGTTTTTCACAGATGCTACGTGTCCCCTATTTGACCTACGGTGCTGCTCTCATGTCCGTGTTTTCCCAGCAGCACAGATGACAAAGGGCCAATACAAGTCTATGGGTCCATGTAAACATGCCGTCCGTGTGCTCTACATGTGCTGTCCGTGTGCTGTAGATGTGCTGTCCATGTGCCATCCACGTGATGTACATGTACCATCCATATGCCATACATGTTCCGTCCGTGTGCTGTACATGTGCCGTCCGTGTGCTGTACATGTGCCGTCCGTGTGCTGTACATGTGCCGTCCGTGTGCTGTACATGTGCCGTCCGTGTGCTGTCTGTGTGCCATCCATGTGCCATCCATGTGCCATCCGTGTTTAACATGGAAAGTATATGAGAAGCTTTGTAATTCCATTATCCATACGGATGACCAAGATCAGAGTCTCATTACCCCGAGTAGAGAAGCTCCAGAGACAAAGACCCCGTCTGGTCCTAACACGCTGGTGGCCCGGAGTATCCAGCCACGGGGCCCGGATTCTCTCATTTGTGGCCCCAGCATTTCTTGTAGAATAAATCCCTTTCTCACACAGTCCTGTAGTAATGACTTTGTTCTCAAGTTTTGTAGGAGGGTTCGTCTGACTCCATCTTATGTTATCAGTATAAGTGCGAAAGACGAGAGACCGACGACCGCAGTTTTACCGTGTGTGTCCGGGTTTAGTTTTACAGTGTCAGTGACGCAGGGTCTGTGACCGAAGCTGGGGATATACAGGTGTAAACAGTGTACACAGGGGTCTGTTACCGAAGCTGGGGGTATACAGCGTACACAGAGGTGTCTGCGTCCAAAGCTGGGGGTATACAGGTGTATACAGCATACACAGAGGGGTCTGTGACTGAAACTGGGGGTTTACAGGTGTATACAGTGTACACAGGGGTTTGCAACCAAAGCTAGGGGTATACATGTGTATACAGTGTACACAGGAGTCTGCGACTGAAGCTGGGGATATACGGGTGTGTACAGCCTACACACAGGGGTCTGCGACCGAAGCTGGGGGTATACAGGTGTATACAGTGTACACAGGGGTCTGCGACAGAAGCTGTGGGTATACGTGTGTATACAGTGTACACAGAGGTCTGTGACCGAAGCTGGGGGTATACAGGTGTATACAGCATACACACAGGGGTCTGCAACCAAACCTGGGGGTATATGGTTGTATACAGCATACTGTTATGATTGGGTCACCGAGGAGGAGAGCAAGCCCAAGCTAAGCCACAAAAAACCAGAGGTTGGTAACTAGGCAGATTGCAGACCTCTGATCCTATCCACACAACTAGCAGTAGCCGTGGAGCGTGCCTTCGATGATCCTAGACACCTTGGAACAGCCAGAGAGCTAACTAAGCCTATAGCAAGAAAGGGGAAATCTAAACTGCCCCGAAGCAGACCCCAAAGGAATAGATAGCCCCCAAACATATGGTCAGTGAGACAAGATGAAAACACAAACACAGGCAGGAAAATAGACTGAGCAAATGATGGGGCCCACACTAACTAGACAGGACAGGAAAGGAAAGACACTGTCTGCAATCACGCAAAAAACCCTGCAAAAAAGTCCAACACATCTGATGCAAAAAATACTGAAGTCGCATGACTTCACCCACTATATCAGCACTCTGGTATATTCTGAAAGAAGAGCAAAAAGAGGCCAATCTAATAAGGGAGAAAAACAAACTGGCACAAGCAGTAACATATGGATGGAGATTCAGCACAGCCCCAGCCGGAGCTGGCTGACCCGCATAAAACTGAAATAGACAAAACCAGATCAAATGTGAACAGAATAGCAAAAGAACACTTAGCTGAACATGCAGGGACTGAGCTGGAGACTAAGACCTCAGGAGGCAGGAAAAAATCACCAGCAGGGATAGAGGGAGTTGGCTGTCTTAAATCCAGTCTGAAACCCCAGATCTCCAATCGTCGTCCTCATTATCAGGTGGCAAGCCTCTGTTAATCAGATCAGCTCCATTACCTCCAGTAACCACCAGAGGGAGCGCAGAAAGAGAACTTGCAACCCCTCTGTCAATTTGACCAGCTCAACTATGTTCAGTAGTAACCAGAGGTAGGCCAGAAAGCGAATGCACAACAGCATTCACACACGGGTCTGGAACTGAACCTGGGGGTATGCGGGTGTATACAGAGTACACAGAGGGGTCTGCAACAGAAACTGGGGGAATACAGGTGTATACAGCATACACAGAAGGGTCTCCAACTGAAGCTGGGGATATACGGGTGTATACAGCGCACACAGGGGGGTCTGCAACCAAAGCTGGGGTATATGGGTGTATACAGCATACACAGAAGGGTCTCCAACTGAAGCTGGGGATATACGGGTGTATACAGTGCACACAGAGGGGTCTGTGACCAAAGCTTGGGGTATACGGGTGTATACAGCATACACAGATGGGTCTGTGACTGAAGATGGGGTATACAGAGTACACAGATGGGTCGGCACAAATGTGGCTCCGCTCCGTACACTTCGTACACATGAGGCTCCGCTCTGTACATCTCACACACTTGCGGCTTCGCACCGTACACCTCCTACACATGCGGCTCTGCTCCGTACACCTCGTACACACGACTCCGCTCTCTACACCTCGTACACATGCGGCTCCGCTCCGTACACCTCGTACACACACGGCTCCGCTCCGTACACCTCGTACACACACGGCTCCGCTCCGTACACCTCGTACACACACGGCTCTGCTCCATACACCCTGTACAAACAGGACTCCGCTCCGTACACCTCGTACACACGGCTCCGCTCCGCACACCTCATATACACACGGCTCCGCTCCGTACACCTCGTACACACATGGCTCCGCTCCGTACACCCCGTACACACACGGCTCCGCTCCGTACACACGCGGCTCCGCTCCGTACACCTCATATACACACGGCTCTGCTCCGTACACCTCGTACACACAGGGCTCCGCTCCGTACACCTCGTACACACGCGGCTCCGCTCCGTACACCTCGTACACACACGGCTCCGCTCCGTACACCTCGTACACACACGGCTCCGCTCCGTACACCTCGTACACACACGGCTCTGCTCCATACACCCTGTACAAACAGGACTCCGCTCCGTACACCTCGTACACACGGCTCCGCTCCGCACACCTCATATACACACGGCTCCGCTCCGTACACCTCGTACACACATGGCTCCACTCCGTACACCTCGTACACACACGGCTCCGCTCCGTACACCTCGTACACACACGGCTCTGCTCCATACACCCTGTACAAACAGGACTCCGCTCCGTACACCTCGTACACACGGCTCCGCTCCGCACACCTCATATACACACGGCTCCGCTCCGTACACCTCGTACACACACGGCTCCACTCCGTACACCTCATACACACACGGCTCCGCTCTGTACACCTCATACACACATGGCTCCGCTCCGTACACCTCGTACACACGACTCCGCTCCGTACACCTCGTACACACACGGCTTCGCTCCGTACATCTCGTACACACGGCTCCGCTCCGCACACCTCATATACACACGGCTCCTCTCCGTACACCTCGTACACACGCGGCTCCGCTCCGTACACCTCGTACACATGCGGCTCCGCTCCGTACACCTCGTACACACACGGCTCTGCTACGTACACCTCGTACACACGCGGCTCCGCTCCGTACACCTCGTACACACAGGGCTCCGCTCCGTACACCTCGTACACACACGGCTCCGCTCCGTACACCTCGTACACACACGGCTCCGCTCCGTACACCTCGTACACCTCGTACACATGCAGCTCTGCTACATCCACCCTGTAAACCCCTCCTGACCCCACACATAAACTTCCCCTCATCCAGCACCATGACAACCAGCACAGCAGAGTCCTGCACACACTGAGGCCCCTGATCATGTGACCCCTGACTCCTCCCCTCCTGTGACCTCATCACAGGTCCTGTGCACAGAGCAGCTGTAGAAATCTCCGGCCTCGGGGGTCTCACCAGACTTCGCTCTTTTCTTGCAGGGGCCACAGTGGATTTCATCCTGGATCCATAGAGCTGAACAGAGGAGCGATGTTCCTTCACTCTGATGGGAATTGATGGTGACGTTTGTCCAATGTCCACGTTACCGAGGAAATCCCCCCAGGACTGCAGCCGGTAAAGACCCCGATATCCACAGGTGTCCCCTCTAATTGGGGGAAAGGGATAGAAAAGCCTCTTATCCCGAGGGGAAACCCTGTACATGGAGACATCGGCCTCAGATCTCTTCTGTCCTGTTCTTCCAGAAAAGCCTCAAACTTCTGTGTGTGACTCAGAGCTGAGATCTAACGTGAGAGAAGATTCCAGTGCGGGGAAGACGGGAAACCTTCATATAGACGGCCGGTGGGGATGGAGGCAGTGACCGACTCTGGCCACATCTGTCTCTAGAGCCGCAGTAGAAGATGAAGATGTCGTCCTCATCATGAAGGAGTTATTTCTCATGTCGCGTGTAATGAATCTCTCCTGCAGTATTGCTAATGCCGATTCCAGTGTCGGTAATGAGACGAGAATTAGCGTTATGGAAGATGAGTCTATGAGGAACTTGTTCAGCTGCCGACTCCGAGGAGGAAACTGCTTGTTGTCTGTGGCCTAAATATATAGGTTTTATTAGTAGATGTCAGGGAAGAAAACTAAACCCTGTAAGATAATAAATCTCCTCATATGTTTCCCTTATTATCTCCAGTAATTGTATTATTACACAGGATTCTTATGATGTTACATCGGATCATCTTCTTCTCATTCAGGTCTCTACAATATCGGATCCTCTCAGTGAAGATCTTCTACAGAAGAAAATTTTCCTGATTTACCCATCAAGGATGGATATGGACAGAGACAAGATGGCGGAGAGGATGTTACACCTCACCCTAGAGATCCTCTTCCGTCTCACTGGAGAGGTGAGAGATTCTGATGACGTCACATTACATCATTCTTATCTATGGGAATAACAGATGGACAGAACTGGAGAGGTGAGGACTCTGGAAATGTCTGGAGTGAGATTTATTAATGTGTCTCTCCATAACCAGGATTACACAGTGGTGAAGAAGACCTCCAGTGATCGCTGTCAGGACCCTGTGTCTGAGGGATGGGGAAGACCCCTGAGCCCAATCACCGGGCCTCCACCTCACCCCCTGATCCATGAGGACATCAATGACCAGAAGATCCTAGAACTCATCTACAAGATGATTGAGCTGCTGACTGGAGAGGTGACACTGCTGGGAATGCTGGGACATTATACAGTAACACTATGAAGGGATCGGGGGGATGATGGTATCATTGTATGTGTCAGGTTCCTATAAGGTGTCAGGATGTCGCTGTCTATTTCTCCATGGAGGAGTGGGAGTATTTAGAAGGACACAGAGATCTGTACAAGGACGTCATAATGGAGGTT
This sequence comes from Dendrobates tinctorius, assembly GCF_039654945.1. NCBI lineage: Eukaryota > Metazoa > Chordata > Amphibia > Anura > Dendrobatidae > Dendrobates > Dendrobates tinctorius. The sequence continues at coordinate 1,630,535 of NW_027362061.1, read as the reverse complement.
CCCCAGCCCCTCACATCTCCAGGTAATAGACAGGACTAAATACACACGGCCTATAATTATCTGTATGTAGAGAATGAATTCACTCCCTGTATGTGTTTCCTCCAGATCTATCCAGTAAGAGGACAACACCAGAGAGATGTCCCCGTCCTCTTCTTCCACAGGACTGTAAACAAGAAGATCCCAGTGCTCCTCAGGATCATCAGGTAGATGGAGAGAAGGTGTCAGGAGATCTCCCCTATGATGTGTAGACGGCTGTGAAGGTCTTGTGTTCAGTCTTGTTTTATCCACCAGTATTATATGTTTTATACTTGTGTAATGAGAGCGGTGGAGATGGCAGGATTAGAGCTGATCATAGATGGGACTTCTCCATCTGTCAGAGACTTTTACTGTTAGCAGCGGATTAATCAGCGTAACATCCAGAGTCAGCAACACAGAATGTAGATTTATTCATATCCAGGTTGAACAGCTTACAGCATGAAATGTGATCAGTCTGGTATCTGCTGTGGCTTGCAGCATGGGAGCATTACAACAACAAGAAGGGAAGAGAAGGAGGGGGCATCCTGTCTGTTTTTTTTTTGTCACTGAACTTTGTTAACAATCTCACAATATGTACAATATATAAAACAGTACAGTAGTTGTTGTTGCAATACATACAGATCAATATGCATTATTCCATCACCCCCACTCAACAACTACTTATCCTCTTAGTCCCAGTGTGGTCCTCAATTCTTGGAACCTGGCTCGTGGCAATGGCTTTGTCATAATGTCAGCTGCCATCTTATCAGTTTCACAATAGACGAACTGAATTATGCCACGATCTATCAAATCACGTAAATGATGATGTCTGACGTCAATGTGCTTGGTTCTAGCACTGATCTTTTCACTGCATGCAAGTTTAATGCATCCTTGGTTGTCCTCATAAATCACCGTCGGCTGAGTTGACGGTGTGTCAAGATCATCCTTCAATTGTCTTAGCCAAATGACCTCCTGGCTTGCATAGGCTGCGGACACATACTCCGCTTCTGTAGATGACAAGGCAACAGACACTTGTTTCCTACTAGACCAGGAGATTAAACTTTCTCCAACTTTAAACAAGTATCCGCTTGTGGATTTACGATCATGCGAATCACCAGCCCAATCTGCATCTACATAGCCGGTGAGTTCTAGATCTCCCGTTGCAGACAGCTTTAAATTTACATCTTGCGTTTCTTTTAAATATCGGAGAAGTCTCTTAACAGCATTCCAGTCTCTTTGGCGTGGTTTTTCCACATATCTACAAAGGATTCCAACTGTTGTTGTGATATCCGGTCGAGTCATAGTTGATATGTATAGAAGTGCCCCCACTGCCTGACGATATTTCTCATTGTTTGGCAAAAGGTCATCTTCTCCTTCCAGCTTCAGGTAGGATGGTTCCATTGGGGTTGATATACCTTTGGCTTCTGACATTCCAAACTGATTCAGAATTTAATTAATTTTTGCACTTTGGTTTAGAAGAAAACTTCCATCTTCCTCTCTCTGAATTTGGATTCCTAGATAATATGTCACATTTCCAAGGTCTTTCGTTTCAAAATGCTGGTTCAGAATTTCAGCCATTTTTCCAATTTCTGCATCTTCCTGATGAACTACAATCACATCGTCCACATATAAGAGAATATACATCCACTTTCCATCTGTATATTTTGCGTATAAGCATGGATCCGCTTGACCTCTTTTAAAACCTTCTTCCAACAAGACCTTATTCATCTTGGTATTCCATGCTCTTGCTGATTGCTTAAGACCATAAAGGGATTTTTGTAGTTTGCAAACAAGATTCTCTTCACCCCCTTTTACATAACCTTCAGGTTGAGTCATGTATAAGTCCTCCTCAATGTCACCATTTAAAAAGGCAGTTTTTATATCCAAATGTCTGACATTCATCTTTTGTACAGCAGCTACAGCTAACAAAGCTCTGAACGTGGTCTGTTTAGTGACTGGAGCAATCGTAGCATCGTAATCTTCGCCATACTTTTGAGAATATCCTTTTGCCACCAGCCTTGCTTTAAATATGTGGACTTTACCTTCAGAGTCATATTTGGTTTTGAAGACCCACTTGCACTTGATTGCCTTTTTGCCCTGTGGCAGCTTGATGAGTTTCCAAGTTTGAAGTTGATGAAGCGATTTGATTTCCTCATTAGCAGCATTGATCCACTTTGTTCTTTCATGGACAGGTAGTTCTTGCATTTCATCCCATGACTGCGACTCTGATTCAGGTAGTGTCTTGACTATGTAGGATAGACGTTTAGCTGGTACGCCTCTGTTTGATCTTGACGATCTCCTGATTTCACATTCACCTGATTTTTCTGTTGTTCCTTCAGTGGTTGAAGAATGCAGCTAGACCTCTACATCCTCCTTGTTATTGTCTTGTAATTGTGACTTCAGCTGGACTACTGGCGTGATGTCACAAAACTTGGGGAACACAAAGTTCTCATCAATCACTACATCTCTACTTATTGTGACCTTGTTTGTTTCTGGGTGTAGAATCCTATAACCTTTCTGGGTTTCACTGTAGCCTACCAGGATCCCTTCTTTAGCGTGAGATTCCCACTTAGTTCGCCTTTCTTTGGGAATATGTACAAGCGCTTTACTTCTGAATATTCTTATATGATGTAGTTTTGGCTTTCTGCTGTTCCATTGCTCAAACGGAGTTTTCTCTGTAGCTTTACATGGTAGTCTGTTCTGAAGATAGCAAGCTGTCATGATTGCTTCACCCCAATATGCTGTGGGCAGATTTGCATCAAACAACATACTTCTTCCACTTTCACAGAGTGTTCGGTTCCTTCTTTCCGCGACACCATTTTGCTCAGGATTGTACGGTACAGTGGTCTGAAATAGGATTCCATTTTTCTTTAAAATGCTCTGTATCTCATTACTTGCGTATTCAGTCCCATTATCTGCACGTAGAATCTTTGGCATTCTCCCAAATTTATTATATACCTCAGCTAGATATACTTCAAGTTTCTCTGGAACTTCTTTCTTGCTGTGAAGCAGATGGACAACTGTATATCTTGAATGATCATCAATAAATGTGAGAAAATATCTCTTCTTCCCAGGAGTCTGAGTGCTCATTGGACCACAGACATCTGTATGTATTAAACCTAGTGTCTGTTCTGTTCTAGTAGTACTTCTCTTAAGAAAAGCTTTTCTAGACATTTTCCCTTTGATGCAGCTAGTACATTTCATTATCTGGTTACATAGATCAATTGTAATGTCCTCAGCTAGTTGCTTTTGAACTAACTTCCTTATTGCTTCTGGGTCTCTGTGTGCTAGGCGCCTATGCCATACACGAATGCAGTTATTGTGCCTTTCTTCCTGAGCAGTGTACACACACTCTTTGCATATAAGCTGGTAAAGTTCATTTGTGATTTTTCCTTCTGCTAGTGTGTGGCCCTCTTTTGAGATGATGCAGCTATCATGCTTAAATGTAACTTCATTTCCTTTTTTTGTGAGTTTCTTCACAGATAGTAAATTACTCTCAAGACTAGGCACATAGAGCACATCTTTTACTGGGATCTTCTTGCTTTGTGTTGGTGAGATTTGACAATCGATATAACCATCTCCTATACCTTGTGACGTCATGTACTAACCATTAGCCATAATCACTTTCTCTGACTTACTTTGGTTAAGCTTAGAAAAGACATCCCTGTTATTAGTCATGTGACTAGTTGCTCCAGAGTCTATACACCATGCATGCTTTGATGTATTTACACTGACCGTAAATGCAGTTTCAGTATTCACAGAATCATTTTCTGCAGACACAGCACTTTTAACCTTTTGAAGACTGCTTTGCTTTTTCAGCTGATTCATTCTAGCTTTCCAGACTCTGCAGTCGGCTTTCAAATGTCCTGATTTCTTGCAAACAAAACATTCACGTGTTTCTTTTAGTTACTTTCTGTTATCATTTAGATTTTGTGTCTGTAAAGCAGATTCTGCATCGCATGTCCTCCTGTTTACACCTTCCGCTTTCCACTTATATTCCTCTATGAGCTTCCCTCTGACATGCTCCAATGTAAGCTCATCATCTGGGCGCGCATCTAGTGTGGTTACAAGCGTGTCATAGTTTTCTGGAAGACCACTAAGCAGTAATGCGGCTACATGAAAGTCCTTCAAATCTTCCCCAATGCCTCTCAGGCGTTCTACAATCTCTAGAATGCTTGTTATGTAGTCCTGCATATCCTGGCCATTCTGTGGTTTAGACTGGTACAATTTTCTCATGAGATAAAGTTTATTGCTTAAATTTATCCTCTCATGCACCTTTTGCAGCTGCTCCCACATTTCTCTTGCAGTTTCACTTTTACACACATGCACAATCTGATCATCATCTATACTGAGTGTTATGGTACTTTGTGCTTTCTGATCCATCTCTATCCACTCCTGTGATACTGGGTCAGGTTTAGGCTCCTGTGTGTATTTCCACGCACCTTCTCTTATCAGCAGCATTTTCACTTTGAATTTCCAGGATTGATAATTCTGGTTAGTGAGACTTGGTACTGTAAACTTCATGGAGTTGCTGCTGCTGGTGGCCATCTTTGCTGTCTCCCTTTCTTTTCTTTTCTCTGTGCTCTGGGGATCTGGGACTCTAGGACTCTGAGCCCATAACCTGTTAGCAGCGGATTAATCAGTGTAACATCCAGAGTCAGCAACACAGAATGTAGATTTATTCCTATCCAGGTTGAACAGCTTACAGCATGAAATGTGATCAGTCTGGTATCTGCTGTGGCTTGCAGCATGGGAGCATTACAACAAGAAGGGAAGAGAAGGAGGGGGCATCCAGTCTGTTTTTTTTTTTTTTTGTCACTGAACTTTGTTAACAATCTCACAATATGCACAATATATCAAACAGTACAGTAGTAGTTGTTGCAATACATACAGATCAATATGCATTATTCCAACACTTACAATATTTGTTTCAGGGTGAAGATCTGAGCCATATTAATACTACAGAGACATATGTGAGGGGTGATGAGTGGTGTAAAGAGGAGATTCCCACATATGACTACCCAGGTGAGTAGTAACCACTGAATGCAGAGAAGTCACAGATTCCTCTCAGTCACCGGCTGTGGCTGCTTTATCGGTGGTGTAGTCCGGCCGTATTACCATGATCACCATTTTGCCTCTAGACCACAACATTCTCCTCCACCTAAAACTGTTCAAATGACTTTGGGCATTGAAAGCCCTTTTCTATAGAACTTACGGCCAGGAGGATCCACCTACCCCCTGGGATTAGGAGACGCTGATCGTTACCTTCCCAGATCTGTAAACTACAAAGCCAAATGACAGCGTATGTAGAATGTGCTGACAGGTTAGAAAATCACTTGAAGAAAAATCTTATGCTGGGCCTGTAAGAGAAAGCGGAGGGTAATGATGCTGTTGGCTTCCTAGATCCCTGAGATCTTATCGGATGAATATTCTCTCCCTTCTGTGCTGCTGAATGTCTCATGGTTCCTACAAGACCAGGTCCAGTCTTTCTGGCCAAACTTCCCTTTTTTACAACAGTAAATGTGCAGTGAGGCCAAGTGTGAATTTCTGTACAATAACAGCAGAGTTTCCCTTTATCCTGACTTTTCAATTTGTATTAAAATTACCGTATTTTTTGGACTGTGTGATGCAGTTTTCCTTCAAAAATGTGGAGAAAAATAGGGGGTGCGTCTTATAGTCCAGATGTACCTGCTTTGGATGTGGTGGGGGTGGAGGAACGGCATCCGCGGAGCAGCGGGTCACAGGAGGCTGAAGCTGGTGGCTGCGGCTAACTCCTGTTCCCGCTGCTAAAGAGAAATAAATATTCACTGCATTCCACGCCCATGGGCTTGGAGGGCAATGAATATTCATTTCTCTTTAATAATAGTATCTTGATATGATTAGCCCCCTACCCTGGTCCTGGTATGCAGGGCCCCATCCTTATAATTGGCCCCCACCTCCATCCCCATCCTGGTATGCATGGCCCCATCAGTAAACATTTAAAAACAATGTGACGAGCGTCAGCTTACGCTGAGTCGTTTCTTCTTTGAATGAGTGGACCCTTTGGGCCGTGGCACCCACCCACCTAGGGCGAGCTGACCTATTGAGAACCCACCCCTATACAGGGAGTGTCAGGGGCAAGACCAGGGGGGTGAGCCACCACGGCAGCTGGACCAGATGGCCGGCTCAGGGAAACAAGACAAGGCGAGACGAGATGTTAGTTCAAAGAAACTTCATTTACGGAAGGCTTCAGGGATAACATCAGGTACAAACATAACCAGAACAGGGACAAGATAGCAGGGTGCATGCAAGGGCACGCCAAGGTCCAAGCATGGTACGTGCAGATGGTAGGCGGAGGCACGATGGCATCAGACTCCGGACAGCAAGCGAAGATCAACCGGGACATCAGGTTCTGAAGCTCTGTAGGCAATCATCAGGATCTGGACATCCGAAAGTCAGCCAGGGTTCCATGCAAGGAAACAAGACAGGGTTAACGACATGATGCGTGTCAGCGGACATGCCAGGTTCGGGTTCACAGGACGGAAGCCTGCGCAGGCCAAGGGGCATGCCAAGGACAGGTACAGGGAAGGTGGCTTGCGCGTGCAGAGAACGCGCCAGGGAGAGACAGGGTACGGTGGCATCGGAATCCGGGTGCTGGCATCGACCGACAGGATCCAGTAATCAGGCCGCGGACATCAGCTCCGGACATCAGGCCACAGTCATCTAGGTCCGGACCTCTGGCAGCGGTCGGCAGGTTACAGAATCCAGCAGGCAAGACAAGGTTCAGAGCAGAGCAAAGTAAGCAAAAGAGTTGTTCAAGAGTAGCACGAAAAGGCACAGTGCGAGAACCAGCGTGAGTGCAAGGGAGCATGGAAACCACGACTGGGGCACCGGCAGGTGGTACCGACGATGGCATAAGCAGGCGGGCACGACTAGAGGCGGCACCGCTGCAGCCACGCAGCCGGAAACCACTATAGCACTGGACGGGGCACGGCTGAGGCACACCAGACGGGCACAGGCGACCAGGCACGTGCACGGAGGCACGGAGCCACATAGCAGGGCTAGGCAAAGGTACAGGACAGACGCGTGCGATACCGCACGGCAAAGCCTAGTACGAAAAGTTCAAGAGCGCACGAATCATCAGAGCCAACGTATAAGGAAAGAGTCAGAGTCCTGCGCATGCAGAGGGCATTCCAGGGGCAAGGTGCAAGACGAGGCCTGTGCGTACCGAGGGGCACGCCAGGGACAGGGCACAGAGCGGAGACCTGCACTTGTAGACAGACACGTCAGGGACAGGGACAGAGTCTAGCAGCGGAGCGTAGGCCGAAGCCCAGAGCCGGGCCAAGGGAGAACCTTGGGACTAGACAGGGAACAGAGCGGAGACCTGCACGTGTAGAGAGACACGTCAGGGACAGGGTACAGAGACAGAGGCCTGCACGTTTAAGAAGACACATCAGGGACAAGGTACAGAGACTGAGGCCTGCACGTGTAGGGAGACACGTCAGGGACAGGGTACAGAGACGGAGGCCTGCACGTGTAAGGAGACACGTCAGGGACAGGGTACAGAGACTGAGGCCTGCACGTGTAGGAAGACACGTCAGGGACAGGGTACAGAGAAGGGTGTTGTGAGTTAATTTTCCCCTTCACCGTTGATGTCTGATGAACTCCCTCTGCTGGTGAAGAGAGGTAGTGAAATTGATTGGGTTGAGAAGAACCTGTCATCTGAACAGGTGGAGCCTGATTGGACACCTGGAATCACTGAGTGGATATAAGGCAGCCGACGCCCTACAGGGGTGCTGGTGATCCTTTCTGCTCTGAGCTCTTGCAGCCAGTTAGTCCTGTCTACTGAAAGATAAGTTTTTGCTCTCTTATTTTTCCATGAGATTTTGTCTGTTTGCTTCGTGTTTTGTGTTCAGCCTGCCTTTGTTGGGACGGGCTGAGCTCCATTTTTGTCTCTGATCAGTTTATCTCTTTGCTCTGTTTTCAGAATATACCTGAGTGCTGATATAGTGATTTTGAAGTCTAGCGACTTCAGGGCCTTTTTCCCTATCAGACGGTTGGGACATTTTTTGTAGGGTTTTTTGCGGATTGCAGCCAGCATCTTTTCTGTCCTTTCCTATTTAGTTAGTTGGGCCCCATCGTTTGCTCAACCTGTCTTTCTGTCTGTGTTTGTGTTTTCATCTGCTTTTCACCGACAATACATGTTGGGGGCTGTCTATTGCTTTGGGGTCTGCTCTGGGCAGTTTAGATTTCCCCTTTCTTTCTTTAGGCTTATATAGTTCTCCGGCTGTGAACGAGGGGTCTAGGGCACCGTAGGAACCCCCCACGGCTACTGTTAGTTGTGGTGAATAGGATCAGGGGTCTGCAATCCGATAGCTACCAACCTCTCCGGTTTTCTGGACTTAGCTTGTATTTTTGTTTTTTCCTCCTTCGGTGACTCATTCATAACAGAAGGGTACCTGAAGCCACAAAGCAAAGCGAGACAGGAAACATGGAAAGAAACACGGAACAAGATCAGAGCAAACAAGGACTACAAAGCAAAGCAGGGCAAAGACAAAACATGGCACAAAGGACAAACACTAGACAAGGCACGAGACAAGAGGCAGAATATGAGCACGGAGTGTGTGCAGAGACGCACTACAGAGCAAGGTGCAAGGGCACAGAATAGAGGGAGCAACCCCACAGACCAAGCAGCCATGCAGAGAAGCAACACAATGCTCAGGCCCTGAGCATAGGAAGCAGCGGTCTGATATAGGGCAAAAGCACCTCCACTTCCGGGTCAGGACCAGAGAAGAACTTCCAGTTCAGCTCCTCTAGGATCACAGAGCGTGGTCACATGATCAGGGCTTCAGACCTGCAGAGACGATTGCAGAACCAGACGGTGCAGGATCCTAGGAAAGGTCACATGATCAGGGTTTCTAGACATGCAGAGACGATTGCAGAACCAGACAGTGCAGGATCCTAGGAAAGGTCACATGATCAGGGTTTCACACATGCAGAAACGATTGCAGAACCAGACAGTGCAGGATCCTAGGAAAGGTCACATGATGAGGGTTTCTAGACATGACGAGATGATCACAGAAGGCAGAGCAGAAACCCAGGCATCCTGCAGCTCAGCAGTCACGAGGTGACCCAGCAGTCATGCAGCTCAGCAGTCACGAGGTAAGCAGGATAGCAGACACGAGATGCGCGTGCACACTGCTCCAGCGGTTCTTGAGGCAAAACAGACATGGCAGACATAACAGACATGGCGGACATGACAAACAAACCATTACACTTACCTACCCTGCGCTCCCTCACAGCGCCCTGTGTTGTGAATTCGCTTTCTGGCCTCCCTCTGGTTACTACTGAAGGTAGTGGAACTGACAGAGGGGTTGCGAGTTCTCTTTCTGGGCTCCCTCTGGTGGTTACTGGAGGTAATGGAGCTGATCTGATTAACAGAGGCTTGCCACCTGATAATGAGGACGACGATTGGAGATCTGGGGTTTCAGACTGGGATTTAAGACAGCCGACTCCCTCTATCCCTGTTGGTGGTTTTCTTCCTGCCTCCTGAGGTTTTAGTTTCCAGCTCAGTCCCTGCATGTTCAACTAAGTGTTCATTTGCTATTCTGTTTAAATTTGATCTGGTTTTGTCTATCTCAGTTTTGTGTGGTCAGCCTGCTCCGGCTGGGGCTGTGCTGAATCTCCATCCATATGTTACTGCTTGTGCCAGTTTGTTTTTGTCCCTTATTAGATTGGCCTCTTTTTGCTCTGCTTACAGAATATACCAGAGTGCTGATATAGTGGGTGAAGTCATGCGACTTCAGTATTTTTTGCATCAGACGTGTTGGACTTTTTTTGCAGTGTTTTTTGCGTGATTGCAGACAGTGTCTTTCCTTTCCTGTCTAGTCAATGTGGGCCCCATCATTTGCTCAGTCTATTTTCCTGCCTGTGTTTGTGCTTTCATCTTGTTTCACCGTCAATACTTGTGTAGGGGCTGTCTATTCCTTTGGGGTCTGCTCTGGGGCAGTTTAGATTTCCCCTTTCTTGCTTTAGGCTTAGTTAGCTCTCTGGCTGTGCCGAGGCATCTAGGATCACCATAGGCACGCTCCACGGCTACTGCTAGTTGTGTGGATAGGATCAGGGGTCTGTAATCCGCTTAGTTACCAACCTCTCTGGTTTTCAGTAGCTTAGCTTGGGCTTGCTCTCCTCCTTGATGACCCAATCATAACAGCCCTGCTCCGGTGCCAGCAACTGCTATATGCTTGTAAGCAGTGGATGGCAGGGATGTCATGTGCTGCTCACAAGCAGAGCACAGCTGTCAGGACTGTGCACGCAAAGGGCAGTGAGTATTCATTGCTCTTCAGTAGCGCGCAGTGTCAGCCACCGGCTTCCTGCTGCTACAGCAGTCACGTGTGCCGCCACTTAAGAGAAATGAATATTCATGAATATTCACTGTTCTCAGCACTGCTTACAAGCATAATGCAGTTGCTAGCAACGGAGCAGGATGCTATGAGGGAACGCCGGGTAGGTAAGTGTAATGGTTTACTTTTTTAATGTTTTCTGATGGGGGCCATGCATACCAGGATAGCAATGGGGGTGGAGGCCACTTATAAGGATGGGGCCTTGCATACCAGGACGAGATGGGGCCCTGCACACCAGGACAAGATGAGGCCCTGCATACCAGGATGAGATGGGGTGCCTGCATACCAAGACGAAATGGGGCCATGCATACCAGGACGACATGGGACCATGCATACCAGGATAAGGATGGGGCCATGCATACCAGGATAGGGATGATGGGACCCTGCATACAAGGATAGGGATGGGAGCATGCATACTAGGACAAGATGGGGGCCCTGCATACCAGGATAGGGATGGGACCATGCATAAGGGAACAAGATGGGGGCCCTGCATAACAGGGTACGGATGGGACTATGCATACTAGGACCAGATGGGGGCCCTGCATACCAGGACGAGATGGGGTCCCTGCATACCAGGATAGGTATGGGACCATGCATACCAGAATAGGGATGATGCGGCATGCATACCAGGATAAGGATGGGGCCATGCATACCAGGATAGGGATGACGGCGCCATGCATACCAGGATAGGGATGAGATGCCATGCATACTAGGATGAGATAGGGGACCCTGCATACCAGGATAGGGATGGGACCATGCATACTAGGATGAGATGGGGTCCCTGCTTACCAGTATGGGGATGGGGCCATGCATGCCAGGATAGGGATGAGGGATCAATGCATACCAGGATAGCGATGGGGCCTTGCATAACAGGATAGGGATGAGGGATCCATGCATACCAGGATAGGGATAGGGCCATGCATACCAGGGTAGGGATAAGGGGGCCATGCATACCAGGATATGGATGAGGGGGCCATGTGTATAAGAATGGGGATGAGGGGACCATATATATCAGGATAGGGGATATTAAGTACAGAATTGACCACATTTTTTGCTTCAATTTTTTTTCCTAATTTCTTCCTCTAAAACCTAGGTGTGTCTTATGGTCAAAAAAATACGGTAATTTCAAGGAGGATTGTAATAAACTACAGGTAAAACATTACACCTGGTTTTCTATCAGACTGAACTGTCATTGTCTTGGTAAATAATTAAAGTTTTTTTACATAGCTTGCCATTTTTATGGACAGTTTAAGTAAAAATGTTCAAAAATATAAAACTCAAGGAAATTTTATTAAAAAATAATTGTTTTTTAATCTTAGCAGATGACTGTACCAGGAGATCAGATGGACAGCTGACATCTTCAATTTTTCAATCTGATGATCTTGAGATCCTACAAGATACAACTGAAGTGATTGCTATTACTCCAGATATATCATCATCCATTCACAGCAAAGATCTGTCATCTGATCCTATGAAACAGGTCCCATCTTCTGATTCATTACTGACTACTAAGGAAAATCAAAGTCACAAAAGAGGCATTAAAAAACAAACTGCTCCTAAAGCAAAGAAGTCATTTTCATGTTCAGAATGTGGGAAATGTTTTACATGGAAATCACATTTTGTTACTCACCAGAGAACTCACACAGGGGAGAAGCCTTTTTCATGTTCAGAATGTGGGAAATCTTTTAACAATAAATCAGATTGTGTTAATCACCAGAGAATCCACACAGTAGAGAAGCCTTTTTCATGTTTAGAATGTGGGAAATGTTTTGCACTGAAATCAAATTTTGTTACCCACAAGAGAACTCACACAGGGGAGAAACCTTTTTCATGTTCAGATTGTGGGAAATATTTTAGCCTGAAAGGGAATCTTGTTAAGCACCAAAGAACTCACACAGGGGAGAAGCCTTTTTCATGTTCAGAATGTGGGAAATATTTTAGCAATAAATCAGATTGTGTTAAGCACCAGAGAACTCACACAGGGGAAAAACCTTTTTCATGTTCAGAATGTGAGAAATGTTTTGCACATAAATCACATTTTGTTATCCACCAAAGAACTCACACAGGGGAGAAGCCTTTTTCCTGTTCAGAATGTGGGAAATGTTTTGCACAGAATTCACAATTTATTACCCACAAGAGAACTCACACAGGGGAGAAGCCTTTTTCATGTTCAGAATGTGGGAAATGTTTTAACAATAATTCAGATTATGTTAAGCACCAGAGAACTCACACAGGGGAGAAACTTTTTTCATGTTCAGAATGTGGGAAATGTTTTGCACATAAATCACATTTTGTTGTCCACCAAAGATCTCACACAGGGGAGAAGCCTTTTTCCTGTTCAGAATGTGGGAAATGTTTTAACAATAAATCAGATTGTGTTAATCACCAGAGAATCCACACAAGGGAGAAGACTTTTTCCTGTTCAGAATGTGGAAAATGTTTTAACAATAAATCATATTGTGTTAAGCACCAGGGAACTCACACAGGGGAGAAACCTTTTTCATGTTCAGAATGTGGGAAATGTTTTGCACATAAATCACATTTTGTTATCCACCAAAGAACTCACACAGGGGAGAAGCCTTTTTCCTGTTCAGAATGTGGGAAATGTTTTAACAATAAATCAGATTGTGTTAAGCACCAGAGAATCCACACAGGAGAGAAGCCTTTTTCATGTTCAGAATGTGGGAAATGTTTTGCACATAAATCACATTTTGTTATCCACCAAATAACTCACACAGGGGAGAAGCCTTTTTCCTGTTCAGAATGTGGGAAATATTTTAACAACAAATCAAATTGTGTTAAGCACCAGAGAACTCACACAGGGGAGAAGCCTTTTTCATGTTAATGTGGGAAATATTTTAACCAGAAAGCGCTTCTTGATCCCAATCAGAGCAGTCGCACAGAGGAGAAGCTTTTACATTTTCTCAATGTGGGAAATATTTTACTTGGAAATTAACTGTTAATAAACATCAAAGATGTCATATAGGGGAGAACACTTTTTTATGTTCATAATGTTGGAATAGTTTTAACCAAAATTAAATCTTAAATGCGGTGTCTCTTGTCATTCCTCATGTTTGCTGACAAAAGGATAAAACTAAACCTTATTAAAGGGAACCTGTCACCCTCCAGGGCGTCTTTAACTAAAAGCCACCTTCAGCAGAACTAAGGCTGCATTCTGTGAAGGTGGCTCTTCTGTTCTGATAATAATAATTTTATTTCTATAGCGCCAACATATTCCGCAGCACTTTACATTTCAGAGGGGACTTGTACAGACAATAGACATTACAGCATAACAATAATCATATAGATCATAGCATGTACCAAGAGGAATGAGGGCCCTGCTCGCAAGCTTACAATCTATGAGGAAAAAAGGTAGACTGTTATGAATGGGTCACCGAGGAGGATGGCAGGAACAGGCTAAGTCACCAGAAAACCAGAGAAGTTGGTAACTAAGCGGATTGCAGACCCCTGATCCTATCCACACAACTAACAGTAGCTGTGGAACGTACCTATGATGCCCTAGACGCCTCGGCACAGCCAGGGAGCTAAATAAGCCTAAAGCAAGCCTAAATCTAAACTGTCCCGGAGCAGACCCCAAAAGGAATAGATAGCCCCCAAACATATATTGTCGGTGAGACAAGATGAAACACAAACGCAGGCAGAAAAATAGACTGAGCAAATGATGGGGCCTAAACTGACTAGACAGGACAGGAAAGAAAAGATACTGTCTTCAAGTAAGCAAAAACCCTGAAAAATCCAACACGTCTGATGTACAAAAAAACACTGAAGTCACACGACTTTGCCCCCACTATATGAGCGCTCCGGTATGAACTGGAAGCAAAGCAAAAGAGACCAATATAACAGGGGACTGAACAAACTGACACAGGCTGTAACATATGGAGCGGTGGTCCAGCACGGCCCTCAGAGGAACAAGCTGAACCCACACAACAAGCAGAGAGAGAGAAAACCAGATCAGATGCAAAGGATTAGCAAATGCACAACTTAGCTGAACAATGCAGGATCAGGGCAGGAGACATCAGACCTTAATGCACAGGAAAGCTATCACCAGCAGGGATTGAAGGAAGTCTGCAGACTTAAATACTCCAATCAGTAACCCCAGATCGTCATCATCATCATCAGGTGGCAGACCTCTGTCAATCTGGCCAGCTCCACTTCCTCCAGTAACCATCGGAGGGAGCAGGGGGAGCTTCGGCTCAGAAGTCTCAGCCAGGGAATTCACAACAGTAGACTCAAAAGTTGGGTGGTAACAGTTGCCTTCATTGTTCGGACCAACCATAATGTTAAGTTTGTAACAGTACAGACACAGAGGGCTAATAGATGCATAAAGCATATGGGAACATGATGCAGGAAACCTGGTTGTGGTAAAACTTTTGACTGTGCCACATGGAATAGTTAGGTTAATGTGTTGAGGCAGTAGGCCAGTCTGAATAAATGTGTTTTCAGAGCACGCTTAAAATTGTAGGGATTGGGGACTAATCATATTGACCTGGGAAGTGCATTCCAAAGAATTGGCGCAGCATGTGTATAGTCTTGGAGATGGGAGTGGGAGGTTCTGATTATTCAGGATGCTAACCTCAGGTCATCAGCAGAACAGAGGGCATGGGTAGGGTGGTAGACTTAGACGAGGGAGATGTAGGGTGATGCTGAGCCGTGGAGTGCTTTGTGCGTGAGGGTAATAAGTTTGTACTGGTTTCTGGAGTGGATGGGTAACCAGTGTAAGGGATGGCACAAGGTAGAGGCGTTGGTGTAACGATTGGCGAGGAATATGATCCTGACTGAGCATTCAAGACAGATTGGAGGGAGGAGAGTTTGGTAAGAGGGAGACCAATTAGAAGAGATTCACAATAGTCCAGATGATAATGAACAAGAGAAACAATAAGAGTTTTTGCGGAGTCAAAAGTAAGAAAAGGTCGAATTCTAGAAATGTTTTTGAGGTGCAGATAACAAGAGCGAGCCAGTGATCGAATGTGGTGGGCGAATGAAAGCTCGGAGTCAAGTATGACCCCAAGACAGCGGGCATGTTGCTGCGGAGTAATAGTGGAACCACACACAGAAATGGCAATGTCGGGCATAGGTGCATTAGTAGAGGGAGGAAACACAAGGAGTTCAGTCTTTGACAGGTTCAGTTTCAGATATAGTGAGGACATGATGCTAGACACAGCGTTTCAACAATCGCTGGTGGTTTCTAAAAAGGCAGGTGTGATGTCAGGAGAACAAGCGTATAATTGAGTGTCATCAGCATAGAGATTGGTACTGGAAACCAAATCTACTGATTGTTTGACCAATAGGGGCAGTCTACAAAGAGAAGAGGAGGGGACCTAGAACCGATCCTTGAGGAACCCCAACAGTAAGTGGAAGATGTGGGAAGGAGGAGCCAGCAAAAGATACAGTAAAGGAGCGGTCAGAGAGATAGGAGGAGAACCAGGAGAGAATGGTGTCCTTGATGCCGATGGAGTGGAGCATAGTGAGGAGGAGCTGATGATCCACAGTGTCGAATGCTGCAGAGATCCAAGAGAATTAGCATAGAGTAATGACCATTAGATTTAGCTGTTAGTAGATCATTAGTGACTTTAGTGAGGGCAGTTTCAGTAGAGTGTAAAGAGTGGAAACCAGATTGGAAAGGGTCAAAAAGAGAGTTATCAGAGAGATAGCGAATAAGATGGGAGTGGACCAAGCGTTCCAGGAGTTTAGAGATGAAGGGAAGATTAGAGACAGATCTATAGTTAGAGGCACAGTTTTGGTCAAGGGATGGTTGCTTAAGTAGTGGATGTATGAAGGCATGCTTAAATGAGGTAGGAAAGATACCAGGAGAGAGAGGTTAAATATTTTAGTTAGGTGGGTGGTGACAATAGGGGAAAAGGACTGGAGGAGATGTGACGGAATGGGGTCAATGGTGCAAGTGGTTGGGCTAGAAGATGCAAGGAGCCTGCTTACTTCTTGTTCTGTGACTGGTTCAAAATCAGAGATTGAGCAAGATGCAGTGGGGGAGGGAGGACAGTGCATGGTATGAGGGGATTGGGAGATAATTTCCTGTCAGATCTGGTCAATTGCTTCTTTGAAGTAATTGGCCAGATCATCAGCTTGAAGCTCCATGGTTGGGGCATGCACTCTTGGGTTGAGTAGGGAATGAAAAGTGTCAAAGAGACGTTTAGGGTTATTGGACAGTGAAGTGATGAGGGTGTTGAAATAGGTTTGTTTGGAGAGGTGAAGGGCAGTGTTGTATGTTCTGAGCATAAACTTATAATGGATGAAATCTTCAGGTAGGTTGGATTTTCTCCACAGACGTTCGGCGCACCTGGAGCATCGCTGCAGGAAACATGTTTGCAAGGTGTGCCAGGGTTGTCGCCGTCTGTGTCGTGTTGTTTTTTGTATAGGAGGTGAAATTTCATCCAGGGCACTTTGAAGAGTTTCATTGTAATGCTTTAGTGCAGAATCAGGACATGAGAGGGAGGAGATAGGGGCCAAAGAAGACTACAAGTTTGTCATAAGTTTCTGAGTGTTAATGGCCTGTATGTTTCTATAAGTCTGGACAGTGGGGGTGACCTGAGCAGCCTGGCAGTTCTTGATAAAGAATGAAAGAAGGTTGTGGTCAGAGAGCGGGAGAGGGGAGTTTGTGAAATCATCCACTGCACAAAGCCAAGAGAAGACCAAGTCGAGGGAGTTTCCATCTTCATGCGTTGGAGAGTTAGTAAGCTGCGAGAGGCCGAATGAGGAGGTTAGAGACAACAGGTGAGTAGCAGATAGGGAGAGGGGAAGAGCAATGGGGATGTTGAAATCTCCCATGATCAGGGTAGGGATGTCACAGGAGAGAAAATGTGGAAGCCAAGTGGCAAAATGATCCAGGAACTGATGGGAAAGGCCGGGAGGACGATATACCACCGCCACTCGCATGGAGAAGGGCTGACAGCATGGACCTCAAAAGAAGGGAAGACTAGTGAGGGTACTTGAGGGATAACCTGAAAGGTACATTTTGGTGATAGGAGCAGACCAACGCCTCCACCAGCTCTATTGTCTGATTTTGGGGTATGAGAGAAGTGTAGTCCCCCATATGAAAGAGCAGCAGCAGCAGTAGTGTCTGATCCCCAGTAACACCGAAATATTGACTTTTATAAATAGGTCCTCATACCTGGATTCAGTCACAGAGGTATAGTATGTCCCTCTGTTTAAGACGCCTCCCAGCTGTCCATCATCCCCCTGTTTCGTCCCTACGCCGCCTCCTCCTGTGTTGCTGTTGGCATTACATGCCGGTGGGCGCCTGCGCTGTTCCACTAGTTCTCGGGTATGCGCAGTGTGTGCTGCCCGGGAATTGACATCAGGCTATCGAGCCTGTGTGTTTTGGAGTCCCCAGATCCCGCCCCACAGTGTGTTATTAAGTATTCACACTGCGGGGCTGGGAATGTTGCGCCTGCACATTGAAAATCTATAGCTTCACCTCCCCCCATGTCCCTCCTCGTCTTTCGTTTTCCTCCCTTGCTCCTCTTTTGTTTTCCTTGGCAGCGTCTGATGAGCTGAGCAGTTCACTGGCAGTTCAGCTCATCACCTAAGGTGTGTCACTGTAAAAACCCCGTACATTGCCATAAAATTGCATTATTGTATATATTATAAAGTCCCCTATTGGCTTCATAGTTCACCATCCCTCTATCTCTACCTCTATCTATTTTTCTATATATCTATCAATCCGTCTTGCTATCTATCTATCTATCTATCTATCTATATCTATCTATCTATCTTTTTCTATCATCTATCTATCTATCTATTATCCATCTATCTCTCTATCCATCTATCTATCCATCTATCTATCTATGTATCTATCTATCTATCATCTATTATTCATCTATCTCTCTATTCATCTATCTATCTATCTATTTATCTATCATCTATCTATATATTATCTATCTCCATCTATCTATCCATCTATTTTTCTATTATCTATCTATTATCCATTATCTATCTATCCATCTATCTGTCTATCTATCTGTCTCTCTATCCATCTATCTATCCATTTATCTATTATATTTCTATCTATCTATCTATCTATCATCTATCTATCCATCTATTTATCTATCTATCCATCCATCTATCATCTATCTAAACCAGGGGAAGAGTCTTGAGGAGATCATTTGTATATTCCCAGTGCCTTCTGGGATAAGTGAAGAGTCTCCGCGAGCTCAACGATCACTGGGTTTTGGCCGTTGCAGCTGAAAAGAGGAAATCGGAAAACCAGGGGAAGAGTCTTGAGGAGATCATTTGCATATTCCCAGTGCCTTCTGGGATAAGTGAAGAGTCTCCGCGAGCTCAACGATCACTGGGTTTTGGCCGTTGCAGCTGAAAAGAGGAAATCGGAAAACCAGGGGAAGAGTCTTGAGGAGATCATTTGCATATTCCCAGTGCCTTCTGGGATAAGTGAAGAGTCTCCGCGAGCTCAACGATCACTGGGTTTTGGCCGTTGCAGCTGAAAAGAGGAAATCGGAAAACCAGGGGAAGAGTCTTGAGGAGATCATTTGCATATTCCCAGTGCCTTCTGGGATAAGTGAAGAGTCTCCGCGAGCTCAACGATCACTGGGTTTTGGCCGTTGCAGCTGAAAAGAGGAAATCGGAAAACCAGGGGAAGAGTCTTGAGGAGATCATTTGCATATTCCCAGTGCCTTCTGGGATAAGTGAAGAGTCTCCGCGAGCTCAACGATCACTGGGTTTTGGCCGTTGCAGCTGAAAAGAGGAAATTGGCTCATCTTTCATCGTTTTTAAGAAATCTTAAGATGGAAGAGGCCAGGAGCCATTTGGTGAGCTGCATTTCTTGCTACATGTTCACAGATTTACCAGTGGAAAAGCCAAACTTCACATGCCACAAATGCAAGCTGGTGTCCCTGTTGGAGGAAAAGTTGCAAAATCTCGAAGAGAGGTTAGCTACGTTGAAGATCATTAAGGAAGGTGAAGAGTTCTTGGACAGAGCACAATTATCTCTTCATGTTACAGAAAGAGAAGAAATTCGAAGTGCACCTGAAGAAACAGAGGAATGGAGACATGTGACCCAGAGAAGCAGGAGGATCAGGAGGCAGTCAGCACCCATACTGCTCAGGAACCAGTACCAGGCTCTCACGCAGGAAAACGATGAAGAAATACATCAGGATAAGACTTTGCCAACAAACAGCAACCTTGTACGCCCTCAGAGTCCTCCTGGATGGAGAAAGAAAAATGTTGTGAAGAAGAAACGGAGAGTGGTGGTCATGGGGGATTCCCTGCTGAGAGGAACAGAGGCCGCTATCTGCAGACCGGATATAACTACAAGAGAAATGTGCTGTCTTCCAGGTGCAAAAATTAAAGATGTGTCTGACAGGATATCAGGACTCTTCAGACCTACAGATGACTACCCATTCCTGCTACTACATGTGGGGACAAATGACACCGCAAGAAACGACCTGGAAACCATCTGCAGAGACTTTGAAGACTTAGGCAAGAAAGTGAAAGAACTGGGAGCGCAGGTGGTCTTCTCTTCCATCCTCCCAGTGGATGGCCATGGAACAAGGAGGTGGAATAAGATTCTGCAGGTGAACAACTGGCTACGTCGATGGTGCCGTCAGCAACGATTTGGATTTCTGGATCACGGAGTGAACTACTTATACGATGGACTACTTGCTAGAGATGGGGTGCACCTTACGAAGACTGGAAAGCATGTATTTGGAAGTCGCCTTGCTACACTTGTAAGGAGAGCTTTAAACTAGAACAACATGGGAAGGGAAGCAAAAGACCAGAAAAAGCCATACACCTGACAAATGCTATTGAGAACTCTGCTATTAGAAGTGGAAAAGAAGAACAAAGACGAAAGAATCTAATTAATAAAAATATTGGAGAAAGAGAAACCAATCACAAACTAAAATGTTTCTATACTAATGCACAAAGCATGGGCAACAAACAAGGAGAATTGGAACTACTAACACAGGAACAGAAATATGATGTAATTGGAATCACTGAAACTTGGTGGGACAATACACATGATTGGAATACAAGACTAGAAGGATACAACTTATTTGCAAGAAACAGACTTGATAAACGAGGAGGGGGTGTCGCATTGTATGTTCGAAACGCGTATATCTGCACAGAGATTGAAGCTTCAGAGACTGGGAGTTCTGTGGAAACTGTTTGGGTAAGAATACAAGGACAGAACAATGGAAAGGACACCATTGTAGGCATTTACTACAGGCCGCCTGAGCAAGCCAAAGATATAGATGAACTCTTTATGCATCAGATGGCCAAGTTCTCCAAAAAATATGACATAGTTGTCATGGGAGATTTCAACTATCCAGACATTTGTTGGGAATCTCTCTCAGGCAAAACTAACAGGTCAAGGAAATTCTTATCCTCTCTTGCTGACAACTTTATCTTCCAAAAGGTAAGGGAGAAAACAAGGGGAACTGCTACCTTGGATCTAATCCTTATAAACAGGGAGGAAATGGTTGAGGAGGTAAAAGTGGCTGGGACCCTAGGAGGTAGCGACCATGCTATTTTAGAATTTTGGATTACTAGAGGTGGAAGACCTGTGAAGACTCAGACATCAAGGTTAGATTTCAGAAAGGCAGATTTTAAGGGATTCAGAAAGAGAATTGGAGGGATCCAATGGCTGGATATCCTTAAAGACAAAAATGTCCAGGAAGGATGGGAAATCTTGAAAAATGAAATTCTCAAAGCACAGTTGTTAACAATTCCGAAAAGAGGGAAGAATAGGAAGCATTTAAGGAAACCAGGATGGATGAACACAGAACTTAAGCACATGCTAAAAAGGAAGAAAAAAATGTTTATAAAATGGAAAGAGGGAGGCATATCTAAAGAAGAATATAATGCTGTCTGCAGAACCTGCAGGGCACAAATCAGATTAGCTAAAGCTGAAAATGAACTGAGGCTTGCAAGAGATGTCAAAAGCAATAATAAAGGATTTTGGGGATATGTCAAAAGTAAAAGAAAAGTCAAAGATGCTATAGGATTTTTACAGGATGAAAATGATGAAATGGTAAGACAGGATGTTGAGAAGGCTGAACTTTTAAATTCCTATTTTGCATCTGTTTTCTCTCAGAAAGGAAATGCAACATCAACTGTTATTCACTGTCCTATTAAGGGAATAGAAGAATCCAGGATATCTATAAACAGAAAGATAGTGAGGAAACACTTAGCTAACCTAAATGAATTCAAGTCTCCAGGTCCAGATGAATTACACCCCAGAGTACTGAAGGAGATAGCAGAAGAAATTTTTGAACCCCTCTCCATAATCTTTGAAAATTCTTGGAGAACAGGAGAAGTGCCAGAAGACTGGAGAAGAGCAAATGTTGTTCCTATCTTCAAAAAGGGGAAGAAGGTGGACCCAGGCAACTATAGGCCGGTGAGTCTGACTTCTATACCAGGAAAGATCTTTGAACAAATTATTAAACAACATGTATGTCAATACCTGGATAAGAATGAAGTGATTAAACAGAGTCAGCATGGGTTTCTAACTAATAAGTCATGTCAGACTAACTTAATTTCCTTCTATGACGGTATCACTGATTGGGTGGATCAAGGAAATGCTGTAGATATAGTATATCTTGACTTCAGCAAAGCATTTGACAAAGTCTCTCATACAATCCTTATTGAAAAAATGACTAAGTATGGAATGGACAAGGCAACTGTTAGGTGGATTCATAACTGGCTTAGTGATCGGACCCAAAGAGTGGTCGTAAATGGCTGCACATCCAGTTGGAAGAATGTCTCAAGTGGGGTACCACAGGGCTCTGTCCTGGGCCCTGTATTGTTCAACATCTTTATCAACGATTTAGATGAAGGAATTGAGGGTAAACTGATTAAATTTGCTGATGACACAAAGCTAGGAGGGATAGCTAATACTAGAGAAGAGAGAGAGAGGATTCAAAAAGATTTAAATAAACTGGAGAAGTGGGCAGCAACTAACAGAATGGTTTTTAACAGGGAGAAATGCAAAGTACTACATCTGGGCAATAAAAATGAAAAAAGCATATATAGAATGGGAGGAATAGGGCTAAGTGACAGCACATGTGAAAAAGACTTGGGTATACTAATAGATCACAGACTGAATATGAGTCAACAGTGTGATGCCGCAGCAAAAAAGGCAAATGCAATTCTAGGATGTATTAACAGAAGCATACAGTCTAGATCACGTGAAGTCATTATTTCCCTCTACTCCTCTTTGGTCAGACCTCATCTGGAATATTGTGTCCAGTTTTGGGCACCACATTTTAAAAAAGACATCAACAAACTGGAGCAAGTTCAGAAAAGAGCGACCAGAATAGTGACCGGTCTGCAAACCCTGTCTTATGAGGAAAGGTTGCAGGATTTGGGAATGTTTAGTTTGCAAAAGAGAAGACTGAGAGGAGACTTAATAGCTGTCTACAAATATCTAAAGGGCTGTCACATTGTAGAAGGATCAACTTTATTCTCATTTGCACAAGGAAAGACTAGAAGCAATGGGATGAAACTGAATGGGAAGAGACACAGATTAGATATTAGAAAAAACTTTTTGACAGTTAGAGTGATCAATGAGTGGAACAGGCTGCCACGAGAAGTGGTGAGTTCTCCTTCAATGGAAGTCTTCAAACAGAGGCTGGACAGACATCTGACTGGGATGATTTAGCGAATCCTGCTTTGAGCAGGGGGTTGGACCAGATGGCCCAGGAGGTCCCTTCCAACTCTACGATTCTATGATTCTATGATTCTATGATTCTATGATTTATCCATCTGTCTATCTATCTATCTATCTATCTATCATCTATCTGTCCATCTATCTATGTGACGGACTCAGTTTCTGCTGAGCTGATTTTTTGAGTGGACCCTCTGGGCAGTGGCACTCACCCACTTAGGGTGAGCTGACCTAGTGAGAAACCACCCCCTGTACAGGGATTGTCAGGGTCAAGACCAAGGGGGTGAGCCACCACCACTGCTGGGACCAGACGGCCGGCTCAGGGGGACACTAGTGAGTGTCTGGCAGCAGGACGAGCAGGATGCAAAACATAAAGCGAGATCATTGGGTTTCTTCAATAAACGTGGTTTCAAGCTTTAATCAGGTGCAAGGCATAAACAGTGAAGCACAGCAAAGTGCGTGCAAGGGCACGCCAAATGTTCAAGGCATAACACGTGCTAGAAATCATACCAGGGTCCAAGGCAGGGTACGTGCTAGGAGACACAACAGGGTTTCAAGGAAGGATGCGTGCTAGCAGACACACCAGGGTCCAAGACAGGGTGCGTGCTAGGAGACACGCCAGGGTCCAAGACAGGGTGCATGCTAGGAGACAACAGGGTCCAAGACAGGGTGCGTGCTAGGAGACACGCCAGGGTCCAAGACAGGGTGCGTGCTAGGAGACACGCCAGGGTCCAAGACAGGGTGCGTGCTAGGAGACACGCCAGGGTCCAAGACAGGGTGCGTGCTAGGAGACATGCCAGGGTCCAAGACAGGGTGCATGCTAGGAGACACGCGAGGGTCCAAGACAGGGTGCGTGCTAGGAGACACGCCAGGGTCCAAGACAGGGTGCGTGCTAGGAGACACACCAGGGTCCAAGACAGGGTGCGTGCTAGGAGACATGCCAGGGTCCAAGACATGGTGCGTGCTAGGAGACACGCCAGGGTCCAAGACATGGTGCGTGCTAGGAGACACGCCAGGGTCCAAGACAGGGTGCGTGCAAGGAGACACACCAGGGTCCAAGACAGGGTGCGTGCTAGGAGACACAACAGGGTTTCAAGGAAGGATGAGTGCTAGGAGACACGCCAGGGTCCAAGACAGGGTGCGTGCTAGGAGACACGCCAGGGTCCATGACAGGGTGCATGCTAGGAGACACGCCAGGGTCCAAGACAGGGTGCGTGCTAGGAGACATGCCAGGGTCCAAGACAGGGTGCGTGCTAGGAGATACGCCAGGGTCCAAGACAGGGTGTGTTGTTGTGAGTTCATTTTCCCCTTCGTCACTGAGGTCTGGTGAACTCCCTATTCTGGTGAAGGAAGGTAATGAGCCTGATTATCAGGCACCTGAACCTGATGAGGATGACTGGCTGAGTGGAGTCACGGACTGAATATAGGGCTGCCGACGCCCTTCTGCCCTGCGGGTGATTTCTCTGTGGACTTCTAGGACACCAGTCTGATTCCTGCTCCTCTAAGCTAAGTTTTTCTGCTTTGCCTGTTTGCATTAGTGTTTTGTTTTTGTTTTCCTTGCTTTTCTGGATTCTGCCATTCCCTGCTGGGGTGAGCTGAACCTCCTTTTGCCTGTAGCTCTGTCTTCAGAATATTCCTGAGTACTGACATAGCTTTTTTGAAGCCTAGCGTCTTCAGGGCCTTTTTCACTGTCAGTCTGTTGGCTCTTATTTTCATAGGGTTGTTCACGGATTGCAGACAGCAGCCTTCCTGTCCTTTTCTATCTAGCTAGATTGGGCCCCGTCTTTGCTCAGTCTATCTTTCTGCCTGTGTTAGTGTTTTCATCTTGCTTCACCATCATTATATGTTGGGGGCTGCCTATTGCTTTGGGGTCTGCTCTGGGGCAGTGTAGTTTTCCCCTTTCTTTCTTTAGGCCTAGCTATTTCTCCGGCTGTGATCGAGGGGTCTAGGGCATCGTAGGAACCCCCCACGGCTACTGCTAGTTGTGTTGATAGGTTCATGGGTCTGCAATCCGATAGCTGCCAACTTCTCTGGTTTCCTGGACTTAGCTAGCATTTCTGTTTTTGCCTCCTACGGTGACTCAATCATAACAGTGTGTGCTAGGAGACCCGCCAGGGTCCAAGACAGGGTGCGTGCTAGGAGACACGCCAGGGTCCAAGACAGTGTGTGTGCTTGGAGACACGCCAGGGTCCAAGACAGGGTGCGTGCTAGGAGACACGCCAGGGTCCAAGACAGGGTGCGTGCTAGGAGATACGCCAGGGTCCTAGACAGGGTGCGTGCTTGGAGACACGCCAGGGTCGAAGGCAGGGTGCGATGGCATCAGACTCTGGACTACTGGCAACGACCGACAGGATCCAGGC
Organism: Dendrobates tinctorius; assembly: GCF_039654945.1. Taxonomy (NCBI): domain Eukaryota; kingdom Metazoa; phylum Chordata; class Amphibia; order Anura; family Dendrobatidae; genus Dendrobates; species Dendrobates tinctorius. The sequence continues at coordinate 1,605,120 of NW_027362061.1, read as the reverse complement.
ATCAGGCTGCGGAAATCAGCTCCGAACATCAGGCCGCAGTCATCTGGCTCCGGACCTCTGGCAGCGGTCGGCAGGTTTCGTGAATCCGGCAGGCAAGCCAGAGTTCAAGGCAGGGTACGTGCTAGGAGACACAACAGGGTTTTAAGGAAGGATGCGTGCTAGCAGACATGCCAGGGTCCAAGACAGGGTGCGTGCTAGGAGACACGCCAGGGTCCAAGACAGGTTGCATGCTAGGAGACACAACAGGGTCCAAGACAAGGTGCGTGCTAGGAGACACGCCAGGGTCCAAGACAGGGTGCGTGCTAGGAGACACGCCAGGGCCCAAGACAGGGTGCGTGCTAGGAGACACGCCAGGGTCCAAGACATGGTGCGTGCTAGGAGACATGCGAGGGTCCAAGACAGGGTGCGTGCTAGGAGACACGCCAGGGTCCAAGACAGGGTGCGTGCTAGGAGACACGCCAGGGTCCAAGACAGGGTGCGTGCTAGGAGACACGCCAGGGTCCAAGACAGGGTGCGTGCTAGGAGACACGCCAGGGTCCAAGACAGGGTGTGTGCTAGGAGACACAACAGGGTTTCAAGGAAGGATGAGTGCTAGGAGACATGCCAGGGTCCCAGAGAGGGTGTGTGCTAGGAGACACGTCAGGGTCCATGACAGGGTGCGTGCTAGGAGACACGCCAGGGTCCAAGACAGGGTGCATGCTAGGAGACACGCCAGGGTCCAAGACAGGGTGCGTGCTAGGAGACACACCAGGGTCCAAGACAGGGTGCGTGCTAGGAGACACGCCAGGGCCCAAGACAGGGTGCGTGCTAGGAGACACAACAGGGTTTCAAGGAAGGATGAGTGCTAGGAGGCACGCCAGGGTCCAAGACAGGGTGCGTGCTAGGAGACACGCCAGGGTCAATGACAGGGTGCGTGCTAGGAGACATGCCAGGGTCCAAGACAGGGTGCGTGCTAGGAGACATGCCAGGGTCCAAGACAGGGTGCGTGCTAGGAGACATGCGAGGATCCAAGACAGGGTGCGTGCTAGGAGACACGCCAGGGTCCAAGACAGGGTGCGTGCTAGGAGACACGCCAGGGTCCAAGACAGGGTGCGTGCTAGGAGACACGCCAGGGTCCAAGACAGGGTGCGTGCTAGGAGACACAGCAGGGTCCAAGACAGGGTGCGTGCTAGGAGACATGCCAGGGTCCAAGACAGGGTGCGTGCTAGGAGACATGCGAGGGTCCAAGACAGGGTGCGTGCTAGGAGACACGCCAGGGTCCAAGGCAGGGTGCGTGCAAGGAGACACGCCAGGGTCCAAGACAGTGTGTGTGCTAGGAGACACGCCAGGGTCCAACACAGGGTGCATGCTAGGAGACACACCAGGGTCCAAGACAGGGTGCGTGCTAGGAGATACGCCAGGGTCCTAGACAGGGTGCATGCTAGGAGACACGCCAGGGTCCAAGGCAGGGTGCGATGGCATCGGACTCCGGACTACTGGCAACGACCGACTGGATCCAGGCATCAGGCTGCGGAAATCAGATCCGAACATCAGGCCGTAGTCATCTGGTTCCGGACCTCTGGCAGCGGTCGGCAGGTTTCGTGAATCCGGCAGGCAAGCCAGGGTTCAAGGCAGGGTGCGTGCTAGGAGGCATGCCAGGGTACAAGCTAGGCCTGTGCGTGCAAGAGGGCATGACAGGGAATAGGCTAGGACCTGTACGTGCAAGAGGGCACGACAGGGTACATGGCAAGACCTGCGCGTACCTTAGAGAAGCACGGGGAGGTATGCCAAGAAGCAGGCCTGCGCGTGCTTTACAGAGCATGCAAAGCACAGTGCACAGACAGCGTGGGTGCAAGGAAGCACAGAGAGCACGGCTGGGGAACTGGCTAGCTGGACGGGCTGCGGCACAGACAGACGGGCAAGAGTGAGGCGAACCCGGCTGAGGCATAACAGGCGACACAGCTGTCACTGGCCGACGAGCACGGCTGAGGCACAAGCAGGCGGGCACGGCTAGGACGGCACGGCTGAGGCACAGACAGGAGGCTAGGAAGGCCAGGCGCGTGCAAAGGGCATGCGAAGAAACAAGGCGAGGTACAGAGCAAGGTACAGAGCAAGGAACGGAACGTAGGCAGTAGCAAAGAGTCGGGTACAAGAGACATAGAGCTAGCAGCGGAGTGTAGGCCGAAGCCCAGAGCCGGGTCAAGGAAGAACCTTGAGACTAGCCTGGAAATGTGCTTGAGAAGCACCATAGGTCAGAGAGCAGAGGAATGTTGCGTGTGCCAGGAGGCACAACAGAGCACCATAGGTAAGAGAGGAGGAATGGTGCGTGTGCCAGGAGGCACAACAGAGCACCCCAGGTCAGAGAGGAGGAATGGTGCATGTGCTAGGAGGCACAACAGAGCACCCTAGGTCAGAACAAGGAAGACCAGGCAGAAACAGGGAAGCGGAAGCAGTACAAGGAAAGCATAGCATAGACAAAACATGGCAAAGTAGGCAAAGGCAGAGAACACAGGAAAAGGACTACAAGTCCAAGCAAGACAGAGACAAAACATGGCACAAAGGACAACATAAGACATGGCTCAGGACAAGAGGCAGAGTACAAGCAGAGAGCGTGTGCAGAGATGCACGACAGGGCAAACTGCAGGGGCACAGAATACGGGGAGCGACCGAGCAGACCAAGCAGCCATGCAGGGAAGCAACACGATACTCTGGCCCCGACCATAGGAAGGGGCGGTCTGATATAGCACCATAGCACCTGCACTTCCGAGTCAGGACCAGGGAAGGACTTCTGATTCAGATCCTCCAGGATCATAGAGAGCATTGCTAGATCAGACTGGGCTGGACCATAGAGAAGGTCACATGATCAGGGGCTCCACTGAGAGGGTAGCTGGGTCAGACAGTGCTGGAACTTAGGAAAGGTCACATGATCAGGGGCAGGACCACAGAGGCAACCACAGCAAGCAGAGCAGAGACGGGCGTGCACACAGCAACGGCGTGCAGCCATGAGGTACGCGTGCGCCTACACACTGCTCCAGGAGTCACGCAGCACAGCAGTCATGAGGTGCGCAGGCACACTGCTCCAGGGATCTTGCAGCATAGCAGACATGGCGGGCATGACAATCTTTCTATTTATCTATCATCTATCTATTTATCCATTTATCTATCTATCATCCATCTATCATCTATCTGTTTATCCATATATCCATTTATTTATTTATTATCTATCATCTATGTATCTATCCATCTATCCATCCATCTATTTATCTATCATCCATCTATTTATCATTTATGTATGTATCCATTCATCTATCTATTTATCAATCCATCTATCTATCCATCTCTCTGTTTATCTATCAACCATCCATCCATCTATTTATCTATCTATTTATCCATCTATCTATTCATCTATCTATCTATCTATCTATCTATCATGTATCGGTCTATCTATTTACCTATCATCTATCTATCCATTTATCTATCAATCTATCCAGCTATCTATCATCTATCAATCTATTTATCCATCTATCTATTTATCTATCATCTATCTATTTATCCATCCATCTATCTATTTATCTATCATCTTTCTATCCATTTATCTATCTATCTATCTATCTATCCATCCATTTATCCATCCATCTCTCTATTTATCCATCCTTCTATCTATCATCTATCTATTTATCTATCCATCTATTTATCAATCCATCTATCTATCCATCTCTCTATTTATCTATCATCTATCTATCCATCTATTTATCCATTTATCTATCTATCTATCAATCATCTATCGCGGTCTATTTATCTATCATCTATCTATCCATTTATCTATCTATCCATCTATACATCCATCTGTAAGAAAAAGTCCTACTGAGAGCTGGAAGAGTCGGGAAGAAGTTCCACAGGCGATCTCTTATCAAGCTGAGGTTGAAGGTTTATTCGGAGATACACAGCAAGACAGATACAGAATAACAGAGGAGCTGGAATATGCGGGCAAAAACAGGAATACAGACAGGCAGAGATTCGCTAGGAAGTCTGGCGATGATAAGGCTCTGTGCCCTGGCCATGGTGAGGCACAGTGGCATGATGGCGATGGAATGGCCCCGATCGACAGTAACAGGGGCTTCTTATACATTATCAGAACAAAGAAAGCTGCATTTTGCCGCAGAGGGCGTTAACATTATAATTCTAAGGCGTTTTCATGGTAATCTACAGAAACGTGGTTTAGAACAGAGAATATAATGACATAATACGAAGATATTAATTAACATTTCTCCAAGCAACACTAAAACCCATAAGTCATTGGTATCTATGGCTACTGTCTTAAAATCTTATCATTGTCTCCAATCTATGTCCATAAATTCTTACATCCTGACATTTTAACTACTCTACACTTCGCTACCACACTATCACGTATAAGCATACTGGCCATATATTTGGTGACCTGTGACCCTATTGATCGATCCAATCTTCCTCTACGCACATCGGCTGAGGTTGCTAGGAGACATGATCTCATTTTGCCATCCTCCATCTATTAGTTCTTTTGTAGAAGTAGATTCCTTTACAACTTGTGTAATTCTGACAAAATGGCTGCTAGAGACAACATGGCCGCTCAGTATATTATGGCTGACCATTCTCTTACAAGTCCCCCTCTTGTACTCTATTCAGAGTACAACATACAGGACTGTAATATTCATGGGTGAATTACTGAAAGTAAGAATATTGGGGTAATTCAGTGCTTTATGCACGTGTGTGTAAGGCAAAAGTCCCTAAAAATAGAACAAACACATAATAAAAAATAATTCAAATAGTCCCGAAAAAATAAGTTGCACAATAGTCAAGTCTTTTGGTCTTTTTCTTCTCATTCTTTGTCTTCTGGATTTTCCTGATCTTCTCCCCCTCTCACACTATCAGAGTCCCACTGTATAGTGTGAAACATCTTCTCCTGATCATCCAATAGGTTCATGGTCCCAGGAGTCGAATATGAAAATCTTCAGCGGACCTGGAGGAAATAGAAAAAAAGTGGAGTATCAGTCCTTACCAGAAATCTCAGTAAAATAATTAAGACGTCTACACTGATTGATATGAACCATTTTAATCACCTTTTTAGCTTGAAAATTTGAGCCAAGACTTAATCATTGTTGTTGGGATATAAGGCACAAGTCTATCATTAACTCGTTTGTAGTACAAGCACTCCCCCTCAATGGGCAGGGACTCGAGGGAATTGAACAGGGATGAGTCTCCATCCTTCTCCTGTGCCTTTATGAGATCTTGCAGAGGTGAAAAGACAAGGGGGGCTCACGGGGTTGTTTTGTGACCGCAGCGATGATTTCTTGAGGATATTTGTCATCGCCTGTGAGTGCAGCCTCCTTGGCTGCGTGGTCTACATATGCATTGCCAAGGATGTGGGGGTCAGGAATCAACCTCTGGTGTCCTTTGATTTTACAGAAGGACCATAATTTTGTGAATTCTTTACCCCGTTGCTCAATTTGTTTTAGAATGTCTGCATGCTGCAAGGGCTTGTTCTGAGAATCAACCATCCCCCTAAGGGCCCATACATTAAGATATAGAGTGAGTGACGACACGACATATGCGCTATCACTGAAGATATTCATTAGCTCTGGACACACGAGAATGACCTGTAGAGCTGCTTCCAACTCAGCTCTTTGAGCGGAGAAATGACCAGGGAGTTTATACTGCAGCAGCAATGGCTTAGCTGGAAACCACACAGCGAAGCCTGTGACGTAATGCCCCTCATGCCAATAGCGAGCTCCGTCAATATAGGCACAGGGGATTCCCTCTTGAAAATCTGCTTGGAAGGGAGAGGGAGTAACATTAGCCTGTTCAATTTGACAATTGTGACTTTTTCCTGCATACTGCATCATCTGGGCTAAGTGATATTTCTCACCCACCTCAACTTGTAAGTCTCTAGTCTCAAAATCAATGATCCATTGGGCCATTCTCTGTGAATTGATACCTGAAGCTTTTCCCTTCAGCAAAGTTTTTAAAGTGACATGCGGGGTTTGTAGAATTAAGGGAGCGAATCCCACTATATGCTTCACTTGATTCATAGTCCAGTGCACGCCCAGTAGGTGCTTCATGCACTGAGTGAATCCTTTTTCCACGGGGGTTAGCAACCTAGAATAATAACCTAAGGCATACAACTGACTAGATACCTCGGGGCTTTCTTTGGGCCATTTTTGTAGGAGCACTGAAGAAATAGAGATATCACCGGTGTGAGTCTGAATGTAGAAAGGCTGGGAAGGGTCAGGGTTAATCAATGCAGCAGCTGCCGTAAGGGCGCGCTTCAATCACTCAAAAGCCTGTAAGGCGGTTCCCTCTACATTAACAGGGTCAAGGTCATTATCAACATTTTTCAATAAATCATACAGTGGTTTAGCCAAATAAGCAAAATCTTCAATGAATTCTCTGGAAAAATTAATAAGACCCAAAAATTTTCTGAGTTCAGTAATATTAGTTGGTATGGGGACAGCCTGAATAGCTTTAACCCTATCATGCATGGGCTTCTTTCCTTCTGCTGAGACAGACACACCCAGAAATTTAACCTCTGATTTCATCAATTGTACTTTATCTAGACTCATTTTGAGTCCTGCATCTTGTAAAGCCTGACAAACATTTTCAAGGGTTTCTCTGTGTTCACATTCATCGACAGTTTGAATCAATAAATCATCCACATTCTGTAAGACTTTGTCTCCGTAACCAAGGGGCTCTAACATCTGATCTAATGCCTGATGGAAATACACAGGAGAACTGTGAAATCCCATGGGCAACCGCGTGCGAAGCGGAGTGCAGATTCAGGTGTTAGGGGTACTGAGAAAAAGCCATTTGCAATATCCAAACAAGAAAATACCTTACAATCACTCCGCAGCTGTGACATAACTTCAGGGACAGATGCAACAAGGTGAGCAGCTGAGGGAGTGTACTTATTTACAAGTCTCAGGTCTACTACCATTCGAAAACTGCCATCTTCCTTTTTTACAGGTAGAATAGGACTGTTACATGGAGAATTACCTTTCACAACAACACCTTGTTTCTCCAATTCACTGACTGCTACCCTTATGTAAGGGATTGCGTCCTCAGGAATACGGTACTGACGCTGGAAAGGTGGCAGTTTTTCACCATCAATTTTAACCTGAGTTTGCATTAACCCACAATCAGTTTTCTTTGAGATCCACAATTCAGGGAACTTTTGCTTCAATTCATTTTTCAAAGCATCATTGTCAACATTTTCAACATTTTCACCAGTACATACTCCGAAACTAGCAATGGGTAATTTATGACTCTCCTCCTCCTCCTCCTCCACAGGGACAATTACAGAACAGATAGTGGCTTCTTTGTTCCATCACAAAACTTTGTTACATAAATCAACAACAATTCCCATTGCTCCCAAAACATCAGTTCCCAAAATAGTGTACCGTAACTGTGGGTTTACCCAAAAAGCGCATCGAAGACCCCTTTGCTTCGATCCCCCTGTGTCCTGAAATCTCAGGTTTACTGGACGACTTTTTTACTGCTTGAATACAGGAGCCCCCAAATTCTACCCGAAATGGTAGTCTCAGGCAGTCCAGGGGGTGACTGCAATTTGTGTCGTGTTATTGAAACTGAGGCTCCTGTATCGATGAGGATGTCTTCCCAAGACAGCCCCTCCATTCTCCCTCTGACATAAGGTCTACCGTCCCTGCCCAGGGAAAGGGGGGCAAGGAGGGTAAGGGGAACAGGGGGAGCACTCCATCAATCAGTGTTACCTGCCGTGGGAAGCCCGAAAAATCCATCATCCCCATCTGGACACGGCTTCCGTCCAACAGCTGCCACCTCCGCCCCAAAGAGATCCTTAGTCAGGGTCCGGTCCTCATGTTCCCGCAGCTCCTTAATCAGCGGAGCATAGGGACGAGGAGGAGTGACCCCTCCCTGAATAGTATGGACCTCCGGGCGCGGATGAGTGAAAGCTATTGGGGAGGGAGCAGGAGCAGAAGGCTCCTGTGAGACTGGGTTAACCATTTGAAGACTGCTGATACTGCCTAGGGTCCTTCACTGCTGGATATGGAGGTCTAACTCCGAAAGGTGGTCTAGAGAACTCCCGGGTCTGTTGGGGGTTAAATGGTGCCCGGGGTTCTCGGGGTACAATCCCTGGCTCAAGGTTGGGACAAAAACGTCTAACATGTCCTAAATGTCCACGAAAATAACACAAGGGGGACCTCTCATAGGATCCTGTGGGGGCTCTGCCGAACGGGACCTGCCCATTCTCGGCAGCTGCGCATACCCCCCGGAACTCCTGGCCTCCCCTAATCAACAGATACACCCCGAGGTAAATGGCATGCAAAAACATTCGACTCATCACCCTTCACCTCGGACTGCATCGTCCTAACAAAACACTTTCCTCCCAATTAGGCAAATTTTTTATAAATTTTAGATGGATCAGGAACATTTGGTCAGGGATATTTTTCTCGGGGTTGAAGCAGCTTCACACCTAACCTAGGGTCTGCATGTGCTGGAGCTGTTGGGACAATATATCTTTCCTCAACTGTGTCTGCATAAGCTGGAGCTGTTGGGACACTATATCTTGTTATGTACTACTTCACTCATTCTCCTAACTCTTCTCCATTCTACACCTGTATTTACATCAGCACTGTGTCTCGAAGCTGCAGTGTCCATCTGTGACATAACTGCTCTCAGCTGCTGCTGCTTGCACCCCTCCTCTCTGTGCTTCGCTGCTAGCTCCAGCATCTCGCTCAGCTTTTCTGATCTCTCCCTATACGCTGCCCCTCCCCGGGTGATCATGTTAACATATTGTTGTATAAGCTGCCTATCAAAAGCCTGATCAAAAGTTATGACTGTCTTACACAAAGCCACTACTTGACTATAATCTTACCCTAGCAAATTTTTTCTATCTAGTTCCCTGTTCTCGGTGGTAAACCAACGCATACAATTTAACCGCGTGGTTTCCACATTAACCCCCTCCAGCTGGGGTGTGCCAGCATATTTCTCTGTCTGCTTCCGTAACCACTCCATATTTACAGTGGTCTACAAGGACGAGTTTTACTCTGTCCTAGTATCAACAAATGCAATTTAAGCAAAGTTAGATACTCACACCTCTCTCAGATGGAAGACCTCGCTGCAGCTGTTTGGGGTCGACCAGATATCAAAAGAGGTGCAGCCGTGATTCCAGCCTCACTCGTTACGCTTGCCAAGCGTCTCCCCACGCCCTTTTAAAGCTTCTTGCTACCCGGCACAACAAATTCTCACGTCCTTGTAGATAGCTTCTTCTTAGTTGCTCATATATTTTTATAGTCTTTTTTTCCTCTGTAGTTTTCTTATAAAAAAAATCGGGCAGGCGGTTTCAGAGCGATCACGAGAGGTTCTCCTTCAGGCTGGCTTCCTTTGATCGGTTTAACGTGTGGCCACACGCGTTTCTTTTCTCTTTCTCTTCCCACCTCCAAGCCCTCATCTGCAGTTTCTTCCGGTGGTTCTTCTGGAGGCAGCTCTCCGGAGCTGCTCCTCCTGGCTGGCTCGCCACTTGTAAGAAAAAGTTCTATTGAGAGCTGGAAGAGTCGGGAAGAAGTTCCACAGACGATCTCTTATCAAGCTGAGGTTGAAGGTTTATTCGGAGATACACGGCAAAACAGATACAGAATAACAGAGGAGTTGGAATATGCAGGCAAAAACAGGAATTCAGATGGGCAGAGATTTGCTAGGAGGTCTGGCGGTGATAAGGCTCTGTGCCCTGGCCATGGTGAGGCACAGTGGCATGATGGCGATGGAATGGCCCCGATCGACAGTAACAGGGGCTTCTTATACATTACCAGAACAAAGAAAGCTGCATTTTGCCGCAGAGGGCGTTAACATTATAATTCTAAGGCGTTTTCATGTAATCTACAGAAACGTGGTTTAGAACAGAGAATATAATGACATAATACGAAGATATTAATTAACATTTCTCCAAGCAACACTAAAACCCATAAGTCATTGGTATCTATGGCTACTGTCCTAAAATCTTATCATTGTCTCCAGTCTAGGTCCATAAATTCTTACATCCTGACATTTTAACTACTCTACACTTCGCTACCACACTATCACGTATAAGCATACTGACCATATATTTGGTGACCCTATTCCCCTATTGATTGATACAATCTTCCTCTATGCACATCTGCAGAGGTTGGTAAGAGACATGATCTCATTTTCCATCCTCCATTTAGTACATTTTATCAGCTCTTTTGTAAAAGTTGAATCTTCTCTAACTTTCAACAAAATGGCTGCTAGAGACAACATGGCCGCTCAGTATATTATGGTTGACCATTCTCTTACAATTACGCTTGCAAAATGCTAGTTTTTCCGCGGGAAAATCGCGGGAATTTAAAATGCGATTTTCCCGCGGACTGGAATTCCGGAATTCTCGTGGTAATTTCCGCGAGAGTTCCGGTTCATGTGCACTTAGCCTAACAGTCATTTTGACCAGGGGCACCCACACTTTTACATGCCGCTGTCAATGCTTCGTCCCGCTGGTGCTCAATATTTAATAGGGTCTTAATATTAAACTTAATGAAAAGTTTGGTGAATTTCTTTGAGCTGTTATTACTAGAGATGAGCGAATATCGTAGGAGAAGTTGTTATTGGCTAATATCACTTACCGAATCGCTTCATCGGGACCCCGGATCACTTGAGCGCTCCCGATAATCAGCTGCATGTGTCGCTCTCCATGCAGGTGCTGTGACTATCACACAGCGCGACACACGCAGCTGATTATCGGGAGCGCTCCAGCACACTGAGTCCTGCACACACGGAGGCCCCTGATCATGTGACCCTTGACTCCTCCCCTCTTGTGACCTCATCACAGGTCCTGTGTGCACAGAGCAGTCATATATGTGGCAGACCCTCCTGGATCTTCTGCTTTCTGGGCCGGTTCCTCCTGTGAGTCCTATTAACCCTTTTGCGCCCTGTCTTCTCCTTTCTGACAAGACAATATCTGAATAAAGACAGTGTGACAGGAATTTAAGCAATGTGGAAGGAAAAAATGACAATTTTACTTTTTTTCCTCACAAAAATGTGACGTTTGCCCCAAAATTGGCAGCGTAACAAATCCTTATTTCCCCCACTGTAGTTTGTAGACTCCATATACAGATCCCTTAAGTGCGAAAAGAGCTGAATTCCCCACTTAAGTTACTGCATTTTGAAAATTGCCCCCACTGGGAATTTATCTCCAGGTAAAGGCACAATTGTGTCTCCATGGGGGTTGTGCTCACAGCCCAACATCGTGTGATCCTCCAAAGAAATGCCACCCCACACCATTACTGACCACTGCCAAACCGGTCATGCTGAAGGATGTTGCAGGCAGCAGATCGCTCTCCACGGCGTCTCCAGACTCTGTCACGTCTGTCACATGTGCTCAGTGTGAACCTGCTTCCATCTGTGAAGAGCACAGGGCGCCAGTGGTGAATTTGCCAATCCTGATGTTCTGTGGCAAATGCCAAGCGTCCTGTACGGTGTTGGGCTGTGAGCACAACCCCATCTGTGGACGTCGGGACCTCAGACCATCCTCATGGAGTCGGTTTCTAACGGTTTGTGCAGACACATGCACATTTGTGGCCTGCTGAAGATCATTTTGCAGGGCTTTGGCAGTGCTCCTCCTGTTCCTCCTTGCACAAAGGTGGAGGTAGCGGTCCTGCTGCTGGGTTGTTGCCCTCATACGGCCCCCTCCACATCTCCTGGTGTACTGGCCTGTCTCCTGGTAGCACCTCCAGCCTCTGGACACTACGCTGACAGACACAGTAAACCTTCTTGCCACAGCTCACATTGATGTGCCATCCTGGATGAGCTGCACTACCTGAGCCACTTGTGTGTGTTGTAGAGTCCGTCTCATGTTACCACAAGTGTGAAAGCACAACCAACATTCAAAAGTGACCAAAACATCAGCCAGAAAGCATTGGTACTGAGATGTGGTCTGTGGTCCCCACCTGCAGAACCACTCCTTTATTGAGGGTGTCTTGATAATTGCCAATAATTTCCATCTGTTGTCTATTCCATTTGCACGAAAGCATGTGAAACTGATTGTCAATCAGTGTTGCTTCCTAAGGCCTTTTTCACACTTCAGTTTTTTGTGATCAGTTGAAATCCGCCAAAGATGAAAAAAACGGTTCCGTTTCTGTTTTGGAACAAACGGATGTCAGCGGACCGTTTTTTGGACGGATCTACCGAAGTTGCAAAGGGCAGGAAATTTAAAGGAACCGCGGTCTGAAAAAGGAGAGAGAGATCGACTGTCAGTCAAAATCCGCCGCTAATGCAAGTCTATGGGGAAAGAAAACGGATCCGCCAAAAAAGGGGCGGATACGTTTTTTCTAAAACTGGCGGATTTTGACTGACTTCAAAAAACTGAAGTGTGAAACAGGTCTAAGTGGACAGTTTGATTTCACAGAAGTTTGATTTACTTGGAGTTATATTCTGTTGTTTAAGTGTTCCCTTTATTGTTTTGAACAGTGTATATAGATAGAGAGATAGTTTTTTTTTTTACGTTGGAGGGTCCAATTCCAGCTATTGCTGTGGGATCTGTGATTTCTATCTACTCCACTGTGTACAGGATAATAGAGTATAATAAAGTAGTTATGGACGTGATGTAACTAACATTGTGCAGTGACTCTGCTTTCCATATAGTGACAGATATTTCTTGTTGCTGAAACTGTGATTTTTTTTTTCCACTGTAAATCTTTTTTTAAACCCCTCTGATCAGTGCGATCATACAACATACAAGCCTCTGATGGCTCCGGTGATGCCCTGTACTACTGTAGTGCCGTGTATCATCACTGCCTGTCAGTGTAATACTAACGGCCCCATACACATGAGATCAGAGTTGGCTGATCGGTCATTTGGCAGACGGCGATCTCTCCTGACTCCCCCATACACACAAATATTCCAGCTTTCCTGTGGTCTGTATGAGAGAGTCGCCTCCAGACTCCTCTAGAGGAGGATTATCTACAGGAAGAACAGACGGATTATCCTCTGAAATTCAGGATGCCAGATCCTTCTCTGCCCTGACATCATCTGTCGGGAGGCCCCCAAATACATTATATGGTCGGCCAAACCCCCCGAAATCAGTGCTTTCATGGAACTTTAGTCTACTGTGTATGGGGGTTATAAGGTAACTTATTGGACGCTGCCTCTGGCCCGGCCTAATAGACCTTCATACATTGCAGCCCAGACCCCATTATTAGGCATGTAAGTATCGTAGTAACTAGGCCGCCCCATACTATCGAGTACTTGGAGGCGGGGGGCATTCAGCCGAACTCTGTCACACCTTCTTAGATGCCATGTTTGCTTTTCACAGGAGCAAGTGGTTAAACTGTCAGGGTTTTTGTTGAAGCCTCATCTGTGCCATCCCTGCGGTGTACATCTATGTTCTGGGGACCAAAAAGATTCATTTCTTTTTAATAAATGTTTAACAAGTTAAATATTGTAAAATGTGTCTTCTACTTTTTACATATTTTTCTCTTTTTACAAGAATTGTTGGAGCCAATTTTTCTTTAGAAACATTTTAATGTCGGCTTTTTCTGGAGTTTTTATTGTAATATAGGAAAACCTAAGGCCAGAAATAATCCCCATAAATCACTGTACATGGAGACTTTGGGATCAGATCATTTCTGTCCGTTGTGTTTGTGGAAACAAAAAATCTTTTCTAAAAGCCTCAAACTTCTGTGTGTGACTCAGAGCTGAGATCTAACGTGAGAGAAGATTCCAGTGCGGGGAAGACGGGAAACCTTCATATAGACGGCCGGTGGGGATGGAGGCAGTGACCGACTCTGGCCAAATCTGTCTCTAGAGCCGCAGTAGAAGATGAAGATGTCGTCCTCATCATGAAGGAGTTATTTCTCATGTCGCGTGTAATGAATCTCTCCTGCAGTATTGCTAATGCCGATTCCAGTGTCGGTAATGAGACGAGAATTAGCGTTATGGAAGATGAGTCTATGAGGAACATGTTCAGCTGCCGACTCCGAGGAGGAAACTGCTTGTTGTCTGTGGCCTAAATATATAGGTTTTATTAGTAGATGTCAGGGAAGAAAACTAAACCCTGTAAGATAATAAATCTCCTCTTATGTTTCCCTCATTATCTCCAGTAATTGTATTATTACACAGGATTCTTATGATGTTACATCGGATCATCTTCTTCTCATTCAGGATTCTACAATATCGGATCCTCTCAGTGAAGATCTTCTACAGAAGAGAATTTTCCTGATTTACCCACCAAGGATGGATATGGACAGAGACAAGATGGCGGAGAGGATGTTACACCTCACCCTAGAGATCCTCTTCCGTCTCACTGGAGAGGTGAGAGATTCTGATGACGTCACATTACATCATTCTTATCTATGGGAATAACAGATGGACAGAACTGGAGAGGTGAGGACTCTGGAAATGTCTGTAGTGAGATTTATTAATGTGTCTCTCCATAACCAGGATTACACAGTGGTGAAGAATACCTCTGGTGATCGCTGTCAGGACCCTGTGTCTGAGGGATGGGGAAGACCCCTGAGCCCAATCACGGGGCCTCCACCTCACCCCCTGATCCAGGAGGACATAAATGACCAGAAGATCCTAGAACTCATCTACAAGATGATTGAGCTGCTGACTGGAGAGGTGACACTGCTGGGAATGCTGGGACATTATACAGTAACACTATGAAGGGATCGGGGGATGACAGTATCATTGTATGTGTCAGGTTCCAATAAGGTGCCAGGATGTCGCTGTCTATTTCTCCATGGAGGAGTGGGAGTATTTAGAAGGACACAGAGATCTGTACAAGAACGTCATAATGGAGGTTCCCCAGCCCCTCACATCACCAGGTAATAGACAGGACTAAATACACACGGCCTATAATTATCTGTATGTAGAGAATGAATTCAGTCCCTGTATGTGTTTCCTCCAGATCTATCCAGTAAGAGGACAACACCAGAGAGATGTCCCCGTCCTCTTCTTCCACAGGACTGTAACCAAAAAGATCCCAGTGCTCCTCAGGATCATCAGGTAGATGGAGAGAAGGTGTCAGGAGATCTCCCCTATGATGTGTAGACGGCTGTGAAGGTCTTGTGCTCAGTCTTGTTTTATCCACCAGTATTATATGTTTTATACTTGTGTGATGAGAACGGTGGAGATGGCAGGATTAGAGCTGATCATAGATGGGACTTCTCCATCTGTCGGTGACTTTTACAATATTTGTTTCAGGGTGAAGATCTGACCCATATTAATACTACAGAGACATATGTGAGGGGTGATGAGTGGTGTAAAGAGGAGATTCCCACATATGACTACCCAGGTGAGTAGTAACCACTGAATGCAGAGAAGTCACAGATTCCTCTCAGTCACCGGCTGTGGCTGCTTTATCGGTGGTGTAGTCCGGCCGTATTACCATGATCACCATTTTCCCTCTAGACCACAACATTCTCCTCCACCCAAAACTGTTCAAATGACTTTGGGTATTGATAGCCCTTTTCTATAGAACTTACAACCTGGAGGATCCACCTACCCCCTGGTATTAGTGTGAGGGTGATCCATTAAAATGAGATCTATATGATTGCTTGTACCTGACCCAATATAGGTCCAGTGCGCGCTTAAAGAGTCACACTGAGCACAGAGTTAGGCCTCTTTCACACTTCAGTTATTTGCATCAGTTATAATCCGCCAAAAAGGCAGACAAGTGGATCCGTTCTCAACTGATGTGAACGGATGGCACAGGATCCGTTTTTAGACGGGAGAGAGAGAGAGAATTTTTGTTTTAATCCGGATCCGCTAAGAAAAATGGCAGATCCGTTTTTTTTCAAATTTGGCGGATCTTGACTGATTGTCAAAAACTGAAGTGTGAAAGAGGCCTTACATGTCTACTTCTTTCTCAGCAAAGGCTTGCACACAACTGAAGTTTATTCTCAAGACAAAGAGACAGGAAATGGGTGTCACACCATCTTCTGAGTAGCCAGTGTCAGTCTATGATAGGTCCATTTCAGCTTCACTTCCATATATGGTATCCAGTATCTCAGCTTCTGCATTCCAAGGATTCCTTCCAGGGTGTTGTCTGAAGACACAGACGCCATCTTTGTACACCATATCTGAACTGACTTATATAAGTCTGACCCAGCCTATTTTGACCTTAATGACCAGGCCATTTTTAGCAATTCTGACCAGTGTCCCTTTATGAGGTAATAACTCAGGAACGCTTCAACGGATCCTAGCGATTATGAGAATTTTTTCATCACGTATTGGGCTTCATGTTAGCGGTAAATTTAGGTCAATAATTTTTGCGTTTATTTGTGAAAAAATTGGAAATTTGGTGAAAATGTTGAAAGTTTCACAATTTTCAAATTTTGAATTTTTATTCTATTAAACCAGAGAGTTATGTGACACAAAGTAGTTAATAAATAACATTTTCCAAATGTTTACTTTACATCAGCACAATTTGGGGAAAAAAAAATTTTTGTTAGGAAGTTATAAGGGTTAAAAGTTGACCAGCGATTTCTCATTTTTACAACACCATTTTTTTTAGTGATGACCACCTCACATTTGAAGTCACTTTGAGGGATCAATATGACAGAAAACACCCAAAAGTGACACCATTCCAAACACCGCACCCCTCAAGGTGCTCAAAACCACATTCAAGAAGATTATTAACCCTTCAGGTGCTTCACAGGAACTAAAGCAATGTGGAAGGAAAAAATGTTCTTTTTGCCTCATTTTTTCATTTTCACATGGGCAACAGGATAAAATGGATGGTAAAATTTGTTGGGCAATTTCTCCTGAGTACACGGATACCTAATATGTGGTCATAAACCACTGTTTGCGCGCACGGCAGGGCTCGGAAGGGAAGGAGCGCCATTTGACTTTTTGAAGGGAAAATTAGCTCCAATCGTTAGCGGACACCATGTCGCGTATGGAAAGTATGTAGTGTATGTCAGATTAGTGTGTGTAGTGCAGTATACGTCAGGTCGGTGTGTGTAGTGTAGTGTATGTCAGGTTGTTGTGTGAGGCGCAGTGTATGTCAGATTGGTGTGTGGTGTAGTGTACGTCAGGTTCGTGTGTGTGTGGTGTAGTGTACGTCAGGTTCGTGTGTGTGTGGTGTACTGTATGTCAGATTAGTGTTTGTAGTGTAGTATATGTCAGGTTGGTGTGTGGTGTTTACTACACCGCACACACCAACCTGATGTACACTACACCACACACACACCAACCTGACGTACACTACACCACACACACACGAACCTGACGTACACTACACCACACACACACGAACCTGACGTACACTACACCACACACCAATCTGACATACACTGCGCCTCACACAACAACCTGACATACACTACACTACACACACCGACCTGACGTACACTACACCACACACCAATCTGACATACACTGCGCCTCACACAACAACCTGACATACACTACACTACACACACCGACCTGACGTACACTACACCACACACACCGATCTGACATACACTACACCACACACCAACCTGACGTACACTACACCACACACCAACCTGACATACACTACACCACTCACCAACCTGACATACACTACACCACACACACCAACCTGACATACACTACACCACACACAGACCTAACATACACTACACCACACACACGAACCTGACATACACTACACCACACACCAGGGCTGTGGAGTCGGAGTCGTGGAGTCGGAGTCGGAGTTAGTTTTGGTTGGAGTCGGAGTCGGTAGAAATGTACCGACTCCAGCTTTAAAAAAAATGTATTAATATTTCATAATTGAACTTTCATATGAATTTTATAAATGTTACTCAAATATATATGTTCTATCAAACTATGAACAACAGTGATAAGCAGTTCTGCTGGAGATAGAGACATTTCTTACTTCTTGTGTGTCACTGTTCTCCACTGCCCTTATCTAATCTTATACTTGGTTAACCTCATGCTGCCCCAACCCCCCTACTTACAATTTATGAAACTGAAAGTGAAAATGTGTTGCAAATTCTTAGTAGTAAAGCTCCTCCTCTAGACTAGATCATACTAGGTGTGCGTCTTCCAAGCATCTCACAGCTGCCTGCTACTCAGAAGAGGAAGACTGTAAGAAGTATTATCCTTTCAACAAACTTTGCATCAGTTAACTGTGAGTACATGAGGAATAATAACAGTATTACTGACCACTATATCAGTTGTACGACCTGGCAATAATTTTGTACAATTGTTTTTAGGAAAAACAATTGTCATTTGGATTGTGAATACAGAATTAAAAACCTGAGAATGTCAAAGAAGCATCACATTAAATCAGCTGTATTTGAACATTTCACCATCACTCAAGATAGAAAACATTATGTCTGTCAGTGTATGACAAATGATCCAGACGAAAACAAATGCTGTGAAGCCAAGATGAGTGCATATTCAGGCAAAGATAAAAATGCTCCTACCAGAGCTTCTAATCTAAAGAGACATTTACAGCGCTTTCATCCAGAAGTACTGAAAGCAGTGGATGAGAAAGACTGCATCCAAACCAATGAACCAGTGCCCAGCTCTTCCAGCCAAACAAAGGAGCAGAGAACTTTGCAGCCATCAGTTGCAAGATATTTTGTCAGTGACAAAGTTACTGTGACAATGACAGTAGATACATTTAAAAAACAGATCATAGAGCTTGTTGTAAAGGATAGTGTGCCTATTTCATTATTTTCACGACCAGCTTTTATGTGTCTGAATGGGGAAATGGCCCGCAAGCTTGGTGTTTCTCTGGAGAGAGAGAGTATTAGAAATTTAGTAATCGAAGAAGCTTTTAAACAAAAGGAAGAACTTAAAAAAACTCTCAAGGGACGCTTTCTGTTTCTTAAAAATGGATGCCTGCACACGTCACAGAGTGAACTATTTTGCCATCAATGTCCGATTTGTTTGTGACAAAAATGAAATAGTTGCCAAGACATTGGCAGTAAAAGACACCAAAGCTCATCACACCAGTGAGTTTCTCCAGGTCTTGGTGGAAAAGGTTCTGCAAGACTATGAACTTAAAAAAGAGCAAGTTCTTTCTGTCGTAACTGACAATGCTTCAAATATGATAAGTACTATTAAGCTAATGAATGAGAGTAATGATGGTGACCAGCAGCTAGAAGAACATTCTGGGTCCACAGACACAGAAATGTTTGAAATAGAGGAACACAGTATTGTAACTGAGGAGCAAACTGAAGTTGCTTCAGATGAACAGCAACATGATAGTTTAGATTATCTTGTTGAAACTGTGTCAATATGTTCTTTCATTCATCACATGCGCTGTGTTGTGCATACGCTAGAGCTGGCTATAAGAGACAGTCTGCAAGAAGGACATGCTGCTGCACTGATTGGCAAGGTGAGAAAATTGGCTACTGTTGCCAGAACCCCTAAAGTTGACTCAATTTTGAAGATGGAAAAGGGGCAATTATTGATCAAGCCACACGATGGGGCTGTACTTACTTAATGATTCAGCGCTTGGTTGAACTGAAAACCTTTCTTGTAGACATGGCTAACCCTCAACTGACGCTAAATGAAAGTCAGTGGAATAAGGTGACTGAGCTGGAAAAATTGCTAGAGCACCCATTTACAGTGACTAAAAAATTACAAGCAGAGGACTTAACTCCAGGTATTTTCTTAAAGGAGTGGAAGAACCTGATGTTTCGCCTGTCCCAAAGAGGACGGTTAATTGCAAGTGGCATTGCTACATCAATGAAATGGAGAGAGGAGCTACTATTACAAAATAACATTCTTTTGGCAGCTGTTTATGTCGACCCAATGCATCGGATTCTTCTAGATGATCAACAGCTAAGTAAAGGAAAAGAAGCTCTGTTTGAAATAGCAGTAAGGATGAAAGGGTTGCAGAACAGTCAGGAGGAACAAGAAGAATTTGGTCGTCCTGCCACATCTTCACCCTCATCATCAACTGATGAAGAATTTAATTTCGAAAAATATTTGGATCACAAGGACCGTGCAAAGCGTTCCCGCATAGAAGAAGAGTCATCCCCATCAAGGAACACAGCCAGTACATTTCAGCAGAATTTTTCATGTGCACTAAAAGAAATTGAGAAATTTGACCGTTCATCAAAAATAACAGTGCAACAAGCGATTCCTCTGTATCCTGACATTGTCAGAGATGTTGCCCGAGTGGTTACTGCTTTGCCACCAACACAAGTTAGTGTAGAGAGGTTGTTCTCTGCTCTCAAAATAATTAGATCAGATTTGAGGGCATCCATGAAGGAAGATCTGACAGAGCCAATACTTTTTCTGAGGACAAATTTATAGATTTCTTCTTATTAACTGCATAAAAGTGTTTATTGCATATTTACTTACAGTTTATAAAAGTTTATAAAAGTTATTTGCTATATTCTAATTGTATTCTAATAAATGTAGTTTTTGCTCTAAGTGGTCTGATTACTTATATGATGGTGAGAAACTGAATAAGCACGATGTTTAATATTTTACAACAGTAAATTTGTTGTTATGAATTGGCCATTTATGAAGGAGTCGGAGCCGGAGTCGGAGCCGGAGTCGGAGCCGGAGTCGGAGCCGGAGCCGGAGTCGGAGCCTGATAAAATCCAGGAGTCGGAGTCGCAACTGTGGCTTACCTACTCCACAGCCCTGCCACACACACCAACCTGACATACACTACACCACACACACCAACCTGACATACACTACACCACACACACCAACCTGACATACACTACACCACACACACCAACCTGACATACACTACAACACACACACCAACCTGACATACACTGCACCACACACACCAACCTGACATACACTACAACACACACACACCAACCTGACATATACTACACCACACACACCAACCTGACATACACTACACCACACACACCATCCTGACATACACTACACCACACACACCAACCTGACATACACTACACCACACACACCAACCTGACATACACTACAACACACACACCACCCTGACATACATTACACCACACACACCAACCTGACATACACTACACCACACACACCAACCTGACATACACTACACCACACACAACAACCTGACATACACTACACCACACACACCAACCTGACATACAAAACACCACACACAGACCTGACATACACTACACCACACACACCAACCTGACATACACTACACCACACACACCAACCTGACATACACTACAACACACACACCACCCTGACATACACTACACCACACACACCAACCTGACATACACTACAACACACACACACCAACCTGACATACACTACAACACACACAACAACCTGACATACACTACACCACACACACCACCCTGACATACATTACACCACATACACCAACCTGACATACACTACACCACACACACCAACCTGACATACACTACACCACACACAACAACCTGACATACACTACACCACACACACCAACCTGACATACACAACACCACACACAGACCTGACATACACTACACCACACACACCAACCTGACATACACTACACCACACACACCAACCTGACATACACTACAACACACACACCACCCTGACATACACTACACCACACACACCAACCTGACATACACTACAACACACACACACCAACCTGACATACACTACAACACACACAACAACCTGACATACACTACACCACACACCAACCTGACATACACTACAAAACACACACACCAAGCTGACATACACTACAACACACACACCACCCTGACATACACTACACCACACACAACAACCTGACATACACTACACCACACACAACAACCTGACATACACTACACCACACACAGACCTGACATACACTACACCACACACACCAACCTGACATACACTACAACACACACACACCAACCTGACATACACTACAACACACACAACAACCTGACATACACTACACCACACACCAACCTGACATACACTACAAAACACACACACCAAGCTGACATACACTACAACACACACACCACCCTGACATACACTACACCACACACAACAACCTGACATACACTACACCACACACACCAACCTGACATACACAACACCACACACAGACCTGACATACACTACACCACACACACCAACCTGACATACACTACACCACACACACCAACCTGACATACACTACAACACACACACCACCCTGACATACACTACACCACACACACCAACCTGACATACACTACAACACACACACACCAACCTGACATACACTACAACACACACAACAACCTGACATACACTACACCACACACACCAACCTGACATACACTACAAAACACACACACCAAGCTGACATACACTTCAACACACACACCACCCTGACATACACTACACCACACACAACAACCTGACGTACACTACAACACACACACCAACCTGACATACACTACACCACACACAACAACCTGACATACACTACACCACACACACTAACCTGACATACACTACAACACACACACACCAACCTGACATACACTGCAACACACACACCAACCTGACATACACTACACCACACACACCGAACTGACATACACTACACCACACACCAACCTGACATACACTACACCACACACACCAACCTGACATACACTACACCACACACACCGAACTGACATACACTACACCACACACACCAACCTGGCATACACTACACCACACACACCAACCTTACAAAGTGTGTCAGGTTGGTGTCTGTGGCGCAGTGTACCTCAGATTGGTGTATGGTGTGGTATAGTGTACGTCAGGTTCGTGTGTGTGTTGTAGTGTATGTCAGGTCGGTGTGTGTGTATGGTGTTGTGTACGTCAGGTTGGTGTGTGTGGTGTAGTGTATGTCAGGTCTGTGTGTGGTGTAGTGTATGTCAGGTCGGTGTGTGATGTAGTGTACGTCAGGTTGGTGTGTGTGGTGTAGTATATGTCAGGTTGGTGTGTGGTGAACTTAGAAAAGTTTATAAAAGTTATTTGCTATATTCTAATTGTATTCTAATAAATGTAGTTTTTGCTCTAAGTGGTCTGATTACTTATATGATGGTGAGAAACTGAATAAGCACGATGTTTAATATTTTACAACAGTAAATTTGTTGTTATGAATTGGCCATTTATGAAGGAGTCGGAGTCGGAGCCGGAGTCGGAGCCGGAGTCGGAGCCTGATAAAATCCAGGAGTCGGAGTCGGAGTCGCAACTGTGGCTTACCGACTCCACAGCCCTGCCACACACACCAACCTGACATACACTACACCACACACACCAACCTGACATACACAACACCACACACACCGACCTGACATACACTACACCACACACCAACCTGACATACACAACACCACACACACCAACCTGACATACACTACACCACACACACCAACCTGACATACACTACACCACACACACGAACCTGACATACACTACACCACACACACCAACCTGACATACACTACAACACACACACCACCCTGACATACATTACACCACACACACCAACCTGACATACACTACACCACACACACCAACCTGACATACACTACACCACACACAACAACCTGACATACACTACACCACACACACCAACCTGACATACACAACACCACACACAGACCTGACATACACTACACCACACACCGACCTGACGTACACTACACCACACACAGACCTGACATACACTACACCACACACACCAACCTGACATACACTACACCACACACACCAACCTTACAAAGTGTGTCAGGTTGGTGTCTGTGGCGCAGTGTACCTCAGATTGGTGTATGGTGTGGTATAGTGTACGTCAGGTTCGTGTGTGTGTTGTAGTGTATGTCAGGTCGGTGTGTGTGTATGGTGTTGTGTACGTCAGGTTGGTGTGTGTGGTGTAGTGTATGTCAGGTCTGTGTGTGGTGTAGTGTATGTCAGGTCGGTGTGTGATGTAGTGTACGTCAGGTTGGTGTGTGTGGTGTAGTATATGTCAGGTTGGTGTGTGGTGAACTTAGAAAAGTTTATAAAAGTTATTTGCTATATTCTAATTGTATTCTAATAAATGTAGTTTTTGCTCTAAGTGGTCTGATTACTTATATGATGGTGAGAAACTGAATAAGCACGATGTTTAATATTTTACAACAGTAAATTTGTTGTTATGAATTGGCCATTTATGAAGGAGTCGGAGTCGGAGCCGGAGTCGGAGCCGGAGTCGGAGCCTGATAAAATCCAGGAGTCGGAGTCGGAGTCGCAACTGTGGCTTACCGACTCCACAGCCCTGCCACACACACCAACCTGACATACAGTACACCACACACACCGACCTGACATACACAACACCACACACAGACCTGACATACACTACAACACACCGACCTGACGTACACTACACCACACACAGACCTGACATACACTACACCACACACACCAACCTGATATACACTACACCACACACACCAACCTGACATACACTACAACACACACACCACCCTGACATACACTACACCACACACACCAACCTGACATACACTACAACACACACACACCAACCTGACATACACTACACCACACACAACAACCTGACATACACTACACCACAAACACCAACCTGACATACACTACAACACACACAACAACCTGACATACACTACACCACACACACCAACCTGACATACACTACAAAACACACACACCAAGCTGACATACACTACAACACACACACCACCCTGACATACACTACACCACACACAACAACCTGACATACACTACACCATATACCAACCTGACGTACACTACAACACACACACCAACCTGACATACACTACACCACACACAACAACCTGACATACACTACACCACACACACCAACCTGACATACACTACAACACACACACACCAACCTGACATACACTACAACACACACACCAGCCTGACATACACTACACCATATACCAACCTGACGTACACTACAACACACACACCAACCTGACATACACTACACCACACACAACAACCTGACATACACTACACCACACACACCAACCTGACATACACTACAACACACACACACCAACCTGACATACACTACAACACACACAACAACCTGACATACACTACACCATATACCAACCTGACGTACACTACAACACACACACCAACCTGACATACACTACACCACACACAACAACCTGACATACACTACACCACACACACCAACCTGACATACACTACAACACACACACACCAACCTGACATACACTACAACACACACACCAACCTGACATACACTACAACACACACCAACCTGACATACACTACACCACACACACCAACCTGACATACACTACACCACACACACCGAACTGACATACACTACACCACACACACCAACCTGACATACAATACACCACACACACCAACCTTACAAAGTGTGTCAGGTTGGTGTCTGTGGCGCAGTGTACCTCAGATTGGTGTATGGTGTGGTATAGTGTACGTCAGGTTCGTGTGTGTGTTGTAGTGTATGTCAGGTCGGTGTGTGTGGTGTAGTGTATGTCAGGTCTGTGTGTGGTGTAGTGTATGTCAGGTCGGTGTGTGATGTAGTGTACGTCAGGTTGGTGTGTGTGGTGTAGTATATGTCAGGTTGGTGTGTGGTGTTTACTACACCACACACATCAACCTGATGTACACTACACCACACACACACGAACCTGACGTACACTACACCACACACACACGAACCTGACGTACACTACACCACACACCAATCTGACATACACTGCGCCTCACACAACAACCTGACATACACTACACCACACACCGAACTGACATACACTACACTACACACACCAACTTAACATACACTACACCACACACAGACCTGACATACACAACACCACACACACCAACCTGACATACACTACACCACACACCGACCTGATGTACACAACACCACACACCAACCTGACATACACTACACCACACACACCAACCTGACATACACTACACCACACACCAACCTGACATACACTATACCACACACCAACCTGACATACACTACACCACACACCAACCTGACATACACTATACCACACACCAACCTGACATACACTACACCACACACAACAACCTGACATACACTACACCACACACACCAACCTGACATACACTACAACACACACACACCAACCTGACATACACTACAACACACACACCAACCTGACATACACTACAACACACACCAACCTGACATACACTACACCACACACACCAACCTGACATACACTACACCACACACACCGAACTGACATACACTACACCACACACACCAACCTGACATACAATACACCACACACACCAACCTTACAAAGTGTGTCAGGTTGGTGTCTGTGGCGCAGTGTACCTCAGATTGGTGTATGGTGTGGTATAGTGTACGTCAGGTTCGTGTGTGTGTTGTAGTGTATGTCAGGTCGGTGTGTGTGGTGTAGTGTATGTCAGGTCTGTGTGTGGTGTAGTGTATGTCAGGTCGGTGTGTGATGTAGTGTACGTCAGGTTGGTGTGTGTGGTGTAGTATATGTCAGGTTGGTGTGTGGTGTTTACTACACCACACACATCAACCTGATGTACACTACACCACACACACACGAACCTGACGTACACTACACCACACACACACGAACCTGACGTACACTACACCACACACCAATCTGACATACACTGCGCCTCACACAACAACCTGACATACACTACACCACACACCGAACTGACATACACTACACTACACACACCAACTTAACATACACTACACCACACACAGACCTGACATACACAACACCACACACACCAACCTGACATACACTACACCACACACCGACCTGATGTACACAACACCACACACCAACCTGACATACACTACACCACACACACCAACCTGACATACACTACACCACACACCAACCTGACATACACTATACCACACACCAACCTGACATACACTACACCACACAACAACCTGACATACACTACACCACATACCGACCTGACATACACTACACCACACACACCAACCTGTCATACACTACACCACACACCACAACCTGACATATACTACACCACACACAACAACCTGACATACACTACAACACACACACCAACCTGACATACACTACAACACACACACCAACCTGACATACACTACAACACACACAACAACCTGACATACACTACACCACACACCGAACTGACAAACACTACACCACACACACCAACCTGACATACACTACACCACACACACCAACCTGACATACACAACACCACACACACCAACCTGACGTACACTACACCACACACCAACCTGACATACACTACACCACACACCAACCTGACATACACTACACCACACACCAACCTGACATACACTACACCACACACAATAACCTGACATACACTACACCACATGCCGACCTGACATACACTACACCACACACACCAACCTGACATACACTACAACACACACACCAACCTGACATACACTACACCACACACAACAACCTGACATACACTACAACACACACACCAACCTGACATACACTACACCACACACACCAACCTGACATACACTACAACACACACACCAACCTGACATACACTACACCACACACCGAACTGACAAACACTACACACACACCAACCTGACATACACTACACCACACACACCAACCTGACATACACTACACCACACACCAACCTGACATACACTACACCACACACACCAACCTGACATACACTACACCACACACACCACCCTGACATACACTACACCACACACACCGAACTGACGTACACTACACGCCACAACCATGTTGCCGCTACATTGGGCTCAGCTCTCACTCTTTGGGAGAGGCTGCTCAATTAGTGACAAAGGGAGACCCCTCTGGCTTCTGCGCACGGTACCGCAAGCGACGGTAGCTCTGGCAGAGAGGGAGTGAAAGAGTGGGATGCTTGTATAAAAGTTATCAAGGTACAGATGGTCACCTTTATCAAGCAGAGGGTGGCCCAAATCCCACACTATTTTCCCACTCACCCCCAGAGCAGGTGGACATTCTGGGGGCTGGAGCTTGGTGTCCTTCCCTTGGTAAACTCTAAAGCTGAGCGTGTACCCTGAGGTACTCTCACACAGCTTGTAGAGTATTATCCCGTACCTCGCCCTTTTGCTGGTCAGGTACTGACGGAACTGAAGCCTCCCTTTTGAAGTGGATGAGGGATTCATCCACACAAATTTCCCTTTGGGGAATGTACACTTCTGAAAACTTGTTGCTGAAGTGTTCGATGACCGGCCAAATTTTGAACAGTCTTTCAAAATTGGGGTCATCGCGGGGAAGGCTGTCAGTGTTGTCCCTAAAATGGAGAAACTTCTGAATCGCCTCAAAACATCTGCGACTCATAACTATGCCAAATACTGGTGTTTGATATAAAATATCAGTACTCCAGTGTTGACGAATTTCTGGTTTCTTCACAATCCCCATGTGAAGGACAAGTACCCAATATTTCATCATTTCTACAGAGTCAATGGGACTCCAAGTAGAGAATGATGAACTAGGGTTTTCAGCCAAAAATTGCTGGGCGTACAAGTTTGACCATAAGACTGACAATTGACTCCGAGAAATAGACTTTGAAAAAGTCTATTTCCCTGAAGTTGGCAGTCTCGAACTGGATTCCTAATTGGGGAGCGAAATCAGGAATCCATGGAGCAAAATTCTCAGGGACAGGGGTCCAGGAGGGGGCACTAGTGCTAGGTTGGGCCTGACTAGCGCTAGGGGGTTACTCACATTTGGCTGTGGGTCTTCTCCCCCGGCCTCCGTCTCTTCCTCCCTGGGCTCCAGACTATTTCTCATCCTGTGACATCTTGGTGGTGGTAAGTCTGTGTCGCTGGAGGAGGAAGAGTGGGAGGAATAGAGAAAAGTGGGGTCTGTTATGATTGAGTCACCGTAGGAGGCAGACACAAAAATAGAAGCTACGTCCAGAAAACCAGAGAAGTTGGCAACTATCAGATTGCAGACCCCTGAACCTATCAACACAACTAGCAGTAGCCGTGGGGGGTTCCTACGATGCCCTAGACCCCTCGATCACAGCCGGAGAGATAAATAGCCTAAAGACAGAAAAGGAAATCTAAACTGCCCCAGAGCAGACCCCAAAGTAAAAGGCAGCCCCCAACATATAATGATGGTGAAGCAAGATGAAAAAAACACTCACACAGATAGAAAGATAGGCTGAGCAAATGATGGGGCCCAAGCTAACTACACAGAACAGGAAAGGAAGGTTGCTGTCTGCAATCTGCCAAAACCCTATCAAAGACAAGCCAACAAGCTGATATGAAAAAAGACCCTGAAGCAGCTAGGCTTCAAAAACTAAATCAGCACTCAGGTATTTTCAGAAGACAGAGCTAAAGGAATTCAGCACACCCCAGCAGGGAATGGCAGAAATCCAGAAAAACAAGGCAAAACAAAGTCAAAGGACAAATGCAAAAAGCCGAGCAGAAAACTTAGCTTTAGAAGAGCAGGAATTCAGACTGGACTCCAAGGATCCCACAGAGAAATCACCCGCAGGGCAGAAGGGCGTCGGCAGCCTTATATCCAGTCAGTAACTCCACTCAGCCAGTCATCATCATCAGGCCCAGGTGTTTGATAATCAGGCTCACTACCTTTCTTCACCAGAAGAGGGAGCTCCTCGGGCCTCAGTAGTGAAGGGGAAAATGAACTCACAACAGTACCTCCCCCTTGAGGAGGGGTCACTGAACCCTCAACCACGCCACCAGGGCGATCAGGGTGAGCCCGATGAAAGGCACGCACCAATCTTTTGGCATTAATATCAGAGGCATAGACCCAGGAATTATCCTCCTGACCATAACCCTTCCACTTAACCAAATACTGGAGTCTCCGTCTAGCCAGACGGGAATCCAGTACTTTACCTCATATTCCATGTTACCTTCAACCAATACAGGGTCTGGAGGTGCCACCCCCGGAGCAACAGGTTCAACAAACCTCTTCAACAAAGATTTATGGAACACATTATGGATTTTAAATGTGACACGAAGAGCCAAACGAAAAGAGACCGGATTAATAATCTCCAAAATCTTGTAAGGTCCAATAAATCTAGGCTTAAACTTAGGAGAAGCCACCTTCATAGCAATATTTTTTGATGATAACCACACCATATCACCAACCTTAAACTGGGGACCAATGGTCCTATGTCGGTTGGAAAACCGCTGGGCCTTTTCCTGGGAGAGAGATAACTTATCCACCACTTGGTCCCAGATCTAGTGCATTCTCTCCACCACAGTGTCAACACCTGGGCAGGCAGAAGGCTTCACCTGCCCTGAAGAAAATCGAGGATGAAACCCAAAGTTACAAAAAAAAGGTGACATCAAAGTGGCAGAACTAGCTCTATTATTTAGAGCAAATTCGGCCAAGGGCAAAAATGAAACCCAATCATCCTGATCAGCAGAAATAAAACATCTCAAATATGACTCCAAGGTCTGGTTTGTTCTCTCTGTCTGCCCATTGGTCTGAGGGTGAAAAGCAGAGGAGAAGGACAACTGAATTCCCAGCTTGGAACAGAAAGTTCTCCAAAATCTAGACACAAACTGGACTCCTCTGTCAGATACAATGTTCTCAGGAATCCCGTGCAAGCGAACCACCTGTTGTAAAAACAGGGGCACCAACTCAGAGGAAGACGGCAACTTAGGGAGTGGTACAAGATGAACCATCTTAGAGAACCTATCACAAATCACCCAAATAACAGTCATCCTTTGAGAGACAGGCATATCAGAGATGAAATCCATTGAAATATGGGTCCATGGCCTCTTGGGGACAGGCAAAGGCATCAACAACCCACTAGAGCGAGAACACGATTTAGACCGGGAGCACGTCCCACAGGACTGCACAAAATTCCTGACATCACGAGACAAGGAGGGCCACCAAAAAGACCGACTCACCAGATCTCTAGTACCAAAAATACCTGGATGACCAGCCAAAGCAGAGCAATGAACTTCAGACATCACTCTCTTCTTCCACTGGTCAGGAACATACAACTTTCCACTGGGACAACGCTCAGGTTTGTCCTCCTGGAACTCTTCCAGAGCACGTCTCAAATCGGGCGAGATGGCAGAAAGAACTACCCCTTTGCCTAAGATGGTAGCAGGCTTGGTCACCACAGGAGAATCAGCAAAGAAACTCCTAGAGAGGGCATCTGCCTTGACATTCTTAGTTCCAGGAAGAAAAGAAACCACAAAATCAAAACGTGTAAAAAACAAGGCCCACCTAGCCTGTCTAGGGTTCAAGCGTTTAGCCGACTCTAGGTAAATCAAATTCTTGTGGTCAGTGAGGACCACGACTTGATGCTTAGCTCCCTCCAACCAATGTCTCCACTCCTCAAATGCCCATTTCATGGCCAACAGCTCCCGATTCCCCACATCATAGTTACGTTCAGATGGAGAGAACTTTCGGGAAAAGAAAGCACAGGGATTCATTTTAGATGTTACAGGATCCTTTTGGGACAAAACAGCTCCTGCACCAATCTCAGAAGCATCCACCTCTACCTGGAACGGAAGTGAGACATCAGGTTGCCGCAAAACCGGGGCGGAGGTGAATCTTCGCTTCAGCTCCTGAAAGGAAGAAACAGCCTCCGGAGACCAATTTAACACATCAGCACCCTTCTTAGTCAAATCAGTCAATGGCTTGGCAATACTAGAAAATTTTGCTATAAATTTCCGATAAAAATTAGCAAAACCCAAAAACTTCTGGAAGGCCTTCAAAGAAGTGGGCTGAACCCAATCGTAAATGGCCTGTACCTTGGCCGGGTCCATTTCAATAGTTGACGTGGACAAAATAAATCCCAAAAAAGAAATCCTCTGTACTCCAAAAAGGCATTTAGATCCTTTGACATACAGGGAATTCTCCCTCAAGATCGGGAACACAGTCCGAATATGTTCCACATGAGAATCCCAATCCTTGGAGAAGATCAAAATATCATCCAGATAGATAATCAAAAATTTATCGACAAAATCTCGGAAAATATCGTTCATGAAGCACTGGAAGACAGAAGGGGCATTAGTGAGCCCAAAAGACATCACCAGGTACTCAAAATGTCCCTCCGGAGTATTAAATGCCGTCTTCCATTCATCCCCCTGCTTAATGCGGATAAGATTATACGCCCCCTGAGATCAAGCTTGGTAAACCAGCAAGCACCTCTGACTCTAGAGAATAGATCCGAAATCAGGGGTAACGGATACTGAAATTTAATAGTAATTTTACTGAGGGCACGATAATCAATACAAGGCCTTAAAGAACCATCCTTCTTGGCCACAAAAAAAAAAACCGGCACCTAAGGCTGAAGAGGATGGTCTAATATGACCCTTCTCCAACGCCTCCTTAATATAGGACCGCATAGCCTTGTGCTCGAGTACAGATAAATTGAAGAGCCGACCCTTAGGAAATTTACACCCCGGGCTTAGTTCAATTCCACAGTCATAACTCCTATGAGGAGGCAAGGACGCAGACTGATTCTCACTAAATACATCATAGAAGTCCGCCAAATAGTCAGGAACCTCATGCGACTGAGGAGAGGTGGAAAAAACTGGAGCCTCACTAAAGGTACACCGGCAACCCCAACTCACCACAGACACAGACTTCCAATCCAAAACTGGATTATGAATCTGCAACCAGGGAAACCCCAGAACAACGGCATCATGCAGACCATGCAACACCAAAAATCTGCAATTTTCTTGGTGGTCTGGGGCGACCCGCATGACCAACTGGGTCCAAAACTGAGGTTTATTTTTAGCCAGAGGGGTAGCATCAATCCCCCTCAAAGGGATAGATGTCTGCAGAGGTGTTAACGGAAATCCACAACGTTTAGCAAAATCCAAGTCCATTAGGTTTAGCGCTGCTCCCGAATCCACAAAAGCATTGGCGGAAAATGTGGACAGGGAACAGATCAGAGTATTTCGCCAAAAGAAACTTAGGCTGAACCCCACCAACAGAAAACGTGTGTGCAAAGCGTTTCTCACGTTTAGGACAAACAGAAATAATATGTGAGGCATCTCCACAGAAAAAACACAGCTTATTACGCCTTCTGAATTCCTGACGTTGCGCCTTAGACAAAACTCTATCACATTGCATAGGATCAGACGTCTGTTCAACCGGTGGCAACACCTCTCGTGTAATCCTGCGTTCACGTAAACGCCGATCAACCTGAATGGCTAATGACATAGAATCGTCCAGACCAGAGGGAACAGGAAATCCCACCATAGTATCTTTTACGGCTTCTGACAAACCCTTCCGAAAGAGAGCAGCCAAGGCACTATCATTCCAGGTAGTAAGGACCGCCCACTTTCGGGACTTTTGACAGTACAACTCTGCAGATTCTCGACCCTGGTTCAATGCTAACAGGATCTTTTCAGCCTGATCAATAGCATTAGGTTCGTCGTACAGCAACCCCAAGGCTTGAAAAAATGCGTTCACATTAGTCAGAATAGGGTCATCTGGTTTCAAAGAAAACGCCCAATCCTGGGGATCGCCGCGCAGCAAAGAGATGACAATTTTAACCTGCTGCGCGGAGCTCCCTGACGAGTTAGGCTTCAAAGCAAAAAATAATTTACAATTATTTTTGAAACTCAAAAATTTAGATCGATCCCCAAAAAATACATCAGGTGTGGGGATCTTTGGTTCAACAGCATGTGAACGAGCAAGATAGGCGGAAATTCCTCGCACTTCAGCAGCGAGCTGCTCAACACGATCAGACACTTGCTTTATCTCCATTGAGAGAAAAAAAAATTCCCCCTACGGCCTCAGAGATATAGAGGAAAGAATATACACACTCTTTTTTTTTTTTAAACACAATTCTTTCCTGCTATTGAGTACCCAAGGATCTGCGGTTTGGGCGGGTGATTCTGTTATGATTGAGTCACCGTAGGAGGCAAAAACAGAAATGCTAGCTAAGTCCAGAAAACCAGAGAAGTTGGCAACTATCAGATTGCAGACCCCTGAACCTATCAACACAACTAGCAGTAGCCGTGGGGGGTTCCTACGATGACCTAGACCCCTCGATCACAGCCGGAGAGATACATAGGCCTAAAGAAGGAAAGGGGAAATCTAACTGCCCCAGAGCAGACCCCAAAGCAATAGGCAGCCCCCCACATATAATGACGGTGAAGCAAGATGAAAACACTTACACAGACAGAAAGACAGACTGAGCAAAGATGGGGCCCAAAAACTACCTAGATAGGAACGGATAGGAAGGCTGCTGTCTGCAATCTGCCAAAACCGTATCAGAGACAAAAGCCAACAAGCTGATATAAAAATGACCCTGAAGCAACTAAGCTTCAAAAACTAAATCAGCACTCAGGTACTTTCAGGAGACAGAGCTAACGGAACACTGCACACTCCAGCAGGGAGTGGCAGAATCCAAAAAGCAAGAAAAACAAAAACAAATCTTAAATGCAAAAAGGCAAAACAGAAAACTTAGCTTTAGGAGAGCAGGAATAAGACTGGTGTCCAAGAGTCCACAGAGAAATCACCCGCAGGGCAGAAAGGGAGTAGGCTGCCTTAAATCCAGTCAGTGACTCCACTCAGCCAATCGTCTTCATTAGTACCAGGTGCCTGATAATCAGGCTCACTACCTTCCTTCACTAGAATAGGGAGTTCACCAGGCCTCAGTGACGGAGGGGAAAATGAACTCACAACAGGTGTCATCGGAAATCCACAACGTTTAGCAAAATCCAAGTCCATTAGGTTTAGGGCTGCTCCCAAATCCACCAAAGCCTTGGTGGAAAACGTGGACAGGGAGCAGATCAGAGTAATAGCCAGAAGAAACTTAGGTTGAACACCACCAACAGAAAACGTGTGTGCAAAGCGTTTCTCTCGTTTAGGACAGACAGAAATAATATGCGAGGCATCTCCACAGAAAAAACACAACTTATTACGCCTTCTGAACTCCTGACGCTGCTCTCTGGAGAAAACTCTATCACATTGCATAGGTTCAGACATTTGTTCAACAGGTGGCAACACCTCTCGTGCAGCTTTGCATTCGCGCAAACGCCGATCAACCTGAATGGCTAATGACATAGAATCGTCAAGACGAGAGGGAACAGGAAATCCCACCATAGTATCTTTTATGGCTTCTGACAAACCCTTCCGAAAGAGAGCAGCCAAGGCATTATCATTCCAGGTAGTAAGTACTGCCCACTTTTGGAATTTTTGACAGTACAATTCTGCAGAATCTCGACCCTGGTTCAATGCCAGCAGGGTCTTTTCAGCCTGATCAATGGCATTAGGTTCATCATACAACAACCCCAAGGCCTGAAAAAATGTGTTCACATTAGTCAGAATAGGATCATCTGGTTTCAAAGAAAACGCCCAATCCTGGGGATCGCCACGCTGAGCAAATGATGGGGCCCAAGCTAACTACACAGAACAGGAAAGGAAGGTTGCTGTCTGCAATCTGCCAAAACCCTATCAAAGACAAGCCAACAAGCTGATATGAAAAAAGACCCTGAAGCAGCTAGGCTTCAAAAACTAAATCAGCACTCAGGTATTTTCAGAAGACAGAGCTAAAGGAATTCAGCACACCCCAGCAGGGAATGGCAGAAATCCAGAAAAACAAGGCAAAACAAAGTCAAAGGACAAATGCAAAAAGCCGAGCAGAAAACTTAGCTTTAGAAGAGCAGGAATTCAGACTGGACTCCAAGGATCCCACAGAGAAATCACCCGCAGGGCAGAAGGGCGTCGGCAGCTTTATATCCAGTCAGTAACTCCACTCAGCCAGTCATCATCATCAGGCCCAGGTGTTTGATAATCAGGCTCACTACCTTTCTTCACCAGAAGAGGGAGCTCCTCGGGCCTCAGTAGTGAAGGGGAAAATGGACTCACAACAGGGGTCCTCTCCCTCACTATCCGCTTCGGAGGCAGTAAAGGCATATGCCTCCTCAGCTGAGTACACCCTTTGAGACTGGGATGACTGTGACGAGTGGGACATTGTGTGTGGTGTGTATGTGTAAAAAAAGATAAACTTATAGTATGCGTGTGTATGTGCAAGTCGTGAAACTTTCTACTACAGGAGGGGGCTGTCAGGCGTGGGGGCTGTCAGGCGCGGTGGGTCAGGAGGTAGTAGCAGCAGGGTGGTGATCACCAGGAGCGATCACCAGGGCAGGGGTGCGATCACAGGGCCGGGGGGGCGGAATCAGGCAGCAGAAGGAAGATCTGCGGCGGCAGCAGCAGGGCGTGATCACCGGGGCAGGGGGGCAATCACAGGGCCGGGGGGTGGAAACAAGCAGCAGAGGTGAGCGGAGGACAGCACAGAGGAGAGATCAGTGGCGGCAGCAGCAGGGGTTGAATACTGGGGCAGGGGGCGATTACTGGGGCAGGGGGGCAATTACTGCTGCGGGGGGGTAATCACAGGGCCGGAGGGAGTGGAATTGGGCAGCAGAGGGGAACGGAGGACAGCACAGAGGAGAGATCAGCGGTGGCAGCAGCAGGGGCAGGGGGGCGATTACTGGGGCAGGAGAGGTGATCACAGGGCCGGAGGGAGTGGAATTGGGCAGCAGAGGGGAGCGGAGGACAGCATAGAGGGGAGATCAGTAGCGGCAGCAGCAGGGGGGTAATTACTGGGGCAGGGGGGTGCGATCACCTGTGCGGGGGGTGATAACCTGAGCATGAAGGGGCGATCACCTGGGCAGGGTGGGGTGATCACAGGGGCGGGGGGTGTAATGAGGCAACAGAGGGGAGCGGAGCACAGTACCAGAGGGAAGATCGGCGGCAGTGGCAGCAGGCACGGTGATCGGCGACAGCAGCAGCAGGCAGAGACCTGTCAGGTGTCAGGGCAGAAGGCAGCACCTCGCTCTTCACCTACCACGGACAGGATGAGGCTGAAGAGCGAGGGCAGCCATACCGGACACCTGCCCCACATCTGATTGGAGGGATAGCGTCACGTGTACGCTAGCTCTAATCAGATCTGGGGCGTGACACAGAGGTCACCTAGCTACAGCCAATGGCTGATGCTATTGCAGCATCAGCCATTGCTTGAATGTAATATTTCACCAAGTTTCATTGGTGAAATATTACAATCGCTCTGTTTGGCTGTTTCACTTTCAAAAGCCAATCAGAGTGATCGTAACCACGAGTGGGGGCAAAGCCACCCCCCTAGGGTTAACTACAGGTCCACCAATACCTGTGGGTGGGGTGACATTTCGGTGACCCCGGTCACCCAACCTGCAGGAACTCTATTTATACCATGATGCCTACGTGGGCGTCATGGGTCGGGAAGGGGTTAATAATTGATTTCATTAGCCATTCTCTCCTTCACATTAGGAGGCGCTGACCGTTACCTGCCCAGATCTGTAACTATAAAGCCAAATGACAGCGTACGTAGAATGTGCTGACAAGATAGAAAATCACTTGAAGAAAAATCTTATGCTGGGCCTGTAAGAGAAAGCGGAGGGTAATGATGCTGTTGGCTTCCTAGATCCCTGAGATCTTATCGGATGAATCTTCTCTCCCTTTTGTGCTGCTGAATGTATTATGGTCCCTACAAGACCAGGTCCAGTCTTTCTGGCCAAACTTCCCTTTTATGAGCGACAACAGTAAATGTGCAGTGAGGCCAAGTGTGAATTTCTGTCCAATAACAGCAGAGTTTCCCTTTATCCTGACTTTTCAATTTGTATTAAAACCAACTAACTTCAAGGAGGATTGTGATAATCTCCAGGACAAACATTCCACCTGTGCCCTGATAGATCTCTAAGCTGTGCGTGGCTGAGGGCTGTAATATACATTTATTCCCGCCTGCAGATGTGTTGGCTCCAGCCCTGGTGTCATGGAGTCACTCCACGTCATAAATTACATTGTTTTTGATCCTAAGGAATTCAGATTACTGCACAATCTCTCCTGAAATGGGGAGCAATATTATTTTCTCTAATCTTCTGCTCAGGATCCATAGTAGCTCCAATGGTCCACCATAAATGAGGGCAACTCTGGTTTACTGTTGTTTAATCTGTATTTGTAGTTTTCAGTTAATGAGATTCTCGTGCTCTGGGGCGGGGCTGTGGGCGGGGCTGTGGGCGGGGCTTTATGTGGTGCTCTGATTACATATTCATCTGTATTGGCCTATGACAGGTCGCTGAGCTCTCACTGACCTGCCCCCATTATTACATAATGCATATAATAGCATTGATATTATTGGTGATAATGCCTATAATATTGTGACTATTGTGAGGCTTAGAAAGAAATTACATCCAGCACAATGTGACCGGTGATGGCGGCGCCTGCGTAGTAGCATCTATATCAACTATATCAACTTTCCATCAGCACAATTTTGAAAACAAAATTTTTTTTCGTTAGGAAGTTATAAGGGTTAAAAGTTAAACAGCGATTTCTCATTTTTACAACAAAATTTACTAAACCATTTTTTAGGAAACACCTCACATTTGAAGTGAGTTTGGGGGGTCAATATGACAGAAAGTACTCAAAAGTGACATCATTCTAAAAACTGCACCCCTCAAGGTTCTCAAAGCCAAATTCAAGAAGTTTATTAACCCTTTAGGTGCTTCACAGAAATGAATGGAATGTGGAAGGAAAAAATTAACCTTTACTTCTCTTTCACAAAAATTTTCCTTTAGACCTAATTTTTTTTACTTTCACAAGGGTATTGAGAAGGTGGGCTATAAATTTTGTTTTGCAATTTCTCATGAGCGTGCCGATACCCCATATATGGGGAAATCTACTGTTTGGGCGCACGGCAGGGCTCGGAAGGGAAGGAGCGCCATTTGACTTTTTGAATGTAAAATATACTGGAATAATTAGCGGTTGCCATGTCGCGTTTGGAGAGCCCCTGATGTGTCTAAACAGTGGAAACCCCCAGCAATTAACACCATTTTGGAAACTAGACCCCTTAGGGAACTTATCCAGATATGTATTGAGCACCTTGAACCCACAGGTGCTTCACAGAAGTTTATAGCGTAGAGCAGTGGAAATAAAAAAAAACATTTTCACAAATCTTTTAGCTCCATATTTTGCATCTTCATAAAGGTAACAGGAGAAATTGCTCCATACAATTTGTTGTGCAATTTCTCCTGAGCTCCTCGATACCCTGTATGTGGGAGAATACTACTGTTTGGGGGCATGGTAGAGCTTGGAAGGGAAGGAGCGCCATATTGGAGAGCATATTTTGCTGGAATTGTTTGAGGGTGACATGTCACAGTGTCAGAGCCCCTGAGGTGCCAGAACTGCATAAGCCCCCAAAAGTGACCGCATTTTACCAAATACTTCCCTGAATGAATTCCTCTAGTGGTGCAGTGAGCATACTGACCCCACAGCTGTTCCATAGAAAATTATACCATTGGGCAGTGAAGAGAAAAATTACTATATTTTTCGGACTATAAGGCGCACCCAAATTTTCAAAAGGAAAATAGTGGAAAAAATGTGCCAAATGGGGGTCCGTCTTACAGTTCGAATTCAACTTACCGGGGGGAAATCAGCACAGGTGCAAGAGTGGTCACAGATGTTCGGTGGTCCAAGCTGGTGCGGTGGCCTCCGGAAAATCCCATCCCAGGCTGTTGTGGTAGCGATGCTCTGTGCTGGGGCGGCAGGTCTCTGTGCTGGAGTGGCGGCAGCGCTCTGCCCTGGGGTGGCGGCAGCGATGTGTGCTGAGGTGGCAGCTCCCTGCCCTGGGGAGGTGGCAGCGCTCTTTGCTGGGGCGGCCGCTGTGCTCTCTGCTGCGGTGGCGGCAGCGCTCTGTGCTGGGGCGGTGGCGCTCTGTGCTGCGTAAGGGGCTCCGCCGCCATTTTGTCAAAGCCGGAGGCCCCTGCAGCTCCATTGCTGCGATGCGGTGGCCTCCGGGAAAATGGCAGCTGGGGGCGGCGCATGCTCACATTCAGATCTCGGCAACGAGATTTCTGGATGAGATCTGAATCTGAGCATGCGACGCCCACAGCGGCCATTTTTCCGGAGACCACCGCATCGCAGCAATGGAACTGTGGGGGTTCCCTGGGCTTTGACAAAATGCCAGAGGAGCCCTCCACACAGCACAGAGCACCGCTGCCCCAGCATTTGTAAGTATATATTCATCTATGGATATAGTGACCATTTTCACTACATGGATGATTTCCAGAAACTCGTAGTGGAAGTTTCAGATCAAAAATTGCAAAAATGTGATTGTAGTGCCCAATATATTGTACCCAGCTTGTGTCTCTGGAGACCTCCCCCCACCTACCCCCGGAAATTGTTAAGTCAGCTCTACTCAAATGTGTCTGACACTAAATAATCCAAATGCTTGAATGTCAAAACAGTTCAAAAACGTGGTTCTGTGTGGAAGATTGTAAAGCAGTCATGGAGGCATAAGGCTGGCAGTGATGGGCATTGTGGGTAATAATAGCGGGGATCATGCCTCGTTCCTCTCTAGGAACATACACAACATCTTCTCTGGGGATTCTTTCTTGTTTCAGTTACTGGGATGAGTGCAATAAAATGTCGCTCAGTGAGTCTTCTGACATCTTCACATTATAAAGGATTGGCGGGGACAAAATTATCAAAAACAAGATTTTCAGTGACCTTTTCCTGATAATCAAGGAAAGTGTCTGCATTTCCGGCTGTTTTGTATAACACAAAAGAATTATATGTGGCCACCTGAAACAAATACATGACTAACTTTTTATACCAGATATATGATTTTCAGATATATTTGTTGTAGTCAATGACAGACACAGGTTTTGGAGTAGTGGATCCCTGTTGGTCTGCAGTGGCCCTTGTGGCATCTGTGTGGATCGAGCTCAGGATAAAAATATTTTATTTATTATCAATATTAAGGACAAGCAGCTCTCCATTCTGTAAAGCCCCTGACTGCCCCTTTTGGAACTTTTTGCTGACCAATGATTGTGTAAACCACTGATGGTTTTTATGAATGGTCCCACAAGCCCCTATGTTATGTTCAACCAGACTTTTAAATAGAGGTATGCTGGTGTAGTAGTTGTCAATAGAGTTGAGCGAAACGGGTTGAAAAAATTCAAAAGTCGCCGACTTTTGGCAAAGTCGGGTTTCATGAAACGAAACCCGACCCTAGGATGAGGTCGGCCACGAGGTCGGCGACTTACGTGCCAAAGTCGCATTTCAAAAGTTTGTTTTGCGCTCTTTTTCAGCCAATCAGGATCCACGGACACTGTGGGCAACGTGATGACCTAGGCACGGGTCACCACCATCTTTCAGAAGGGCATGCAAGTGATTGGCTTGCTTTGGTGGGCGTCACAGGGGGTATAAAAGGGCGTGCACGCCGACCGCCATCTTACTTCTGCCGATCTTAGTATAGGGAGAGGTTGCTGCTGATTCTGTAGGGAGAGCGTTAGGCAGGGAAGAAGACAAAAAAACTGCTTCTGCTGCTAGCGATTTGGCCTGCACAACACACAAGTCACTGTGTGTGCAGTGCAAGGGGAGGCTATATTGTGGTGTATCAGTGGTGTTGGTTGTTGGGCTGCCTTTTAAGGCTTCCTGACACGCTGGCATTGCTGTTTACCCACTGCTCCGCAAACTGCTTTTTTAAAAGCAATCCAATCTCCCTTATCCTCTAGTCACTTTTGTCACAGCTGTGCCATCGAGCCTGTCACATAGCGCTCAGATATCAGTGGGCCTCACACAATCCACAAGTGTCCAGTGTCCAAAAGTGTGCACAGAGATTCAAAATCTCCATTATCCTCTCGTCACTTTGGTCACAGGCAGCTGTGCCATCGAGCGTGTCACATAGCGCTCAGATATCAGTGGGCCTCACACAATCCACAAGTGTCCAGTGTCCAAAAGTGTGCGCAGAGATTCAAAATCTCCATTATCCTCTCGTCACTTTGGTCACAGGCAGCTGTGCCATCGAGCCTGTCACATAGCGCTCAGATATCAGTGGGCCTCACACAATCCACAAGTGTCCAGTGTCCAAAAGTGTGCGCAGAGATTCAAAATCTCCATTATCCTCTCGTCACTTTGGTCACAGGCAGCTGTGCCATCGAGCGTGTCACATAGCGCTCAGATATCAGTGGTCCTCACACAATCCACAAGTGTCCAGTGTCCAAAAGTGTGCGCAGAGATTCAAAATCTCCATTATCCTCTCGTCACTTTGGTCACAGGCAGCTGTGCCATCGAGCGTGTCACATAGCGCTCAGATATCAGTGGGCCTCACACAATCCACAAGTGTCCAGTGTCCAAAAGTGTGCGCAGAGATTCAAAATCTCCATTATCCTCTCATCACTTTGGTCACAGGCAGCTGTGCCATCGAGCGTGTCACATAGCGCTCAGATATCAGTGGGCCTCACACAATCCACAAATGTCCAGTGTCCAAAAGTGTGCGCAGAGATTCAAAATCTCCATTATCCTCTCGTCACTTTGGTCACAGGCAGCTGTGCCATCGAGCGTGTCACATAGCGATCAGATATCAGTGGGCCTCACACAATCCACAAGTGTCCAGTGTCCAAAAGTGTGCGCAGAGATTCAAAATCTCCATTATCCTCTCGTCACTTTGGTCACAGGCAGCTGTGCCATCGAGCGTGTCACATAGCGCTCAGATATCAGTGGGCCTCACACAATCCACAAGTGTCCAGTGTCCAAAAGTGTGCGCAGAGATTCAAATTCTCCATTATCCTCTCGTCACTTTGGTCACAGGCAGCTGTGCCATCGAGCGTGTCACATAGCGCTCAGATATCAGTGGGCCTCACAAAATCCACAAGTGTCCAGTGTCCAAAAGTGTGCGCAGAGATTCAAAATCTCCATTATCCTCTCGTCACTTTGGTCACAGGCAGCTGTGCCATCGAGCGTGTCACATAGCGCTCAGATATCAGTGGGCCTCACACAATCCACAAGTGTCCAGTGTCCAAAAGTGTGCGCAGAGATTCAAAATCTCCATTATCCTCTCGTCACTTTGGTCACA
This sequence comes from Dendrobates tinctorius, assembly GCF_039654945.1. NCBI lineage: Eukaryota > Metazoa > Chordata > Amphibia > Anura > Dendrobatidae > Dendrobates > Dendrobates tinctorius. Next base: position 1,562,229 of record NW_027362061.1, on the reverse strand, counting down.
GGCAGCTGTGCCATCGAGCGTGTCACATAGCGCTCAGATATCAGTGGGCCTCACACAATCCACAAGTGTCCAGTGTCCAAAAGTGTGCGCAGAGATTCAAAATCTCCATTATCCTCTCGTCACTTTGGTCACAGGCAGCTGTGCCATCGAGCGTGTCACATAGCGCTCAGATATCAGTGGGCCTCACACAATCCACAAGTGTCCAGTGTCCAAAAGTGTGCGCAGAGATTCAAAATCTCCATTATCCTCTTGTCACTTTGGTCACAGGCAGCTGTGCCATCGAGCCTGTCACATAGCGCTCAGATATCAGTGGGCCTCACACAATCCAAAAGTGTCCACTGTCCACAAGTGTGTGCAGAAATTCTAAATCTCCCCTGTCCTATAGACACCTTGTACCTTGTTTTACATTACTATATAGTTTGTTGGATTTTGTCTACATTTCTACCAAAAATGAGGAAGGCTGGTGGAAGAGGCCGTGGAATTGGGCGGGGGTTGGCAGTTGGTAATGATGGTGTTGGTGGTGGATCTGATGGTAGTGGCAAGAGCAAAATAGGACCGAATGCAGGAGGTGCTGACCCTGCGTCATCATCTGGCTACATAAGGCCTCGAACGCTTAGTTTTCTAGGAGTTGGCAAACCGCTTTTAAAGGCAGAGCATCAGGAAAAAGTTTTGTCTTACATTGCTGACTCAGCCTCCAGCTCTATCGCCTCCTCTTCTTCAGTTGTAAAAAGTAAAAGCACTGAGTCGTCATTGGAGGCTCATGTTCATGAACCACACCTTTCCTTGTGTCCTTCACCCCAACCAAGATTGAAGGATGACGCAGGCCATACTACTGATTACTCCATGGAGCTGTTTTCACATACCATGCCTGGATTATCAAGTGAAATGGTGAATTACCCAGGCCAAGATGAATCTGACATGGAGTGCACTGATGCACAGCCGCTGATGGATGATTCTGCTGGTACATTCACTCAGAGCACTACATTGTCCTCGCAGTGTACAGAGCCAGATTTTGACCCTGATGAGACTCAGGTGCCCCTTCCCGCACACTATACCACCATACACGGTGACACAGAGAAAGGTGCACATGACATAGAAGAGGAGGTGATGGATGACCCAGTTGTTGACCCAGATTGGCATCCATTGGGGGAAGAGGGTGCTGCTTCCAATAGCTCAGATGAGGAGCATCCACAGCAGACATCGACATCGCAACAGCTGTTATCTGGCAGGCCCGGAGAACTCCAAAGACAGGTTCCAAACATCAAAAGAGTTGCTGGACAGCTTGTCCAGAGGGTCAAAAGATCACAGCGTGCTAGGCCGCAAAATGTCTGCCAAAGTAGGAAGAGTGCAGTGTGGCACTTTTTTGAACAAAATCCTCATGATCAGGCCAAGGTTATCTGTAAGAAGTGCGCAAAGACCATTAGCCGAGGGAAAAATCTGAAAAATTTGAATACCAGTTGCATGCTTAGACATTTAACCAGCATGCACTTGCAAGCGTGGACACAACACCAAACCTCAAGTGCCACATGTGCAACTGATCACAACGAAGGTAGTCAGCAACGCTACATTGTTTCCCCCACTGTAAGCCCACCGGTTAGCACAGCAGCAAATGTTGAGGTGTCGTTGCAAGACCACAGCAGTCAGGGAATCCCACTGTTATATCAACGAAAGACTGATTCTAGGCCATCAGAAAGAACACCAACTCCATCACCATCATCAACCCTCTCTCAGTCCGCCCTGTCCACCGCTACTTCCACCATATGCAGCTCTCAAGTCCAGCTCACCCTCCCAGACACTATGAGTAGGTCAAGAAAGTACTCAGTCTCTCCTCCGCGTACACTGGGTTTGAACGCCCACATTGCCAAACTAATCTCGTTTGAGATGATGCTCTTTCGGTTGGTGGAAAGCACAGCTTTCCGCGAACTCATGGCCTATGCAGTACCACGCTATGACCTACCCATTCGCCACTTCTTCTCTCGCAAAGCCATCCCAGCCCTCCACCATCATGTGAAAGACCGCATTGTCCATGCACTCAAGCAGTCAGTGAGCGGAAAGGTGCACCTCACAACTGATGCATGGTCCAGTCGGCAAGGCCAGGGCCGTTACGTGTCCATCACTGCGCACTGGGTTAATGTGGTGGATGCAGGGTCCACAGGGGACAGCGGTGGTGGGACAGTGCTGCCTAGCCCACGGTATAGGAAACAGTTGGCTGTAGGCGTTCGACCCTCCTCCTCCTCCTCCTCCAGAAGCGAAAGCTCGTCCACAGAGTGCAGTCGTACGAGCACTCCATCTGCAGCTGCCACTGTTGCACACGATGTGTCCCCCTATCGAGCAGCTAGTGGAAAGCATCAGCAGGCTGTGTTGCAGATGATGTGTTTGGGCGACAGACACACCGCCGAGGTGCTGGCCGAGTACTTGAAGCGACAAACTGAGTCATGGCTGGGCAGTGTACATCTTGAGGCAGGCAAGGTAGTTAGTGATAACGGCCGTAATTTTGTGGCAGCCATAGCCCTTTCAAAACTCAGCCACATACCTTGCTTGGCTCACACCTTGAACCTGGTGGTGCAGTGCTTCCTCAAAAATTATCCGGAGTTAACAGCCCTGCTCCAGAAGGTGCGAAGACTGTGCGCGCACATCCGCCGGTCGCCTGTACACTCCGTTCGTATGCAGAAGCTGCAGCGATTGCTCCACCTTCCCAACCACCGCCTCATTATCGACATTGCAACAAGGTGGAACTCCACCCTGCACATGGAGGAGCGGCTGTGCGAGCAGAGGCAGGCCATAATGCATTTGTGGGAGGATACACGGCCAGGCACTTTGAGAGCAGACATGGAGTTGACAGGCGTGCAGTGGTCGAAGCTGAAAGACCTTTGTAAAGTCCTTCAGTGTTTTGAGGAATGCACATGGCTGGTAAGCGCAGACGACGCCATCCTAAGCATGAGCATCCCACTTATGCGTCTGCTCATGCAAGCTTTGACGCACCTTAAGGAGCAGGCGTCTGCAGCCAATGTTGATGAGGAGGAAGAGGAGGAGGGAATCCTTGATGACATTCAGCCATTGTCTGCTCAGGGACCTCTCCTGGACGAAGTGGAGGAAGAAGAGGAGGAGGAGGAGGATGATGGGGATGATTACTTAGGGGAGGAGGATGCATCTCGTGGGGCAAGTGAAAATGTTGGCATGGCAAGGTCTGGTACAGGGTTTGTGCGTGACTGGAGGGATGTGGATTTGCCAGAAAGTGCTCCTCCACCCAGCACTCGCAGTGCATCATTGACACCGGGAACATTGGCCCACATGTCAGATTATGCCTTGCGGATCCTAAAAAGGGACCCCCGCATTGCCAAAATGATGAACGATGACGACTACTGGTTGGCCAGCATCCTGGATCCACGCTATAAAGGCAAATTACAAAACATCATGCCACAGGAGAACCTTGACCTAATATTGGCTAATAAACAAGCAACTCTGGTAAATCGGTTGCTTGAGGCATTCCCAGCGCACATTAGCGGTGATGGTTCTCACACGAGCCGTACGGGCCGGGGGCAGCTTGGCAGAGGTGTTCGTGGTGCACACAGCAGAAGTGGCATTGGAGACAGGGGTTTCATGACAATGTTGTGGACTGATTTTTCAAATACCGCTCACACAACTGGTAATACTGCATCAATGGAAAGTGACAGGAGACAGCAGTTGTCAACTATGGTTACAAACTACTTTTCCTCCCATATTGATGTTCTCCCACACAGGTCATTCCCCTTTGACTATTGGGCCGCTAAACTGGACACCTGGCCTGAATTGGCCCAATATGCCTTACAGGAGCTCGCTTGCCCAGCTGCAAGTGTGCTATCGGAAAGAGTCTTCAGTGCAGCTGGATCAATCCTGACAGAAAAAAGGACCCGTCTGTCAACCCAAAATGTGGATGATCTAACCTTCATTAAAATGAACCACGCATGGGTTTCCAAGGATTTTGTCCCACCTTCCCCTGATGACACATAGGGTGACAGAAAAATGGCTTGCTTTGGTCCACCTTTTCCTGGTACTTCACCTATTTTGCCTTTTGCATCAGCTGAATGTCCAACATCAACATATGCCACTTTCTAAAACTCCCTAACTGTGCTGCCTCCCCCCCCATGGCCGGGGTCACCACCTACCGCACGACACTGTGCGAGTGCCGTTGCCCTGGACAGGTGGGTAGGCCGACTCTTGGGCACGGGCACTGGCACAGGGTCCCTCATAGTGCAATCAAGTGTCTCTGACGGTGGTGGTGCACACCCGCCGTCAGACACACCGCTGTACTATGAGGGGCCCAGTGCCAGTACCGACGCCCACGAGTGGGCCCCCCTTGCTTGGGCAGGGCCCCAGCATTTGCAATCTTTACCTCTCCCTGCTCCTCCGCTGTGTAATCTGGGCCGTCAAATCCATACTGTGCCTGACACCGTCTGAGCCTGCCTCCTGAGACATATATTTTGAATGTGTACGCTATCCATACATGTTATCCGGGGATACGGTACCCTTTCTAACCTTTGTGCAATCACGTGCAATCCATACTGGGCCTAACACCGTCTGAGCCTGCCTCATGCTGTATAGACATATATTTTGAATGTGTACGCTATCCATACATGTTATCCAGGGATACGGTACCCTTTCTAACCTTTGTGCAATCACGTGCAATCCATACTGGGCCTAACACCGTCTGAGCCTGCCTCATGCTGTATAGACATATATTTTGAATGTGTACGCTATCCATACATGTTATCCGGGGATACGGTACCCTTTCTAACCTTTGTGCAATCACGTGCAATCCATACTGGGCCTAACACCGTCTGAGCCTGCCTCATGCTGTATAGACATATATTTTGAATGTGTACGCTATCCATACATGTTATCCAGGGATACGGTACCCTTTCTAACCTTTGTGCAATCACGTGCAATCCATACTGGGCCTAACACCGTCTGAGCCTGCTTCATGCTGTATAGACATATATTTTGAATGTGTACGCTATCCATACATGTTATCCAGGGATACGGTACCCTTTCTAACCTTTGTGCAATCACGTGCAATCCATACTGGGCCTAACACCGTCTGAGCCTGCCTCATGCTGTATAGACATATATTTTGAATGTGTACGCTATCCATACATGTTATCCAGGGATACGGTACCCTTTCTAACCTTTGTGCAATCACGTGCAATCCATACTGGGCCTAACACCGTCTAAGCCTGCCTCATGCTGTATAGACATATATTTTGAATGTGTACGCTATCCATACATGTTATCCAGGGATACGGTACCCTTTCTAACCTTTGTGCAATCACGTGCAATCCATACTGGGCCTAACACCGTCTGAGCCTGCCTCATGCTGTATAGACATATATTTTGAATGTGTACGCTATCCATACATGTTATCCAGGGATATGGTACCCTTTCTAACCTTTGTGCAATCACGTGCAATCCATACTGGGCCTAACACCGTCTGAGCCTGCCTCATGCTGTATAGACATATATTTTGAATGTGTACGCTATCCATACATGTTATCCAGGGATACGGTACCCTTTCTAACCTTTGTGCAATCACGTGCAATCCATACTGGGCCTAACACCGTCTGAGCCTGCCTCATGCTGTATAGACATATATTTTGAATGTGTACGCTATCCATACATGTTATCCAGGGATACGGTACCCTTTCTAACCTTTGTGCAATCACGTGCAATCCATACTGGGCCTAACACCGTCTGAGCCTGCCTCATGCTGTATAGACATATATTTTGAATGTGTACGCTATCCATACATGTTATCCAGGGATACGGCACCCTTTCTAACCTTTGTGCAATCACGTGCAATCCATACTGGGCCTAACACCGTCTGAGCCTGCCTCATGCTGTATAGACATATATTTTGAATGTGTACGCTATCCATACATGTTATCCAGGGATACGGTACCCTTTCTAACCTTTGTGCAATCATGTGCAATCCATACTGGGCCTAACACCGTCTGAGCCTGCCTCATGCTGTATAGACATATATTTTGAATGTGTACGCTATCCATACATGTTATCCGGGGATACGGTATCCTTTCGAACCTTTGTGCAATCACGTGCAATCCATACTGGGCCTAACACCGTCTGAGCCTGCCTCCTGAGACATATATTTTGAATGTGTACGCTATCCATACATGTTATCCGGGGATACGGTACCCTTTCTAACCTTTGTGCAATCACGTGCAATCCATACTGGGCCTAACACCGTCTGAGCCTGCCTCATGCTGTATAGACATATATTTTGAATGTGTACGCTATCCATACATGTTATCCAGGGATACGGTACCCTTTCTAACCTTTGTGCAATCACGTGCAATCCATACTGGGCCTAACACCGTCTGAGCCTGCCTCATGCTGTATAGACATATATTTTGAATGTGTACGCTATCCATACATGTTATCCGGGGATACGGTACCCTTTCTAACCTTTGTGCAATCACGTGCAATCCATACTGGGCCTAACACCGTCTGAGCCTGCCTCATGCTGTATAGACATATATTTTGAATGTGTACGCTATCCATACATGTTATCCAGGGATACGGTACCCTTTCTAACCTTTGTGCAATCACGTGCAATCCATACTGTGCCTGACACCGTCTTAGCCTGCCTCCTGAGACACATATTTTGAATGTGTACGCTATCCATACATGTTATCCAGGGATACGGTACCCTTTCTAACCTTTGTGCAATCACGTGCAATCCATACTGGGCGTGAGAACGGCTGGCGAGCTGTTAAGCAAGCTACAGCACCTGTCCAGACAAGTACAGGGATTCCCTAGCGAGGAGACTTATTTGATTGTTTTCAATGTTGGGACAGCAATTTTTGGGGAGCACTATACTCTGGAGAATGATAGATGGGGCCCACCATACACTGGAACATTCCAAAGGTGGACATCAGACACTGGAGCAGCATTTACAGGGCCCATTATACACTAGAGCATTAGAAATGGGGCCCATTATGTTTGGAGCATTATTTGGGCCCATAAGACAGTGGAGCTTCATCCATGGGGACCAACATATACTGTAGCATTATGTGGAGCTCATCATATACTGTTTCAAACATTATATGGGACCAATGATTCTGTATGGAGAAATAGATGGGCCTCGTCATGAGATGTAAAAAGTGAGGTATTTTTCATTGTACTATACCGCTATTTCTCTGCCGTATCGGAGCATGATGAGTTGTGGTATGTGTTAAAGGGGCGCTCTTTCGCCCAGGGCACATGAAAACCTGCAGCCAGCCCTCCCCCCCCCACAACTTTAGCCAAATAACCCCCATTTTTCAGTGCGTAACTTGTATTATGAAGTTAATTAAGGTTGACAAGCTTAAGTAAGAAGAATTGATGCTTTTGGCATTCAAATGGGCACTGTAGGTGTGTTTCCTGTCCTCCTCTCACTGCCGACTTTTATTCCCTATTGACTTACATTGGGTTTCGTGTTTCGGGTCGACCCCGACTTTTCCCTATAATCGGACGATCTTGCTCGACCCGACTTTTGGAAAAGTCGGGTTTCACGAAACGAAACGCGACCCTAAAAAACCAAAAGTCGCTCAACTCTAGTTGTCAACATACAGATTGTAGCCTTTTTGTAAAAATGGAGTTATCAGCTCCCAAACTATTTTTCCAGATGTCCCCAGATAAGTAGGGTATCCTGGTGGGTTTAGTTGGCTATCTTTCTCCTCATAAATGTGAAAAGCTGATGTGTATCCGGTTGAACTCTCGCACATTTTATGGAGCTTTATTCCGAACCTTGCCCTCTTAGAAGGAATAAATTGCTTGAGGTGCAGTCTTCCTTTGAATTTTACAAGGGACTCATCAATGGAAATGTTTTCTGTTGGGGTGTAGAGCTTTAAGAACTTTTCTGTCAAGTCTGCGATGATGGGTCTGATATTGAATAGTCTGTCATGTTCTGGGACATTTCCGGGCAGGTATTGACTATTGTCGTTAAAATGCCAAAATCTCATGAGCGTTTCATAACGGGTCCTAGAAGAATGGCAGAAAACATAGGGGTGGCTTGAACAGGGCGGTTGGACCAATAGGACCGAATGCTCGTTTTTTTAACAAGCCTCATAGCGAATGTAAGTCCTAAAAATGTTTTCCATTTTAGGACAGTACTTGATTCCATAAATTTGACCTAACATAATAGGATCGTTGATTCTGGCTGATGAATTGGGACGCATATTATTATTATTTATTTATTTATATAGCACCATTGATTCCATGGTGCTGTACATGAGAAGGGGTTACATACAAATTACAGATATCACTTACAGTAAACAAACTAAGAATGACAGACTGATACAGAGGGGAGAGGACCCGGCCCTTTCAAGCTTACATACTACAGGATGGTGGGGAAGGAGACAGTAGGTTGGTGGGTTGCAGCAGTTCAGTTGTTGGTTAAGGCTATATCTCCGGTAGTGGTGAGGAGGTATCGGGGTCATTGCAGGCTGTAAGATTTCTTGAAGAGGTGGGTTTTCAGGTTCCGTCTGAAGGATCCGAATGTGGCTGATAGTCGGACATGTTGGGGCAAAGAATTCCAGAGGATGGGGGCTATTCGGGAGAAGTCATGGAGGCGGTTGAGTGACGAGCGACATAAATATATAAATTTGTAGGCTAATATGCTCTAGCAAGCTATCTGTCATAAACAAATACAAAAAAAATTGGTCCAAAATTTTCCACCTCCACATTTATACCAGGAATGGCATTATAATTAAGGATGAATGGAGTAGCCGAATCTGAAGCCTCCCATCTGGGAAATGCTACAGCAAGAGGCAAAGCCCCTTGGACATTGGTGTGCGCCAATTCACGAGCACTAGGGACAGTGCTAGTACTGGGCATTGTTCCCTGAGTTGGAGACATTTCTCCAGAAGCGCTATTTGTCCTTCTTGTTGTACTGGTCCTTGTGTGTGAGGATGGACCAGAATCACTGCTCATTTCTGAGCTATCACTGTCGCTGCTACTAAAGCCCTCGAAATCCACATCACCATCTGACTCTGCACTTTCTTCACTGTCAGAACATAAAAGTGCATAAGCCTCCTCTGCACTATAAAACTGACGGGTCATTTTATTTGTTTGTTTTTTTTCCCGGAAATAGAAAACTGACTTGACTGAACTCCGACATGACTGACGTGACCAAATTATTGGGGAGACAATTGAGAAAAGCCTAATTCTTTAGCCTAGCCCTGACTTTAGCCTTACAGTAACCCTAACTGTAACCCAAACTTTAGCCCGACAGTAACCCTAACTATAACATTAACTGTAGCCTTCCTTATCTGGTTTTCTATTGACAGATGATGGACCTGAGTGGGGACCTGTTTTTGTGAGATGAGAATTGGTATTATTTTCGCCTACATAACATTGATTGGTTTCTTTTTATTCAATATTTGGGAGGCAGAATGAACAAACAGTTGAACACCACACACTACTGGTTCATCCAACAAAGTTTTCTATTAGACTGTGAACTGTCATTGTCTTGGTAAATAATTAAAGTTTTTTACATAGCTTGCCATTTTTATGGACAGTTTAAGTTGAAATATTCAAAAATATAAAACTCAAGGATATTTTATTAAAAAAAATGTTTTTTATCTTAGCAGATGACTGTTCCAGGAGATCAGAGGGACAGCTGACATCTTCAATTTTTAAATCTGATGATCTTGAGATCCTACAAGATACAACTAAAGTGATTGCGGTTACTCCAGATATATCATCATCTATTTACAGCAAAGATCTGTCTGATCCTATGAAACAGGTCTCACCTTCTGTTTCATTACTTACTACTAAGGAAAATCAAAGTCATAAAAGAGGCATTAAAAAACAAACTGGTCCTAAAGCAAAGAAGTCATTTTCATGTTCAGAATGTGGAAAATGTTTTAACAAGAAATCTCATTTTGTTACACACCAGAGAACACACACAGGGGAGAAGCCTTTTTCCTGTTCAGAATGTGGGAAACGTTTTATAAATACATCAAATCTTATTGCACATCAGAGAACTCACACAGGGGAGAAGCCTTTTTCCTGTTCAGAATGTGGGAAATGTTTTACAGATACATCAAATCTTATTGCACATCAGAGAACTCACAGAGGGAAGAAGCCTTTTTCATGTTCAGAATGTGGTAAATGTTTTATCCGGAAATTAGATTTGGTTAATCACTATAGAACTGACACGGGGAAATGTTTTAACCGGAAAGAGCATCTTATTAGTCACCAGAGAACTCACACAGGGGAGAAGCCTTTTTCCTATTCAGAATGTGGGAAATGTTTTAACCAGAAAAGTAATCTTGATGAACACCAAAGAACCCACACAGGAGAGAAGCTTTTTTCATGTTCAGAATGTGGGAAATGTTTTACTCAGAATTCAAGTCTTGTTACACATGAGAATATTCACACAGCAGAGAAGCCATATTCATGTTCAGAATGTGGGAAATGTTTTAACTGGAAATCACAATTGGTTAATCACCATAGAACTCACACAGGGAAGAAGCCTTTTTCCTGCTCAGAATGTGGGAAATGTTTTAACTGGAAATCACAATTGGTTAATCACCATAGAACTCACACAGGGAAGAAGCCTTTTTCCTGCTCAGAATGTGGGAAATGTTTTAACTGGAAATCACAATTGGTTAATCACCATAGAACTCACACAGGGAAGAAGCCTTTTTCCTGCTCAGAATGTGGGAAATGTTTTAACTGGAAATCACAATTGGTTAATCACCATAGAACTCACACAGCAGAAAAGCCTTATTCATGTTCAGAATGTGGGAAATGTTTTAAATGGAAAATAAGTCTTGATAGCCATCAAAGAACCCACACAGAGGAGAGGCCTTTTTCCTGATCAGAATTTTGGGAATGTTTTAACAATAAATCAGATTGTGTTAAGCACCAGAGAACTCACACAGGAGAGAAGCCTTTTTCCTGTTAATGTGGGAAATATTTTAACCAGAAAGCGCTTCTTGATCACCATCAGAGCAGTCACACAGAGGAGAAGCCTTCTTCATTTTCTTAATATGGGAAATGTTTTACTTGGAAATCAACGGTTAATAAACATAATAGACGTCACATAGGGGAAAAGCCTTTTTTATGTTCATAATGTTGGAATAGTTTTAATCAAAATTGAATCTTCTTAAATGGGTTGTCTCTTGTCATTCCTCATGTTTTCTGACAAAAGGATAAAACTAAACCTTATTAATTCCAAATGTAAAACTATACCCATAATTCACCCCCTGAAGGTTAATCAATAGGTGACTAATAGAAAAAACATGTACCCCACATCTCAGTATATAGGGTGATGTGATGTATTGACACTCACTCTCCAAGCCTCTAATTTCTATGGATTTCATTGTCCTCAATAAAGGCTTCATCAGGAGACTATTTAATATTGACCTTTTTTTTTTTTAATTTGTTTATTGAACCATAAACAAGTGTACTGCATACATACTATTATATAATTTTAAGCATAATATAAATACACATATATTTCACACTGCATTAAAATGTACAGCAAAATGTAAATACCAGTTGCATACAAATAAAGCAAAACATAATATGCATTAAATCACAGTGGCCTTGTGTTATTATTCCAGTGGTGAGATCTACCTGACTACTAAATCATACCTACAGTCATGGCCAAAAGTTTTGAGAATGACACAAATATTATATTTTCACATGATCTGCTGGCCTCTGGTTTTTATGTGTGTTTGTCAGATGTTTTTATCACATACAGAAATATAATTGCAATCATATTATGAGTAACAAAAGGTTATATTGACAGTTAGAATGAGTTAATGCAGCAAGTCAATATTTGCAGTGTTGACCCTTCTTCTTCAGGACCTCAGCAATTCTCCCTGGCATGCTCTCAATCAACTTCTGGATCAAATCCTGACTGATAGCAGTCCATTCTTGCAAAATCAATGCTTTTATTTTGTCTGAATTTGAAGGTTTTTGTTTGTCCCCCCGTCTCTTGATGATTGACCACAAGTTCACAATGGGATTAAGATCTGGGGAGTTTCCAGGCCATGGTCCCAAAATCTCTATGTTTTGTTCCCTGAGCCATTTAGTTATCACCTTTGCTTTATGGCAAGGTGCTCCATCATGTTGAAAAAGGCATTGTTGATGGCCAAACTGCTCTTGGACAGTTGGGAGACGTTGCTCTTGGAGGACATTCTGGTATCATTCTTTATTCATGGCTGTGTTTTTTGCCAAGACTGAGAGAGAGCCCATTCCCTTGGCTGAGAAGCAACCCCACACATGAATGGTTTAAGGATGCTTGACAGTTGGCATGAGACAAGACTGGTGGTAGCGCTCACCTGGTCTTCTCCGAATAAGCCGTTTTCCAGATGTCCCAAACAATCGAAAAGGGGATTCATCAGAGAAAATGACTTTACCCCAGTCCTCAGCAGTCCACTCCCTGTACCTCTTGTAGAATATCAGTCTGTCCATGATGTTTTTCCTGGAGAGAAGTGGCTTCTTTGCTGCCCTCCTTGAGACCAGGCCTTGCTCCAAGAGTCTCCGCCTCACAGTGCGTGCAGATGCACTCACACCTGCCTGCTGCCATTCCTGAGCAAGCTCTGCACTGCTGCTAGCCCGATCCCGCAGCTGAAACACTTTTAAGAGACGGTCCTGGCGCTTGCTGGTCTTTCTTGAGCGCCCTGGAGCCTTTTTGGCAACAAGGGAACCTCTCTCCTTGAAGTTCTTGATGATGCGATAGATTGTTGACTGAGGTGCAATCTTTCTAGCTGCGATATTCTTCCCTGTTAGGCCATTTTTGTGCAGTGCAATGATGACTGCACGTGTTTCTTTATAGATAACCATGGTTAACAGAAGAGAATCAATGATGCCAAGCACCAGCCTCCTTTTAAAGTGTCCAGTGGTGTCATTCTTACTTAATCATGACAGATTGATCTCCAGCCCTGTCCTCATCAACACCCACACCTGTGTTAATGGAGCAATCACTGAAACGATGTTAGCTAGTCCTTTTAAGGCAGGGCTGCAATGATGTTGAAATGTGTTTTGGGGGATAAAGTTAATTTTCTAGGCAAATATTGACTTTGCAAGTAATTGCTGTTAAGCTGATCACTCTTTATAACATTCTGGAGTATATGCAAATTGCCATTAGAAAAAATGAAGCAGTAGACTTTGTAAAAATTAATATTTGTGTCATTCTCAAAACTTGGCCATGGCTACATCTACGAGAACAAAAAAAAGAAAAAAACTATTCCGCAGTCTACTTCCACACACTTAGTTGTTTATTATGTGACATCTACACTCTGCAAAGTAAGGTGAGAGGAATTCCTCCTCTCCCATATCTTGTCGAATTTACCTGGGCACCCTCTATTCTGATATAACGTGCGCTCATATGGAATAATCAAGTTTACCAGGCTGATCCAGGACCCGAGAGAGGGAGATGAACTCCCTATCCACCGCAATGCCAATACCTTTCGTGCCATAAACAGTGTCTCTCTTAGGAATATCCCAACATATTGACCCCATGTCTCCTCATCCCATACTCCAAGTAGACAGACCAGTGGCTCAAGGGGAACAGGAATTTGTACCAGAGACGTCAGTAGTGATGTCACTTCCCTCCAATATTGTGCCACAACCGGACAACACCAAATCATATGAACAAAGTCTGTATCTATTGAATGACATTTCAAGCATTCTGACGATTGGTATCGGCCCATCTTAAAGAGCCAAGTTGGAGTCAAATATGATTGATTTATGATATATAACTATCATCCTGTTAACAGATGGAGATACCTTGATCGATGACTAGAATTTCTTCCCACTCCTCTCCCTGTGTATCTGGGATGAGCCTTTCCCACTTCTTCTTAACGGAGTCTATGGTGGATTCTGTCCCTATTGACAACAGATATGTATATAGAGAAGAGATGAGACCCTGGGGGCCCTGTGATTTAAGGATCCTATCAAGGGTAGAGATGAAATAGCATTATCTGTACCTATAATATTCTAATTCACCGCACACTCAAAGGGGTTTCATGCAAATAAGTGTCCATTTTATTATGTACAAAATATGTGGGAGCCAAACAAGAATAAATAGCATAAAGTAGAAGTGATATAAATACGACGTTTCGGCTCAGTCCGAGCCTTTATCGCTGAATCCAGAGTCGGATCTTTGTATAAGGTCCACCGGGAAGGATAGAACTCCCAAGAAAATAGCCCAAGAAAGGTGGCTGTTGTTATATTGCTATAGAGCATTGGCTGCAATGGCGTCATTGCAGCCAAGCGCGGGAGCGCTGCTCTATAGCAATATAACAACAGCCACCTTTCTGGGGCTATTTTCTTGGGAGTTCTATCCTTCCCTGTGCACCTTATATAAAGATCCAACTCTGGATTCAGCGAGAAAGTGATAAAGGCTCGGACTAAGCCGAAACGTATTTATATCGCTTCTACTTTATGCTATATATTCTTGTTTGGCTCCCACATATTTTGTACATAATAAAATGGACACTTATTTGCATGAAACCCCTTTGAGTGTGTGGTGAATTAGAATATTATTGGTAATAGGACCTATTGGTCCATTACACCTGCACCTCATTATTGGACTAGAGTGCACGCTAACCTCCTGGTTTATCTGTACCTATACATCTCATATGTGATTGAAACGCTGATCTTAGCTGTAAATAACGAAAGAACTGAGACCTCGGGACACTGCGATTAATTTGTAATTGTTCAAAAGAAATCAAAGTTCCACGGTCATACAGATCGCCTATCGTAGAGACACTATATTGAGCCCAAAACTCGGCAGATGGATGTTCAAGTAACGCCGGAAGGTAACCATTACTCCATAGGAGCATCTCAGCTACAATATCCTCAAATCCAACCACCCTCTTGATCTGTTTCCATATTGATCGTGCCAGACGAAGCAGGGGCAGCAGTCATGAGACATTTGTTTTCCTCATTTCCAAAAATCCCAACAGGCAACTAGTTTGTGCGGCATGAAGTAAATGCTTTTCAGAATTAGGTAGGTGACCGCTGGGCATCCACGTGCTTATGGCTTTGGCCTGCCCAGACAAATAATACAGGAAGAAATCGGGTAACGTTGCCCCCCCTCCCTTCTTAGGCCTCTGCAAAGTGGCTAGCTTAAGTTTGGGCCTAGTTTTCCCCCATATAAAAGATGTGATTTGTGAATTCAAATTAGCGAAAAAGGATCTGGGCACCACTACAGCACTATGTTGAAGAAAGTAGCTAAGTTTGGGGAGTAATATCATTTTAATTAAATTAATACGTCCGGCCACAGACAGTGGAAGTTTACCCCAAATTTGACTTTAACCATCTCCTGTAGCGGATATATATTAAGGTGCAAATCAAGTTTACTGTCTTTAGAAATATGGACACCCAGGTATTTAAAACTGGTTACAATGGGTAGCAAAGAGAGAGTCTCAAGTCGTGGTATCGGAGCATGGGAAGAAGGCATCAGAGCAGATTTCCCCCAATTTATATATAGGCCAGAAAATTTACCAAATTTATTTATAATAGTGATCACTCTTGTCAGGGTTTCCTCCGCTTTGTCCATAAATATCACCATGTTGTCAGCATATAGGCCCATGGTGTCTGTCCGACCTGCTATTTCTATACCAGCAACATTAGGGGAAGATCTTATACGAATTGCCAGTGCCTCAATAGCAAGAGCAAAAAGGGCCAGGGAAAGGGGACACCCCTGACGAGTTCCCCTATGCAGTGAGAATGGCTCAGATATGGAATTATTTACAAAGACCCGGGCCTTAGGCTTCATGTACAAAATACTGACCCATTTTTGAAATCTATCACCGAATCCATACCTCTGCAAACATGCACGGAGAAAAGGCCATTCAAGAGAGTCAAAGGCCTTGGCCGCTACCATCGATGCCAATGCCCATTCTTTGTCCTGCACCAGAGAGCTATATTGGACCACTGACTGGACTCGTCTAATATTAATGGAGGTGCTCTTACCAGGCATAAATCCAGTTTGGTCAGAGTGTACAAGATCTAATATGACTGAATTCAACCTCTTGGCCAAAATTTTTGTAAAAATCTTATAATCCACATTTACCAATGATATGGGCCGATAAGATCCACAATCTAAAGGGTCTTTCCCCTCCTTTTTAAGAACTATTATATTGGCCTCATAGAAGGATTCCGGCATGCATCCCCCCTCCCAAATCCCACGAAACACCGTCAACAAAAGAGGCGCCAGTATCTCCTGGTATTTCCTATACAGTTCAACAGGGAACCCATCCGGCCCAGGGGCCTTCCCAGAGGCCATATCCTTTATGGCATCCTCCACCTCCTCCAGAGTAAATTCAGCATCCATAAAGGCCTGTTGGGAAGGACTCAGCGTAGGAAACTATATCTGACAAGTAATTTAGACACTCCGGGCCATCCATATCAGTTTTAGAATTATACAATGAACTATAATAATCAGAAAAACATTTCAGAATTTCCTCCGTTGAAGAAACCAGAGTACCATCCAAGTTGCAAATCTGTAGAATTGTGTTAGTTGTATTATGCTGTCGCACCAAATAAGCCAAGAATTTACTCGCCTGATTCCCCATCTCAAAATAAGATTGTCTAGTAAAAAATAGTTTACGTTTAGTTTTAGTATCAATATATTGAGTATATAGCCTTTGAGCAGTCAACCACTCCACCCTATTGCTATTCGTTTGATCAGCTATATAGGCTGCCTCCGAATTTTTCAGACGTCGCTCCATCTCGCCATCCTCCTCCGATGTCACCCGTTTAATATAAGAGATCGTAGAGTATAAACAACCCCTCAGATAAGCTTTAAGAGTGTCCCAAAATATATTAACATTTCAGGGTTCAGGGTGGGATGAGACGAAGCAACATAACTGATCTATCGTTCTATCGGGTGATTTTATCAACTTCAGCCAAAAGGGTTCAACTTCCATGTTATCCTGTTGGTCGATGGGCCAAATTTAAGTTTAAGAACAACCGGACAATGGTCTGATATCCCCCTAGTGCCATGTTCAATATTGTCAACGCATATCGCTAGGCTGCTGGATCCAAAAATGTAGTCTATACGAGATAGGGAGCGTTTAGTGGAGGAATGGCAAGTATACTCTCTTGTCTCAGGATGGCGCATTCTCCATAGATCTAGCCACCCGCTGCCCGCCATGAATTGTGACAGCTGGGATGTAACCAGGGGGAGAAGTCCCGTTCCGCACCCCATCACCCAGTCTCCGCTTATCTAGATGATTATTCATCACCAAATTAATATCTCCCATACAAATAACGTGAACATCTGGGTAATTCAGGGCGAAACTCAATGCCTTCTGGATAATGGACATATTCGCTGGGGGAGGGTTGTAAATACACAGGATAACATATTTCTGAGAGTCAATTAGCGCATGTACAAACACAAATCGTCCCTCAGGGTCTTTCCAGGCCTCCCTGGTCTCCCACCGAACATCTTTATGTATTAATAGTGAAACTCCCCTGGAATAGCTGGTGTGAAAGGCATGTATAAACCACTGTACCCACGGTTTTTGCACCCACCGAACTGTATCCCTGGTCAGGTGCATCTCAACCAGAGCCACAATATGAGGGCGATATTGTCTAATCTGTGAGAATACCTTAATTTTCTTTCGGGGTTTTTTATGCCCCTAACATTCCAGGTCATACAAATTAGGAAAGAAAAAAGAAGTTCCAGTGCCAGGAATGGAAAATTAAAAATCCATTTTATTGTGCCATTGCATATTAAAATTCCAGCAGGTACAGCATATCTGTCGGATGACTACAGAACAACGCGTTTCGACGCGTTTGGAGGCGTCGAAACGCGTTGTTCTGTAGTCATCCGACAGATATGCTGTACCTGCTGGAATTTTAATATGCAATGGCACAATAAAATGGATTTTTAATTTTCCATTCCTGGCGCTGGTACTTCTTTTTTCTTTCCTATTATTGATTGACTGCCTAGTCAAATCCGTGCGCAGGATCTGGATCCTACCAGCAAGGCAGTGCGGTGAGCTGGATTAATTTCTCTTTTTTTAGGTCATACAAATTAGCTCAGAACCCATTCCCGCCTATCTGGGTATGTTGCGCAGTGGTACCCGAACAGAATGTAGAGACATCACCTAGAGAACAAAGTTGGCATCGGCTGCGGCATTTACCTAAATAACTATAAAAACTAAAACCTTGAAAAGAGAAAACACAAAACAAGAGCTTAGTGATGTAGGAGCTCAGTCTCACGCCCCCATCAAAAAATAAGGAAAGGGATACCATCACTGAACACAGCGTCCGGTATTGTTGGTAACTGGATCTTTGCCGAAGAAGCTCTAGTTAGACCTGTAACTGAAAGGATTCAAATTAACAGCCGTCACATTAGGATTCCTTCGCAGGGGATCCCCCATGGGACCGCAGCTACTCAGCCGCCTCTGTAAAAAAACACGGAGGTACCTCCGTGAACAACACGGAGCCGGGCCGGGTATAATCATCGAGTACACATTGTTTCTGTCCCTGAGCCGTTTCTTGACCTCGATCAACTGTGCCCGCTGCTTCTGCAATTCCATGGAGAAGTCCGGAAAGATGGAGACGACAGCATTATTGAATTTGATGGGACTTTTTAGTCGTGCAAGACGTAGAGTGGTGTCCCTGTCCTTACAATTGAGCAGGCGTGCCAGGAAAGGCTGAGGTGGGGCCCCCGGAGGCAGGAGTTTTGTAGGGACCCTGTGGGCTCTTTCAATAGCGAACATTGGGGAGAATTCATCTCCCAGGGAGGTCTTAAGCCAGTCCTCCTGAAACTGCTCAGGATGCTGACCTTCCGAGCGCTCAGGCAGACCAATAATGCGGATATTATTCCGACGCATTCTATTTTCCAAGTCGTCCACCTCTTGTTTCCAAGCATTCATGGAGCCCGCCACCTTCGTCAATTTGGCCTCCATAGGTGTAATGTTATGCTCCACCCTGGAAACCCTCGTCTCCACCTCCGTAATACGTCCCTTCATGGTCTGCATATCGTGACGAAGCCTCCCCACCTCAGTGTAGACATCCTCGATTTTCTCCATCAGGGATGTCCTGGTCAGCAAGATAGCCTGCATCAACTGCTCAGATGCCTGTTTGAGGGTCAACTCCTCCTGCTCCGTCTCCTCCTCATCCCCAGAAGGGCGCTTTTTGCGTTGAACTTGAGAGGAGGTATTTCTAAGGAGTCGGGCACTTTCGGAGGGGTTGGGTCTTGCATACTCTTTTAATTTTTCTGCCGCTCCTGGCCCTTTAAATCGACTCATGACCGATTGCAATACGATCCAGTGAGGCAGTCAGAAATATGTACCCCGGACAATTCCCACCGCAGAGGGCAATCACAGCACGGTTAATAATAGATATTATAGTTTCAGCATAGGCCACAGATAGGAGGCTATATATAATCGTGAGCACTATTCAGGAGAGTCCCTTGCGGCCAGGGGAGGGAGAGGGATCCCCACACAGACAGCAGTAGTGGGGGAGGGTGCTCAAAGCCTCCCTCAGTAATGGCACCAGCCAGCGCAGTGAGGGGTTAACGGAGGGGAGAATAACACGCAGGGCCCAATTTTCCAGGGCACTCACCATGTCTCCCCTCTATCGGTCTGTCAGTATCTTCACTGCCTGCGGTGCAGCGGTGTGAATCAGCGCCGCAGCTCTCAGCAGCAGAGCCGCGCGCCCAAGATGGCCACCACCTCGTGGAGGAGCAGGATCAGCCGCCCGCCTGCAGCAACCACCTCACGCTCTCTTGCGGGGCACCAGGGGGGTCCCAACGTCCAGGGGGTCCAGATCGCCACCAGTAAGTTATGTAGAAAGGGGTCTAGATGCCAGGATTTCTTCAGGATTCTAAGGAGCTCTTTCAGCAGTGTCCTCTTCTGCACGCTACATAGCCACGCCACCAATATTGACCTATTTTCAAGCGAGACTAAACGAAAAAAACCTAAAATCATATTATCCGAAACAGTCAGAAAACTAGCCACATATTGGCAGATCCCAGACCTCAGACTATATACTGTGTAAGTTTATAAGCCCCTCCAGTGTCAGGAATAGAAAGTATGTGAAAATCCAGTATAATTCTTGTGTTTTTCTCCTATAGGGACTGCCCTAGTTTGGTAATGTAACAGCTGATAATTAGTAGTGCAGACAAATTGTCCTAGACTAAACTCAGTCTTCAGACGGCCCAATATGGACCACTCAGGGAAAACTTACCTGCTCCAAAGATCATTAGCAGCTTCTACCTAATGGCCATGCTGCGGTCTGTCAGGGAATGAGTGCAATATCGTTATAGAGACTAGAGATATGTGCAATCATAATGCCTGGGAGATCTGTGCCATTATTTAGTATGAATATGGAAATTATCTCTGAAAGGTAAGTGTTCCCTGAGCGGTATATACGGTATTTTCACATACTATCTATTCCTGACACTGGAGGGGCTTATAGACTTGCAAAGTATATAGTCTGAGGTCTGGGGTCGCCCAATATGGGGCTAGTTTTATGACTATCGGTTAACATGATACATGATTTTAGGGTTTTCTTCATCTAGTCCCGCTTGAATATACTTCAATATTAAATAGTCTCCTGATGAATGAATGATGAATCCAATGAATATTCATTTCTCTTAAGTAGCGGCACACGTGACCGCCGGCAGCAGGAAGCCGGTGGCTGACACTGCGCGCTACTGAAGAGCAATGAATACTCACTGCTCTCTGTGTGCACAGTCCCGGTGAGTACTCCAGCAGCTGTGCTCTGCTTGTGAGCAACGCATGACGTCCCTGCCATGTGCTGCTTACAAGCATAAAGCAGTTGCTGGCATCGGAGCAAGATTCTATGAGGGAGCGCCGGGTAGGTAAGTGTAATTTTTTTTTTAATGTATTTTGATGGGGCCATGTATACCAAGACTGGGATGGGGGCCAATCATACCAGAATAGCGATGGGGCCCTGCATACCAGGATAAGGATGGGGCCATGCATACCAGGATGAGATGGGGCCATGCATACCAGGATGAGATGGGGCCATGCATACCAGGATGAAATGGGGCCCTGCATACCAGGATAAGGATGCGGCTATGCATACCAGGACGAGATGGGGGCCCTGCATACCAGGGTAAGGATGGGGGCCATGCATACCAGGATGAGATGGGGCCATGCATACCAGGATGAAATGGGGCCCTGCATACCAGAATAAGGATGCGGCTATGCATACCAGGACGAGATGAGGGCCCTGAATACCAGGGTAAGGATGGGGGCCATGCATACCAGGATAGGGATAATAATAATAATAATAATAATTTTTATTTATATAGCGCCAACATATTCCGCAGCACTTTACAATTAAGCGGGGATATGTACAGACAATAAATTCAATACAAGTTAAGACAATTCAAACAATGACATTAGGAGTGAGGTCCCTGCTCGCAAGCTTACAATCTACAAGGAAATGGGGGGACACAGTAGGTGAGAAATGCTTGTTAATTCAGGTCTGGCAATTATAATAGGGATTTTCATATAAAACTGCATGATCCGGTCATCAGCCCGTGTGTTTAAGCGCAATAGACAAGTATCAAGTGCAGTTATCATGTGCATGAAGGGTGTGGAGACAGATGAATAGTAGGGTGCAGATTCAGAATAATATTTGGAAGGAGGGAACAGGGCAAAGTTAGCTTGCTGAGTAGTTGATGTGATAGGCTTCTTTGAAGAGATGGGTTTTCAAAGCGCGCTTGAATAGGTCAGGGCTAGGTATCAGTCTGATCGTCTGGGGAAGTGCATTCCAGAGAGCTGGAGCAGCACGAGAGAAGTCTTGGAGACGGAGGTGCGAGGTTCGGATTACGGGGGATGTTAGTCTTAGGTCATTTGTAGAACGGAGGGCACGTGTAGGGCGATAGACAGAGATGAGAGAGGAGATATAAGGCGGTGCAGAACAGTGGAGAGCTTTGTGGGTGAGAGAGATGAGTTTATACTGGACCCTGTAGCGAATAGGTAGCCAGTGTAATGACTGGCACAAGATGGAGGCATCGGTGAAGCGGCTGGACAGAAATATGACCCTGGCTGCCGCATTCAAGATGGATTGGAGAGGAGAAAGTTTGGTAAGAGGGAGACCGATCAGAAGAGAGTTGCAGTAGTCCAGACGAGAATGAATAAGAGCGACAGTAAGAGTCTTAGCAGTTTCAAAGGTGAGAAAAGGTCGGATTCTGGAGATGTTTTTAAGATGCAGGTGACAAGAGCGACTGAGTGATCGGATGTACGGAGTAAAGGAAAGTTCAGTGTCGAATATGACCCCAAGACAGCGGGCATGCTGCTTGGGAGTTATGGTTGAACCCTCCAGGGTTATTTCGATGTTAGGTAGAGTGAGGTTAGTAGAGGGGAGAAACACAAGAAGTTCAGTTTTAGAGAGATTTAGTTTCAGATAGAGGGAGGACATGATGCTAGAGACAGCAGACAGACAATCCTTGGTATTTTGAATTAGGGTAGGGGTGATGTCAGGGGAAGAAGTGTATAATTGGGTGTCATCAGCATAGAGATGATACTGGAACCCAAATCTGCTGATTGTTTGTCCAATAGGGGCAGTGTATAAAGAGAAGAGGAGGGGGCCTAGGACTGAGCCCTGCGGGACCCCGATAGTAAGGGGACGAGAAGAGGAAGAGGAGCCGGAAAAAGATACAGTGAAGGAGCGGTCAGAGAGGTAGGAGGAGAACCAGGAGAGGGCTGTGTCCTTGAGGCCTATAGAGCGGAGCATAGTGAGGAGGAGCTGGTGATCCACAGTGTCAAATGCGGCAGAGAGATCCAGGAGAATCAGCAGGGAGCAATGACCTTTCGATTTAGCTGTTATTAAATCATTAGAGACTTTAGTGAGGGCAGTTTCAGTAGAGTGTAAAGAGCGGAAACCAGATTGTAAGGGGTCGAGAAGAGAGTTATCCGAGAGATAGCGGATTAGACGGGAGTGGACCAGGCGTTCCAGGAGTTTAGAGATGAAGGGAAGGTTAGAGACAGGTCTGTAGTTAGCAGTGCAGTTCTGGTCCAGGGATGGCTTTTTAAGTAAAGGGGTTATGATGGCATGTTTAAATGAAGAGGGAAATATACCTGAAGAAAGAGAGAGGTTAAATATTTTAGTCAGGTGAGTGGTGACCACTGGTGAGAGAGACTGCAGGAGCTGTGAAGGAATAGGGTCACTGTTGCAGGTTGTAGGCCGAGCAGAAGCGAGGAGCTTGGAAACTTCTTCTTCTGAAACAGGCTCAAAGATGTCTAGTGAGCTTGAGGTGCGGCAGGGAAGGGGATCCAGGCACTGAGGAGATAGGGCTGAGATATCCTGATGGATGTGGTTGATTTTTTCTAGGAAATAAGTGGCCAGATCCTCACCGCTGAGGTTGGTGATGGGGGCCTGTACTTTAGGTTTCAGGAGGGAGTTTAAGGTTTCAAAAAGTCGTCTTGGGTTGTTGGATAGTGAGGTGATGAGGGTGGTGAAGTAGGATTGTTTGGCCAGATGAAGGGCAGAGTTATAGGTTTTGAGCATGAACTTATAGTGGATGAAGTCTTCTGCTAAGAGAGATTTTCTCCACTGCCGCTCTGCACACCTCGAGCAGCGCTGAAGAGAGCGTGTTTGTGTTGTGTGCCAGGGCTGCTTTTGTCTGTGTCGGGTCTTTCTGCGTATAGAAGGTGCTGCTTCATCTAGGGCATTCTTCAGTGTATTATTGAAGTGTGACAATGCTATGTCTGGACAGGAGAGGGTGGAGATGGGGGCTAAAGATGTGTGGAGATTGTCCCTAAGCTGTTGGGTATTAATGGTACGTGTATTCCGATAAGTGTGGTAAGTGGGGGTGTCCCGGGTGAGGAGACAATTCTTGACAGAAAAGGAAAGAAGGTTGTGGTCCGAGAGCGGGAGAGGTGAATTAGTAAAGTTGTGCAGCGAGCCGGGACGGGAGAAAACCAGGTCCAGAGTATTCCCGTCCTCATGTGTAGGAGAATTAGTAAACTGTGAGAGGCCGAATGAAGAAGTTAGAGAAAGAAGATGAGAGGCAGACTGGGAGAGCGGATCATTGATGGGGATGTTAAAGTCTCCCATGATGAGGGTGGGGATGTCACAGGACAGAAAGTGAGTAAGCCAGGTGGTGAAGTGGTCTAGAAACTGGCGGGAGGAGCCTGGAGGGCGATAAACGACCGCCACTCGTAAGGAGAAGGGCTTAAAGAGTCTGACGGCGTGGACTTCAAAGGAAGGAAATGTAAGTGATGGAACCGGGGGGATGACCTGGAAAGCACATTGTGATGAAAGGAGCAAACCAACACCTCCACCCTGTCTGTTCTCAGGTCTGGGGGTATGTGAAAATTTCAGCCCACCAAACGAGAGAGCGGCAGCAGCGGTGGTGTCTGAATGCTGGATCCAGGTTTCTGTAATAGCCAGAAGGTTAAGGGAATTAGAGAGAAAAAGATCGTGAATGTAAGTCAGTTTGTTACACACAGACCGTGCATTCCAGAGAGCACATTGGAAAGTGAGAGGAGAAGGCATGCACTGAATGTTAATAAGATTAGCAGGGTTTCTATATGCAGCTGGAGGAGAGTAATGTATGCTGGTGGAGGGAGGCCCAGGGTTGGGGGAGATGTCACCTGCAACTATTAAAAGGAGAAAAAACAGAAAAAGCAGGTGGTGGGATGATTTGTATGAACGTTTTGAGTGCTGCATGGAGGTTTTGGATGGTTTGGTGTGGGTAAGAAATGTCAATAGAGCCTCAGAGTTAAACATGGGAGAGGGGAAAAGGGAGGGGTGGATATGCAGAGAGTGCACAGAATGTGTAAAAGGGCAGGCGAGTTGTTAAAAAGCAGAAGTGAAGACAAATAAGCAGCAGGTTGATATGATCAATGCATATTTAGTACAACTGACCAAGAAGCAAGCGTGCATGAAAAACTTATGCACCTTACCTGTCTCCTGCCCAACTGCATTGTCTAACTGCAAAACACTTTATCCTGTTGCACTTAATCTGTTGCACGCGTAAGCCCGCACGCGTGCTATCCCAGCCAGAGCTAAATATATATGAAATGAAATGTCTGCTAGCTTCAGCCACCAAAAGGCCACAATCAGTAATTAACCAATTAGCACAAGGCCAGAGCAGGCATTACTATGCAGGGTAAATAACTAACGCTGGACAAGGCCATCAAACTGAGAAAGGGAAAAAAAAAAACACACCTTTCTACACTTCAAAGCAGAAACCAAATAGATAAAAAATAAAGACCCACCACAGGAGTGATGGAATGAAATACCATAAAAATATCTGGCACTATATGATGCAGTTCACACTTGTCAGACAGCACACATGGATGATGGAATGAAATACCATAAAAATATCTGGCACTATATGATGCAGTTCACACTTGTCAGACAGCACACATGGATGATGGAATGAAATACCATAAAAATATCTGGCACTATATGATGCAGTTCACACTTGTCAGACAGCACACATGGATGATGGAATGAAATACCATAAAAATATCTGGCACTATATGATGCAGTTCACACTTGTCAGACAGCACACATGGATGATGGAATGAAATACCATAAAAATATCTGGCACTATATGATGCAGTTCACACTTGTCAGACAGCACACATGGATGATGGAATGAAATACCATAGGGATGCGTGCGATCATTCCTGCCAGGATAGGGATGAGGGATCCATGTATACCAGGATGAGATGGGGACACTGCATACCAGTATAGGAATGAGGGGGCCATGCATACCAGGGTAGGGATGAGGGGTCCATGTGTATCAGGATGGGGGGGTGAGGGGCCATATATACCAGGATAGGGAATATTAAGTACAGAATCGACCACATTTTTTGCTTTAATTTTTTTTCCTAATTTCCTGCTCTAAAACAGGTGCATTTTATAGTTCACAAAATACAGTATATATATATATATTTTTCTCAGTGAGCTCATTCCTCATGTTTGGCCTCTTTAAAATAAAAACACTTTTACTCCGCTGGCGTGCCGGCTCCACTTCAGCGGTGTTGAAACTCACTGTCCCGGGGCTTATGTGAGGTTGTCACATCATACGAGCCCTGCACCCAATCAGCGGCAGCTTCACTGTTCCTTCCTTCAGATGTATTGAACATCAACAGGAAGCCAGGGCTGCGGCTGCTCTCTGACGGCCTCATGATGCTTGATTTGTCCGAAGGTGGGGACAGTGACGTCAGCGCTGATTGGGCACAGGGCTCACATGATGTAACAACCTCAAAAGAGACCGAAGAACACAAGTGCCGACACCACTGAAACGGGGCCAGCATGGGAGCTTTGTGTAAGTGTTTTTATTTTAACAGGACCAAACATGAGGAATGAGAAGGGGTTGTCCAACTAGTTGTCAACCTTTTTATCAAAAATCCCACACAGGGAAAAGTCATTATTATACCTAGAGTGCGAGAAATGAATTACAGGAAAATCGTATTTTGTTGACCTTCAAAATAACTCAGACGGGGAGAACCTATTGTGAGGTAGCGCTGTCATTCAAGTAGGGGATACTCGCTCAGCAGCCACAAAATCAGATCCGGCACAGATTTTCCATAAACTCATAACAGTCCATGTCGTTTATTCAGCAGCATAAACCCATAGCAGTAACATAAACTTCATAACATCAGTATAGCGTCCATGGCAGAGTTCAGCTCTGTAATCCTTTAGCATACAGGTTAAGCAAATGTCCATTACACAGGCTCTTCAGCCTCAGTGTTATCTCACCCCGTCAGGGTCACTCATGGTTCCTTCACCATCATGCGGCAGACGTCCATTCCCTCCAGGGATTTACCAGGCACGTGCAGCCATTAACACAGCGTTCCCTTGCTGTCAGAAGGCAGCCCCATCTCACTCAGACGGGACCTTCCACACTGGACCAACCAGGTCCCAGCATTCACCACATGTGACCTACCCTGGCCACATTATATGGTCCATAGCCGCGCCCACCGAGTCACATGACTATGACCTCATCACAGGTCCTTCAACCACTCACACTCTTTACAACAGTGTTCTTTAAACACGCCCCTGAGTGAGTGTGTAGGTAACCAGGTCCGCCCATCTCTCTAGTTACCTGGAGACTTCTCCCTGACACATTGAAGCAACACCTCAGCAATGTCCTTGCTGATCAACACACATACATAAGTCTCCATCTCAAGGCCACCCACCTTGAGATACATAACCGTCCTTCAGGATTCTGCCACTCATCCTCTCTCTTGGGACATCCACACAGCGCCCCCTAGCGGACACAGTGGTTACTACACCACACTATATATATTATTCACAAATTGTACAAAAACATGATGCACGCGGCGTGCGTTCAAGAATGGAATATAATATGGGAGTTTTATAGGATAAATTCAAGGTGAGAATATTATATGGGAGTTTTATAGGATAAACCAAATACCAACAGAAAATAAACGACCAAAACAAACATTTATCAGTAAAAATAACTCCTCTTTATTAGGTAAAGTATAAAACAATTGCTCCATTTACCGATACCCGTCGCATCTCCATTTTTCATGATCTTGGGTTGGGTGAGGGATTATTTTTTGTGTGCCGAGCTGACGTTTTTAATGATACCATTTTGGTGCAGATACGATCTTTTGATCGCCCGTTAATGCATTTTAATGCAATGTTGCGGCGATCAAAAAACATAATTCTGGCGTTTTGGCTTTTTCTCGTTACGCCGTTTAGCGATCGGGTTAATTCTTTTTTTATATTGATAGATCGGGCGATTCTGAACTCGGCGATACCAAATATGTATATGTTTTATTTTCTTGGTATTGTTTTATTTTGAATGGGATGAAAGGAGGGTGATTTAAACTTTTATATATTTTTTTATATATTTTTTAAAACTTTTTTTTACTTTTGACATTGTGAAGACATACAGCATTGTATCTTAATTAACCAGATGACTATTTTTATCAGATGAAGAATAATAGAATGTTATCTGTATGTTGGCTTTAAATTTAAGTGTTTAATTTCTAGTTGGTCAAGAAAACAGACTTTTGTCTGTGTAAGTCGGTAATATTGACTTTTATTGTGCGCTTATCCTTGATCACTAGTGATGTTTGCTGATATGCTAATTATACATTGTGTTATGGAGCCAGTTTGTTGACTTCTAAAGCAGAGAGGGAAAAACTATGCAAATAGTTTAAATAATCAAGTAATGCTATAATAATCTCATCTCCATTCTTAGGGTCCCGTTACACTAAACGATGCACCAGCGATCCCGACAACGATACGACCTGATCAGGATCGCTGGTGCATCGCTACATGATCCCTGGTGAGCTCTCAAACGGGCAGACTCACCAGCGATCAGGACAAACAAGGACGCTGGTATCCAAGGTAAACAGCGGGTAACTAAGCGCCGCGGCACTAATGTGCCCCATCTTGGGTGCTGTGCTGGGACTGTTCTATGTGTTATCTGCCTGTTCTGTGGTACAATAAAGCATTGCCCACACTGTTTTACCCTCACCCTGTGTTGTCTGAGTAGCATTTTGCCCATATTATAAGGAGAGCGGGAGTTTGGCGGGACGATCCCTGGTCCATGCGTTTTCAGCTAGCGGGCGGCGCTCAGCAATCCGGCAGTGACAAGCATTGACTTCTGCTGGAGGCCTCTGGTTGTCATGCCAACCCATCGGTGACCCGCGATCATGTGACGGGGTCACTGATGGGCGGGATTTCTGGCGCACTTGCTGACATGTGCCAGAAAAGATGTGGGCTCAGCGCTGGAGCCGACATCAAAAGGAGGGAGTCCGACATCAACATACATTTACCCCTGATGTCAGAAAGGGGTTAAAGGGGATTGTTTTTACAGAGACAGAAGTGGTAATTAATCATGTATACATACAAATAATTACAGAAATACACAGCTTCTAATGGTAAATAGTATAGAGTTACCACAAGAAAATATAATTTGTGTAAATCATGTGTAGATATAAAAATTCAGGCAAATGTCAAATGTAGCGCCATCTAGTGGCCATGTGCAGAAGTGCCATCATACAGTAAAATGTATCCTAAGAGAGCGTCACTATCAAGGGGGAGATGAGATTAAAGGGAAGGTGCTGTGATTTTTGATAACTTATTGTAAAAATGAAAATTATCTAAAAAGCTGTTTTCACCTAAGCTTGACTCTGTTATGTTTATTTTTTTACTGTTTTGGTGCAGCCACTGGGTGCTGCCATTTTACCTTGCAGGTCTGTAATGAATGCTGAACGACACTTTCCGTCCTCAAATACAGCAGTCCCTGGGCATAGGAGACAGCGGTCGGACGCCGACCCTATCTCTCACTCAATTCACAGGTGTAGGTGTGGCCAGGCGCCATTTTATTACTCACCAGAAACAAAGAGCCACACTCTTTGATATCAAACACATCTGAGGGATGAAATATGATGTTGAGTTAAGGGTGGTAGCTGGAGCTACTGTGCACGTTTTTCAAGATTCAAAAGAAGCCCTTCACTGCACGGATATTAATGAGTGTTATGACCTCACCTGGGTTGGAGTAGTGGTATTGCAACCACTAGGGGCACCACCGGCAGGTTGCGTAGTCAAGAATTACCCAGAGGTCGGTACACGGGAGCAGCAGTATAGTTTGGGTGAGGCTCAATAATCACGCAAGGAAGGAAGTGCAATGCCAGATTTAAGTAGGGAGTTCAATTTAAGGGATTACAGAGTGGAAACAATCAGGAACAACACAGGTTCTAGTACCTTGGTTAGCAAGGAACTGTCCAGCGAGCTGAATAGCTCTAAAGGAAAAGCTGCCACCTAATGCACAAGAGCTGTTGTGTTCGGATTCTGACAGTAGTCCACCTCTTTCCAAGATGTAGCTGGCTTCTTCAGATGTCTCCAATGAAAGGCTTTTGTAAGCATGGGTGCATGAACGTTGTACCCTGGCTCCCATGAGTTATCTTATGGTCTGTAACCCCTCTAGTACACCAATTATTGTAATCTTCCTCTAAGTCTTCTAGAGCTCAGAATTGTATCCACAATGTATTCTTCACCATAAACTTTTTCTGGTGGAGGAGGTGGTTGAGTTCTTCCAGGAAACAGGTTCTCACTGAACGGTTTGAGCAAAGACACATGGCTAGGAAGTCTAGGAAGACTTCTGGTGGTCGCAAACTTCTTCCATTTAAGGATTATGGAGGCCACTGTGCTCTTAGGATCCTTGAGTACTGCAGAAATTCTTTTGTAACCTTGGCCAGATCTGTACCTTGCCACAATTCTGTCTCTGAGCTCCTTGGCCTGTTCCTTTGACCTCATGATTCTTATTTGGGGTGACATGCACACAAGGAAATGGACAGCATGGGACTTAAATATGAGTGTCTGAGCAAAGCATCTGAATACTTATGACCATGTGATATTTCGGTTTTTCTTTTTTAATAAATTTGCAAAAATTTCTACATTTTTTTTCAGTCACGATGGGGTGCAGAGTGAACATTAATGAGAAAAAAAATGAACTTTTTTGAATTTACCAAATGGCTGCAATGAAACAAAGAGTGAAAAATGTAAAGGGGTCTGAATACTTTCCGTACCCGCTGTAACTTGATTTGGTGCTTCTTGCCATTACCCGGCATCATACTAATTGCTGCATGCAGATCTTTTATTACATATATTCTTGTGACCAGATGTGACTCACTGCCTCCCTTTATTTGGAGGTCAGTATTTATCCCTGCTCTTCCTTGTTTCTATGTATAGTTTTATTGGTTTTGTATTGATAAACATTGTAATATTTAGCTGGAATCTCTTTTATCCCTTGGCAATATTTCCAGGTTGCTAGGATTGATGTGTCTATCCCCCTCAGTAGAGGCATACATTTTCTGTACGTCGCCTCTCCTCTACTGCAGAGAGTCGTTTTCAGATTGCAGCAATTTGCATGGGTTCAGGCACACTTTCCAAGAACTGTTGGTGGTTTAAGGCTGATTGAGTGAAAGAGTAGCTAGAGTTGTTTCCAAACCCTCGCAGTCTTTGGTTTCTTCGTTCCGTGAGTCTCTGATCAATTCGGATACACAACTGAATAAAGTTCTCTAAATTATCAGGGGTCTCCACCCTTGCAATTACATTATTTATTAAGTTCTGATAATCCTTGTCGAAATTGCTCCCTCTGAGCAGCTAAATTCCTTGTGTTGTCTGTCGCCCAGCGGCCAAATTCTGAAGTATCTTCAGCTACAAATAACCACCCTTACTGTAAATTATACAACTTGATTTCAGCGGTAGCACAACGATTCGGGTCATCAACACCTGATCCATAGCTGTGATGAAGGAAACTCAGTCATCGAGGAGGTCAGAATTCTTTTCCACATAAGGTGAGGCCCAATCACAAGTCTCATCTGTCAGGAGATTAATAAGGAAAAGAAACTTTCTCCTGTCACTGGTAAACGGAGATTACATCTGGAAATAGATGTGACATTGATTAAGAAACCCATGGTAATGATCACAATCCCCACTGAACTTTGCGGGCAGCGCCATGCGTACGTTTGCTTCTGAGCTTGAGTTGCACAAATCCAGAAGTTGTCCCTGTAACTCAATAATTTTGTTTTGCTGAGCCAACACCAGTGTCTGTAAATTGGAAAATGTTTCTTGATATGTGGCACCAAAATCCTGAAGTTCAGCAACATGTTGCCTCAGGGTGGTTACAGCAGACTCCATGTTGTATACGTGGTTTTTCTGTTATGAACTGACCTGGGTTGGAATAGTGGTATTGGAACTACTATGGGCAGCACCAGCAGGTAGCGAAGTCAGGAGTCAGCCAGAAGTCATTGTACAGTAGCAGCAGTACAGCTTGAAGGATAAGCAGGTTGCGTACTCAGGAATCAGTCAGATGTCGGTACACGGGAGCAGCAGTATAGTTTGGACAGGGAATAAGATGAAAGGAGAGCTTGACGAAAGGCTCGGAGACCAAGACTAAACCAGCTAAATAGAAAGGTCTGGTAAACCAATCAAGAAAACCTTCTGCCAAAAACAGACCTAAAATATAACTTTTAATACTTTCATGAAAAGTTATTTAAACATAATAATAAAATGGTGAGTAGGTCAGACACGGGTGCCTGATAGGTTCAAAGACCAGGTACAAAATTATCCCAAGTAGAAAATAGTCTAGGGGAACAGATCCACAATACACCATTTCCCTACCTGGCAGCGGAGTTTGGCACCCGAGGGGAAAGCGTTCTGGTGCCTCCGCTCAATGTCCACTGACCCTGTCTGACCCTATAAGGAAATCCCTCACCAAGCCATCACTGTCACCTAAAAAGTGCTTAAGTGCTTTATCCAAGTGTTGAACCTACTGTAGATGTAATGTATTGATAACAAACATGTCTCCAGTGCTTGGGTATAGTATTTTACTCAAATGACCATATATTAATATATATTGTGTATATATTGTGTCTTCAATACCTCTAGGGTGAGCACAAAACTATATGTATAGACCACCTCCCAAGAAAATACACTCCAAATGAAATGTTAGAGTAGATCATGTCTCAGTGACACATTAGAAATAATTTTCACAGGTATTAGATTGGAGACATTTTGCCCTTAAATAGACAACCTCTCACAAAAGTACACTCAGGAGTCAGATATTAGAACATACTATGTCTCACTGACACATGAGAGATACATCTTCCATTTATAAAAATGGGAGCATTGTAGACCTTATTAGGTCACCTCAGGAGAGTATTTCCCATCAGATGTTAGAGCAAAGCATGTCTCAATGACATAGAAGAGATTTGAATATATCCGGGGTATAATATCCCTTAATAAATCACCTCACAAGAGGATACACTCCCAATCAGATGTTAAAGGTAGAGATGTCACAATGACACATAAGAAGTACTTTACATGTATAAGGTTTGGGATATCTTAACCCTTAATAAATAACATTTAAAAAAATGGTGCACCCCACATCCAATATTAGGGTGCATTATGTCTCAATGACACATCAGAGATATTTCTTAGTTCTACCATTGAGTAGCTCTCACTGAGCCTCCAGGCACGTTCAACAGCATGTATCAACATAGAGGTTATAACTTAGCTTCTAGATGCATGCATCCCATCCTAACGCATTTCCTCCCTCTCTTAGATGGATACAGGGGTTCATCAGGGGATTTCAAAGGGTGAGGGGCTCTAATCAGCACCCAATTACACTGACCGCTTAGAAGAATTTCTGCCAATGTGTGGACTCTAGCTTAATGGTGGCTCTCATTTTAAAGACCCAAGTCCCTGCAAGACCGGATACCATGTGCCAGTCACACGCTCCTTCTGGACCAGAAATGCCCGGTGGAATGTACTATGCTCTCCCACGACCCGGAAGTAATGCATCAGTACATGCAAACTAGCAGCCAAATGCACTCATATGATGAAATACACTGCACTCCACTCAGGACCGGAAGGAGCGCACACCAAATAATAGGCCCGGATATGCTTCAGCCTGGACCACTAGTGGTAATATGGTGGAGTGTATAATGCGTTCCACATCTAATGATATGGTGGAACGCATGTCACAAACTTATCTCGGCCACACAGTATACTCAAATACCACAGCATTCTTGTATTATCACCTACACTATCGTTCAAAATTTTTGGGTCACCCAGACCATTTTGTGTTTTCCATGAAAACGCATACTTTTATTAATTAAATGAATTGCCAGATGAATTTAAAATCTAGTCCAGACATTGACACGGCACAAAAAAAAAGATTTTTATTTGAAATAATAATTTTCTCCTTCAAATTTTGCTTTCGTCAAAGAATGCCCCCTTTGCAGCAATTCCAGCATTGCAGACCTTTGGCATTCTAGCAGTTAATTTGCTGAGGTAATCTGGAGAAATTTCACCCCATGCTTCCAGAAGCCCCTCCCACAAGTTGGTTTGGCTTGATGGGCACTTTTTACGTACCATACGGTCAAGCTGCTCCCACAACAGCTCAATGGGGTTGAGATCTGGTGACTGCGCTGGCCGCTCCATTACAGACAGAATACCAGCTGCCTGCTTCTTCCTTAAATAATTCTTGCATAATTTGGATTTGTGCTTTGGGACATTGTCCTGTTGTAGGATGAAATTGGCTCCAATCAAGCGCTGTCCACAGGGTTTGGCATGGCGTTGCAAAATGGAGTGATAGCCTTCTGTTGTGAGCTCATTTTCGGGTTTGCCTCTGGCTTCTGGTGAGGGTTATGGAGCTGACTGTGCTGACAGAGGAGTAGTGAGTTCTCTATCTGGACTCCCTCTGTTGGTGAAGGGAGGTAATGAAGCTGATCTAAATGGCAGAGACCGGCCACCTGAGGAAGAGGACTGCGATTGGATATCAGGAGTTTCTGATTGGATTTAAGGCAGCCGACTCCCTAGTTTCTTGCTGGTGATTTCTCCTGACTCTGGCTTCTGGTTTCCAGTTTGGTTCCTGCCTTCTTAAAGCTAAGTTTTCTCTGCTATTGTTCATATGAGTTTTTGTCTGGTTTACTTGTTTCGCCGACACTACAACTGGGGCAGTTTAGATTTTCCCTTACTTTCTTTAGGCTTATTTAGTTCTCTGGCCATGACTAGGTGTCTAGGACCACCGTAGGCACGCTCCACGGCTACTGCTAGTTGTTGTGGATAGGATCAGGGGTCTGCAATCCGCTAGTTACCAACCTCTCCGGTTTTCAGGGCTTGGCTTGCTTTTTGTTTTTTCCTCCTCGGTGACTCATTCATAACAGAATCACCAGCCATACCGCAGATTCTAGGGTACTCAAAAGCAGGAGAGAATTGTAGAAAGAACGGAAAGGAAACAAAAAAAAAAGTGTCAGAATTTTTTTTTTTGTATGTATATTTTCTCCTCTTTTTCTCTGGGGCCGTAGGAGGATTTTTTTTTTTCTTTCTCCTTGATGGAGATTAAGCAATTGCCTGATCATGTGGAGCAGCTCGCTGAACCAAAGATCCCTGATGTGTTTTTTGGGGATCGGTCTAAATTTTTGAATTTTAAGAATTGTAAATTATTTCTTGCCTTGAAGCCTAACTCATTGGGGAGCTCTGCGCAGCAGGTTAAAATTGTCATCTCCTTGCTGCGCGGCGATCTCCAGGATTGGGCGTTTTCTTTGACACCTGAAGATACTGTTTTGACTAATGTGGATGCATTTTTTCAAGCCTTGGGGTTGTTATATGATGAACCTAATGCTGTTGATCAAGCTGAGAGAACCCTGTTGGCATTAAACCAGGGTCAGGATCCTGCAGAGTTATACTGTCAGAAATTCCGAAAGTGGGCGGTCCTTACTACATGGAATGATAGTGCATTGGCAGCTCTCTTTCGGAAGGGTTTGTCTGAAACTTTAAAAGATACTATGGTGGGATTTCCTGTTCCCTCTGGTCTTGACGATTCTATGTCATTAGCCATTCAAGTTGATCGGCGTTTATGTGAATGCAAGACTACACGGGAGGCGCTGCCACCTTTTGAACAAATGTCTGAACCTATGCAATGTGATAGAGTTTTGTCTAGGGCGCAATGTCAGGAGTTTAGAAGGCGTAATAAGCTGTGTTTTTTTTCTGTGGAGATGCCTCTCATGTTATTTCTGTCTGCCCTAAACGAGAGAAACCTTTTGCACACACATTTGCTGTGGGTGGTGTACAACCTAAGTTTCTTTTGGCAATTACTCTGATCTGCTTCTTATCCACTTTTTCCGCAAAGGCTTTTGTGGATTCAGGAGCGGCCTTGAATCTGATGGACTTGGATTTTGGTAAACGTTGTGGTTTTCCTATGACACCTCTGCGGACGCCTATTCCTTTGAGGGGTATTGATGCTACTCCTTTGGCGAAGAATAAACCTCAGTTTTGGACCCATGTGATAATTCGGGTTGCCCCAGACCACCAAGAAAATTGCAGATTTTTGGTGTTGCATAATTTACATGATACCATTGTTCTGGGTTTTCCCTGGTTGCAAATCCATAATCCGGTTTTGGATTGGAAATCTGTGTCTGTGGTGAGTTGGGGTTGTCATAGAATCATAGAATCGTAGAGTTGGAATGGACCTCCTGGGCCATCTGGTCCAACCCCCTGCTCAAAGCAGGATTCGCTAAATCATCCCAGTCAGATGTCTGTCCAGCCTCTGCTTGAAGACATCCATTGAAGAAGAACTCACCACTTCTCGTGGCAGCTTGTTCCACTCATTGATCACTCTAACTGTCAAAAAGTTTTTTCTAATATCTAATCTGTGTCTCCTCCCATTCAGTTTCATCCCATTGCTTCTACTCATTCCTTGTGCAAATGAGAATAAAGTTGATCCTTCTACAATGTATCAGCCCTTTAGATATTTGTAGACAGCTATTAAGTCTCCTCTCAGTCTTCCCTTTTGCAAACTAAACATCCCTAAATCCTGCAACCTTTCCTCATAAGACAGGGTTTGCAGACCGGTCACCATTCTGGTCGCTCTTTTCTGAACTTGCTCCAGTTTGTTGATGTCTTTTTTAAAATGTGGTGCCCAAAACTGGACACAATATTCCAGATGAGGTCTGACCAAAGAGGAATAGAGGGAAATAATGACTTCACGTGATCTAGACCGTATGCTTCTGTTAATACATCCTAGAATTGCATTTGCCTTTTTTGCTGCTGCATCACACTGTTGACTCATATTCAGTCTGTGATCTATTAGTATACCCAAGTCTTTTTCACATGTGCTGTTGCTTAGCCCTATTCCTCCCATTCTGTATATGCTTTTTCATTTTTATTGCCCAGATGTAGTACTTTGCATTTTTCCCTGTTAAAAACCATTCTGTTACTTGCTGCCCACTTCTCCAGTTTATTTATATCTTTTTGAATCTTCTCTCTCTTCTCTCTTCTCTAGTATTAGCTTTCCCTCCTAGCTTTGTGTCATCAGCAATTTAATCAGTTTAACCTCAATTCCTTCATCTAAATCATTGATAAAGATGTTGAACAATACAGGGCCCAGGACAGAGCCCCGTGGTACCCCACTTGAGACATTCTTCCAACTGGATGTGCAGCCATTTAGGACCACTCTTTGGGTCCGATCACTAAGCCAGTCATGAATCCACCTAACAGTTGCCTTGTCCATTCCATACTTAGTCATTTTTTCAATAAGGATTGTATGAGATACTTTGTCAAATGCTTTGCTGAAGTCAAGATATACTATATCTACAGCATTTCCTTGATCCATCCAATCAGTGATTCCGTCATAGAAGGAAATTAAGTTAGTCTGACATGAGTTATTAGTTACAAACCCATGCTGACTCTGTTTAATCACTTCATTCTTATCCAGGTACTGACATACATGTTGTTTAATAATTTGCTCAAAGATCTTTCCGGGTATAGAAGTCAGACTCACCGGCCTATAGTTGCCTGGGTCCACCTTCTTCCCCTTTTTGAAGATAGGAACAACATTTGCTCTTCTCCAGTCTTCTGGGACTTCTCCTGTTCTCCAAGAATTTTCAAAGATTATGGAGAGGGGCTCAAAAATTTCTTCTGCTATCTCCTTCAGTACTCTGGGGTGTAATTCATCTGGACCTGGAGACTTGAATACATTTAGGTTAGCTAAGTGTTTCCTCACTATCTTTCTGTTTATAGATATCCTGGATTCTTCTATTCCCTTAATAGGACAGTGAAGAACAGTTGATGTTACATTTCCTTTCTGAGAGAAAACAGATGCAAAATAGGAATTTAAGAATGTTAAGGCAGATGCCCTTTCTAGGAGTTTCTTTGCTGATTCTCCTATTGTGACCAAGCCTACTACCATCCTAGGTGAGGGGGTAATTCTTTCTGCCATCTCGCCCGATTTGAGACATGTTCTGGAAGAATTCCAGGAGGACAAACCTGAGCGTTGTCCTATGGGAAAATTGTATGTTCCTGACCAGTGGAGGAAGAGAGTGATGTCTGAAGTTCATTGCTCCGCATTGGCTGGTCATCCAGGTATTTTTGGTACCAGAGATTTGGTGAGTCGGTCTTTTTGGTGGCCTGCCTTATCTCGTGATGTCAGGAATTTTGTGCAGTCCTGTGGGACTTGTTCCCGGTCTAAACCCTGTTCTCGCTCTAGCGGGTTGTTGATGCCCTTGCCGGTGCCTAAGAGGCTATGGACCCATATTTCAATGGATTTTATTTCTGATCTTCCTCTCTCTCAGAGAATGACTGTTATCTGGGTGATTTGTGATAGATTCTCTAAGATGGTCCATCTTGTACTACTCCCAAAGTTGCCATCTTCCTCAGAGTTAGTACCCTTGTTTTAACAACAGGTGGTTCGGTTGCATGGGATTCCTGAGAACATTGTGTCGGACAGAGGAGTTCAGTTTGTTTCCAGATTCTGGAAAGCCTTTTGTTCCAATCTGGGAATTCAGTTGTCCTTCTCCTCTGCGTTTCACCCTCAGACCAATGGGCAGACGGAGAGAACAAACCAGACTTTGGAGCCCTATTTGAGATGTTTTATATGTGCTGAACAGGATGATTGGGTTTCATTTTTGCCCTTGGCTGAATTCGCTTTAAATAATAGAGCTAGTTCTGCCACCTTAATGTCCCCCTTTTTCTGTATCTTTAGGTTTCATCCTCGATTTTCTTCAGGGCAAGTGGAATCTTCAGCCTGCCCAGGTGTTGACACTGTGTTAGAGAGAATGCAGCAGATTTGGGACCAAGTAGTGGATAAGTTGTCTCTCTCCCAGGAAAAGGCCCAGCGGTTTTCTAACCGGCATAGGACCATTGGTCCCCAGTTTAAAGTGGGTGATATGGTTTGGTTGTCATCAAAGAATATCTCTATGAAGGTTGCTTCTCCAAAGTTCAAGCCAAGATTTATTGGACCATACAAGATTTTGGAGATTCTTAATCCGGTTTCTTTTCGATTGGCTCTTCCTGTTACGTTTAAGATCCATAGCGTTTTTCATAAGTCGCTGATGAAGAGATACAGTGGGGCAAAAAAGTATTTAGTCAGTCAGCAATAGTGCAAGTTCCACCACTTAAAAAGATGAGAGGCGTCTGTAATTTACATCATAGGTAGACCTCAACTATGGGAGACAAACTGAGAAAAAAAAATCCAGAAAATCACATTGTCTGTTTTTTTTTCATTTTACTTGCATATTATGGTGGAAAATAAGTATTTGGTCAGAAACAAGCAATCAAGATTTCTGGCTCTCACAGACCTGTAACTTCTTCTTCCTCTTTCCTCCACTCATTACCTGTAGTAATGGCACCTGTTTAAACTTGTTATCAGTATAAAAAGACACCTGTGCACACCCTCAAACAGTCTGACTCCAAACTCCACTATGGTGAAGACCAAAGAGCTGTCAAAGGACACCAGAAACAAAATTGTAGCCCTGCACCAGGCTGGGAAGACTGAATCTGCAATAGCCAACCAGCTTGGAGTGAAGAAATCAACTGTGGGAGCAATAATTAGAAAATGGAAGACATACAAGACCACTGATAATCTCCCTCGATCTGGTGCTCCACGCAAAATCCCACCCCGTGGGGTCAGAATGATCACAAGAACGGTGAGCAAAAATCCCAGAACCACGCGGGGGGACCTAGTGAATGAACTGCTGAGAGCTGGGACCAATGTAACAAGGCCTACCATAAGTAACACACTACGCCACCATGGACTCAGATCCTGCAGTGCCAGACGTGTCCCACTGCTTAAGCCTGTACATGTCCGGGCCCGTCTGAAGTTTGCTAGAGAGCATTTGGATGATCCCGAGGAGTTTTGGGAGAATGTCCTATGGTCTGATGAAACCAAACTGGAACTGTTTGGTAGAAACACAACTTGTCGTGTTTGGAGGAAAAAGAATACTGAGTTGCATCCATCAAAAACCATACCTACTGTAAAGCATGGTGGTGGAAACATCATGCTTTGGGGCTGTTTCTCTGCAAAGGGGCCAGGATGACTGATCCGGGTACATGAAAGAATGAATGGGGCCATGTATCGTGAGATTTTGAGTGCAAACCTCCTTCCATCAGCAAGGGCATTGAAGATGAAACGTGGCTGGGTCTTTCAACATGACAATGATCCAAAGCACACCGCCAGGGCAACGAAGGAGTGGCTTCGTAATAAGCATTTCAAGGTCCTGGAGTGGCCTAGCCAGTCTCCAGATCTCAACCCTATAGAAAACCTTTGGAGGGAGTTGAAAGTCCGTGTTGCCAAGCGAAAAGCCAAAAACATCACTGCTCTAGAGGAGATCTGCATGGAGGAATGGGCCAACATACCAACAACAGTGTGTGGCAACCTTGTGAAGACTTACAGAAAACGTTTGACCTCTGTCATTGCCAACAAAGGATATATCACAAAGTATTGAGATGAAATTTTGTTTCTGACCAAATACTTATTTTCCACCATAATATGCAAATAAAATGAAAAAAAAACAGACAATGTGATTTTCTGGATTTTTTTTTCTCAGTTTGTCTCCCATAGTTGAGGTCTACCTATGATGTAAATTACAGACGCCTCTCATCTTTTTAAGTGGTGGAACTTGCACTATTGCTGACTGACTAAATACTTTTTTGCCCCACTGTATGTTGAGCCAGTAGTTCCTATGGCGGCACCTCCTGACCCTGTATTGGTTAAAGGTAATGTGGAATGTGAGGTAGAGAAAATACTGAATTCTCGTCTGGCTAGACGGAGACTCCAGTATTTGGTCAAGTGGAAGGGTTATGGCCAGGAGGACAATTCTTGGGTCTCTGCCTCTGATATTCATGCCGATAGATTGGTTCATGGTTTTCATTGGGCCCATCCTGATCGGCCCGGTGGCATGGATGAGGGTTCGGTGACCCCTCCTCAGGGGGGGTACTGTTGTGAGCTCATTTTCGGGTTTGCCTCTAACTTCTGGTGAGGGTTATGGAGCTGGCTGTGCTGACAGAGGAGTAGTGAGTTCTCTGTTATGAGTTCATTTTCCCCTTCACCAATGAGGTCTGATGAACTCCCTCTTCTGGTGAAGGAAGGTAGTGAGGCTGATTACCAAACACCTGAACTGGTAGAGGATGACTGGGTGACGGGAATTGCTGACTGGATATAAGGCAGTCGACGCCCTTCTGCCTCGCTGGTGATTTCTCTGAGGGATTCTAGGAGACCAGTCTGATTCTTGCTCCTCTAAAGCTAAGTTTTCTGCTTTGCCTTTTGCATTTGTGTTTTGGGTTTTATTTTGCCTTGCTTTTCTGGATTCTGCCATTCCCTGCTGGGGTGAGCTGAATTCCTTTGTGTCTTTTTGCTCTGTCTTCAGAAAATACCTGAGTGCTGACATAGTCTTTTTGAAGCCTAGCGTCTTCAGGGCCTTTTTCCCTGTCAGTCTGTTGGATCTTGTTTTTATAGGGTTTTTGGTGGATTGCAGACAGCAGCTTTTCTATCCAGTCCTATCTAGTTAGCTTGGGCCCCATCATTTGCTCAGTCTATCTTTCTATCTGTGTTAGTGTTTTTTCTTCTTGCTTCACCGTCATTATATGTTGGGGGCTGCCTATTGCTTTTGGGTCTGCTCTGGGGCAGTTTAGATTTCCCTTTCTGTCTTTAGGCTATGTAGTTCTCCGACTGTGATCGAGGGGTCTAGGGCACCGTAGGAACCCCCCACGGCTACTGCTAGTTGTTGTTGATAGGTTCAGGGGTCTGCAATCCGATAGCTGCCAACTTCTCTGGTTTTCTGGACTTAGCTAGCATTTCTGTTTTTGCCTCCTACGGTGACTCCTTCATAACAGAATCACCAGCCATACCGCAGATCCTAGGGTACTCAATAGCAGGGAAGAATTGTAAAAAAAACCAAACAAAAAAAAAGTGTGTATATTTTTTCCTCTATATCTCTGAGGCTGTAGGGGGAATTTTTTTTTCTCTCAATGGAGATAAAGCAATTATCTGATCGTGTGGAGCAGCTCGCTGCGGAAGTGCGGGGAATTTCCGCCTACCTTGCTCATTCACATGCTGCTGAACCAAAGATCCCTACTCCTGATGTGTTTTTTGGTGATCGGTCTAAATTTTTGAATTTCAAAAATAATTGTAAATTATTTATTGCCTTGAAGCCTAACTCGTCAGGGAGCTCCACGCAGCAGGTTAAAATTGACATCTCGTTGCTGCGTGGCGATCCCCAGGATTGGGCGTTTTCTTTGAAACCAGATGATCCTATTCTGACTAATGTGAACGCATTTTTTCAAGCCTTGGGGTTGTTGTATGATGAACCTAATGCTATTGATCAGGCTGAAAAGACCCTGTTGGCATTGAGCCAGGGTCAAGATTCTGCAGAATTGTACTGTCAAAAATTCCGAAAGTGGGCGGTCCTTACTACCTGGAATGATAATGCTTTGGCAGCTCTCTTTCGGAAGGGTTTGTCAGAAGCCGTAAAAGATACTATGGTGGGATTTCCTGTTCCCTCTGGTCTTGACGATTCTATGTCATTAGCCATTCAGGTTGATCGGCGTTTACGTGAAAGCAGGACTGCACGAGAGGTGTTGCCACCTGTTGGACAAGTGTCTGAACCTATGCAATGTGATGGAGTTTTGTCCAGGGAGCAACGTCAGGAGTTCAGAAGGCGTAATAAGCTGTGTTTTTTTTGTGGAGATGCCTCGCATATTATTTCTGTCTGTCCTAAATGAGAGAAACGTTTTGTACACACGTTTTTTGTGGGTGGTGTTCAACCTAAGTTTCTTCTGGCAATTACTCTGATCTGCTCCCTGTCCACATTTTCCGCCAAGGCTTTTGTGGATTCGGAGGCAGCCCTGAACCTAATGGATTTGGATTTTGCTAAACGTTGTGGATTTCCTATGACACCTCTGTGGACGCCTATCCCTTTGAGGGGGATTGATGCTACTCCTTTGGCGAAAAATAAACCTCAGTTTTGGACCCAGGTGGTAATGCGGGTCGCCCCAGACCATCAAGAAAATTGCAGATTTTTGGTGTTGCATAATTTGCATGATACCATTGTTCTGGGGTTTCCCTGGTTGCAAATTCACAATCCAGTTTTGGATTGGAAATCTGTGTCTGTGGTGAGTTGGGGTTGTCGGTGTGCCCTTAGTGAGGCTCCATTTTTTTCCACCTCTCCTCAGTCACATGATGTTGCTGACTATTTGGCGGACTTTTATGATGTATTTAGTGAGAATGAATCTGCGTCTTTGCCTCCTCATAGGAGTTATGACTGTGCAATTGAACTGAGCCCGGGGTGTAAATTTCCCAAGGGTCGGCTCTTCAATTTATCTGTACCCGAGCATGAGGCTATGCGATCCTATATTAAGGAGGCGTTGGAGAAGGGTCATATTAGACCATCCTCTTCACCATTAGGTGCTGGGTTTTTTTTCGTGGCCAAAAAGGATGGTTCATTAAGGCCTTGTATTGATTATTGTGCCCTCAACAAAATT
The DNA here is from genome assembly GCF_039654945.1 of Dendrobates tinctorius. Lineage (NCBI taxonomy): Eukaryota > Metazoa > Chordata > Amphibia > Anura > Dendrobatidae > Dendrobates > Dendrobates tinctorius. The sequence continues at coordinate 1,518,972 of NW_027362061.1, read as the reverse complement.
ACTATTAAATATCAGTATCTGTTACCCCTGATTTCGGATCTATTCTTCAGAGTTAAAGGTGCTTGCTGGTTTACCAAGCTTGACCTCAGGGGGCGTATAATCTTATCTGCATTAAGCATGGGGATGAATGGAAGACGGTGTTTAATACTCCAGAGGGACATTTTGAGTACCTGGTGATGCCTTTTGGGCTCACTAATGCCCCTTCTGTCTTCCAGTGCTTCATGAACGACATTTTCCGAGATTTTGTGGATACATTTTTGATTATCTATCTGGATGATATTTTGATCTTCTCCAAGGATTGGGATTCTCATGTGGAACATGTTCGGACTGTGTTCCGGATCTTGAGGGAGAATTCCCTGTATGTCAAAGGATCGAAATGCCTTTTTGGAGTACAGAGGATTTCATCTTTGGGATTTAATTTGTCTCCGTCAACTATTGAAATGGACCCGGCCAAGGTACAGGCCATTTATGATTGGGTTCAGCCCACTTCTTTGAAGGCCCTTCAGAAGTTTTTGGGTTTTGCTAATTTTTATCGGAAATTTATAGCAAAATTTTCTAGTATTGCCAAGCCATTGACTGATCTGACTAAGAAGGGTGCTGATGTGTTGAATTGGTCTCCGGAGGCTGTTTCTTCCTTTCAGGAGCTGAAGCGAAGATTCACTTCTGCCCCGGTTTTGCGGCAACCTGATGTCTCACTCCCGTTCCAGGTAGAGGTGGACGCTTCTGAAATTGGTGCAGGAGTTGTTTTGTCCCAAAAGGATCCTGTGACATGTAAAATGAATCCCTGTGCTTTCTTTTCCCGAAAGTTCTCCCCATCTGAACGTAACTATGATGTGGGGAATCGGGAACTGTTAGCCATGAAATGGGCATTTGAGGAGTGAAGACATTGGTTGGAGGGAGCTAAACATCAAGTCGTGGTCCTTACTGACCACAAGAATTTGATTTACCTGGAGTTGGCCAAACGCTTGAACCCTAGACAGGCTAGATGGGCCTTGTTTTTTACACGTTTTGATTTTGTGGTCTCTTTTCTTCCTGGCACTAAGAATGTCAAGGCTGACGCTCTTTCTAGTAGCTTCTTTGCTGATTCTCCTGTGGTGACCAAGCCTGCTACCATCTTAGGCAAAGGGGTAGTTCTTTCTGCCATCTCGCCCGATTTGAGACGTGCTCTGGAAGAGTTCCAGGAGGACAAACCTGAGCGTTGTCCCAGTGGAAAGTTGTATGTTCCTGACCAGTGGAAGAAGAGAGTGATGTCTGAAGTTCATTGCTCTGCATTGGCTGGTCATCCAGGTATTTTTGGTACTGAAGATCTGGTGAGTCGGTCTTTTTGGTGGCCCGCCTTGTCTCGTGATGTCAGGAATTTTGTGCAGTCCTGTGGGACTTGCTCCTGGTCTAAACCTTGTTCTCACTCTAGTGGGTTGTTGATGCCTTTGCTGGTCCCCAGGAGGCCATGGACCCATATTTCAATGGATTTCATCTCTGATATGCCCGTCTCTCACAGAATGACTGTTATTTGGGTGATTTGTGATAGGTTCTCTAAGATGGTTCATCTTGTACCACTTCCTAAGTTGCCATCTTCTTCTGAGTTGGTGCCCCTGTTTTTGCAACAGGTGGTTCGCTTGCACGGGATTCCTGAGAACATTGTATCTGACAGAGGAGTTCAGTTTGTGTCTAGATTTTGGAGCAGGAAAGATGTATATCTTTGTACCGTGTTAGCCAGTAGATAGAAAAATATTCAGGATTGAGAGTTCTCAGTAGTTGATACCTTTTAATGGCTAACTGAAAAGATGGTAACACATTGCAAGCTTTCGAGACTACTCAGGTCTCTTCATCAGGCTAGACTAATACAAAATCTGAAGTCACATATTTATGCACAATACAGCCTAGAAAAAATGCAATAGATAAGACAAGTGACGTGAAGCAGAACTATAACTATCAATATCGGAGAGGGAGAAACATAAATAAAAACATTGGACCAGTTCATAGATAAGGAGTCTGGATGTTTTATGGTCCTCTGATTGGGGTCTAGTTCTGTGTTGTGATGCCCCCACACGGTTTTAAAAGGAAATTCCTTAATTGATGTAAAAAGACATAAATCCATGCGACATATTCATTCCAGCACTGAGAGTGTCAAAGTTCGTCATAAATTTATACTCCCAAACTCGTCTCTCTCTCTGAGAATTGAAGTTACCTTTCAATACCAGTAATTTCATATCCACGCTGCTGTGATCAGGGATACAGAAATATTTTGCCACAGGTAGATCCATTCTTTTTTCTCTTATTGTGTGACGATGAGCATTCATCCTTGTTCTAAGCTTTTGCTCTGTCTTCCCCACATACAGACCCCAGTTGGACATTTAGTACAAATAATTAAGTACACCACATTAGATGTAATGCAGCTGAAAGTACCTGCGATCTTGTCGTCCTGATGTGAGTTGGGGATCTTTATCTTGTCCGTGGTCATTATAAATGGACAGGTTTTACATTTTTTCTGGTTGCAAGGAAAGGTTCCTGCAGCTGTTGGAGAGGACAGGGAGCTTCTGACAATCATGCTTCTTAAATTTGGGGGCTACCTAAAACACAGCAGTGGGGGTCTGGAAAAATGGATTGTAATCGGGCATCTTTTTGTAGTAAAGGTTGTAATTTCCGTGCAGCTCCCCTTAGCACCTCCAGATTTGGGTTGTAGGTGACTACTAGAGGCACTCGGTTATTTTCTTCTTTAGCTTTGTAATTTAGCAGGTGATTCCTTGACAATCTGGTGGCTCTTGTAATTTGGTTTTCAATTGTTCTTGGATGGTAACCCTGATTCAAAAAGGTCTTTTTGAGGCGACCAAGGTATTTGTCTCTATCCATGGGGTTGGAACATATACGATTGTATCTGATGGCTTGGCTATAGATAATAGAGTTCTTTATGTGTTTTGGATGGAAACTGTCCCATTTAAGGTATGTTGGATGGTCGATTGGCTTCTGATACAGGGATGTCTCTATTTCATTGTTTTTTAGCTTAATGATGGTGTCCAAAAAATTAATCTCAGTACTGGAGTAGTTGAGTGTTAAATTGATGGTGGGATGAAATTGATTAAACTGTTCGTGGAACGTCTTTAGCTGTTGCTCAGACTCCGTCCAGATGATTAAAATATCATCAATGAAGCGGTAGTAAGCCAGGGGCCTGATGGGGCATGAGGACAAAAAGTCGCTTTCAAGCTTTGCCATGAAAAGATTTGCATACTGTGGAGCCATTTTACTTCCCATAGCTGTGCCAGTCTCCTGTAGATAGATCCTGTTGTCAAATTCAAAGTAATTGTGGGTGAGGATGAATTTTATAAGTTTCACCACAGCATCAGCATCAGTCCCTGTGTTTTCCATGAAGAATTTGCAGGCAATTAAGCCATCTTGGTGTGGGATATTAGAGTACAAAGATTCCACATCCATGGTGGCCAGGATGGTTCCTTCTGGTAGAGGACCTATTGCTGCTAGTTTATTCAATAGGTCAGTTGTGTCCTGAATGTAGCTGGATGTATCCTTCACCAGTGGTTTAAGAATACCCTCTACCCATCCAGATACCTGCTCAGTGAGGGTGCCCACACATGAAATAATTGGTCTTCCTGGATTTCCAGATTTGTGGATTTTGGGAAGCATGTAGAATGTCCCTATTCTTGGAGTCTCTGGTATCTACAAGATCGCAGGTACTTTCAGCTGCATTACATCTAATGTGGTGTACTTAATTATTTGTACTAAATGTCCAACTGGGGGTCTGTATGTGGGGGAGACAGGGCAAAAGCTTAGAACAAGGATGAATGCTCATCGTCACACAATAAGAGAAAAAAGAATGGATCTACCTGTGGCAAAACATTTCTGTATCCCTGATCACAGCAGCGTGGATATGAAATTACTGGTATTGAAAGGTAACTTCAATTCTCAGAGAGAGAGACGAGTTTGGGAGTATAAATTTATGACGACCTTTGACACTCAGTGCTGGAATGAATGTGTCGCATGGATTTATGTCTTTTTACATCAATTAAGGAATTTCCTTTTAAAACCGTGTGGGGGCATTACAACACAGAACTAGACCCCAATCAGAGGACCATAAAACATCCGGACTCCTTATCTATGAACTGGTCCAGTGTTTATATTTATGTTTCTCCCTCTCCCATATTGATAGTTCTGCTTCACGTCACTTGTCTTATCTATTGCATTTTTTCTAGGCTGTATTGTGCATAAATATGTGACTTCAGATTTTGTATTAGTCTAGCCTGATGAAGAGACCTGAGTAGTCTGGAAAGCTTGCATTGTGTTACCATCTTTTCAGTTAGCCATTAAAAGGTATCAACTACTGAGAACTCTCAATCCTGAATATTTTTCTATCTACTGGCTAACACGGTACAAAGATAAACATCTTTCCTGTATCAAAATGGAGGATACCAGAATGTACCGCATCTTTATGGAACTAAAACCACTTCTGAAGAAACGTGAACAAATGGACAGCGACATTTTTTTCTTATCTAAATGCAAAAAGGAGAATCTAATTCCCAAAGGACTCTGGATTACAAACCCAATTCTTCATACCTACAATACCCATTATGCAGAAAACCTTTGTCACAGGATTTCTGAAAGACTAAGGAACCACCTTTTACATGTCTGCTGCAGGATAAGGAGTAAAGTCCAGGGGAAATTTGAAACTCTGAGGAAAACACTTACAGAAAGCACAGAGCAAAAATTACAACAATACTACAACAAACTACGGACCTTTCTGGTTCATAACAAGGAAAAGAAACTTCACAGACTGCGTCTCAATTCAGGACTCTATACAAACAGTTGCAAAACAAATCCAAAACTTGACAACTTGGACAAACACTCCACTCCAGACACAAAAGCATCTAACTGTGTCATCAATCTCTCAGATTATAAACCCAACAAAGTGGAACTGGCCATGCTTTCTAGAGGACTCTCATTTTGTCCCACTAAGGCCCTAGATAAAACTGAACTCTGCAGTGATATGGAACAGTATTTCAGGAGACTGCGCCTGAGGGAATATTTCAATGATACAGAAGATTCAGAAAACACTCAGACCGAAGGAAAAGGGATCGTAACAACTAGGAAAAGGTCAGACTGGACACCTCCACCTGGACGCAACCCTCATTTGGATAAATATATAGACTCCTTCAGACATTTGATAAAATCCACAATCATAGACACTAACAGGAGACAAGCATCCAACATCAGTGCCCAGGAGAGAAAGGCCATACGGTCTTTAAAAACCAACAAAGAAATCATCATTAAACCTGCTGACAAGGGAGGTGCAATAGTCATGATGAATACGTCAGACTACATGAAGGAAGCAAACAGGCAACTTATGGACACACGCTACTATAGAAAATTGGAGTCGGATCCTACACAGGACTATTACAAGGAACTAAACAAGTTGGTTTCTTGTCTGCCTGACCAGTCCATAAGAGCTGGCGATGACCTGATACCAGAGACTCCAAGAATAGGGACATTCTACATGCTTCCCAAAATCCACAAATCTGGAAATCCAGGAAGACCAATTATTTCATGTGTGGGCACCCTCACTGAGCAGGTATCTGGATGGGTAGAGGGTATTCTTAAACCACTGGTGAAGGATACATCCAGCTACATTCAGGACACAACTGACCTATTGAATAAACTAGCAGCAATAGTTCCTCTACCAGAAGGAACCATCCTGGCCACCATGGATGTGGAATCTTTGTACTCTAATATCCCCCACCAAGATGGATTAAATGCCTGCAAATTCTTCATGGAAAACACAGGGACTGATGCTGATGCTGTGGTGAAACTTATAAAATTCATCCTCACCCACAATTACTTTGAATTTGACAACAGGATCTATCTACAGGAGACTGGCACAGCTATGGGAAGTAAAATGGCTCCACAGTATGCAAATCTTTTCATGGCAAAGCTTGAAAGCGACTTTTTGTCCTCATGCCCCATCAGGCCCCTGGCCTACTACCGCTTCATTGATGATATTTTAATCATCTGGACGGAGTCTGAGCAACAGCTAAAGACGTTCCACGAACAGTTTAATCAATTTCATCCCACCATCAATTTAACACTCAACTACTCCAGTTCTGAGATTAATTTTTTGGACACCATCATTAAGCTAAAAAACAATGAAATAGAGACATCCCTGTATCAGAAGCCAATCGACCATCCAACATACCTTAAATGGGACAGTTTCCATCCAAAACACATAAAGAACTCTATTATCTATAGCCAAGCCATCAGATACAATCGTATATGTTCCAACCCCATGGATAGAGACAAATACCTTGGTCGCCTCAAAAAGACCTTTTTGAATCAGGGTTACCATCCAAGAACAATTGAAAACCAAATTACAAGAGCCACCAGATTGTCAAGGAATCACCTGCTAAATTACAAAGCTAAAGAAGAAAATAACCGAGTGCCTCTAGTGGTCACCTACAACCCAAATCTGGAGGTGCTAAGGGGAGCTGCACGGAAATTACAACCTTTACTACAAAAAGATGCCCGATTGAAATCCATTTTTCCAGACCCCCCACTGCTGTGTTTTAGGCAGCCCCCAAATTTAAGAAGCATCATTGTCAGAAGCTCCCTGTCCTCTCCAACAGCTGCAGGAACCTTTCCTTGCAACCAGAAAAAATATAAAACCTGTCCATTTATAATGACCACGGACAAGATAAAGATCCCCAACTCACATCAGGATGACAAGATCCCAGGTACTTTCAGCTGCATTACATCTAATGTGGTGTACTTAATTATTTGTACTAAATGTCCAACTGGGGGTCTGTTTGTGGGGGAGACAGGGCAAAAGCTTAGAACAAGGATGAATGCTCATCGTCACACAATAAGAGAAAAAAGAATGGATCTACCTTTGGCAAACATTTCTGTATCCCTGATCACAGCAGCGTGGATATGAAATTACTGGTATTGAAAGGTAACTTCAATTCTCAGAGAGAGAGACGAGTTTGGGAGTATAAATTTATGACGAACTTTGACACTCTCAGTGCTGGAATGAATGTGTCGCATGGATTTATGTCTTTTTACATCAATTAAGGAATTTCCTTTTAAAACCGTGTGGGGGCATCACAACACAGAACTAGACCCCAATCAGAGGACCATAAAACATCCGGACTCCTTATCTATGAACTGGTCCAATGTTTATATTTATGTTTCTCCCTCTCCCATATTGATAGTTCTGCTTCACGTCACTTGTCTTATCTATTGCATTTTTTCTAGGCTGTATTGTGCATAAATATGTGACTTCAGATGTTGTATTAGTCTAGCCTGATGAAGAGACCTGAGTAGTCTCGAAAGCTTGCAATGTGTTACCATCTTTTCAGTTAGCCATTAAAAGGTATCAACTACTGAGAACTCTCAATCCTGAATATTTTTAGATTTTGGAGGACTTTCTGTTCCAAGCTGGGAATTCAGTTGTCCTTCTCCTCTGCGTTTCACCCTCAGACCAATGGGCAGACGGAGAGAACAAACCAGACCTTGGAGTCGTATTTGAGATGTTTTATTTCCGCTGATCAGGATGATTGGGTTTCATTTTTGCCATTGGCCGAATTTGCTTTAGATAATAGAGCTAGTTCTGCCACTTTGATGTCACCTTTTTTTTGTAACTTTGGGTTTCATCCTCGATTTTCTTCAGGGCAGGTGGAGCCTTCTGCCTTCCCAGGTGTTGACACTGTGGTGGAGAGAATGCACCAGATCTGGGACCAAGTGGTGGATAAGTTATTTCTCTCCCAGGAAACGGCCCAGCGGTTTTCCAACCAACATAGGACCATTGGTCCCCAGTTTAAGGTGGGTGATATGGTTTGGTTATCATCAAAAAATATCGCTATGAAGGTGGCTTCTCCTAAGTTTAAGCCTAAATTTATTGGACCTTACAAGATTTTGGAGATCATTAATCCGGTCTCTTTTCGGTTGGCTCTTCCTGTCACATTTAAAATCCATAATGTGTTTCATAAGTCCTTGTTGAAGAGGTTTGTTGAACCAGTAGTTCCTGGGGTGGCACCTCCGGACCCTGTATTGGTTGAAGGTAACATGGAATATGAGGTAGAGAAGATACTGGATTCCCGTCTGGCTAGACGGAGACTCCAGTATTTGGTTAAGTGGAAGGGTTATGGTCAGGAGGATAATTCCTGGGTCTCTGCCTCTGATATTCATGCCAAAAGATTGGTGCGTGCCTTTCATCGGGCTCACCCTGATCGCCCTAGTGGCGTGGATGAGGGTTCAGTGACCCCTCCTCAAGGGGGAGGTACTGTTATGAGTTCATTTTCCCCTTCACCAATGAGGTCTGATGAACTCCCTCTTCTAGTGAAGGAAGGTAGTGAGGCTGATTACCAAACACCTGAGCTGGTAGAGGATGACTGGGTGACAGGAATTGCTGACTGGATATAAGGCAGTCGACGCCCTTCTGCCTCGCTGGTGATTTCTCTGAGGGATTCTAGGAGACCAATCTGATTCCTGCTCCTCTAAAGTTAGGTTTTCTGCTTTGCCTTTTGCATTTGTGTTTTGGGTTTTATTTTGCCTTGCTTTTCTGGATTCTGCCATTCCCTGCTGGGGTGAGCTGAATTCCTTTGTGTCTTTTTGCTCTGTCTTCAGAAAATACCTGAGTGCTGACATAGTCTTTTGGAAGCCTAGCGTCTTCAGGGCCTTTTTCCCTGTCAGTCTGTTGGCTCTTGTTTTTATAGGGTTTTTGGCGGATTGCAGACAGCAGCTTTTCTATCCTGTCCTATCTAGTTAGCTTGGGCCCCATCATTTGCTCAGTCTATCTTTCTATCTGTGTTAGTGTTTTTTCTTCTTGCTTCACCGTCATTATATGTTGGGGGCTGCCTATTGCTTTTGGGTCTGCTCTGGGGCAGTTTAGATTTCCCTTTCTGTCTTTAGGCTATGTAGTTCTCCGGCTGTGATCGAGGGGTCTAGGGCACCGTAGGAACCCCCCACGGCTACTGCTAGTTGTTGTTGATAGGTTCAGGGGTCTGCAATCCGATAGCTGCCAACTTCTCTGGTTTTCTGGACTTAGCTAGCATTTCTGTTTTTGCCTCCTACGGTGACTCATTCATAACAGTTCTCTATCTGGACTCCCTCTGTTGTTGAAGGGAGGTAATGAAGCTGATCTAAATGGCAGAGACCGGCCACCTGAGGAAGAGGACTGCGATTGGATATCAGGAGTTTCTGATTGGATTTAAGGCAGCCAACTCCCTAGTTTCTTTCTGGTGATTTCTCCTGACTGTGGCTTCTGATTTCCAGTTTGGTTCCTACCTTCTTAAAGCTAAGTTTTCTCTGCTATTGTTCATATGAGTTTTTGTCTGGTTTACTTAGTTTTTGTGTTCAGCCAACCCTGGCTGGGAATGGGCTGAATCCCCATTTTGTCTCTGATCGGTTGATCTCTTTTGCTCTGTCTTTAGAATATACCTAAGTGCTGATATAGGGATTTGAAGTCTAGTGACTTCAGGGCCTTTTTCTATCAGACGTGTTGGACATTTTTTGGCAGGGTTTTTTGCGTGATTGCAGACAGCAGCTTTTCTTTCCTGTCCTTTCTAGTTTGTGAGGACCCCATCGTTTGCTCAGCCTATCTTTCTATCTGTGTTTGTGTTTTCATCTTGTTTCGCCGACAATACATGTTGGGGGCTGTCTATTGCTTTGGGGTCTGCTCTGGGGCAGTTTAGATTTTCCCTTTCTTTCTTTAGGCTTATTTAGTTCTCTGGCCATGACTAGGCATCTAGGACCACCGTAGGCATGCTCCACGGCTACTGCTAGTTGTTGTGGATAGGATCAGGGGTCTGCAATCCGCTAGTTACCAACCTCTCCGGTTTTCTGGGCTTAGCTTGCTTTTTGTTTTTTCCTCCTTGGTGACTCATTCATAACAGCCTTCCTTATTCAAAATCCCTTTTACCTTGTACAAATCTCCCACTTTACCAGCACCCAAGCAACCCCAGACCATCACATTACCTCCACCATGCTTGACAGATGGCGCCGGCACTCTTCCAGCATCTTTCCAGTTGTTCTGCATCTCACAAATGTTCTTCTGTATGATCCAAACACCCCGAACTTGAATTTGATTGTCGATAACACTTTTTTCCAATTTTTCAATGTCCAGTGTTTGTGTTCTTTTGCCCATATTAATTTTTTCTTTCTATTAGCCAGTCTCAGATATGGCTTTTTCTTTGCCACTCTGCCCTGAAGGCCAGCATCCCAGAGTCGCCTCTTCACTGTAGACGTTGACACTGGCGTTTTGCGTGTACTATTTAATGAAGCTGCCAGTAAAGGACCTGTGAGGCATCGATTTCTCAAACTTCAGACTCTAATGTACTTGTCTTGTTGCTCAGTTGTGAAGTGGGGCCTCCCACTTCTCTTTCTACTCTGGTTAGACCCTGTTTGTGCTCTCCTCTGAAGGGAGTAGTACACATTGTTGTAGGAAATCTTCAGTTTCTTGGCAATTTCTCACATGGAATAGCCTTCATTTCTAAGAACAAGAATAGACTGTCGAGTTTCACATGAAAGTTCTTTTTTTCTGACCATTTTGAGAGTTTAATGGAACCAACAAATGTAATGCTCCAGATTATCAACTAGCTCAAAGGAAGGTCAGGTTTATAGTTTCTCTAATCAGCCAAACTGTTTTCTGCTGTGCTAACATACTTGCATAAGGTTTTTCAATGGTATTCTAACCATCCATTAGCCTTCTTACACAGTTAGTAAACACAAAGTACCATAATAACACTGGAGTGATGATTGTTGGAAATGGGTCTCTATACGCCTATTAAGATATTGCATTACAAACCAGACGTTTGCAGCTAGAATAGTCATTTATCACATTAATAATGTATAGAGTGTATTTCTGAATCATTTAATGATGGCTTCATTGGAAAAAACTGTGCTTTTCTTTCAAAAATTAGGAAATTTCTACGTGATCCTAAACTTTTGAATGGTAGTATATGTGTTACCATTCTTTAGAGAGCTGAATTATATTGTGTTGTGTTCCTTTAGCATAATATTCTATATAACATTTGTGATGTGTACTAATGTTCATGTACAGTTTAGGGAGAGTAAGGTGCTTTCTTTTGGGGACATTAGAGAGGACACCTTAGTATATAGTTCTTATATACAAGGGTAAACTAAGGGAAAGGGACAAAGAACCAGCTGAGATTGTAGCAAGGGGACCTCTTGTTTCATGTAGAAGCACCAGATTAAGGGACATCTTGGTAAAAAATCGCATTGGGATGCATAGTGTGAATTGGATACACAACGGCATAACGAAATGAAACCATAAGTGTGGCCATTGCCCTTATTGCAAATTCCATTTAACGGACCAAATTATTTGCATGGGAGCTGTAAGCCATTCTGTTGCAGAGTTTATCTCATGTAAAACGAATGATGTCGTTTATGTAGTGCTCTGCCCGTGCAAATACTTTTATATAGGGAAGACCACACGGTCACTATATGTCCGTTTTAGGGAACATTATAAATCTATCATGTCGAATAAGGGTGTACCGAGATTGATTCATCATGTCAGAGAGGCACATGCAGGGGACCCGAATGTTCTGGCATTTGCGGGTTTGGAGAAAGTGGATTTGCCCCCACAGGGGGGAGACCTACACTAACTTCTACTAAGACGTGAGGCTAGGTGGATTATGCAGACTAATGCAATGGGCCCCACAGGATTTAATGATAGGGTGGACATGTCCATTTTTCTGTAGCAAATTTTCCCTGATAATAGTCACTTATCGTTTGCGGTATCCTTAGTAATATTTTGCTTGTATAGCTGGTAGATAATATTCTAATCATGTGAAGATTATGTACAGGGAAGATTAAATATAATAATTATTAGGGCATGTATCCATAACTAAGAACAACATATATGATATATCATTGAGTATATTTTAGTCATCACGTCTGTTCTTTAATTATTATCGCTATATTTAGATCGCATAATTTTTGTATAATTAGGTTACATGTTATTAATGTTTAATTTAATATCTAATTTGATTATCCATTCAGTGTGCAAGACAGTGATATTTATAGTAAAATAGTTTTGCAGATAAATGTATATATATGGAATCTGATGAACTACATTATAGTGTAAAAGATTTTTCCCTACACATTTATGTGAATTTCTGTGTTTTCACGTTCGTGACTTGGTTTTAATTGTTTTTAAATGTCTATGTATTTCATGTCATTATGGCAGCAGCTGTAGAAGGAGGAGCAATAAGGTGGCAAGGTATAATTTCCCACGTCACATTCTTCTACTCACTGACCCGTTGAAGTGCTAGTAGGCACGTCGTCAGATTTTGCTCACTCTTCCCTCCAGCCTCCTGGCCATGAAGTTTTCATGTAGATTGCTAAATAAAGCAGACTTTTTCACCTGGATCGGTGAGTGCTATGGTCTTCTTTTCTTCCATGTGGATTTATATACTGTGTCTTCTGTTCCAGCACCCGAAATCACGGGGTTCAGCCTCTATCAGCAATATGGATATAACAGCTTTATATCGGCAGTAGTTTTGGCAGTGCTGTCTGGCTTTTTCCTTACATGTTGATGATATACAAGGGCAAGTGTAGTTCATTTATGGACCACTAGATGGGGGCATACTAGTGTGCTCTGTTAGGTATAGTTGATAGGATGGTTATAGAGGTTTAAGTGTAGGAGGGGCTGCCGGGTGGTAAGACAGGAGTTTCTAGGAAGTTAGGTCAGACCCGGCCAGGGTGCCCAAGTGTCCACATGGGCTATAGACCCGGACAGCTCATTAGCCACGTAATGTTAAAGCGCTGCAACCCACGTTATCCACAGCCACTGTGCATCATAGCAGTGGGCCAAAACAGGGAAGAAAAGATGTGGCAACTCATCACCTGGGCAGATGCCTTTTAGGGCAGGAATCGGTGGGTGGAGATAAGGGGAGGGGGAAGAAATAGTAAATTAGTGATAGGGGTTTGTTATAAGTCTCCAAAAATAATGGAAGCAACAGAGAATATCCTCATAAAGCAAATAGATGAAGCAGCGACTCAAGGAGAAGTCATTATTATGGGGGACTTCAACTACCCTGAAATACATTGGGGAACCGAAACCTGCAGTTCCAGCAAAGGTGATAGGTGTCTGACAACTATGAGAGACAATTACCTTTCACAACTGGTTCAGGACCGAACAAGAGGGGGGGCACTGCTAGACCTAATATTAACCAACAGGCCAGACCGCATATCAAATGTAAGGGTTGGGGGTCACTTGGGTAATAGTGATCACAAATTAATAAGTTTTCATGTATCCTTTAATAAGATGTGTAGTAGAGGGGTTACAAGGACACTAAACTTCAGGAAGGCAAATTTCCAACGGATGAGAGATGATCTTGGTGCAATTAACTGGGACGATATCCTGAGACATAAAAATACACAAAGAAAATGGGAGACGTTTATTAGCATCCTGAATAGGAGCTGTGCACAATATATACCATATTATTATTATGCATTTATATAGCGCCAATTATTCCATGGCGCTTTACATGTGAAAAGGGGAAATATAGACAAGTATAGCAAACATGTGTAAGACAAGGGACACACAAGTACATAAGGAGAGGGGACCCTGCCCGCGAGGGCTCACAGTCTACAGGGATGGGTGAGGATACAGTAGGAGGGGGGTAGAGCAGGTCGGGCGGTGGTTCAGTAGACCGAGGATCATTGCAGGATGTAGGCTTGTCGGAACAGGTGCGTCTTCAGGTTTTTCTTGAAGGTTTCCGTTGATGGTGAGAGTCTGATGTGTTGTGGCAGGGAGTTCCAGAGTATGGGGGATGCACGGGAGAAGTCTTGTATGCAGTTGTGGGAAGAAGAGATAAGGGGGGAGTAGAGGAGATCTTGAGATGATCAAAGGTTGCGTGCGGATAGGTACTGTGGGAATAGATAGCTCAGCTGGGATCTTTGCTTTGGCACAAGCGTGTGGCTATGAAGTCACTTCAGCAGACTAGCAAGTTCCACATGAATATGGACACGTCATATTTATTGTGCACACTTGTTATTCAATGTTACACATGCCAAACATGAAATAAAACATCTAAGGCCGTCTGGCCACTAACTAACAGTAGCAGGCTAACTACAAAATAAACCTATATAACAGCAAACAAGTCCATGTAATCTTACTGTGTCAGCTCCCAGCTCAGCAGACCAGAGATAGACTGAGAGATCCCAGCTCCTCCTGATTATATCAGCTGGACCAGTCAGGAAACCAAAACCTGGATTGAATAAGTGGAGGGGGAACTACCAGTCCTTTCCATGCTGATCACTAAGGAAACCAGGACTGGATTACAGTGAAATAAACTGGCTTCATCATCAGTACAGGGAGACATATGAAATGAAACGGGGAGAAATATACCTGTTTTCTAGTACCTCTCCCCTTGGCACCTCACACACCCCCCTCCTCTGTTCGAGCCCGTGGGATCGGACATGACGAGTCACCAAGCAGTGCGTTCTAGACAACGCATCTGCATTTCTGTGCGCTGTGCCCGCCCTGTGCTCAACGGAAAATTTAAACCCTTGTAATGCTAAGAACCAGCGTGTCACCCGCACATTGCCTTCTTTTGCCCGGGACATCCACGTTAGGGGTGAATGGTCCGTCACTAGTCTAAACTGGCGACCAAGTAAATAATAGCGCAAGGTGCACAGGGCCCATTTCACAGCCAGGGCTTCCCGCTCAACTACACTGTAGTTCTTTTCTGCTCTCATAAGCTTTCTGCTTAGATAGGCCACTGGGTGTTCCTCGCCATTTGCTTCTTGAGACAAAAGCGCGCCGAGGCCCAGCCCAGAGGCATCCGTTTGGACAATAAACTCCCGTTTAAAGTCTGGTGCAACCAACACTGGTTGGTCACAGAGGACTATTTTCAATCGCTGAAAGGCCTCCTCTGCTTTTGCGTTCCACTTTATTGTGACAGATTTCGACCCCTTAGTAAGATCTGTGAGAGGAGCTGCGATGGTCGCAAAATGTTTGATGAACCACCTATAATAACCAACGATCCCTAAAAAAGCTCCAACCTGTTCTTTGGTTACTGGTCGTGGCCAATTTTGAATAGCGTCCACTTTATTGGCTTGAGGCTTCACGACGCCTCTCCCTATGCTATATCCCAGATAGCGAGCCTCTTCCAATCCCAACGTACATTTCTTGGGATGGGCAGTCAACCCAGCTGTTTTTAGGGAGTCTAAGACGGCTTGTACTTTTGACAAATGCGTGTCCCAGTCATCGCTAAAGATAATGATGTCGTCCAAGTACGCAGATGCATACTGGCCATGAGGTTTTAGGACAATATCCATTAGACGTTGGAAGGTGGCTGCGGCACCATGCAACCCAAATGGCATATCTCGGTACTGGAATAATCCCTGGGGCGTAACAAAGGCAGTTTTCTCTTTGGCTGATTCCGTGAGGGGAATCTGCCAATAACCTTTTGTTAAGTCAATAGTGGATATGTACCTGGCCGAACCCAGTCTCTCTATCAGTTCATCGACTCTTGGCATCGGGTAGGCATCGAATTTCGATACTTCATTTACTTTCCGAAAATCGTTACAAAATCGGATAGTCCCATCGAGTTTGGGCACCAGTACAATAGGGCTAGCCCAATCACTCCGGGACTCCTCAATGACCCCGAGCTCTAACATCTTCTTCACTTCCTGGGCAATGGCTTGTCTCCGAGCCTCCGGAATTTGATATGGTTTTAGCCGTACGCGCGCCTGTGGATCAGTAGCAATGTCATGTTTAATTAGGTGAGTCCGGCCAGGAAGTTCCGAGAAAATATCTGCGTTCCTCTGTATGAACTCCCTGGTCTCTTGTTTTTGGCTTTCGGATAGCGTGTCTGCAATACCCACTTCTGGCGGAGCTACCTGGGGGTCCTTTACCTTAGAAGGTGGTGCCCCTCGAGGCCCATCCTCAAGGGCAGCTCCTGCCACCAGACTCTCCCTGTCCCGCCAGGCCTTAAGCAAGTTTATGTGGTATATTTGTTCGGGCTTTCTCTTGTCT
Source organism: Dendrobates tinctorius (assembly GCF_039654945.1). Lineage (NCBI taxonomy): Eukaryota > Metazoa > Chordata > Amphibia > Anura > Dendrobatidae > Dendrobates > Dendrobates tinctorius. The sequence continues at coordinate 1,502,969 of NW_027362061.1, read as the reverse complement.
GGTTGGTGTATCTTATAATTTACTTCACCTATTCATTCCAGCACTTCGTATGGTCCCTGCCATTTGGCAAGAAATTTATTCTCTACGGTAGGCATCAATACCAACACCCTGTCTACGGGTTGAAAGACTCGTGTTTTTGCCGCTCGGTTGTATACCGTGCTTTGGGCATGTTGTGCGCGCTCTAAACACTCTTTAACTATTGGCATAACTGCTGCAATTCGGTCCTGCATAAGTGTTATGTGTTCAATTACACTGCGATAAGGAGTCACCTCTTGTTCCCAAGTCTCCTTGGCAATATCTAACAGGCCTCTAGGACACCGCCCATAAACCAACTCAAAAGGTGAAAAGCCTGTGGAGGATTGGGGTACCTCACGTATAGCGAACAGGAGGTATGGTAGTAGGGCATCCCAATCTCTCCCGTCCTTATACACCACCCTTTTCAACATTCCCTTTAAGGTTTTGTTAAAGCGCTCCACCAAACCGTCAGTCTGAGGGTGATTTACTGAGGTACGCAAATGGGAGATTTTTAGTAGTTTACATAAATCCTTAAGTATACGAGACATAAAGGGGGTCCCTTAATCCGTAAGTATCTCTTTCGGAATGCCGGTGCGGGAAAACATATTAACCAGCTCAATTGAAATTGATATCGCATTGGCATTCCGCAAGGGCACTGCTTCGAGATAACGCGTTGCATAATCCAATACTACCAAAATGTACTGATGACCCCTGGCAGATTTAACTAATGGACCGACTATATCCATTGCTATCCTCTTGAAGGGCACCTCTATTATTGGTAAGGGCACTAAGGGGCTTCTAAAATGTGACATACCGTATTTTTCGGACCATAAGATGCACTTTTTTCCCCCAAAATTTGGGGGGAAAGTGGGGGGTGCGTCTTATGGTCGCAATGCACGGTACCTGGTGTGCTGGTGGCAGCGGGCGAGGCTCTGCGGTGCGGTGGTGGCAGCGGGCTGTGCTCCGGTGCAGGGGCGGCGGCTCCGCCGGCGTTTCTTCGCAGCCCGGAGGCCCCCGCACGCCCCTTGCTGGGCGCCGCCATGTTGCGGTGGCCTCCGATAGCATGGACGCCGGCAAGATGGCCTCCGGTCCGGGGACGGCGCATGCGCAGCTTCAGATCTCGTCCCGAGATCTCGGGGGACGAGATCTCGTTGCCGAGATTTGAATCTCGTCCCCCGAGATCTCGGCACGAGATCTGAAGCTGCGCATGCGCCGTCCCCGGACCGGCGGCCATCTTGCCGGCGTCCATGCTCCCGGAGGCCACCGCAACATGGCGGCGCCCAGCAAGGGGCGTGCGGGGGCCTCCGGGCTGCGAAGAAACGCCGGCGGAGCCGGCGCCCCTGCACCGGAGCACAGCCCGCTGCCACCACCGCACCGCAGAGCGCCGCCCGCTGCCACCACCGCAGAGCCCACCTGCCCCAGTACAGCTGCCCCTGCCCCAGCACACCTGCCCCTGCCACAGCTGCCCCTGCCCCAGCCCAGCTGCCCCTGCCACAGCTGCCCCAGCACAGCTGCCCCTGCCACAGCTGCCCCAGCCCAGCTGCCCCACCACAGCTGCCCCTGCCCGAGCCCACCTGCCCCAGCCCAGCTGCCCCTGCCACAGCTGCCCCTGCCCCAGCACAGCTGCCCCTGCCACAGCTGCCCCAGCACAGCTGCCCCTGCCCCAGCCCACCTGCCCCAGCACAGCTGCCCCTACCCCAGCACAGCTGCCCCTGCCCCAGCACAGCTGCCCCAGCACAGCTGCCCCTGCCCCAGCACAGCTGCCCCTACCCCAGCACAGCTGCCCCAGCACAGCCCACCCGCCCCAGCGCAGCTGCCCCAGCACAGAGCCGCCACGAGACTGGACCACTGAATGACCCCTGTGACTACTTCTCCACCTGTGCCGGATCCCTTCCCAGGTAAGCTGAATTCGGACTGTAAGACGGACCCCCATTTGACACATTATTATTTTTTTCCCTATTTTCCTTCTGAAAATAAGGGTGCGTCTTATGGTCCGGTGCGTCTTATAGTCCGAAAAAATACGGAAGGTGCGGTCAATTGACACGTAGGACATGACCGACAGTACTGGGTCACGTCTCCCACTAGACCTGGCCAAAAGAAACGTTGCAGAATACGGTGTTTTGTCTTTTCTACCGCCAGGTGTCCTCCCAAGGGATGTTTATGTGCCAACTCCAAAACTACCTGGCGAAAGGACTTAGGTACCACTAGTTGTTCTACCACCACCCCTCGCACCTTGTCTATGTGATATAACATATCCTGCTGCACCGCCACGTGTGGGAACTCGTTTTGAGCCCCTGGGTACAATGGTCTTCCCTCGGAGACCTTTATGTTTTCCCACGCCCTTGCTAGAGTAGGATCCTGGTGCTGAGCGGTCCCGAACTTACCACGGGCCACCTCAAGATCAGGCATTTCTAAAACATCCTCTAGCTGGTCTGCCTCGCCTGCATACACAGCCAAAGGAGAGTCCGCAGATTCTAGTACTTCCTCTGAGATGGGTTCTCCGTCGTCTTGCTGCAATGGTTCAGGGACTAGCTCCGGAGTACCGTCTTCAACTAGAGGGTTCACACCACTTTTGAAGTTCCACAAGTCCCAAAATAAGGGACAGTCTCTCCCCAGGATTACACTGTGTCCCATAGACTTTATGACTGCCGCCTGATGTCTTTTGGTCCCTACTGGCGTGGCAAGAGTAACCCAGGCAGTGGGGTAGTACTTAGTATCCCCATGGATGCAACTAATGCCCACGGTTAAGTTCGTTAGGGCGCTAGAGTCCACCAAACTGGCATGTACCAAAGTTACTTGACTGCCGGAATCCAAGACGGCATTTACACTATAACCGTCAACCTCGACGTGGCACACGTATTGTTCATTTCCCTTGAGGGTCTCCGCCACACAGACTGACTGCACATATAACGAAAGACGCCTCATAGCATTACAGTCCATTGGCTCTGTAGTCATTGGGCAGTTAGCTGCTACATGGCCAAGTCCGCGACATCGCCAACATTGTATAGGCCCTTGTCTCCTCGATGGAGATCCCAGACGAGGTCTGCTGGCTTGATGTGAGCCCGTACCACCTCCATAGTCCTTTGTAGGTCTGCTACCCTTCATTGTGACATTCTCTTCTTTTGAAGATGAAGTAGGTTTCGCAGGACTCTCCAGTGATTTCTTGGGGAGCCAGTGGGGTGCTAACGTCCCTTGGAGTAGGCTTTCAGAAGCATTGTAGCGTTCGACCATATTCACCAACTGGTCAGCGGTAGTTGGGTCACCCTGTCCAACCCACCTCTGGATCTTAGCGGGTAAGGACCGCAGGTACTTGTCTAGAACAACACGCTCCACCATCTGTGCGGACGTCAAAGCCTCTGGTTGCAGCCATTTTTTTACTAGATGGATGAGATCATGCATTTGTGAGCGGGCTGGCTGATGCTCCACAAAATTCCATAAATGCACCCTCTGTGCGCGTACATACGTGTTTACTCCCTGCCTTGCCAGGATTTCGCCTTTGAGTTTGATATAGTCCATAGCATCCGCTCCACTCAGATCGTAATAGGCCTTTTGTGGATCTCCGCTCAGAAATGGAGCAACTACCTCAGCCCATCTGTCCAGTGGTAAGTGCTCACGTTCTGCAATACGTTCAAACACGGTGAGGTATGCTTCCACATCATCGTCTGCAGTCATTTTAAGTAAAGTCTTCTGTACGGCTTTCTGCGCACTAGCAGCGCTTTGTGCACGGTCTCCCTCATCTCGGGGTTGCCGAACCAAGGCCTGTTTTATTGCCTCCAACTGCTCTTGCTGCATCTGGTGTTGCTGCTCCAGAGCCTTCTGGAAGCAAGTATTAGTCTGCTGCTGTTGCACATTTGCTTGCAATAACTGCTTCACTAGTTCCTCCATATTACTGGACTCTTGGCTCTTCAAAAGCGCAGAAGCTTTCAGCCAGGACATACACAGCGGTTTCTCTGCAGTCACAGTCCAGCAGCCACAAGTGCCCGCATTCGAAACACCATTTGTGGGAATAGATAATTCAGCTGGGATCTTTGCTTTGGCACAAGCGTGTGGCTATGAAGTCACTTCAGCAGACTAGCAAGTTCCACATGAATATGGACACGGCATATTTATTGTGCACACTTGTTATTCAATGTTACACATGCCAAACATGAAATAAAACATCTAAGGCCGTCTGGCCACTAACTAACAGTAGCAGGCTAACTACAAAATAAACCTATATAACAGCAAACAAGTCCATGTAATCTTACTGTGTCAGCTCCCAGCTCAGCAGACGATAGACTGAGAGATCCCAGCTCCTCCTGATTATATCAGCTGGACCAGTCAGGAAACCAAAACCTGGATTGAATAAGTGGAGGGGGAACTACCATTCCTTTCCATGCTGATCACTAAGGAAACCAGGACTGGATTACAGTGAAATAAACTGGCTTCATCATCAGTACAGGGAGACATATGAAATGAAACGGGGAGAAATATACCTGTTTTCTAGTACCTCTCCCCTTGGCACCTCACAGTACCTAGAGACCATGTCACAGATGTGTGGAAGAGACAGGTTGTGGATGGCTTTGTATGTCATGGTTAGGGTTTTGAATTGGAGCCTCTGGGCAATAGGAAGCCAGTGAAGGGCCTGGCATAGGGGGGAGGCTGGGGAATAGCGGGGAGACAGGTGGATTAGTCGGGCAGCAGAGTGAAGGATGGACTGGAGCGGAGCCAGAGTGCTAGAGGGGAGGCCAGAGAGTAGGAGGTTGCAGTAGTCGAGGCGGGAGATGATAAGAGCATGCACTAGTGTTTTTGTGGTTTAGTGGTTGAGGAATGAGCGGATCCGGGAAATATTTTTGAGTTTGAGGAGGCAGGAGGAGGCGAGGGCTGGGATATGTGGTTTGAAAGAGAGCGCAGAGTCGAGGATCACCCCAAGGCACCGGGCGTACGGGACTGGGGAAAGAGAGCAGTCGTTGACATTGATGGATAGGTCTGGTGGAGGGGTTGAGCGAGATGGGGGAAAGATGATGAATTCTGTTTTGTCCATGTTCAATTTGAGAAAGCGAGCAGAGAAGAAGGCTGAGATAGCAGACAGACATTGTGGGATTTCATTCAATAAGGAGGCGAGGTCGGTTCCAGATAGGTAGATCTGCGTGTCATCGGCATAGTGGTGATACTGCAAACCGTGGGATTCTATGAGCTGTCCCAAGCCAAAGGTATACCATATGGGAATAAACATGCTAGAAATAGGAGGAAACCACTATGGCTAAATAGAGCTGTAAGGGGCGCAATAACAGACAAAAATAAAGCATTTAGAGAATTAAAGCAAGTAGGTAGTGATGAGGCATTGACTAAATACAGAAGATTAAATAAATTCTGTAAAAAGCAAATCAAGACAGCAAAGATTGAGACAGAGAGACTCATTGCCAGAGAAAGTAAAAATAATCCCAAAATATTCTATAAGTACATAAATAGTAAGAAGCTAAAAAATGATAGTGTTGGCCCCCTTAAAAATAGTCTGGGTGAAATGGTGGATGAGGATGAGGAAAAAGTCAATATGCTAAATGACTTTTTTTCAACAGTATTTACTCAAGAAAATCCCATGACGGATAACATGATCAGGGATAAAAATTCTCCATTAAATGTCACCTGCTTAACCCAGCATGAAGTATGGCGGCGTCTAAAAATCAGTAAAATTGACAAATCCCCCGGCCCGGATGGGATACACCCCCGAGTACTGCAGGAATTAAGCACAGTCATAGATAGACCATTATTTTTAATCTTTAAAGATTCCATAATAACAGGGTCTGTACCACAGGACTGGTGTATAGCAAATGTGGTGCCAATATTCAAAAAGGGGACAAAAACTGAACTTGGAAATTATAGGCCAGTAAGTTTAACCTCAACTGTGGGTAAAATGCTGGAGGGTTTTCTAAGAGATACTATGCTGGAGTATCTGGAGAAGAATACCCTCATGACCCAATATCAACATGGGTTTACAAGGGACCGTTCTTGTCAGACTAATCTGATAAGCTTTTATGAAGAGGTAAGTTCCGGACTGGACCAAGGGAATGCAGTGGACGTGGTGTACATGAACTTTTCAAAAGCTTTTGATACGGTGCCACACAAAAGGTTGATACATAAAATGAGAACAATGGGGATAGGGGAAAATATGTGTAGGTGGGTTAAGAGCTGGCTCAGGGATAGGAAACAAAGGGTGTTTATTAATGGAGCACACTCGGACTGGGTCACGGTTAGCAGTGGGGTACCACAGAGGTCAGGTTTGGGCCCGCTTCTTTTTAACTTATTTATTAATGACCTTGTAGGGGGCATAGAGAGTAGAATTTCAATATTTGCAGATGACACTAAACTCTGCAGGGTAATAAATACAGAGGAGGACAATTTTATATTACAGGAGGATTTATGTAAACTAGAAGCTTGGGCTGATAAATGGCAAATGAGCTTTAATGGGGATAAATGTAAGGTCATGCACTTGGGTAGAACGAATAAGATGTATAACTATGTGCTTAATTGTAAAACACTGGACAAAACTGTCACTGAAAGAGACCTGGGTGTATGGGTGGACGACAAACTCACATTTAGTGGCCAGTGTCAGGCAGCTGCTGCAAAGGCAAATAAAATAATGGGATGCATTAAAAGAGGCATAGATGCTCATGAGTCACTAGTGCGACCACACTTAGAATACTGTGTACAGCTCTGGTCTCCGGTGTATAAGAAAGACATAGCTGAACTGGAGCGGGTGCAGAGAAGAGCGACTAAGGTTATTAGTGAACTAGGGGGTCTGCAATACCAAGACAGGTTATTACACTTGGGGCTATTTAGTTTGGAGAATCGAAGGCTTAGGAGTGATCTTATTACAATGTATAAATATATGTGGGGACAGTACAAAGACCTTTCTAATGATCTTTTTACTCTTAGACCTGTGATGGGGACAAGGGGGCATCCTCTACGTCTGGAGGAAAGAAGGTTTAAGCATACTCACAGACGCGGATTCTTTACTCTAAGAGCAGTGAGACTATGGAGCTCTCTGCCATATGATGTTGTAATGAGTGATTCCCTACTAAAATTTAAGAAGGGACTGGATGCCTTTCTTGAAAAATATAATATTACAGGGTATATACACTAGTTTCCTTAATATTGCGTTGATCCAGCGATCTAGTCTGATTGCCGTATGTGGAGTCGGGAAGGAATTTTTTCCCCAATGTGAAGCTTACTGTTTGCCACATGGGTTTTTTTTGCCTTCCTCTGGATCAACATGTTAGGGCAAGTTAGGATAGGATATGGGTTGAACTAGATGGACTTAAAGTCTTCCTTCAACCTTACAAACTATGTTACTATGTTACATGACTCGGTCGGTCAAAATATGGAAACATTATAGCTCTCAAAATGTGGTGATGCAAAAACTATTTTTACAATAAAAAGCATCTTTTAGCGTGCGACAGCTGCCAAACATAAAAACCCGCCATATATAGTAAATCAAACCCCCCTTTATCACCTTAGTTAGGGAAAAATAATACAATTAAAAAAAATGTATTTATTTCTGTAATGTTATGTGAGATATTACTGTAAGATATGATGTTCTGGAACACTCTAGAATCTTCCCTTCCTCCACACACAGATGAAAATTGGCCTGTCACAGCTAAGTGAAAGGAGTGTTAATTAAGCTGGAGTGGAGAGCATTTCTTTGTTTGAGACATGTGGCTGAATAAAACTATGAGAGATATTAAACTAAGCTAGCACGGGCTCCGGTCGCGGCAGAAAAATTATACAGACATTTCTGTGATCTGCGCAGACCCAGCTCCGCTACGGTGGATCTTGCAAAGTTCTAAAACCTCCCGAAACTGAGATATGGATTATTCCCAAATGGAGTGTCCATATCATGGCATGCTTGGTGTTGTTTTACTGGATTCGATAAACTGAGAAAAATGAGACCATCAGCGAGTTTATACGAGCTTCCCTCGTTAAGATATAGTTATTATAAGTTTTACAGTTGAATTGCAACTTGCAGAAAGGGGGGGCTGAACTTCTCCAGACTGCCCCTTTCGTGATGTAACCGACCCTAGGCTATAAGATATCCCTGCCTTAAAATTCTTCAGTTAAGCTGGAGTTTTCATGCTGCAAAGACCTGCAGATGTCTGGGGATGTGTGGCTGGCTGGCTGCCCCTCCCCCTAGCACATTGTTTGCCTAATACCAACTAAGCACATGTAAGTGTACTTTCTGCTATCATCCCTGTTATTTTATATTTGCCTTGTACATATTTAATGTCTAACCTTTGTAAGGCTGGTTTCACATTAGCGTTAAAACAACGCTGCGCACTGCGTCGGTAAGCCCCGCCCCGATCCGGCTCCCTGCCCGCTCCATCCGGGATCACCGCCTACTATCGCATTTGCACGCATGCGATCGGCGCACCCTATCTTTATCTATCAGTTCCAAAGTGGAACTGAGAAAGTGGGATATCCATAAATCCCCACAGTTCTTGGAAGGTTGTTAGCGGTGGTGGGGCATCCAAAATAACCCCCCTGCAATAAATTGTTAGGGCAAGATTAGCTTTCTGTATATTTTTGTCACATGGTGCTAGTGGCGGGATAACTAAGATAAGCCCCCACTTTGCCTGTGATAGCCATGTGCTGGCAGTGCGTCGCATCCCTCCGTCTGCTGACATATTGGTGTCAGCGGTGGGATTGTCACATGTTGGCAGCAGTGGGATCGTGACAATTTCCATTTTCCCGTTAGGGCTAAGGCTGAGATTAGGGATAGGGGTGTGTTGGGGTTAGGGTTGGAGTTAGAATTGGGGGTTTCAACTGTTTAGGCACATCAGGTGCTCTCCAAACACAACATGGTGTCTGATCTCAATACCAGCCAAAAAAGTCAAATGGCGCTGCTTCCCTTGCGAGCTCTTCCTTGCGCCCAAATAGTGGTTTACCCCCACATATGGGGTATCAGCGTACTCACGACAAATTGCACAATAACTTTTGGGGTCCTGTTACTTTTGGGAAAATAACAATTGGGGGTGAAAAGATCATTTTTGTGGAAAAAATATTCAAGTCAAACGGCGCTCCTTCCCTTCCAAGCTCTGCCATGTGACAAAAGAGTGGTTCCCCCCACATATCAGGAATCAGCGTACTCAGGACAAATTGCACAATAACTGTTGCAGCCCTATTTCTCCTGTTACCCTTGGTAAAATAAAAAAATTGAACCTTAAGTAATTTTTTTGTGAAAAAAGTTAAATGTTCATTTTTTTTTAAACATTTAAAAAATTCCTGTGAAGCACCTGAAGGGTTAATAAATTTCTTGAATCTGGTTTTGAGCACCTTGAGGGGTGCAGTTTTTAGAATGGTGTCACTTTTAGGTATTTTCTATCATATAGACCCCTCAAAGTGGCTTCAAATGTGATGTGGTCCGTAAAAATAAAATGGTGTTGTGAAAATGAGAAATCGCTGGTCAACTTTTAACCCTTATAACTTCCTAACAAGAAAAAATTTGGTTCCCAAATTGTGTTGATGTAAAGTAAACATGTGGGAAATGTTACTTAAGTTTTTTGAGTGCCGTATCTCTGTGATTTAAGGGCATAAAAATTCAAAGTTGGAAAATTGCGAAATTTTCGCCAAATTTGTTTTTTTCACAAATAAATGCAAGTTATATGAATTAAATTTTACCACTAACATGAAGTACAATATGTCACGAGAAAACAATGTCAGAATCACCGGGATCAATGGAAGCGTTCCCCAGTTATCACCTCATAAAGGGACAGTGGTCAGAATTGTAAAAATTGGTCCGGGCATTAACATGCAAACCACCCTTGGGAGTAAAGGGGTTAAAGCAAAAAATGTGGTCGCCTCACCCCCATCCTGATACACAAGGCCCCCTCATCCCTATCCTGGTATGCATGGATCCCTCATCCTTATCCTGGCAGGAATGATCGCCCTCATCCCTATATTAATATAAAGGGGCCCCCATCTCGTCCTGGTATGATTGGCCCCCATCTCGTCCTGGTATGCATGGCCCCATCCCATTTGCCCCCACCCCCATCCTGGTATGCATGGCACCATCAGAAAACTTAAAAAAAAAAATTACACTTACCTACCTGGCGCTCCCTCGCTGCGTCCTGCTCCGGTATCAGCAACTGCTTTATGCTTGTAAGCAGCACATGGCAGGGGCGTCATGCGCTGCTCACAAGCAGAGCACAGCTGCCGGAGTACTTACCGGGACTGTTCATTGGAGATCGGGGTGATTATTCATTGCTCTTCAGTAGCGCACAGTGTCAGCCCCCGGCTTCCTGCTGCTGCCGGCGGTCACGTGTGCCGCTACTTAAGAGAAATGAATATTCAATGGATTCATCATTCATTCATCAGGAGACTATTTCATACTGAACTACATTCAAGCGGGACTAGACGAAGAAAACCCTAAAATCATGTATCATGTTATCCGAAACAGTCAGAAAACTAGCCACATATTGGCAGATCCCAGACCTCAGACTATATACTGTGTAAGTTTATAAGCCACTCCAGTGTCAGGAATAGATAGTATGTGACAATACCGTATATACCACTCAGGGAACACTTACCTTTCAGAGATAATTTCCATATTCATACTAAATAATGGCACAGATCTCCCAGACATTATGATTGCACATATCCCTAGTCTTTATACCGATATTGCACTCATTCCCTGCCAGACCGCAGCATGGCCATTAGTTAGAAGCTGCTAATGATCTTTGGAGCAGGTAAGTTTTCCCTGAGTGGTACATATTGGGCCGTCTGAAGACTGAGTTTAGTCTAGGACAATTTGTCTGCACTACTAATTATCAGCTGTTACATTACCAAACTAGGGCAGTCCCTATAGGAGAAAAACACAAGAATTATACTGTATTTTCACATACTATCTATTCCTGACACTGGAGTGGCTTATAAACTTACACAGTATATAGTCTGAGGTCTGCGATCTGCCAATATGTGGCTAGTTTTCTCTTTTGGATAACATGATTCATGATTTTAGTTTTTTTGTCTAGTCTCACTTGAATATAGGTTAATATTAAATAGTCTCCTGATGACGCCTTTGGTGAGGATGATGAAACCCATAGAAATGAGAGAATTGGAGAGTGAGTGTGTAAATGTCACCTCACACTATATACTGAACTGTGGTGTACATGTTTTTTCTATTAGTCACCTATTAACTAATCTTCAGGGGGTGAATTATGGGTATAGTTTTACATTTGGAATTAATAAAGTTTAGTTTTATCCTTTTGTCAGCAAACATGAGGAATGACAAGAGACAACCCATTTAAGAAGATTCAATTTTGGTTAAAACTATTCCAACATTATGAATATAAAAAAGACTTCTCCCCTATGTGACATCTCTGATGTTTATTAACAATTGATTTCCAAGTAAAATATTTCCCACATTAAGAAAATGAAAAAGGCTTCTCCTCTGTGTGACTGCTCTGATGTCTAACAAGAAGCGCTTTCCGGTTAAAACATTTCTCACATTCTGAACAGGAAAAAGGCTTCTCCCGTGTGTGGATTCTTTGATGGCGATCAAGATCTATTTTCCATTTAAAACATTTCCCACATTCTGAACATGAATATGGCTTCTCTGCTGTGTGAATTCTCTCATGTGTAACAAGACTTGAATTCTGAGTAAAACATTTCCCACATTCTAAACATCAAACAGGCTTCTCTCCTGTGTGAGTTCTTTGGTGCCTAACAAGATTCCCTTTCTGGTTAAAACATTTCCCACAATCTGAACACGAAAAAGGCTTCTCTCCTGTGTGAGTTCTTTGGTGCTTAACAAGATTGACTTTCAGTCTAAAATATTTTCCACATTCTGAACATGAAAAAGGCTTCTCTCCTGTGTGAGTTCTTTGGTGCATAACAAGATTGACTTTCAGTCTAAAATATTTTCCACATTCTGAACAGGAAAAAGGCTTCTCCCCTGTGTGAGTTCTCTGATGAGTAACAAGCAGTGATTTATGTGCAAAACATTTCCCACATTCTGAACATGAAAAAGGCTTCTCCTCTGTGTGAGTTCTCTGGTGATCAATCAAATGTGATTTCTGGATAAAACATTTCCCACAATCTGAACAGGAAAAAGGCTTCTCCCCCGTGTGAGTTCTATGGTGATCAACCAAATATGATTTCCGGTTAAAACATTTCCCACATTCTGAACAGGAAAAAGACTTCTCCCCTGTGTGAGTTCTCTGGTGACTAACAAGATGACATTTCTGGTTAAAAGTTTTCCCACATTCTGAACACGGAAAAGGTTTCTCCCCTGTATGAGTTCTATGGTGATTAACCAATTGTGAATTCCGGTTAAAACATTTCCCACATTCTGAACAGGAAAAAGGCTTATCTCCTGTGTGGAGTCTCTGGTGCTTAACACAATATGATTTATTGTTAAAACATTTCCCACATTCTGAACAGGAAAAAGGCTTCTCCCCCGTGTGAGTTCTATGGTGATTAACCAAATCTGATTTCTGGTTAAAACATTTCCCACATTCTGAACAGGAAAAAGGCTTCTCCCCCGTGTGAATGCTCTGATGTCTAACAAGAATCGCTTTCTTGCTAAAACATTTCCCACATTCTGAACATGAAAATGACTTCTTTGCTTTAGGAGCAGTTTGTTTCTTATTACCTCTTTTGTGACTTTGATTTTCCTTAGTAGTCGGTAATGAATCAGAAGATGGGACCTGTTTCATAGGATCAGATGACAGATCTTTGCTGTGAATGGATGATGGTATATCTGGAGTAATAGCAATCACTTCAGTTGTATCTTGTAGGATCTCAAGATTATCAGATTTAAAAATTGAAGAGTTCAGCTGTCCTTCTGATCTCCTGGTACAGTTATCTGCTAAGATAAAAAAAAAAACAATTTTTTTTAATAAAATATCCTTTAGTTTTATATTTTTGAACATTTCTACTTAAACTGTCCATAAAAATGGCAAGCTATGTAAAAAACTTTAATTATTTACCAAGACAATGACAGTTCACAGTCTAATAGAAAACCTTGTTGGATGAGCCAGTAGTGTGTGGTGTTCAACTGTTTGTTCATTCTGCCTCCCAAATATCAAATAAAAAGAAACCAATCAATGTTATGTAGGCGAAAATAATACCAATTCTCATCTCACAAAAAACAAGTCCCCACTCAGGTCCATCATTTGTCAATGGAAAAACAGGTAAGGCAGGTTAGGGTTACTGTTAGGCTAAAGTTAGGGTTAGGCTAAAGAATTAGGCTTTTCTCAATTGTCTCCCAAATAATTTGGTCACGTCAGAGTTTTCTATTTCCAGAAAAAAAATTTAAAAAAATAAAATGGCCCATCAGTATTATAGTACAGAGGAGGCTTATGCACTTTCCTGTTCTGACAGTGAAGCAAGTGCAGTGTCAGATGGTGATGTGGATTTCGAGGGCTTTAGTAGCAGCGACAGTGATAGCTCAGAAATGAGCAGTGATTCTGGTCCATCCTCACACACAAGGACCAGTACAACAAGAAGGACAAATAGCGCTTCTGGAGAAATGTCTCCAGCTCAGGGAACAATGCCCAGTACTAGCGCTGTCCCTAGTGCTCGAGAATTGGCGCACACCAATGTCCAAGGGGCTTTGCCTCTTCATGTAGCATTTCCCAGATGGGAGGCTTCGGCTACTCCATTCATCCCTAATTTTAATGCCATTCCTGGTATAAATGTGGAGGTGGAAAATTTTGGACCAATTATTTTTTTTAATTTGTTTCTGACAGATAGCTTGCTAGAGCATATTGTCCTACAAATTTATATGCGTCCTAATTCATCAGCCAGAATCCATGATCCTATTATGCTAGGTCAAATTTATGGAACCAACTAATGTCCTAGAAATGAAAACATTTTCAGGACTTACATTCGCTATGGGGCTTGTTAAAAAACGAGCATTCAGTCTTATTAGTCCAACCGCCCTGTTCAAGCCACCCTTATGCTTTCTGCCTTTCTTCCTAGGACCCGTTATGAAAGCTTTTACATATATGAGAGGAAAGATAGCCAACTAAACCCACCAGGAGGCCCTACTTATCTGGGGACATCTGGAAAAATCGTTTGGGAGCTGATAACTCCATTTTTACAAAAAGGCTACAATCTGTATGTTGACAACTACTACACCAGCATACCTCTATTTAAAAGTCTGTTTGAACATAACATAGGGGCTTGTGGGACCATTCGCAAAAACCGTCAGGGGTTTCCACAATCATTGGTCAGCAAATAGTTCCGAAAGGGGCAGTCAGGGGCTTTACACAATGGAAAGCTGCTTGTCCTCAAGTTTAAGGATAAAAAAGATATATCCTGAGCTCGATCCACACAGATGCCACAAGGGCCACTGCAGACCAACAGGGATCCACTACTCCAAAACCTGTGTCTGTCATGGACTACAACAAATCTATGGGGGTGTGGACCTTGCAGATCAGGTTCTACAGCCATACCAGGTATCAAGAAAATCATATATCTGGTATAAAAAGTTAGTCATGTATTTGTTTCAGGTGGCCACATAGAATTCTTTTGTATTATACAAAAAAGCCGGAAATGCAGATACTTTCCTTGATCATCAGGAAAAGGTCACTGAAAATCTTGTTTTTGAAAATTTTGTCCCCGCCAATCCTTTAGAATGTGAAGATGTCAGAAGACTCACTGAGCGACATTTTATTGCACTCATCCCAGTAACTGAAACAAGAAAGAACCCCCAGAGAAGATGTCGTGTATGTTCCTAGAGAGGAATGAGGCATGATCCCCGCTATTATTACCCACAATGCCCATCACTGCCAGCCTTATGCCTCCATGACGGCTTTACAATCTTCCACACAGAACCACGTTTTTGAACTGTTTTGACATTCAAGCATTTGGTTTCTTTAGTGACAGACACATTTGAGTAGAGCTGACTTAGGCCTCTTTCACACATCAGGTTTTCGCCGTCAGGCGTGATCCGGCGCTTTTGACAGAAACCGGATCCGGCGAAATGCAATGCCGGATCCGGTTTCCCCCCCATTGACTTGCATTTGCGCCGGATCGTCTGGAAAAAACGGCTACTGTAACGTTTTTTGTCTCCGGCGAAAAAGCCGGACCCACCGGATCCGGCGCGTCCGGCTTTTTCACACAATGAAAGCCTATGAGCGCCGCAATGCGCCTGATCCGGCGAAAGCCGGATCCGGTGGCCGGATCCGTTTTTTTTGGTCTGAGCATGCTCAGTAGCTCTGCCCACAAGACATATATAAAAGCAAGACAGTGGGACCCACAGCCACACCCAACATGCCACCCAAGAAAGCAACCAAGCGCAGCAGGAGAAGGCAGGAGACCACTGCAGCACCATCAGCACCACCACCACCCCAAATGGAGCAGCAAATGGAACATGCTGAGGAGGGGAGTCCAGCAGCAGATGAGAGACGGTAATTATCAAATCCCCCATTCCTCCAAACTAGGGCCATGGAATATCAAGATATTCATTGGCCCTTTGTTTCTCTTTATTCAACAGCCGCCCAAGAGATGCAGCAGCAGCAGCAGCAGAAATGGCATCACTGGCAGCAGCAACAGCAGCAGCAATACCCACAGCCATGGAGTCTGGCCATCAACAGGACAGCACATCTTCTTCTGGGAGACCTCCCTCGCATCGTCAGCGTTTGACGGTAAGTTTTTATTTCCAAAATCCATCATCTCTGTAATATATGTCTATTCATTGCGTTTTATTTCAAAACAGGAATCACAAGATGAAGAGGAGCTCCCAGAAGAAGAAGGAAGGGGTGGACAGACACCTGGAGTGGGCTCACAATTGGTAAGTTTTTTGCATCAAACGCAGAAACACAACATCACACTACACACAACACATAGAAAACAATGTTCTGCAGACCACACACAGCAAACAAATGCCTACATCCAAAGACATAACATTTTTTGTTTTCTTCTCTAGTCTTCCCAATCTGGTGCTTGGCCAAGAGGTCCTCGCAGTGCCTCCCAGGGTCGTCGGCGACAGCAACGCGGCGGTCACCAGCGTGTAAGTATAAATATTTTTGCTTTGTTTTTTTGCACTTTTTATTTCATTTCTTTTGTGGAGGCTAATTATGTTATTTTTGTCTTTTTCTTTAACAGCCTTCACAGCGTGCTCCCGACTCTGACGGTGAGGATGGAGGACTCGATGTGGACCACCTCATCGATCTCGTCAGAGAAAGGGAGCCGCTCTGGAATATGGCTGACTGCCGCCACGCTGACCTTATCGTTACCCGACGACTCTGGGAGGAAATCTGTTCGCTCCTTGTGGGCCGCTGGGAGGACCTCGATGTTCGGGCCCAGATTAAAGAGCGTAAGTATATACAGTACCGGTTGCTTGATGTAAACCAGTGTTTCCCGAACTCCAGTCCTCGTGGTCCCCACGGATCATGTGTTCAGGATTTCTATTTACTATGGAAATCCTGAAAACATGACCCCTGGGGACTATGAGGACTGTAGTTTGGGAAACACTGATGTTGTATACTAACCACTCCTTTCTCGTTTCAGGGAACAGAATTGTGAATCGGTGGCGGTCTGTGAGGGATCGTTTCAAGAAGGAGTTCAATAAAGAGATGCGGGCCCCGAGTGGATCTGGAGGACGCAGGAGCAAGTACAAGTACGCACGAGCCCTTTCGTTCCTCCGGGAGACAATGCTCACCAGAAGGTAAATATTACACACCACATGTGACAAAAAAATGTTAGATGTAACTTTTTTTTTTCAGCCAGGGCCATACCATGTCAGTATTTTAATTGTTTTTTTTTCTCTTTATTCCACAGCACGGTGAGCAACACTCGGGAGCCTGCACGATTGGACCCTTCTGAGGCGATCCCTGAGGAGACCGGCACCGAGGGACACTTCGACCGCCCCGGTACATCTGCACCTTCCCAGCCTTCC
This sequence comes from Dendrobates tinctorius, assembly GCF_039654945.1. Lineage (NCBI taxonomy): Eukaryota > Metazoa > Chordata > Amphibia > Anura > Dendrobatidae > Dendrobates > Dendrobates tinctorius. The sequence goes on along the minus strand of NW_027362061.1, from coordinate 1,486,072 downwards.
CACACATTCGACCCATCTGTCCCATCCACCAGCACAGGAGCATCGTGGCCGCCTACATTACATGAAGCTGCTGGTGAGGAGATCGCTTTCCCTTTACCCCACCCTTCTGCCCCTGCCACCTCTAGTACACCTGCGGGTACTGGGCGGCAGCGGCAGAGGGGTCAGGAAAAGAGTTATGCGCAAGAGTTCTTGCATCTGAATGCATCTTTCCAGAACTGTCTAAAAGTCTTGTCAGAGCAAATCTCCGCAGGCTTTCAGCAGATCAACTCCAGCATTCTGGAGGTGAAGACACTTCTGCAAACCATGCATTCAGAAGCAAGATCTTCGCCAAACCACACCTTTTTCAGGTCTGTTGTGGAGCGCATGGCAACACTATCTCCTACCCAGCAGATGCATGTAATGCATTCGTGCCACGGTGCTCTACAGCAGGTTACCTCCCAACCTCCACCTCCCACCACTGTAGTTCCTCCACCTGCACCCCCTCCAGCCACTTTCCATCCTCCCCCTCCTATTACATCTGCACCCCCTCCAGCCACTTTCCATCCTCCCCCTCCTATTACATCTGCACCCCCTCCAGCCACTTTCCATCCTCCCCCTCCTATTACATACCAGCAACCTCACCAGTACCAGCAACCTCCCCAGTACCAGACATCTCCCCACTTCCAGCAACCTGCCCCGTACCAAACTCCTTCCCCGTACCAAACTCCTTCCCCATACAGCTTTCCATCAACATCATCTGCTCCTACAGTCCCTGCCCAACCCTCCACTCCACCGCCCACCACCTCTTCTGCCTCCCACATGTCCACCCATTCTGTAGCTTTTTCCACACCTTCACCTCTAACTGTTCCTTCCCCACCACGATCCCAGTCCTCTCTCCACACACCCAGTGTCGAAGTGTCCCGCAGCCCCTCCAGCAGTATTTCCACCCCACACTACACAGATTTGTAATGTGTGTTTTTTAATAAAAATGCCCATTGGGTTTAAAACCTGTATTAAAAAAGTTTTTTGCACTTTAAAAACATTTTACAAAAAAAAAAAAATTTAAATAAAAGTTAAATTATCGTTTCACAATGGTTGTCTGTCATTTCTTTCTGCGGCGAACTATGTTTAAAAAAAAGGTTAAATACAGGGTATTTCAAAGGTAAAAAGGTATTCAAAACCAGGTATATAACTGTGGGTAAATTTTAGCTTTTTGCCACAGTTGTGTTCCTGGTTGTGTTTGAAGCAAAGTATTTCACCTAAAAAGTTGTGTTTATTGTTGGTGATTTCCTAACAATGTACACAACTTTTGTTAAAAGGTGAAATACTTTACATAAAACACAACCAGGTACACACCTGTGGCCTAAAGCTAAAAATAGAGACCATGACAAGATAGCCAACTTTGGTTGGCAAAGGTATATACTGTTGGTCCAGAAGGTACACAAGTTTGGTTAGGGCACAAATCTTTCACACTCTGTCATCCTGCCAGTGTACTCTGCCTTGAGGTGACATAAAGTATAGTGCAAAATTGTCCCTCATTACTGAAACCGTCACAGAACTTCTAGTGGTAATATTTCCAATGACAACATCCATCTTCGCCAGTAACTTGCTCTTCTCTCCAACCTGCACTTTCTTCTCTACAACCTGTCAAAGAAGGGCTGTAGGAACATGCTATATATAGTTTTCCAGTAGCCAATCCCGTTCGGAAGGCCACAAGGGTCAATTTTAAAAACCGGATCCGGCGTAATCCGTCGAAAAACGGATAGAAAAACGGATGAACCGGATGAGACGGATCCGGTTTTGTCTGTCAAGAACAAGACGGATCCGGCAGAAAACCGGATCCGGCACATCAGGTTTTACAAAACATTTGCTGGATCCGGCATTCCGGCACGACGCCGGATCGCGCCTGACGCCGAAAACCTGATGTGTGAAAGTAGCCTTAACAATTTCCGGGGGTAGGTGGGGGGGAGGTCTCCAGAGACACGAGCTGGGCACAATATATTGGGCACTACCATGACATTGCTACAATTTTTGCTCTGAAACTTCTACGTGTTTCTGGAAATCATCCATGTAGTGAAAATGGTCACTATATCCCTAGATGAATTCCCAGAGGGATGTCATTTCCAACATGGGGTCACTTCAGGGGGATTCTGTTGTTCTGGCACTTAGCGGCTCTCCAAAGTGTCATAACAGCAGAATCCCCCTGAAGTGACCCCATTTTGGAAATGACACCCCTCTGGGAATAGAAAATGACCCCCCTCTGCGAATTCATCTATGGGTGTAGTGACCATTTACCTATCTATATATTTTCCAATGTAAAATCTGGGGTTAAAACAACATTTTAGTGGTAAAAATGTAATTATTTTTCTTCACTGCCCAATGGAATCCTCCATGAAGTGACCCCATTTTGGAAATGACACCCCTCTGGGAATAGGAAATGTCACCTCTTGCAAATTCATCTATGTACACCCATAGATTTACCTATGATGACCATCTACCTATTTTCCAATGTAAAATCTGTGGTTAGAACAACATTTTAGTGGTAAAAATATAATTATTTTTTCTTCACTGGCCAATGGTATAATTTTCTATGGAACAGCTGTGGTGTCAGTATGCTCACTGCGCCACTAGAATAATTCATTCAGGGAAGTATTTGGTAAAATGCAGTCACTTTTGGGGCTTATGCTTATCCGGCACCTCAGGGGCTCTGACAATGTGACATGTCACCCATAAACAATTCCAGCAAAATCTGCTCTCCAGTATGACGCTCCTTCCCTTCCGAGCTCTGCCATGCGCCCAAACAGTGGTTTACCCCCACATATGGGGTGTCAGAATACTCAGGACAAATTGAACAACTTTTGCGGTCCAATTTCTCCTGTTACCCTTTGGATAAAAAATGGAGGGCGAAAAGATCTTTTTTTTTTTTTTTAAATATTTTTTATTTTCACGTTTCTACGTAATTAACTTCTGTGATGCACTTGGGGGTTCAAAGAGCCCACCACACATCTAGATAAGCTCCTTGGGGGTCTAGCCAAAAAATGGGGTCACGTGTTGGGGGTTTTCACTGTTTAGACACGTCAGAGGCTCTGACAATTTGACATGTCACCTACAAACAATTCCAGCAAAATCTGCTCTCCAATATGGCGCTTCTTCCCTTCCAAGCATTGCCATGCGCCCAAACAGTAGTATTCTCCCACATGTGGGGTATCGGCGAGCTCAGGAGAAATTGCACAACAAATTGTATGGAGCAATTTCTCCTCTTACCCTTATGAAAATGCAAAATATGGGGCAAAAAATGAATTATTTGTGAAAAATGTTTTTTTTATTTCGACGACTCTAAGTTATAAACTTCTATGAAGCACCTGTGGATTCAAGGTGCTCAACACACATCTGGATAAGTTCCCTAAAGGGGTCTAGTCTCCAAAATGGTGTCACTTATTGGGGGTTTCCACTGTTTAGGCAGATCAGGGGCTCTCCAAACGCGACATGGCAACCGCTAATTATTACAGCATATTTTACATTCAAAAAGTCAAATGGCGCGCCTTCCCTTCCGAGCCCTGCCGTGCGCCCAAACAGTAGATTTCCCCCACATATGGGGTTTCGGCATGCTCAGGAGAAATTGCAAAACAAAATGTATAGTCCATTTTCTTCTATTACCCTTACGAAAGTAAAAAAAAATTAGGTCTAAAGGAAAATTTTTGTGATGGTGGGATCTGACACTGACGTTCCTTGAGCTTGAAGTTCACCTTTTGTTTAGAAGTTTTTCTGGGCTCTTTTGTTACCATTCGTATTATCCATCTCTTTGATTTGCCATGAATTTTCCTCCTGCGGCCACGTCCAGGGAGGTCGGCTACAGTCCCATGGAGCTTACATTTCTGAATATTATGTGCAGCTGTAGTCACAAGAACATCGAGCTGCTTGGAGATGGTCTTATAACTTTTACCTGTAACATGTTTGTCTATAATTTTCTTTCTAATCTCCTGAGACAACTCTTTCCTTCGCTTCCTCTGGTCCATGTTGAGTGTGATACACACCATGTCACCACACAGCACAGTGAGTATCTGTAGCCTCTATACAGGCCACTCACTGATTCCAGGATTGTAGACACCTGTGATGATAATTAGTGGACACACCGCGATTTATCATGTCCCTTTTGTCACATTATTTTCAGGGGTACCATCATTTCTACCCAGGCCTATTTCGCGAGTTTCATTTTTTTTTAAATTCTCTGGAAGCATGGCTGAAAAGCAATGTCTGACTTTCATTTGTTCATTTTCAGAAATGCTTTATTTATTATTACTTTTGTCAGATTCAAGTTATTTCTGTCACCATTGTGGGTTTTTCTGTCATTAAACGAGGGGTAACAACAACATTGACCCTGTGTGTATAGATTATAACCATCAGTGAATTTATAAAATGGAATCACTTTATGGGGATTTCGATTATTCTGGTTTTCTGTCATTTAGTTATATTAGGGCTTCTGCATATGGTGTGTCCAATCTCATCTGGGATCTGTTCCTACTGTCCAGCTGGAGTAATCTGCTCCCTACTTCAGCCAATTGGAAAGTACCGCACCCTACTAAAGCGCAAAGCACATGGCCGGAATCTGCCAGATACAGCGCTGTTCTCCTCTGGTTCAGTCCTCTGTGCTCAGCTCCTGGCTTGAGTATTTGTTTCCTGTTGTGACTGTGGCCCGTTTACTGACTACTCTTGTGTCTTCTGATTCTGTCCTTCTGGTTCTGACCCAGCTACCTGACTATTCTTCTTGCCATCTAACTCCACAAAATAGCAGGTAACACCATGGTCCAAGCCTAGGGGTCCCAGTGTAAGTCCAGATTCCATGTAAGGATGTTATAGAGCGATGAGCAAGGCAATCCTTGGGATATGGAAAGCAGAGAAGATAGGGCCAACCAGCAAAATGTCACCGGCGATGGCGGCGCCTGCGCAGTAGCATCTATAAGTAAGAGATAGAGGTTACTGGACAGGAGCCGCTGGTGTCATTTTGCTGGATGTAATTTTTTTTCTAAGCCTCACAATAGCCCCAATATTATAGGCATTATCAGCAATAACATCAATGCTATTATATGCATTATGTAATAATGGGGGCAGGTCAGTGAGGGATCAGCGACCTGTCATAAGCCAATACAGATGAATATGTAATCAGAGCACCACATAAAGCCCCACCCACAGCCCCGCCCACAGCCCCGCCCCAGAGCACGAGAATCTCATTAACTGAAAACTACAAATACAGATTACACAACAGTAAACCAGAGTTGCCCTCATTTATGGTGGACCATTGGAGCTACTATGAATCCTGAGCAGAAGATTAGAGAAAATATTATTGCTCCCCATTTCAGGAGAGATTGTGCAGGAATCTGAATTCCTTAGGATGAAAAACAATGTAATTTATGACGTGGAGTGAATCCATGACACCAGGGCTGGAGCCAACACATCTCCTGCAGGCGGGAATAAATGTATATTACAGCCATCGGCCACACACAGCTTAGAGAGGTGAGTTGTGAAAGACTCGCCAGGATTTCAGTACCGCATTACTCGCCGAGTACCAAATCCTAACGAGTATACTCGCTCATCCCTAGGAACCATGAGACATTCAGCAGCACAGAAGGGAGATTCATCCGATAAGATCTCAGGGATCTAGGAAGCCAACAGCATCATTACCCTCCGCTTTCTCTTACAGGCCCAGCATAAGATTTTTCTTCAAGTGATTTTCTATCTTGTCAGCACATTCTACGTACGCTGTCATTTGGCTTTATAGTTACAGATCTGGGCAGGTAACGGTCAGTTTTTTGAGGTGGATGGATCCTCCAGGTTCTAAGTTCTATAGAAAAGGGCTATCAATGCCCAAAGAAATTTGAACAGTTTTGGGTGGAGGAGAATGTTGTGGTCTAGAGGCAAAATGGTGGTCATGGTAATACGGCCGGACTACATCACCGATAAAGCAGCCACAGCCGGTGACTAAGAGGAATCTGTGACTTCTCTGCATTCAGTGGTTACTACTCACCTGGGTAGTCATATGTGGGAATCTCCTCTTTACACCACTCATCACCCCTCACATATGTCTCTGTAGTATTAATATAGGTGAGATCTTCACCCTGAAACAAATATTGTAAAAGTCACAGACAGATGGAGAAGTCCCATCTATGATCAGCTCTAATCCTGCCATCTCCACCGCTCTCATTACACAAGTATAAAACGTATAATACTGGTGGATAAAACAAGACTGAGCACAAGACCTTCACAGCCGTCTACACATCATAGGGGAGATCTCCTGACACCTTCTCTCCATCTACCTGATGATCCTGAGGAGCACTGGGATCTTCTTGGTTACAGTCCTGTGGAAGAAGAGGACGGGGACATCTCTCTGGTGTTGTCCTCTTACTGGATAGATCTGGAGGAAACACATACAGGGACTGAATTCATCCTCTACATACAGATAATTATAGGCCGTGTGTATTTAGTCCTGTCTATTACCTGGTGATGTGAGGGGCTGGGGAACCTCCATTATGACGTTCTTGTACAGATCTCTGTGTCCTTCTAAATACTCCCACTCCTCCATGGAGAAATAGACGGCAACATCCTGACACCTTATAGGAACCTGACACATACAATGATACCGTCATCCCCCGATCCCTTCATAGCGTTACTGTATAATGTCCCAGCATTCCCAGCAGTGTCACCTCTCCAGTCAGCAGCTCAATCATCTTGTAGGTGAGTTCTAGGATCTTCTGGTCATTGATGTCCTCATGGATCAGGGGGTGAGGTGGAGGCCCCGTGATTGGGCTCAGGGGTCGTCCCCATCCCTCAGACACAGGGTCCTGACAGCGATCACTAGAGGTCTTCTTCACCACTGTGTAATCCTGGTTATGGAGAGACACATTAATAAATCTCACTACAGACATTCCCAGAGTCCTCACCTCTCCAGTTCTGTCCATCTGTTATTCCCATAGATAAGAATGATGTAATGTGACGTCATCAGAATCTCTCACCTCTCCAGTGAGACGGAAGAGGATCTCTAGGGTGAGGTGTAACATCCTCTCCGCCATCTTGTCTCTGTCCATATCCATCCTTGGTGGGTAAATCAGGAAAATTCTCTTTTGCAGATCTTCACTGAGAGGATCCGATATTGTAGAGACCTGAATGAGAAGAAGATGATCCGATGTAACACCATAAGAATCCTGTGTAATAATACAATTACTGGAGATAATACGGGAAACATATGAGGAGATTTATTATCTTACAGGGTTTAGTTTTCTTCCCTGACATCTACTAATAAAACCTATATATTTAGGCCACAGACAACAAGCAGTTTCCTCCTCGGAGTCGGCAGCTGAACACGTTCCTCATAGACTCATCTTCCATAACGCTAATTCTCGTCTCATTACCGACACTGGAATCGGCATTAGCAATACTGCAGGAGAGATTCATTACACGCGACATGAGAAATAACTCCTTCATGATGAGGACGACATCTTCATCTTCTACTGCGGCTCTAGAGACAGATTTGGCCAGAGTCGGTCACTGCCTCCATCCCCACCGGCCGTCTATATGAAGGTTCCCCGTCTTCCCCGCACTGGAATCTTCTCTCCCGTTAGATCTCAGCTCTGAGTCACACACAGAAGTTTGAGGCTTTTCTGGAAGAACAGGACAGGAGAGATCTGAGGCCGATGTCTCCATGTACAGGGTTTCCCCTCGGGATAAGAGGCTTTTCTATCCCTTTCCCCCAATTAGAGGGGACACCTGTGGATATCGGGCTCTTTACCGGCTGCAGTCGTGGGGGATTTACTCGGTAACGTGGACGTTGGACAAACGTCACCATCAATTCCCATCAGAGTGAAGGAACATCGCTCCTCTATTCAGCTCTATGGATCCGGGATGAAATCCACTGCGGCCCCTGCAAGAAAAGAGCGAAGTCTGGTGAGACCCCCGAGGCCGGAGATTTCTACAGCTGCTCTGTGCGCACAGGACCTGTGATGAGGTCACAGGGGGGAGGAGTCAGGGGTCACATGATCAGGGGCCTCAGTGTGTGCAGGACTCTGCTGTGCTGGTTGTCATGGTGCTGGATGAGGGGAAGTTTCTGTGTGGGGTCAGGAGGGGTTTACAGGGTGGATGTAGCGGAGCCGCGTGTGTACAAGGTGTACGGAGCGGAGCCGCGTGTGTACGAGGTGTACGGAGCGGAGCCGTGTGTGTACGAGGTGTACGGAGCGGAGCTGTGTGTGTACAAGGTGTACGGAGCGGAGCCGTGTGTGTACGAGGTGTACGGAGCGGAGCCGTGTGTGTACATGGTGTACGGAGCAGAGCCGTGTGTGTACAAGGTGTACGGAGCGGAGCTGTGTGTGTACAAGGTGTACGGAGCGGAGCAGTGTGTGTACGAGGTGTACGGAGCCGCGTGTGTACGAGGTGTAAGGAGCGGAGCCGCGTGTGTACGAGGTGTACAGAGCGGAGCCGTGTGTGTACGAGGTGTACGGAGCGGAGCTGTGTGTGTACGAGGTGTACGGAGCGGAGCCGTGTGTGTACGAGGTGTACGGAGTGGAGCCGTGTGTGTACGAGGTGTACGGAGTGGAGCCGTGTGTGTACGAGGTGTACGGAGCGAAGCCGTGTATGTGTGGACCCCTCTGTGTAGTCTGTATACCCCCATCTTCGGGCGCAGACCCCTCTCTGTACTCTGTACACCCCCAGCTTTGGTCACAAACCCTTGTGTATGCTGTATACACCCATATACCCCCAGCTTCGGTCGCAGACGCCTCTTTGTACGCTGTATACACCCATATACCCCCAGCTTCGGTCGCAGACCCCTGTGCATACTGTATACACCCAAGTACCCCCAGCTTCAGTCGCAGACCCCTGTGTATACTGTATACACCTGTTTACCCCAAGCTTCAGTGACAGACCCCGCGTCTCACACTGTATACACCTGTATTCCCCCAGCTTCCGTCACAGACCCCTCTGTGTATGCTGTATACACCCGTATACCCCCAGCTTCAGTCTCAGACCCCTCTGTGTACGCTGTATACACCCGTATACCCCCAGCTTCAGTCGCAGACCCCTCTGTGTACTCCATATACACCCGTATACCCCAAGCTTCGGTCACAGACCCCTCTGTGTATGCTGTATATACCCGTATACCCCCAGCTTCAGTCACAGACCTCTGTGTTCACTGTATACACCTGTTTATCCCCAGTTTTGGTAGCAGACCCTTGTGTACACTGTATACACCCATATACCCCCAGCTTCAGTCGCAGACCTTTGTGTATACTGTATTCACCTGTATACCCCCAGCTTCAGTCACAGATCCCGCGTCTCTCACACTGTATACACCTGTATACGCCCAGCTTCAGTCTCAGAACCCTGTGTGTATGCTGTATACACCCGTATACCCCTAGCTTCGGTCACAGACCCGTCTGTGTATGCTGTATACACCTGTATACCCCCAGCATTGGTCGCAGACCATTCTGTGTATGTCATACACACCCGTATACCCCCAGCTTCGGTCGCAGACCCCTCTGTGTACGCTGTATACACCGTATACCCCCAGATTCAGTCACAGCCCCCTGTGTTCACTGGATGCACCCGTATATCCCCAGTTTTGGTCGCAGACCCCTGTGTATGCTGTATACACCCGTATACCCCCAGGTTCGGTCGCAGACCCCTGTGTACGCTGTATACACCTGTATTCCCCCAGCTTCAGTCAAAGACCCCTCTGTGTATGCTGTATACACCCGTCTATCCCCAGCTTCGGTAACAGACCCCTGTGTACGCTGTATACACCTGTATACCCCCAGCTTTGGTCACAGACCCCCCCCGTGTATGCTGTATACACCCGTATACCCCCAGCTTCAGTCATAGACCCCTCTGTGTATGCTGTATACACCCGTATATCCCCAGCTTCGGTAACAGACCCCTGTGTACACTGTATACATCCGTATACCCCCAGCTTCGGTCGCAGATCCCTGTGTACTCTGTATACACCCATATACCCCCAGCTTCGGTCACAGACCCCTCTGTGTATGCTGTATATGTAAGAAAAAGTTCTACTGAGAGCTGGAAGAGTCGGGAAGAAGTTCCACAGACGATCTCTTATCAAGCTGAGGTTGAAGTTTATTCGGAGATACACGGCAAAACAGATTCAGAATAACAGAGGAGCTGGAATATGCGGGCAAAAACAGGGATTCAGACGGGCAGAGATTCGCTAGGAAGTCTGGCGATGATAAGGCTCTGTGCCCTGGCCATGGTGAGGCACAGTGGCATGATGGCGATGGAATGGCCCCGATCGACAGTAACAGTGGCTTCTTATACATTATCAGAACAAAGAAAGCTGCATTTTGCCGCAGAGGGCGTTAACATTATAATTCTAAGGCGTTTTCATGGTAATCTACAGAGACGTGGTTTAGAACAGAGAATATAATGACATAATACGAAGATATTAATTAACTTTTCTCCAAGCAAAACTAAAACCCATAAGTCATTGGTATCTATGGCTACTGTCCTAAAATCTTATCATTGTCTCCAATCTATGTCCATAAATTCTTACATCCTGACATTCTAATTACTTTACTTTTTGCTACCACACTATCACGTATAAGCATATTGACCATATATTTAGTGACCTGTGGCCCTATTGATCCAATCTTCCTCTATGCACATCTACTGAAGTTGGTAAGAGACATGATCTCATTTTCCATCCTCCATTAAGTACATTTTATTAGCTCTTTTGTAAAAGTTGAATCTTCTCTAACTTTTGACAAGATGACTGCTAGAGACAACATGGCCGCTCAGTATATTATGGCTGACCATTCTCTTACAAGTCCCCCTCTTGTACTCTATCCAGAGTACAACATACAGTACTGTAATATTCATGGGTGAATTATTGAAAATAAGAATATTGAGGTAATTCAGCGCTTTATGCACGTGTGTGTAAGGCAAAAGTCCCTAAAAATAGCACAATCACATAATAAAAAAATAATTCAAATAGTCCCGAAAAAAAATAAGTTGCACAATAGTCTGCACAATAGTCAAGTCTTTTGGTCTTTTTCTTCTCATTCTTTGTCTTCTGGATTTTCCTGATCTCCCCCTCTCACACTATCAGAGTCCCACTGTATAGTGTGAAACATCTTCTCCTGATCATCCAATAGTTTCATGGTCCCAGGAGTCGAATATGAAAATCTTCAGCTGACCTGGAAAAAATAGAAAAAAAGTGGAGTATCAGTCCTTACCAGAAAACTCAGTAAAAATAATTAAGAAGTCTACACTGATTGATATGAACCATTTAACACCTTTGCAGCTTGAAATTTGAGCAAAGACTTAATCATTGTTGTTGGGATGTAAGGCACTAGCCTGTCCCCTTCAATGGGCAGGGACTCAAGGGAATTGAACAGGGATGAGTCTCCATCCTTCTCCTGTGCCTTTATGAGATCTTGCAGAGGAGAAAAGACAAGGGGGGGCTCACGGGGTTGTTTTGTGACTGCAGCGATGATTTCTTGAGGATATTTGTCATCGCCTGTGAGTGCAGCCTCCTTGGCTGCGTGGTCTACATATGCATTGCCAAGGATGTGGGGGTCAGGAATCAACCTCTGGTGTCCTTTGATTTTACAGAAGGACCATAATTTTGGGAATTCTTTGCCCCTATGCTCAATTCGTTTAAGAATTTCTGCATGCTGCAAGGGCTTATTCTGAGAATCAACCATCCCCCTAAGGGCCCATACATTAAGATACAGAGTGAGTGATGACACGAAATATGCGCTATCACTGAAGATATTCATTGGTTCTGTACACACGAGAATGACCTGTAAAGCTGCTTCCAACTCAGCTCTTTGAGCGGAGAAATGACCAGGGAGTTTATACTGCAGCAGCAATGGCTTAGCTGGAAACCACACAGCGAAGCCTGTGACGTAATGCCCCTCATGCCAATAGCGAGCTCCGGCAATATAGGCACAAGGGATTCCCTCTTGAAAGTCTGCTCGGAAGGGAGAGGGAGTGATATTAGCCTGTTCAATTTGACAATCGTGAGTTTTTCCTGCATATTGCATCATCTGGGCTAAGTGATATTTCTCACCCACTTCGACTTGTAAGTCTCTAGTCTCAAAATCAATGATCCATTGGGCCATTCTCTGTGAATTAATACCTGAAGCTTTTCCCTTCAGCAAAGTTTTTAAGGTGACATGCGGGGTATGTAAAATTAAAGGAGCAAATCCCACTATATGCTTCACTTGATTCACAGTCCAGTGCACGCCCAGTAGGTGCTTCATGCACTGAGTGAATCCTTTTTCCACGGGGGTAAGCAACCTGGAGTAATAACCTAGGGCATACAACTGACACTAGACACTTCTGGGCTTTCTTTGGGTCATTTTTGTAGGAGCACCGAAGAAATAGAAATATCACCAGTGTGAGTCTGAATGTAAAAAGGCTGGGAAGGGTCAGGGTTAATCAATGCAGCAGCTGCCGTAAGGGCGCGCTTCAATCCCTCAAAAGCCTGTAAGGCGGTTCCCTCCACATTAACAGGGTCAAAGTCATTATCAACATTTTTCAATAAATCATACAGTGGTTTAGCCAAATAAGCAAAATCTTCAATGAATTCTCTGGAAAAATTAATAAGACCCAAAAATTTTCTGAGCTCAGTGATATTGGTTGGTATGGGAACAGCCTGAATAGCTTTAACCCTGTCATGCATGGGTTTCTTTCCTTCTGCTGAGACAGACACACCCAGAAATGTAACCTCTGATTTCATCAATTGTACTTTATCTAGACTCATTTTGAGCCCTGCATCTTGTAAAGCCTGACAAACATTTTCAAGGGTTTCTCTGTGTTCACCTTCATCGACAGTTTGAATCAATAAATCATCCACATACTGTAAGACTTTGTCTCCGTAGCCAAGGGGTTCTAACATCTGAGCCAATGCCTGATCGAAATACACAGGAGAACTGTGAAATCCCATGGGCAACCGCGTGAACAAGTATTGCACATTCTCAAAAGTGAATGCGAAGCGGAGGGCAGATTCAGGTGTTAGGGGTACTGAGAAAAAGCCATTTGCAATGTCCAAACAAGAAAACACTTTACAATCACTCCTCAGCTGTGACATAACTTCAGGGACAGATGCAACAAGGTGAGCAGCTGAGGGAGTGTACTTATTTACAAGTCTCAGGTCTACTACCATTCGAAAACTGCCATCTTCCTTTTTTAAAGGTAGAATAGGACTATTACATGGAGAATTACCTTTTACAACAACACCTTGTTTCTCCAATTCACTGACTGCTACTCTTATGTAAGGGATTGCATCCTCAGGAATACGGTACTGACGCTGGAAAGGTGGCAGTTTTTCACCATCAATTTTAACCTGAGTTTGCATTAACCCACAATCAGTTTTCTTTGAGATCCACAATTCAGGGAACCTCTGCTTCAATTCATTCTTTAAAGCATCATTGTCAGCATTTTCAACATTCTCACTATCACATATTCCGAAACTAGCATTGGGTAATTTATGACTCTACTCTTCCTCCTCCACAGGAACAATTACAGAAATCAACAATTCCCATTGCTCCCAAAACATCAGTTCCCAAAATAGTATACCGTAACTGTGGGTTTACCCTAAAAGTGCATCGAAGACCCCTTTGCGTCGATCCCCCTGTGTCCTGAAATCTCAGGTTCACTGGATGACTTTTTACTGCTTGAATACAGGAGCCCCCAAATTCTAACAAAATTGTTAGTCTCAGGCAGTCCAGGGGGTGACTGCAGTTTGTGTCTTGTTACTAACTGGCTACGTCGATGGTGCCGTCAGGAACGATTTGGATTTATGGATCACGGAGTGAATTACCTTTACGATGGACTACTTGCTAGAGATGGGGTGCACCTTACGAAGACTGGAAAAGATATATTTGGAAGTCGCCTTGCTACACTTGTAAGGAGAGCTTTAAACTAGAACAACATGGGAAGGGAAGCAAAAGACCAGAAAAAGCCATACATCTGACAAATACTATTGAGAACTCTGCTATTAGAAGTGGAAAGGAAGAACAAAGACAAAAGAATCTAAATAATAAAAATATTGGAGAAAGAGAAACCAATCACAAACTAAAATGTTTCTATACTAATGCACAAAGCATGGGCAACAAACAAGGAGAATTGGAACTACTAACACAGGAAAAGAAATATGATGTCATTGGAATCACTGAAACTTGGTGGGATGATACACATGATTGGAATACAAGACTAGAAGGATACAACTTATTTTCAAGAAACAGACTTGATAAACGAGGAGGAGGTGTCGCATTGTATGTTAGAAACGCGTATATCTGCACAGAGATTGAAGCTTCAGAGACTGGAAGTTCTGTGGAAACTGTTTGGGTAAGAATACAAGGACAGAACAATGGAAAGGACACCATTGTAGGCATTTACTACAGGCCGCCTGTGCAAGCTGAAGATATGGATGAACTCTTTATGCATCAAATGGCCAAGTTCTCCAAAAAATATGACATAGTTGTCATGGGAGATTTCAACTATCCAGACATTTGTTGGGAATCTCTCTCAGGCAAAACTAACAGGTCAAGGAAATTCTTATCCTCTCTTGCTGACAACTTTATCTTCCAAAAGGTAGGGGAGAAAACAAGGGGAACTGCTACCTTGGATCTAATCCTTATAAACAGGGAGGAAATGGTTGAGGAGGTAAAAGTGGCTGGGACCCTAGGAGGTAGCGACCATGCTATTTTAGAATTTTGGATAACTAGAGGAGGAAGACCTGTGAAGACTCAGACGTCAAGGTTAGATTTCAGAAAGGCAGATTTTAAGGGATTCAGAAAGAGAATTGGTGGGATCCAATGGCTGGATATCCTTAAAGACAAAAATGTCCAGGAAGGATGGGAAATCTTGAAAAATGAAATTCTCAAAGCACAATTGTTAACAATTCCGAAAAGAGGGAAGAATAGGAAGCATTTAAGGAAGCCAGGATGGATGAACACAGAACTTAAACACATGCTAAAAAGGAAGAAAAACATGTTTATAAAATGGAAAGAGGGAGGCATATCTAAAGAAGAATATAATGCTGTCTGCAGAACCTGCAGGGCACAAATCAGATTAGCTAAAGCTGACAATGAATTGAGGCTTGCAAGAGATGTCAAAAGCAATAATAAAGGATTTTGGGGATATGTCAAAAGTAAAAGAAAAGTCAAAGATGCTATAGGATTTTTACAGGATGAAAATGATGAAATGGTAAGACAGGATGTTGAGAAGGCCGAACTTTAAAATTCCTATTTTGCATCTGTTTTCTCTCAGAAAGGAAATGTAACATCAACTGTTCTTCACTGTCCTATTAAGGGAATAGAAGAATCCAGGATATCTATAAACAGAAAGATAGTGAGGAAACACTTAGCTAACCTAAATGAATTCAAGTCACCAGGTCCAGATGAATTACACCCCAGAGTACTGAAGGAGATAGCAGAAGAAATTTCTGAACCCCTCTCCATAATCTTTGAAAATTCTTGGAGAACAGGAAAAGTCCCAGAAGACTGGAGAAGAGCAAATGTTGTTCCTATTTTCAAAAAGGGGAAGAAGGTGGACCCAGGCAACTATAGGCCGGTGAGTCTGACTTCTATACCAGGAAAGATCTTTGAACAAATTATTAAACAACATGTATGTCAATACCTGGATAAGAATGAAGTGATTAAACAGAGTCAGCATGGGTTTGTAACTAATAAGTCATGTCAGACTAACTTAATTTCCTTCTATGATGGAATCACTGATTGGGTGGATCAAGGAAATGCTGTAGATATAGAATCATAGAATCATAGAATCATAGAATCATAGAGTTGGAAGGGACCTCCTGGGCCATCTGGTCCAACCCCCTGCTCAAAGCAGGATTCGCTAAATCATCCCAGTCAGATGTCTGTCCAGCCTCTGTTTGAAGACTTCCATTGAAGGAGAACTCACAACTTCTCATGGCAGCCTGTTCCACTCATTGATCACTCTAACTGTCAAAAAGTTTTTTCTAATATCTAATCTGTGTCTCCTCCCATTCAGTTTCATCCCATTGCTTCTAGTCTTTCCTTGTGCAAATGAGAATAAAGTTGATCCTTCTACAATGTGACAGCCCTTTAGATATTTGTAGACAGCTATTAAGTCTCCTGTCAGTCTTCTCTTTTGCAAACTAAACATTCCCAAATCCTGCAACCTTTCCTCATAAGACAGGGTTTGCAGACCGGTCACCATTCTGGTCGCTCTTTTCTGAACTTGCTCCAGTTTGTTGATGTCTTTTTTAAAATGTGGTGCCCAAAACTGGACACAATATTCCAGATGAGGTCTGACCAAAGAGGAGTAGAGGGAAATAATGACTTCACGTGATCTAGACTGTATGCTTCTGTTAATACATCCTAGAATTGCATTTGCCTTTTTTGCTGCTGCATCACACTGTTGACTCATATTCAGTCTGTGATCTATTAGTATACCCAAGTCTTTTTCACATGTGCTGTCACTTAGCCCTATTCCTCCCATTCTATATATGCTTTTTTCATTTTTATTGCCCAGATGTAGTACTTTGCATTTCTCCCTGTTAAAAACCATTCTGTTAGTTGCTGCCCACTTCTCCAGTTTATTTAAATCTTTTTGAATCCTCTCTCTCTCTTCTCTAGTATTAGCTATCCCTCCTAGCTTTGTGTCATCAGCAAATTTAATCAGTTTACCCTCAATTCCTTCATCTAAATCGTTGATAAAGATGTTGAACAATACAGGGCCCAGGACAGAGCCCTGTGGTACCCCACTTGAGACATTCTTCCAACTGGATGTGCAGCCATTTACGACCACTCTTTGGGTCCGATCACTACGCCAGTTATGAATCCACCTAACAGTTGCCTTGTCCATTCCATACTTAGTCATTTTTTCAATAAGGATTGTATGAGAGACTTTGTCAAATGCTTTGCTGAAGTCAAGATATACTATATCTACAGCATTTCCTTGATCCACCCAATCAGTGATACCGTCATAGAAGGAAATTAAGTTAGTCTGACATGACTTATTAGTTACAAACCCATGCTGACTCTGTTTAATCACTTCATTCTTATCCAGGTATTGACATACATGTTGTTTAATAATTTGTTCAAAGATCTTTCCTGGTATAGAAGTCAGACTCACCGGCCTATAGTTGCCTGGGTTCACCTTCTTCCCCTTTTTGAAGATAGGAACAACATTTGCTCTTCTCCAGTCTTCTGGCACTTCTCCTGTTCTCCAAGAATTTTCAAAGATTATGGAGAGGGGTTCAAAAATTTCTTCTGCTATCTCCTTCAGTACTCTGGGGTGTAATTCATCTGGACCTGGAGACTTGAATTCATTTAGGTTAGCTAAGTGTTTCCTCACTATCTTTCTGTTTATAGATATCCTGGATTCTTCTATTCCCTTAATAGGACAGTGAATAACAGTTGGTGTTACATTTCCTTTCTGAGAGAAAACAGATGCAAAATAGGAATTTAAAAGTTCAGCCTTCTCAACATCCTGTCTTACCATTTCATCATTTTCATCCTGTAAAAATCCTATAGCATCTTTGACTTTTCTTTTACTTTTGACATATCCCCAAAATCCTTTATTATTGCTTTTGACATCTCTTGCAAGCCTCAATTCATTGTCAGCTTTTTGTCAGCTAGTCATATAGTATATCTTGACTTCAGCAAAGCATTTGACAAAGTATCTCATACAATCCTTATTTAAAAAGTGTCTAAGTATGGAATGGACAAGGCAACTGTTAGGTGGATTCATAACTGGCTTAGTGATCGGACCCAAAGAGTGGTCGTAAATGGCTGCACATCCAGTTGGAAGAATGTCTCAAGTGGGGTAGCACAGGGCTCTGTCCTGGGCCCTGTATTGTTCAACATCTTTATCAACGATTTAGATGAAGGAATTGAGGGTAAACTGATTAAATTTGCTGATGACACAAAGCTAGGAGGGATAGCTAATACTAGAGAAGAGAGAGAGAGGATTCAAAAAGATATAAATAAACTGGAGAAGTGGGCAGCAACAAACAGAATGGTTTTTAACAGGGAAAAATGCAAAGTACTACATCTGGGCAATAAAAATGAAAAAAGCATATACAGAATGGGAGGAATAGGGCTAAGCAACAGCACATGTGAAAAAGACTTGGGCATACTAATAGATCACAGACTGAATATGAGTCAACAGTGTGATGCAGCAGCAAAAAAGGCAAATGCAATTCTAGGATGTATTAACAGAAGCATACAGTCTAGATCACGTGAAGTCATTATTTCCCTCTACTCCTCTTTGGTCAGACCTCATCTGGAATATTGTGTCCAGTTTTGGGCACCACATTTTAAAAAAGACATCAACAAACTGGAGCAAGTTCAGAAAAGAGCGACCAGAATGGTGACCGGTCTGCAAACCCTGTCTTATGAGGAAAGGTTGCAGGATTTGGGAATGTTTAGTTTGCAAAAGAGAAGACTGACAGGAGACTTAATAGCTGTCTACAAATATCTAAAGGGCTGTCACATTGTAGAAGGATCAACTTTATTCTCATTTGCACAAGGAAAGACTAGAAGCAATGGGATGAAACTGAATGGGAGGAGACACAGATTAGATATTAGAAAAAACTTTTTGACAGTTAGAGTGATCAATGAGTGGAACAAGCTGCCACGAGAAGTGGTGAGTTCTTCAATGGAAGTCTTCAAACAGAGGCTGGACAGACATCTGACTGGGATGATTTAGCGAATCCTGCTTTGAGCAGGGGGTTGGACCAGATGGCCCAGGAGGTCCCTTCCAACTCTACGATTCTATGATTAAAACTGAGGCTCCTGTATCGATGAGGATGTCTTCCCAAGGCAGCCCCTCTATTCTCCCTCTGACATAAGGTCTACCGTCCCTGCCCAGGGAAAGGGGGGCAAGGAGGGTAAGGGGAACAGGGGGAGCACTCCATTAATCAGTGTTACCTGCGGTGGGAAGCCCAAAAAATCCATCATCCCCATCTGGGCATGGCTTCCGTCCAACAGCTGCCATCTCCGCCCCAAAGAGATCCTTAGTCAGGGTCCGGTCCTCATGTTCCCGTAGCTCCTTGATCAGGGGAGCGTAGGGACGAGGAGGAGCGACCCCTCCCTGAATGACATGGACCTCCGGGCACGGATGAGTGAAAGCCGTTGGGGAAGGAACAGGAGCAGAAGGCACCTGTAAAACTGGGTTAACCATTTGAAGACCATTATACTGCTGATACTGCCTAGGGTCATTCACTGCTGGATACGGAGGTCTAACTCCGAAAGGTGGTCTGGAGAACTCCCGCGTCTGTTGGGGTTAAATGGTGCCCGGGGTTCTCGGGGAACAATCCCTGGCACAAGGCTGGGACAAAAACGTCTAACATGTCCCAGATGTCCACAAAAGTAACACAAGGGAGGACCCCTCATGGGATCCCTTGGGGGCTCTGCCGAACGGAACCTGCCCATTCTCGGTACCTGGCCGTACCCCCCTGGAACCCCTGGCCTCCCCGAATCAGCAGATACACCCCGAGGTGAATGGTACGCAAAAACATTAGACTCATCACCCCTCACCTCGGATTGCATCGTCCTAACAAAACACTCCTTTACTTTCCTCCCAATTAGGCAACATTTTTTTTAATAAATTTAAGATGGACCAGGAACATTTGGCCTAGGATTTTTTTCTCTCGGGGTTGAAGCAGCATCACACCTAACCTAGGGTCTGCATGTGCTGGAGCTGTCGGGACAATATATCTTTCCTCAACTGTGTCTGCATAAGCTGGAGCTGTTGGGACACTATATCTTGTTATGTACTACTTCACTCATTCTCCTAACTCTCTTCTCCAGTCTACAACTGTATTTACATCAGCACTGTGTCTCGAAGCTGCAGTGTCCATCTGTGACATAACTGCTCTCAGCTGCTGCTGCTGCTCGCACCCCTCCTCTCTGTGCTTCTGTGCTAGCTCCAGCATCTCACTCAGCTTTTCTAATCTCTCCCTATTTGCTGCCCCTCCCCGGGTGATCATGTTAACATATTGTTGTGTAAGCTGCCTATCAAGAGCCTGATCAAAAGTTATGACTGTCTTACACAAAGCCGCTACTTGACTATAAGCTTACCCTAGCGAATTTTTTCTATCTAGTTCCCTGTTCTCTGTGGTAAACCAACGCATACAATTTAACCACGTGGTTTCCACATTAACCCCCTCCAGCTGGGGTGTGCCAGCATATTTCTCTGCCTGCTTCCGTAACCACTCCATATTTACAGTGGTCTACAAGGACGAATTTTACTCTGTTCTAGTATCAACAAATGCAATTTAAACAAAGTTAGATACTCACACCTCTCAGATGGAAGACCTCGCTGCAGCTGTTTGGGGTCGACCAGATATCAAAAGAGGTGCAGCCGTGATTCCAGCCTCACTCGTTACGCTTGCCAAGCGTCTCCCCACGCCCTTTTAAAGCTTCTTGCTACCCGGCACAACAAATTCTCACGTCCTTGTAGATAGCTTCTTCTCATATATTTTTATAGTCTTTTTTTCTTCTGTAATTTTCTTATAAAAAAATCGGGCAGGCGGTTTCAGAGCGATCACGAGAGGTTCTCCTTCAGGCTGGCTTCCTTTGACCGGTTTAACGTATGGCCACACGCGTTTCTTTTATGTTTTTCTCTTCATTCTTCCAACCTCCAAGCCCTCATCTGCAGCTTCTTCCGGTGGTTCTTCTGGAGGCAGCTCTCCGGAGCCGCTCCTCCTGGCTGGCAATCGCCACTTGTAAGAAAAAGTTCTACTGAGAGCTGGAAGAGTCGGGAAGAAGTTCCACAGACGATCTCTTATCAAGCTGAGGTTGAAGTTTATTCGGAGATACACAGCAAAACAGATACAGAATAACAGAGGAGCTGGAATATGCGGGCAAAAACAGGGATTCAGACGGGCAGAGATTCGCTAGGAAGTCTGGCGATGATAAGGCTCTGTGCCCTGGCCATGGTGAGGCACAGCGGCATGATGGCGATGGAATGGCCTCGAGCGACAGTAACAGGGGCTTCTTATACTTTATCAGAACAAAGAAAGCTGCATTTTGCCGCAGAGGGCGTTAACATTATAATTCTAAGGCGTTTTCATGGTAATCTACAGAGACGTGGTTTAGAACAGAGAATATAATGACATAATACGAAGATATGAATTAACTTTTCTCCAAGCAAAACTAAAACCCATAAGTCATTGGTATCTATGGCTACTGTCCTAAAATCTTATCATTGTCTCCAATCTATGTCCATAAATTCTTACATCCTGACATTCTAATTACTTTACTCTTTGCTACCACACTATCACGTATAAGCATACTGACCATATATTTAGTGACCTGTGGCCCTATTGATCCAATCTTCCTCTATGCACATCTACTGAAGTTGGTAAGAGACATGATCTCATTTTCCATCCTCCATTAAGTACATTTTATTAGTTCTTTTGTAAAAGTTGAATCTTCTCTAACTTTTGACAAGATGACTGCTAGAGACAACATGGCCGCTCAGTATATTATGGCTGACCACTCTCTTACAGTATACACCGTATAACCCCAGCTTCGGTCACAGACCCTGCATCTCTCACACTGTAGAACTGACGCCGGACACACACGGTAAAACTGCGGTCGTCGGTCTTCTCATCTCTCGCACTTATACTGATAACATAAGATGGAGTCAGACGAACCCTCCTACAAAACGTGAGAACAAAGTCATTACTACAGGACTGTGTGAGAAAGGGATTTATTCTACAGGAAACGCTGGGGCCACAAATGAGAATAACATAATGTCGCTCATCTTCTCTTTCACCATAGATATTGGCAGTGAGGGCGACTTCCACTTTGCCGCAATGTGGATTTTAGTGGCCATACATAAGTAGTTTACTAGCTTCTGAAAGCTTTCTGGAAGCCGGGAAGGCCTGGTTCCCAGTAAAAGGGTAGAAGGTTTCAGAACAACCGGTCCACCATACATCTGTGCTATCAGACGCTTCACCTTCTCCCAAAGCCCAGAAACCACCGTACAAGTCCACCAAATATGTCTCATGTCACCAGATATTCCACAGCCCCTAAAACAGTCTCCCGAGATATTGGGAAAAATGCTGTGAATTTTTTCCGGTACATAATAGACTCTGTGCAATAGTTTTAAAGAGGTCTCCACAAGGGAAGTCTGGTGACTACCTCTTGATATGGTGTCACAGCTACGATACCATTCATCAATTGACTGTTCCATCCCCCAAATCCTCCTCCCACTGTAACATATACTTTAATTTTTTTAACATTTTGTGGAGAATTTATAGCATAGTAGATCAATGAGCAGAGGCGTAGCTAGGGTTTTGGTTCAGGGGGGCGAAACTTTTGAGTGGGCCCCCAACCAGGTAACCTTGATTACAACTCGGTGACGCCCAATAATAGTGGAGGAGAACCTCAGCAGAGGACCGCGCTATTGCTGAATATAATTTCTAAATAAAGACCAATATTGATATTACCGCCATATAGTGAGTGGTAGATACCTGTCCTGCACAACATACCTTATAAGAGATCACAGCACAGTTACAGATGGTGACTTACAGCTGACGTTCTTTCTGATGGAATCGTTCACTTTTCCATCTCGCCCAGACCAACATGACAACTTCTTCCAGCCAGTACTCGTCTGCAGAGATTACAACAAAGATCAATTTCATGTCTCATATTTTCAGCACTGTCACCAATGGGACTACTCCCTACCTGCACAAACTCCTTACCCTGCTGATACCCCAATGCTGAGCCGCTGCTGCTGTATGTGTCCCTTTAACTGTACCTGCTGTGTGGTTCTCTGTGCCCTCTAAATTCTAAAGCAACTCTCGAAAACAGTGCCCATATTTTGTCCCCTAGAAAGTAATAGCGCCATTTGTGCCCCTTTGACAGTCAGAGTTACCTGAGTTCCCTATAACTTATAAGTGCCCACTTTACATTTAATAATGTCATGAGTCTCCCCCCGTACAGCTCCCCTATACACAGTATGATGCTCCCCTATACACAGTATGATGCTCCCCTATACACAGTATGATGCTCCCCTATACACAGTATGATGCTCCCCTATACACTGTATGATGCTCCCCTATACACAGTATGATGCTCCCCTATACACAGTATGATGCTCCCCTATACACAGTATGATGCTCCACTATACACTGTATGATGCTCCCCTATACACAGTATGATGCTCCCCTATACACAGTATGATGCTCCCCTATACACTGTATGATGCTCCCCTATACACAGTATGATGCTCTCCTATACACTGTATGATGCTCCCCTATACACTGTATGATGCTCCCCTATACACAGTATGATGCTCCCCTATACACTGTATGATGCTCCCCTATACACTGTATGATGCTCCCCTACACACTGTATGATGCTCCCCTATACACTGTATGATGCTCCCCTATACACTGTATGATGCTCCCCTATACACTGTATGATGCTCCCCTATACACAGTATGATGCTCCCCTACACACAGTATGATGCTCCCCTATACACAGTATGATGCTCCCCTACACACAGTATGATGCTCCCCTATACACTGTATGATGCTCCCCTATACACAGTATGATGCTCCCCTATACACTGTATGATGCTCCCCTATACACTGTATGATGCTCCCCTATACACTGTATGATGCTCCCCTATACACAGTATGATGCTCCCCTATACACTGTATGATGCTCCCCTATACACAGTATGATGCTCCCCTATACACTGTATGATGCTCCCCTATACACTGTATGATGCTCCCCTATACACAGTATGATGCTCCCCTATACACTGTATGATGCTCCCCTATACACTGTATGATGCTCCCCTATACACTGTATGATGCTCCCCTATACACAGTATGATGTTCCCCTATACACTGTATGATGCTTCCCTATACACTGTATGATGCTCCCCTATACACAGTATGATACTCCCCTATACACTGTATGATGCTCCCCTATACACTGTATGATGCTCCCCTATACACAGTATGATGCTCCCCTACACACAGTATGATGCTCCCCTATACACTGTATGATGCTCCCCTACACACAGTATGATGCTCCCCTACACACAGTATGATGCTCCCCTATACACTGTATGATGCTCCCCTATACACTGTATGATGCTCCCCTATACACAGTATGATGCTCCCCTATACACTGTATGATGCTCCCCTATACACTGTATGATGCTCCCCTATACACTGTATGATGCTCCCCTATACACAGTATGATGCTCCCCTATACACTGTATGATGCTTCCCTATACACTGTATGATGCTCCCCTATACACAGTATGATGCTCCCCTATACACTGTATGATGCTCCCCTATACACTGTATGATGCTCCCCTATACACTGTATGATGCTCCCCTACACACTGTATGATGCTCCCCTATACACTGTATGATGCTCCCCTATACACTGTATGATGCTCCCCTATACACTGTATGATGCTCCCCTATACACAGTATGATGCTCCCCTATACACAGTATGATGCTCCCCTATACACAGTATAATGCTCCCCTATACACAGTATGATGCTCCCCTATACACTGTATGATGCTCCCCTATACACAGTATGATGCTCCCCTATACACTGTATGATGCTCCCCTATACACTGTATGATGCTCCCCTATACACTGTATAATGCTCCCTATACACTGTATGATGCTCCCCTATACACAGTATGATGCTTCCCTATACACAGTATGATGCTCCCCTATACACTGTATGATGCTCCCCTACACACAGTATGATGCTCCCCTACACACAGTATGATGCTCCCCTATACACTGTATGATGCTCCCCTATACACTGTATGATGCTCCCCTATACACAGTATGATGCTCCCCTATACACTGTATGATGCTCCCCTATACACTGTATGATGCTCCCCTATACACTGTATGATGCTCCCCTATACACTGTATGATGCTCCCCTATACACTGTATGATGCTCCCCTATACACAGTATGATGCTCCCCTATACACTGTATGATGCTTCCCTATACACTGTATGATGCTCCCCTATACACAGTATGATGCTCCCCTATACACTGTATGATGCTCCCCTATACACTGTATGATGCTCCCCTATACACTGTATGATGCTCCCCTACACACTGTATGATGCTCCCCTATACACTGTATGATGCTCCCCTATACACTGTATGATGCTCCCCTATACACTGTATGATGCTCCCCTATACACAGTATGATGCTCCCCTATACACAGTATGATGCTCCCCTATACACAGTATAATGCTCCCCTATACACAGTATGATGCTCCCCTATACACTGTATGATGCTCCCCTATACACAGTATGATGCTCCCCTATACACTGTATGATGCTCCCCTATACACTGTATGATGCTCCCCTATACACTGTATAATGCTCCCTATACACTGTATGATGCTCCCCTATACACTGCATGATGCTTCCCTATACACAGTATGATGCTCCCCTATACACTGTATGATGCTCCCCTACACACTGTATGATGCTCCCCTATACACTGTATGATGCTCCCCTATACACTGTATGATGCTCCCCTATACACAGTATGATGCTCCCCTATACACAGTATGATGCTCCCCTATACACAGTATAATGCTCCCCTATACACAGTATGATGCTCCCCTATACACTGTATGATGCTCCCCTATACACAGTATGATGCTCCCCTATACACTGCATGATGCTCCCCTATACACAGTATGATGCTCCCCTATACACAGTATGATGCTCCCCTATACACTGTATGATGCTCCCCTATACACTGTATGATGCTCCCCTATAGACTGTATGATGCTCCCCTATACACTGTATGATGCTCCCCTATACACTGTATAATGCTCCCCTATACACTGTATGATGCTCCCCTATACACTGTATGATGCTCCCCTATACACAGTATGATGCTCCCCTATACACTGTATGATGCTCCCCTATACACTGTATGATGCTCCCCTATACACAGTATGATGCTCCCCTATACACTGTATGATGCTCCCCTATACACTGTATGATGCTCCCCTATACACTGTATGATGCTCCCCTACACTGTATGATGCTCCCCTATACATAGTATGATGCTCCCCTACACACTGTATGATGCTCCCCTATACACAGTATGATGCTCCCCTATACACTGTATGATGCTCCCCTATACACTGTATGATGCTCCCCTATACACAGTATGATGCTCCCCTATACACAGTATGATGCTCCCCTATACACAGTATGATGCTCCCCTATACACTGTATGATGCTCCCCTATACACTGTATGATGCTCCCCTATACACTGTATGATGCTCCCTATACACTGTATGATGATCCCCTATACACAGTATGATGCTCCCTATACACAGTATGATGCTCCCCTATACACAGTATGATGCTCCCCTACACACAGTATGATGCTCCCCTACACACTGTATGATGCTCCCCTATACACAGTATGATGCTCCCCTACACACTGTATGATGCTCCCCTATACACAGTATGATGCTCCCCTATAAACTGTATGATGCTCCCCTATACACTGTATGATGCTCCCCTATACACAGTATGATGCTCCCCTATACACAGTATGATGCTCCCCTATACACTGTATGATGCTCCCCTATACACAGTATGATGCTCCCCTATACACTGTATGATGCTCCCCTATACACTGTATGATGCTCCCCTATACACTGTATGATGCTCCCCTATACACAGTATGATGCTCCCCTATACACTGTATGATGCTCCCCTATACACTGTATGATGCTCCCCTATACACTGTATGATGCTCCCCTATACACAGTATGATGCTCCCCTATACACTGTATGATGCTTCCCTATACACTGTATGATGCTCCCCTATACACAGTATGATGCTCCCCTATACACTGTATGATGCTCCCCTATACACTGTATGATGCTCCCCTATACACTGTATGATGCTCCCCTACACACTGTATGATGCTCCCCTATACACTGTATGATGCTCCCCTATACACAGTATGATGCTCCCCTATACACTGTATGATGCTCCCCTATACACTGTATGATGCTCCCCTATACACAGTATGATGCTCCCCTATACACTGTATGATGCTCCCCTATACACAGTATGATGCTCCCCTATACACTGTATGATGCTCCCCTATACACTGTATGATGCTCCCCTACACTGTATGATGCTCCCCTATACACAGTATGATGCTCCCCTACACACTGTATGATGCTCCCCTATACACAGTATGATGCTCCCCTATACACTGTATGATGCTCCCCTATACACTGTATGATGCTCCCCTATACACTGTATGATGCTCCCCTATACACAGTATGATGCTCCCCTATACACAGTATGATGCTCCCCTATACACTGTATGATGCTCCCCTATACACTGTATGATGCTCCCCTATACACTGTATGATGCTCCCTATACACTGTATGATGATCCCCTATACACAGTATGATGCTCCCCTATACACAGTATGATGCTCCCCTATACACTGTATGATGCTCCCCTATACACTGTATGATGCTCCCCTATACACTGTATGATGCTCCCCTATACACTGTATGATGCTCCCCTATACACTGTATAATGCTCCCCTATACACTGTATGATGCTCCCCTATACACTGTATGATGCTCCCCTATACACAGTATGATGCTCCCCTATACACTGTATGATGCTCCCCTATACACAGTATGATGCTCCCCTATACACTGTATGATGCTCCCCTATACACTGTATGATGCTCCCCTATACACTGTATGATGCTCCCCTATACACAGTATGATGCTCCCCTATACACTGTATGATGCTCCCCTATACACAGTATGATGCTCCCCTATACACTGTATGATGCTCCCCTATACACTGTATGATGCTCCCCTATACACTGTATGATGCTCCCCTATACACAGTATGATGCTCCCCTATACACTGTATGATGCTTCCCTATACACTGTATGATGCTCCCCTACACTGTATGATGCTCCCCTATACATAGTATGATGCTCCCCTACACACTGTATGATGCTCCCCTATACACAGTATGATGCTCCCCTATACACTGTATGATGCTCCCCTATACACTGTATGATGCTCCCCTATACACTGTATGATGCTCCCCTATACACAGTATGATGCTCCCCTATACACTGTATGATGCTCCCCTATACACAGTATGATGCTCCCCTATACACTGTATGATGCTCCCCTATACACAGTATGATGCTCCCCTACACACTGTATGATGCTCCCCTATACACAGTATGATGCTCCCCTATACACTGTATGATGCTCCCCTATACACTGTATGATGCTCCCCTATACACAGTATGATGCTCCCCTATACACTGTATGATGCTCCCCTATACACAGTATGATGCTCCCCTATACACTGTATGATGCTCCCCTATACACTGTATGATGCTCCCCTATACACTGTATGATGCTCCCCTATACACTGTATGATGCTCCCCTATACACTGTATGATGCTCCCCTATACACTGTATGATGCTCCCCTATACACTGTATGATGCTCCCCTATACACTGTATGATGCTCCCCTATACACAGTATGATGCTCCCCTATACACAGTATGATGCTCCCCTATACACTGTATGACGCTCTCTTATACACAGTCTAATCCACCCTCACTGTATATACACTGACCGCTTAGTATTCCCCAAATTGTTTGATAGCTCCAGCACTGTAATCTCCACACTGTATGATGGCCCGCTAGATAGCCTCCATATAGTATAATGTGCCAGACAAGTTCACTATAGTCCTCAATATAGTATAATGCACTCCCCATAGGCAGACCCTATAGAATAATGCAGCCCTTTATATAATGCACCCCATAGGCAGCCTCATAAAAAATAAATCCAAAACTCACCTTTCCTCCTGGTTTCTTCACTGCTGCGAGCTCCCGCACATCTCCGGACTGTAGGCTCCGAGTAGTGACGTCTTCGCGACCCCCTGTCAGTGTTGGCGTTAGTGACATCAGAAGCTGATGAGAGGGGGATGATGGGAGAGGGAGCGTAATGCTCCTCCTCTCATCAATGCAGTCAGCTGAAATGGCCTCCAGCCAACACAGTTGATTTTGCAATGACAGGTGGGGACCCACTGCTGGCGCAGGGCCCTAACGCCTGCTCAGGGGCCCCATAGCGGCCAGGTGGCAGAGCAGGGAGATCGATTCTGCCTGATCTGCCGCAGAATGTAACACTATCGGCGTGCTGTGGGTGGTTCCCCTCAGAGCGCTGGTCCCGGGGTGACCTCCCTCCCCCCTGTAGCTCCCCACATTGTAGGATTAGCGATAAGTCACCTGCATTACTGATACTAATATATCACACTAGTAACATGTCCATGCCACTAACAATCGCTGCATAGAAAAACACTATTCCACAGCTATTTGTCACCAAGCACTAACTGCTGCTGTGGCACTACAAGTGCCAGACTTCACTTCCCAGTAGGAGCAGCAAACACTAGTTAGGCTGTGTGCACACGTTGTGGATTCTGCTGCGGATCTGCAGTGGACTTGGTCCTGTGGATCAGCAGCAGTTCCTGCTGCGTTGTACAGTACAGTCTATGAGAAATGAAGAACACAGTGCACACGCTGAGGATTTTCTGCGGATTTAAATCTGCAGCATGTCCATTCTTTGTGCGGAATCCGCAGCGTTTTGTCACCTGCCCCATTATAGGAATCCGCAGGTGTAAAAACGCAGGGGAAATCCGCACAAAATCTGCACTAAATCCGCAGGTAAAACGCCGGTCATTTAACCTGTGGATTTACCTGTGGATTTGGCCAAATCCGCGCGTAAAAATCCGCAGAGTAATCCACAACGTGTGCACATCCCCTAATCCTCCAGGACTCGCTGTCAGCCTGGTAACGGGTAGGTTAATAATTACACGCCAGCACAAACAGCGAGATAAGGTGATACACTGGTTTAACCCTCCCTCTGCCTGCCAGGGAGGATGCGCCGCTCTCTCTGCACAGCTCAATGCTTGCAGCCAGCAGTGCGATCTCTAGTTTGCACTTTTCCTGGTTTTCTCTCAGTCCCAAAGTGCAGTAAATTCCCAGGCCAAGACAAAGCATCGCCATATAGCGCATCAGTGACCGCTGCAAAGTGCCTGAAAACTATGTAACACGTAAGGAGAGCATCATGTAATGAATATTACACCCCAATAGCAGTAAGTTGTATGTATATATCCAAAGCAACAGATTAGACACTTCAAATAGCAATTAACATAGATACTCATCAATCCCCATGCTGTGTGCAGTGTCCACTGGTCCTGGAGCAGCGGCTCCTCAGCTGTCAGGCTCCTCTCAGTCAGAAGCAATCAAGTGCAGAGCAG
This sequence comes from Dendrobates tinctorius, assembly GCF_039654945.1. NCBI lineage: Eukaryota > Metazoa > Chordata > Amphibia > Anura > Dendrobatidae > Dendrobates > Dendrobates tinctorius. Next base: position 1,455,725 of record NW_027362061.1, on the reverse strand, counting down.
ACAGTGAACTCAGCTCACAGGCAGAGGCAGAGCCCCCCGCGGTCAGGCTGCTGCTGGAGCTGATGACTTCTCTGCAGCAGGGAGCTTTCAAGGAGAGCGCGCTCAGCCAGGATTGAGTGAGTCACCTCCCCTCCCCCTCTCCTCTGCAGAAGAACGGTCACATGACTCACTCCCTGCTGCAGCATGGAATTGTATCGGCACAATCTGCACGCCGATATAGTTACATAGCATAGCTCGGGTGGGCCCCATCAGAGCGCGGGGCCCGGGGCCACCGCCCCCTCTGCCCCCCCCGGTAGCTAAGCTACTGCAGTACACAGATCACTAAATGCTCTCCTTTTCTTTGTGACTTCTACGGAATAATCGTTGAATAATAAACCTTTGTAGCCTCTAATAGTGATCCGAGTCGACTTTTTTTCTGTAATGTTGTAGAAGGACAGATTTAGCCACAAAGTCCAGATATTTCACAATTACCGGTCTTGCTCTACTAGAAGGAGAGGGAGAATTGTGCTGCTGGGGCAGAGGTGGACCCACTCTGGGGGCTCTTTCTACTTTCATACTGTTTTCTATCCCCAACGATCTGGGAAGTTCCTCCATACAAATCTTCATTAAATGAGTAGGGGGGATAGAATCTGGGAGACGTATTATCCTTAGATTGTTTCTCCTCGATCTGTTTTCTAGATTCTGGGAGACGTATTATCCTTAGATTGTTTCTCCTCGATCTGTTTCTAGATTCTGGGAGACGTATTATCCTTAGATTGTTTCTCCTCGATCTGTTTTCTAGATCATTTACTTTTTCAGACAATTGCAGGCTCAATTTTGTGGCTTTTCTCAGCTTTAGTTGTATATACTGAAGTTCATCCTCTGCTGCACTCAATCTGTGCTCAGCTATATCAAGCCTTTCAGACCGCTGGGTGATGGAAGCCTGCGGCTGCTGCAATGATGCAGAAACTGTTTGTTCAAGTCTTTTTTATGTCTGGTGCCAATATTTTAGCCTCCTCTGCAGCCAGAGCTTTATATGATATATTAAGTCCTGCTGGTAGTTCCCCCTCTTCCTCCCCCGTCTGTATCGTATGCGGTGCTGTGCCCGAGGACTTACTAGATTTCTTTGCTTTTGGAGTGTCGGGCGCCATCTTGTTGCACGCTTCTAGTGGTGTGTGGGGATTTAAACTTTTCCGGGACCCGCTTCTGTTAATAAATCTCTCCATGCGCCGCCGATGGAGATGTCTGGAGAGTCTCACTGACAGGCAATTAGCCAGTCGCAAGGTTGAATAGGTCCCAGTAATCTCACTGAGAGAAGCTGGTTTACAGACCTCTTGTCACACCGGAAGTTCCTGATATGTGTTTTAGCGCACTTATAAATATTTATATCCATGTTCATTTTAGTTAACATTTAATAAAATTCAGCAAAAATACCTATTTGAATAAAAAGCATAGTGAGCTCTTACTTCACTGCCTGCAGAGCAGGCACCGAGAACGGAGAAAAAGAAAGAGCCGATCGCCATATTAGATGGAAGCTCTGGGATGGAATTCCCCATAGTGCCGAGCTCAAAGAGTAAAATCAACTCAATTCAATAATGTGGGAATTCATTCTGCTCACAACAGCATGAACAGTAAACCAGAGAGGTAATATACCAGGGTCGTGGACAGGAAACCAGAGAGGTAACATACCAGGGTCGTGGACAGGAATCCAGAGAGGTGGGATATCAGGATCATGGACAGGAAACAAGAAAGGTAATATACCAGGGTCACGGACAGGAAACCAGTGAGGTAAGATACCAGGGTCATGGACAGCAAACCAGAGAGGTAAGATACCAGGTTCATGGACAGAAAACCAGAGGTAATATACCAGGGTCGTGGACAGTAAACCAGAGAGGTAATATACCAGGGTCATAGACAGGAAACCAGAGAGGTAATATACCAGGGTCATAGACAGGAAACCAGAAACGTAATATACCAGGGTCATGGACAAGAAACCAGAGAGGAAATATACCAGGGTCATGGACAGAAAACCAGAGAGGTAATATACCAGAGTAATGGACAGGAAACCAGAAATGTAATATACCAGGGTCATGGACAGAAAACCAGAAAGGTAATATGCCAGGGTCATGGACTGAAAACCAGAAATGTAATATACCAGGGTCATGGACAGAAAACCAGAGAGGTAATATACCAGGGTCATGGACAGAAAACCAGAAAGGTTATATACCAGGGTCATGGACAGGAAACCAGAAATGTAATATACCAGGGTCAAGGACAGAAAACCAGAAAGGTAATATACCAGGGTCATGGACAGGAAACCAGAAATGTAATATACCAGGGTCATGGACAGAAAACCAGAGAGGTAATATACCAGGGTCATGGACAGGAAACCAGAAATGTAATATACCAGGGTCATGGACAGAAAACCAGAGAGGTAATATACCAGGGTCATGGACAGGAAACCAGAAATGTAATATACCAGGGTCATGGACAGAAAACCAGAGAGGTAATATACTAGGGTCATGGACAGGAAACCAGAGAGGTAATATACCAGGGTCATGGAGGGTCATGGACAGGAGCCTAGAAACGTAATATATCAGGGTCATGAACAGAAAACCAGAGAGGTAATATACTAGGGTCATGGACAGGAAACCAGAGAGGTGGGATATCAGGATCATGGACAGGAAACAAGAAAGGTAATATAACAGGGTCACGGACAGGAAACCAGTGAGGTAAGATACCAGGGTCATGGACAGCAAACCAGAGAGGTAAGATACCAGGTTCATGGACAGAAAACCAGAGGTAATATACCAGGGTCGTGGACAGTAAACCAGAGAGGTAATATACCAGGGTCATAGACAGGAAACCAGAGAGGTAATATACCAGGGTCATGGACAAGAAACCAGAGAGGAAATATACCAGGGTCATGGACAGAAAACCAGAGAGGTAATATACCAGAGTAATGGACAGGAAACCAGAAATGTAATATACCAGGGTCATGGACAGGAAACCAGAAATGTAATATACCAGGGTCATGGACAGAAAACCAGAAAGGTAATATACCAGGGTCATGGACAGGAAACCAGAAATGTAATATACCAGGGTCATGGACAGAAAACCAGAGAGGTAATATACCAGGGTCATGGACAGGAAACCAGAAATGTAATATACCAGGGTCATGGACAGAAAACCAGAAAGGTAATATGCCAGGGTCATGGACTGAAAACCAGAAATGTAATATACCAGGGTCATGGACAGAAAACCAGAGAGGTAATATACCAGGGTCATGGACAGAAAACCAGAAAGGTTATATACCAGGGTCATGGACAGGAAACCAGAAATGTAATATACCAGGGTCAAGGACAGAAAACCAGAAAGGTAATATACCAGGGTCATGGACAGGAAACCAGAAATGTAATATACCAGGGTCATGGACAGAAAACCAGAGAGGTAATATACCAGGGTCATGGACAGGAAACCAGAAATGTAATATACCAGGGTCATGGACAGAAAACCAGAGAGGTAATATACTAGGGTCATGGACAGGAAACCAGAGAGGTAATATACCAGGGTCATGGAGGGTCATGGACAGGAGCCTAGAAACGTAATATATCAGGGTCATGAACAGAAAGCCAGAGAGGTAATATACTAGGGTCATGGACAGGAAACCAGAGAGGTGGGATATCAGGATCATGGACAGGAAACAAGAAAGGTAATATAACAGGGTCACGGACAGGAAACCAGTGAGGTAAGATACCAGGGTCATGGACAGCAAACCAGAGAGGTAAGATACCAGGTTCATGGACAGAAAACCAGAGGTAATATACCAGGGTCGTGGACAGTAAACCAGAGAGGTAATATACCAGGGTCATAGACAGGAAACCAGAGAGGTAATATACCAGGGTCATAGACAGGAAACCAGAAACGTAATATACCAGGGTCATGGACAAGAAACCAGAGAGGAAATATACCAGGGTCATGGACAGAAAACCAGAGAGGTAATATACCAGAGTAATGGACAGGAAACCAGAAATGTAATATACCAGGGTCATGGACAGAAAACCAGAGAGGTAATATACCAGGGTCATGGACAGGAAACCAGAAATGTAATATACCAGGGTCATGGACAGAAAACCAGAAAGGTAATATACCAGGGTCATGGACAGGAAACCAGAAATGTAATATACCAGGGTCATGGACAGAAAACCAGAGAGGTAATATACCAGGGTCATGGACAGGAAACCAGAAATGTAATATACCAGGGTCATGGACAGAAAACCAGAAAGGTAATATACCAGGGTCATGGACAGGAAACCAGAAATGTAATATACCAGGGTCATGGACAGAAAACCAGAGAGGTAATATACCAGGGTCATGGACAGGAAACCAGAAATGTAATATACCAGGGTCATGGACAGAAAACCAGAGAGGTAATATACTAGGGTCATGGACAGGAAACCAGAGAGGTAAGATACCAGGGTCATGGACAGAAAACCAGAGAGGTAAGATACCAGGGTCATGGACAGAAAACCAGAGAGGTAAGATACCAGGCTAAAAGTTATGAGGTCCAGAATAAATGCCTGAATCATTTCTTATGTACTGATGAGTATTTTTGTGGCTATTTAAATGTATAAATATTTTAACCATGATAATTTTATGTAGATTTTATTTTAATTGTTTAAATGAAAATAATTATAAGCTCAAACTTCACAGCGTGAGGAGCAGGCACAGAGGGCAGTAAATCAGCAGAATGAGCCGAACGCTGCATCACTTCAGAAAGTGAGGTGAACGGAGTCCAATATTTTGGGAATCCATTCTGCTCACTAATAGCAGTATGGACCGGAGACCAGAAGCACAGTGTACTAGGACACAGAGAGAAACATGGGTTCCAGGACATATGGGCCCCGATATCCTGTTAAAAAACTAGAAATCAGGAATATCAAGGAATTTATGGAAAAAAGAAGAAAAGAGAAAATGTTGATGGGTAAGTTTTTCATATTAGGCTCAATATATACCTGGCTTGGTTTTAATAAGGTGGAAATATAATTTTCCCACCAGGTTCAGGAATTGACAAGGAAGTTATCGATTGTAACCAGAACCTTTGAAATTTCGGGATATTACAGACCCGCTTTTTAGTTTGACATATGTTAAATCTACTGATCTCAAAGAACAACTGCCCATAATAATATATGTTATTCACCATAAATACTGGACGTGAGGCACCATGTATCTTATCAATGGTATCTAGTGGAGCAGAAGCTATCCTCCAGGAACAACAGACCGATATAGTATATCATTAATCTGCAGAGAGTTTATCACTATAGTCGGATGGTAGATATATATCTAGATGGGAAAAGATGGCTGGGGGGGAAAGGGTGAGGATGGAAGTAAGATGGGGAATTGTGGCCGGGGAGAGAGCACAGTAGGTGCTCATCCGCGCTGATTCTACCGGCAAGAATCTTCTTATGGGAGAGAAAGAGGGGGAACTACAATATATTTGATCATATATATTATATTTATACCTAATTTATAACCCACTTGCTGATTGTCTCTCTTAGGCCAGACACATCACACAATCACAGGGAGTGTGAGGACAAAATAGTATTGTGACCCGGTCACTGCTTCACATAGAGTCTTCATTGCTAGTGCACAAATCCAGAAGCAGGAGAACGTGGCGAACCCCACAATGTCCACATACCAAAGAGGCACACACAGACAAGACCGATCTATAGAGATGGAACATTACCCAGAGGCGCTCTTTTCAGCACGTTTCGCTTGTAATGCTTCCTCAGAAAGGGGTTTCTACAAGAGAAACGCGTGTAATGTGCAGTTTGCCCCGTTCTGCTGCTTCTGGATTTATGCACCAGCAATGAAGACTCCATGTGAAGCCGTGACCGTGTCATGCCCATAATGCCACACATGCCCTATGGAATCGGCTTTATAACATTCATTGTTTGTACTATTTTTTGAATGTTTCCATGAGCACTGTCACTTTATGAGTCTACAATGTAATATTTATTCCTGTGTGGATTGTAAACCTGTTCTATATATTCGTTGTATCTGGGTTTATTGTGAATTGCTATTTACAATTCGGCGGAGACCTTACACCTGAGATATGTAATGATATAGGATGATAAGCGATATAATTGTTATACTTCTTCCATATGGACTTTCCACTTACAATTATATATACAGTCATATGTAAAAGTTTGGGCACCCCTATTAATGTTAACCTTTTTTCTTTATAACAATTTTGGTTTTTGTAACAGGTATTTCAGTTTCTTATATCTAATAACTGATGGACTCAGTTATATTTCTGGATTCAAATGAGGTTTATTGTACTAACAGAAAATGTGCAATCTGCATTTAAACAAAATTTGACCGGTGCAAAAGTATGGGCACCCTTATCATTTTCTTGATTTGAACACTCCTAACTACTTTTTACTGACTTCCTGAAGCACTAAATTGGTTTTGTAACCTCATTGAGCTTTGAACTTCATAGCCAGGTGTATCAAATCATGAGAAAAGGTATTTAAGGTGGCCACTTGCAAGTAGTTCTCCTATTTGATTCTCCTATGAAGAGTGGCATCATGGGCTCCTCAAAACAACTCTCAAATGATCTGAAAACAAAGATTATTCAACATAGCTTTTCAGTGGAAGGATACAAAAAGATGTCTCAGAGATTTAACCTGTCAGTTTCCACTGTGAGGAACATAGTAAGGAAATGGAAGAACACAGGTACAGTTCTTGTTAAGCCCAGAAGTGGCAGGCCAAGAAAAATATCAGAAAGGCAGAGAAGAAGAATGGTGAGAACAGTCAAGGACAATCCACAGACCACCTCCAAAGACCTGCAGCCTCATCTTGCTGCAGATGGTGTCACTGTGCATCGGTCAACAATACAGCGCATGCATAACGCCTTTTTGTATGACCAAACAACTCAATCTTTGTTTCATCAGTTCACAGGACCTTCTTCCAAAATGTAACTGGCTTGTCCAAATGTGCTTTTGCAGACCTCAGGCGACTCTGTTTGTGGCGTGCTTGCAGAAACGGCTTCTTTCGCATCACTCTCCCATACAGCTTCTCCTTGTGCAAAGTGCGCTGTATTGTTGACCGATGCACAGTGACACCATCTGCAGCAAGATGATGCTGCCGGTCTTTGGAGGTGGTCTGTGGATTGTCCTTGACTCTTCTCACCATTCTTCTTCTCTGCCTTTCTGATATTTTTCTTGGCCTGCCACTTCTGGGCTTAACAAGAACTGTACCTGTGTTCTTCCATTTCCTTACTATGTTCCTCACAGTGGAAACTGACAGGTTAAATCTCTGAGACAACTTTTTGTATCCTTCCACTGAAAAGCTATGTTGAATAATCTTTGTTTTCAGATCATTTGAGAGTTGTTTTGAGGAGCCCATGATGCCACTCTTCATAGGAGAATCAAATAGGAGAACTACTTGCAAGTGGCCACCTTAAATACCTTTTCTCATGATTTGATACACCTGGCTATGAAGTTCAAAGCTCAATGAGGTTACAAAACCAATTTAGTGCTTCAGGAAGTCAGTAAAAAGTAGTTAGGAGTGTTCAAATCAAGAAAATGATAAGGGGGCCCATACTTTTGCACCGGTCAAATTTTGTTTAAATGCAGATTGCACATTTTCTGTTAGTACAATAAACCTCATTTGAATCCAGAAATATAACTGAGTCCATCAGTTATTAGATGTATGAAACGGAAATAGCTGTTGCAAAAACCAAAATTGTTATAAAGAAAAAAGGTTAACATTAATAGGGGTGCCCAAACTTTTACATATGACTGTATGTAAAGGATTTTTCTAAACTACATTTTGGGACAGATTAGATTCGTTTTATATACATACCTGATGATTTCTCTCTGCATAATCTCTTCTTTTTACATTTTTTTATGTGTTTTGTTGAAATACAGATATATTTCATACTGAAATGTTGTTTATGGGAGTAACTCTTGTAGGCTATGTTGTTGATTTCTACTTCTGAATATATGGAGGACCTCATTTGGGCTTTTTATATATATATATGGTTAGACAAACAAACTACATAGAGCGGCAAAAGGTGTATACATGATAACCTCATACTGCAGGGAAGACATGTATTCTAGAATACTAAAGAAAGTGATAATACAAAATGACAATATTTAGGAGTATTTCACCAAACCCCATTACAATCCATAAATCCCCATGTCCCTTTTAACTAATGTCATTACTCACATAACTCTTCACATATTGACAACTGTATTGTCCTCATCACAGACACTGCTTACTACCATATGACACCATTACTTACTCTCACAATGCCCTGCAGCTACTCCTATTAACCCTTGTGTATGCCAACCATACCTGCTAATGGCTCTGATGTCATTTTATGTCACCATTCTGGCTAGAGCTCCCATAAAGTCATCTCATTAGCTGCAAAGTTAGTTAGCGAAAGATTTTCTATGATGGCAGCTCAGTCTGACATGGCTGTTCAATATATTTACTACTGATCATTCTCGTACAATGAGTGTTTTTATTGTAACACTAGCTGAAGAGCCCGGCGCTGCCCGGGCATAGTAACTAACTGTGGTTAGTTATAGCAAATTATAATTATCCTCCATCCCATAGTCCTGTGCCCATATACCCATCATACATATCTACGATCCCATAGGCCCGTGCCCATATATCCATCATACATATCCTCCATCCCATAGTCCACTGCCCATATACCCATCACACATCCTTCATCTCATAGTCCCATGCCCATATACCCATCATACATATCCTCCATCTCATAGTCCTGTGCCCATATACCCATCATACATATCCTCCATCCCATAGTCCCATGCCCATATACCCACCATACATATCCGCCATCCCATAGTCCCGTGCCCATATACCCGTCATACATATCCTCCATCCCATAGTCCAGTGCCCATATACCCATCACACATCCTCCATCATACATATATCCATCATACATATCCTCCATCCCATAGTCCAGTGCCCATATACCCATCACACATCCTCCATCCCATAGTCAACCATTATATCATTTCCCACATTCTGAACAGTTAAAAGGCTTCTCCCCCATGTGAGTTCTTTGGTGCTTAAACAAATATGATTTACAGTTAAAACATTTCCCACATTCTGAGCAGGAAAAAGGCTTCTCCCCTGTGTGAGTTATACGGTGCATAATCAAATCTGATTTCCTTGTAAAACATTTCCCACATTCTGAACAGGAAAAAGGCTTCTCCCCTGTGTGAATTCTTTGGTGACTAACCAAATGTGATTTCTTTGTAAAACATTTCCCACATTCTGAACAGGAAAAAGGTTTCTCCCCTGTGTGAGTTCTATGGTGATTAACCAAATGTGATTTCTGGATAAAACATTTCCCACATTCTGAACATGAAAAAGGCTTCTCCCCTGTGTGAGTTCTCTGGTGCTTGACACAAACTGATTTCTTTGTAAAACATTTCCCACATTCTAAACAGCAAAAAGGCTTCTCCCCCGTGTGAGTTCTTTGGTGCTTAACCAAATCTGATTTCTTTGTAAAACATTTCCCACATTCTGAACAGCAAAAAGTCTTGTCCCCTGTGTGAGTTCTATGGTGACTAACCAAATCTGATTTCTGGTTAAAACATTTCCCACATTCTGAACAGGAAAAAGGTTTCTCACCTGTGTGAGTTTTATGGTGAGTAACAAAATGTGATTTATGTGCAAAACATTTCCCACATTCTGAACATGAAAAAGGCTTCTCCCCTGTGTGGGTTCTATGGTGATTAGCCACATATGATTTCTTTGTAAAACATTTCCCACATTCTGAAAAGGAAAAAGACTTCTCCCCTGTGTGAGTTTTCTGGTGTGTAACAAAATTAGATTTCTGGTTAAAACATTTCCCACATTCTGAACAGGAAAAAGGTTTCTCGCCTGTGTGAGTTTTATGGTGAGTAACAAAATGTGATTTATGTGCAAAACATTTCCCACATTCTGAACATGAAAAAGACTTCTCCCCTGTGTGGGTTCTATGGTGATTAGCCACATATGATTCCTTTGTAAAACATTTCCCACATTCTGAACAGGAAAAAGACTTCTCCCCTGTGTGAGTTTTCTGGTGTGTAACAAAATTAGATTTCTGGTTAAAACATTTCCCACATTCTGAACAGGAAAAAGGTTTCTCGCCTGTGTGAGTTTTATGGTGAGTAACAAAATGTGATTTATGTGCAAAACATTTCCCACATTCTGAACATGAAAAAGGCTTCTCCCCTGTGTGGGTTCTATGGTGATTAGCCACATATGATTTCTTTGTAAAACATTTCCCACATTCTGAACAGGAAAAAGACTTCTCCCCTGTGTGAGTTTTCTGGTGTGTAACAAAATTAGATTTCTGGTTAAAACATTTCCCACATTCTGAACAGGAAAAAGGTTTCTCCCCTGTGTGAGTTCTATGGTGCTTAACCAAATCTGATTTCTTTGTTAATTTCCCACATTGAGAACAGGAAAATCTATTGTCTGTTATGTGTATTTTTTCATGTTTAAGAAAAGTCTTTTCAAGAAAACTATTTCCATATTCTGAATCTGAAAATGGCTCCTTTCCTTTAGAAGCAATTAATTTTTTAATGCCTATATTGTGACTTTGATTTTCCTTAGTAGTTGGTAATGAACCAAAAGATGGGACCTGTTTCATAGGATCAGATGACAGATCTTTGCTATGAAGGGATGATGGTATATCTGGAGTAATGGCAATCACTTCAGTTGTATCCTGTGTGATCTCAAGATCATCAGATTTAAAAATTGAAGATGTCAGGGTTACTAAAAATAAAACCAGTTAATAATTTTGAATAAAATATCTTCAAATTTTATACTTTTGAACATTTCTACTTAAGCTGTCCATAAAAGATACAAGCTTTTTAAAACCATTGAATTATTCACCAAGACAATGAGAGTTCACAGTCTAATCGAAAGCCTCATAGCATGAACCAGTGCATCATGGTGTTCAATGGTTTGTTCATTCTGCCTCCCAAACATGGAATAAAAAGCCAACAAACAATGTTATATAGGCAAAAATTATACCAATAAAACTTCTACTCATCTCACGGAAACACAAGACACCACTAAGGTCCATCATCTGTCAGAAGAAAACCAAAAGGTTTCCACAATATTTGTGGCTCAAAAGCTCTTGAAAAGCAACATGGCTTCCATAAACCAATCCAGCAATATCCGCTCTCCCAAAGTCAAATATCCACTCTCTTCTGAGCCTTGTAGTGCGCCCAAACCATATTTAGCATCCATATATTTGGCATTACTATAGTGAGAAGAACCCACTTAATTTACGGTGTGTGTTTCCTGGAGCACAATCTGGGCATTATGTGTTGGGTAATAAAATGGCAAATGTGCAATTTTCATGTTGCAACATCCAGTGCGAGCTAATTTCCGTAAAGTGTCACTACTCCCATAGAATAATTCACTGAGGGTTATAATTTCCATAATGGAGTCACTTTATGGGGATTTCTACTGCTTCAGTTCCCTGTAATTTTGCTATATTAGGGCATCTGCAGATGGTGTGTCCCCTCTCCACTGGAATCTGCTCCTGCGATGTTTGATTCCATCACCAAGCAGCGCTTTATTTATGGTGCAGACGTTGCTGGTAATAGAAGAGATGTCGAAACCAGAAGCTCTGGGTGGCGCTGGATCTGTCCAACCACTAAGATTAGGGTGCCTGAGACCAGTAGTTTCATCCAGCCTGGCAGTATGTGTGATGTACAATGTCTGCAAGATATGTTTTCTGTTGCAATGTGCTAACAAATCCTCCATCCTAGGACATTGTAAACTGTCAGTAGTAGGAATTCCTTCCCCCCCAGGTTTTATCAACCCTGCCACTTCCTCTGGAAGAGCAGGAATGTTAATTAGCTAGACCATCTTCCTCACACCATTTGGCTTCTCTCAGCTGAAAGAGAAAAATGCGGGAAAAAGGTCTTTGTTTGAAATAAAAACTTTAAGAGCCTGCCCTGCGAAAACCGTACCAAGTAGAGATATGAAAATCATATTTCTGCGATCCGAGCAGACCCAGCTTCGCTGTGGTGCCTGTTGCAAAACTCTCGGATGTCCAGAACCTGAGATATGATTTGCGCCCAAATGGATGGTCATATCGCATAGATGTTTGATGTTTTCTTGATAGGCTCATTACGCTGGGTAACATGATACCACTGATGAGTCCATACCAGCTTCTCCCATAAAGTTATAGCTAATCTAAGTTTTGTAGCCAAAACATAACTCGGATGAGAGAGGAGGGATCAACCCAGAATGCATCTCTCCGTGATGTCACAAAGCAAAGCCTATAAGGCCTTCCCTGGGCAAACCAGCACAGAACAGCTGCAGAGTCCGTGCTGACAAGAACTCAGATGAGCGGAGAAGTGCAGCTCCGCCTCCACCCACCTTAGCCGCATGGTCTGCCTAAGGAACAATATGGAACTGTGAGTGTAATCTCTTTGTTTTCTCCACTTTTATTTTATACCTGTACTGTACATATTTTATGTCTCAATTTTATAGCAACTTTTATCTGTAATCACTGTCCTCTTTCGGAAAATAAATGAAATTATTTAGATCTGTCTCCATGCTCTAAGAATCGAACTATACGCCTTTGTTAGATAATTGCTACTAATTCAAAGGGTTTGCCACGGACCCTCTTAACTTAACACTGTGAATTAAGTAACCGTGACTGGTGGCAGCGCGTTGTGCACGGCTATTGCGGCTTGCTGGCAGTCTAGAAGGGTCTTATATTGCTGAATAAGGGTCTGCGGCCACAGCATTGATAATTCCCTTACTGCAGAAGCCTAATTGCCGGTTCACAACAGGCAGCCCGTCCGGCGACTAATTATCCTAGGTGCAGTTCCCTGACTGACCTGAGGGTAAGGGGGCGCCGGAGAGCTGCGAGTTCCAAAGTGGAACTGAGAAAGTGGGATATACATAAATCCCCGCAGTACTTGGAAGATTGATAGCAGTGGTGGGGCATCCAAATTAAACTCCCCCTGCGGCAAATTGTAGAGCGAGATTAGCTTGCTGGATATTTTTGTCACATGGTGCCAGTGGTGGGATAACTAAGATAAGCCCCACTGCGCCTGTGATAGCCGTGTGCCGGCATTGTGTCACGTCCCTCCGTCCGCTGATACACCGGTGTCAGTGGTGGGATTGTGACATAGTGGTGACACAGGGTCCGCTGTCCGTCGCGTTTTGGTGGCAGCGGGACCCCCGTTAGTCGTCGCCCGTAAGTGGACGAACGGCGGTGGGCTGGTCGTCACATATTGGTGGCAGCGCGGTGGGATAATCCTAGAGCATTAGTGATTTGGTTTGAGCAATCATTCCTCTCACTAAAAACCTGCACGGTTCCTGCGGGAATCCTGCATCATAGGTTTTGGAGAACAGACTCAGTGGTTACTAGTCCTGAGACATTAGTGTGTACTTGCAAGTATCCCCCTCCCGTTTCTTCGTTTTTCTTTTTCTATCTTTTATTTGGCAACCATGGCGGCAAAAGGAGAACCTTGGTACAACCGGCAGACAAAGGAAGTTCTTGCTGGGTTATGCACGTACCAAGGCCTTGACGCCACGAACAAAAACAGAGCTCAAATGATCGCGGCTCTAGTGCAGCTGGACAACGACCAGAATCCAGCGAGCGCAGAAGTTGGCCCAAGTGGCAATGGGGCTGCAGCAGAGGCTCCACTCCTGAGCGCTGGCCCCACATTCAGCCAGAACGGGGTGGACCCCTATCTGCAAATGGCCTTGGACGAACTCCCCGCCGAAGACAGTGATGGGCGGGTGAGGCTGATCCAGCAATATCGGCAGGAGGCCCAAGCCGAACGTGAGCGCCAAGCTGAGGCTGAGAGGGCCGAGCGTCAAGCCCAGGCTGAGAGAGCTGAGCGCCGAGCAGAGGCTGAGAGAGCCGAGCGCCAGGAGCAGAGGGCCCATGAACTGGAGGTACTCCAGCGGGGTGGGAATGCCCCCACAGCCCGAAGCGGTGAGCCCAGCAGCATCCAGACTCCTAAACCCCGGCCAGAGCTTTTTCCCGTGATGGAAAAGGACGGGGACTTGGACACGTTTCTGCGAGCCTTTGAGAAAGCCTGCAGACAGTACCAGCTGCCCAGAGACCAATGGGCAAGGTACTTGACCCCAGGGCTAAAAGGCAAAGCCCTGGAGGCATTTGCTTCTCTTCCGCCAGAAGCCGATGATGACTATGACGCCATAAAGCAGGCGCTGATCGCCAAATACCGGCTGACACCTGAGGTATACCGAAAGAAGTTCCGGCACCTCCAACGTGGCCCACATGATAGCTACAGTGATGTGGTGCAAGGACTCAGGACCCACTTTGACCAGTGGATCCATGGACTGTCCGTTGAAACCTTTGAGCAGCTACGGGACCTGATGATCAAAGACCAGTTCCTGCATCTCTGCCCAGCTGAGGTCCGACAGTTCATCCTGGACCGCGAACCAACGAACGCGGACAAAGCGGCGCAGATCGCCGACAACCACGAGGCCAACCGGAAGCCCGAGACGCGGAGGCCAGTCGCCACCAGCTGGAAAGGGGGTAAGCCAGCAACCAACCCCAATGCCCCAGCTAGCCGTCCCTCCGGAGGCCCAGTCCCTGTTGCCAACAGCAGGCCGGCTACTGACAGTCGCCTGTGTCACCACTGCCAGCGGCCTGGTCACTTCTTTTACACCTGTCCGAATAGGCCGAAGAACCCCCCAGCCAAGGCCCCCGGGCCCAACGCCTCTGTTCTTTTGGTGGGAGGTGTGGTTGGGAGGGCTGACGACAACGTTCAACCTGTTCAGGTGGGGGCCCGTCTTGCTACAGGCCTCAAGGACACCGGGGCTGAACGAACCCTCATCCGTCCTGGACTGGCGGCCCCTGAAGAGTTTGTTGAGGGGAAAACCCTGACTGTCACCGGGATTGGAGGCACCCGTTGTCCCTTGCCAGTGGCACGAGTTTTTCTTGACTGGGGTGCCGGGAGCGGGTTGAGGGAGGTGGGAGTGTCTGAAAACCTGCCCACTGATGTTTTATTGGGGACTGACTTGGGGCGGATGGTTGCATACTACGTCCCTGACACCCTTCCCCAAACTGATAATAAGGGTAACGTTAACCCTGATGATGATGATGATGACGGGAAACTGAATGTGTTACCTGCTAATGCCTTGATGAGTAATGATGCAACTAACAACCATTCTTTCCCCAGGTACAATGCTGATGCTGATGTGAATGTACCAAAGCAAACTGATAACCATTCTTCTCCTAGGAAGGATGATGATGATGTTGATGTATCTGTGCCGACTGAACCCGTTAACCCTTTCTTTGAAGCGGTAGATGTGTCCACAGGTACCGAAGTGCTCAGCCCCATCACTCTGCGGAGTGAGACGGCTGAGGAACCCCTGGCAGGAGTAAGCAACGGTGCTCAAGGAAATGGGGAGGTGCATGGGGACCATGAGGAAGGTAATGCCATGCAGCTGACCAGTGCCACCGAGGAAGGTAACTGGCCCATAAGTAGCACTGCTCCTGAAGTGTTGGGGGTGGATGGGGAGGTAGAGCCCAGGGCAGCACCAGCTGGTGGGTCTGAAGAAATCCCCAGGGAGACAGCATACATAGCAGCTGTCACACGCAGTCAGAGTGCCCAGATCGCAGGTAACGCACTGTCTTCTGGACCCTCTGCTGCTACAGGAGAGACTGAACCAGAGGTGAACCCAGAGCCGGTTCCAGAGGGTCCCAGTAAAGAGGGGACCCTGACGTCACTTCTGGCAGCCTCCAGCATGGAGTTCCAGGCTGCTCTGCACTCAGATGCCAGCCTGGAGAAATTGAGAGGTCTCGCCGAGACGCCCACCTCCAAGTCTGATAAGGAGAGGGTGTTCTGGGAACGAGGAAGGTTGTACCGGGAGACAGTACCCGGAGATCCTAAAAAGGAGTGGTTGAGGGAAAGACAGCTGGTCGTCCCCTATCAGTTCAGAACTGAGTTGTTGCGGATTGCCCATGAGATTCCACTCGCTGGACACTTGGGGATCAGCAAAACAAAGGCACGGCTGTCTCAACACTTTTATTGGCCCAAGATGGGGACAGATGTAACACACTACTGCCGCTCCTGTGCCACCTGTCAAAAAGTGGGTAAGGCGGGGCCTGCTCTTAAGGCTCCCCTTATTCCTTTGCCGGTGATAGAGGAGCCTTTCCAGAGAATCGCAGTGGACATTGTAGGGCCGCTGTCCGTCCCCAGCAGCTCCGGAAAGCGATACATTCTCACCGTGGTAGACTACGCTACCCGGTACCCGGAGGCAGTAGCTCTGTCTTCAACCAGGGCAGATAAGGTGGCTGACGCACTGGTGACCATCTTTTCAAGAGTAGGATTTCCCAGGGAGATGCTTACCGATCAAGGGCCCCAATTCATGTCTCGCCTAATGGAGCCTCTCTGTGAGAAAATGCAGGTGACGCAGCTGGTATCGAGTCCGTATCACCCACAGACTAATGGTTTGTGTGAACGCTTCAACGGTACCCTCAAACAGATGCTCCACATACTGGTTGAGACCCAAGGGCGCGACTGGGAGCGGTACCTCCCACACCTGCTGTTCGCTTACAGAGAAGTTCCGCAGGCCTCGACCGGGTTCTCCCCCTTCGAGCTCCTGTATGGCAGGCGAGTCCGGGGACCCCTTGGGTTGATAAGAGAATCCTGGGAAGATGAGCCAAACCCCACAGAAGTGTCCATCGTGGATTATGTCATGCGCTTCCGTGACAAGATGCAGACCTTGACGCAGTTGGTGCATGACAACATGACGCAGGCTCAGGCTGACCAGAAGCACTGGTATGACCAGAACGCCCGGGAGCGGACCTACCAGGTGGGTCAAAAGGTGTGGGCGCTGGTCCCTGTACCAACGGATAAGCTTCAGGCAGCCTGGGAAGGCCCGTACGTCGTCCACCAACAGCTCAACCCGGTCACCTACGTGGTCACGCTTGACCATGCTCGGGGTAGGCGCAAGGCCTTTCACGTCAACATGCTGAAGGCGCACTACGAACGTGAAGCTTGCGTCCTACCAGTCTGCAATCTGCCAGAGGATGGGGAGGAAGATTCCCTCCTGGACATGCTGGCCCAGGCCAAGGCCAATGGGTCCATTGAGGACATGGAGATAAGTGGTTCGCTCACCGTGTCCCAGCGGTTGCAGTTGATGGCCACCCTGGAACTCTTCTGGCCCGTGTTCACCAACCGTCCTGGGAGGACGGAGTTAGCGGTTCATGAGGTGGACACCGGGAATCATGCCCCATTACGGCGAACACCTTATCGGATCTCTGAAACGGTGCAACAAGTCATGCGCCAAGAGGTCGATGAGATGTTAAGGCTGGGAGTGATTCGACGGTCAAAAGGTGCGTGGGCTTCACCTGTAGTCCTCGTGCCTAAAAAGGATCGAACCACCCGGTTCTGCGTGGACTACAGGGGGCTCAACGCCATCACAACCTCTGATGCCCACCCGATGCCGCGCATCGAGGATCTGCTCGAGCGGTTGACAAACGCCAACTACATATCCATCATGGATTTGAGTCGGGGATACTGGCAGATTCCCCTGAGCCCTGAGGCGCAGGAGAAATCCGCCTTTATCACCCCCTTTGGACTGTACGAGTCCACGGTCATGCCCTTCGGCATGAAGAATGCCCCTGCCACTTTCCAGCGGATGGTCAACCACCTGCTTCGGGGACTGGAGGAGTACGCAGTGGCGTACTTAGACGATATTGCCGTCTTCAGTTCCACCTGGGAGGAACACCTTCAGCACCTCCAGGAGGTGCTCAAGCGTCTTCACAAGGCAGGCCTGACCATCAAGCCGGGGAAGTGCCAGATAGGCATGCACAAGGTCCACTACCTGGGGCACCGGGTAGGCGGGGGTTCCATGAGTCCGGAGCCAGAAAAAGTGGACGCAATCGTGTCCTGGCCCACCCCCAGGACCAAGAAACAGGTGAAGTCCTTCTTGGGCACTGCAGGGTACTATAGGCTGTTTGTACAGGACTATAGCGCCCTTGCCAAACCCTTGACTGACCTCACCAAGCAGAGGCTACCCCAAACAGTCAACTGGACAGATGACTGTGAGGCGGCTTTCCAAGCTTTGAAAGCAGCCCTGTGCAACTCTCCAGTGTTGAGAGCAGTCGACAGCAGTCGCCCGTTTCTGGTACAGACCGACGCCAGCGAGTTTGGCCTCGGTGCTGTGCTTAGCCAGGTCGACTCGGGAGACCAAGAACACCCCGTGCTGTACCTAAGCCGGAAACTTTTGCCGAGGGAAGTGGCATACTCGACCATCGAGAAGGAGTGTCTGGCCATGGTGTGGGCACTGCAACGTTTGCAGCCCTACCTGTACGGGCGCGCCTTCACGGTGGTAACTGACCACAACCCTCTGAGCTGGTTGCACACAGTGTCGGGAACCAATGGAAGATTGCTCCGCTGGAGCCTTGCCCTTCAGCAGTATGACTTCACTGTAAAACACAGGAAGGGCAGTGAAAACGGCAATGCCGATGGGTTGTCCTGCCGGGGCGAACCCGCTGAGGTGCGCATGGCCGATTACCGAGAGGTAATGCCTCCTTAGCGCCCTCTTAAGGGGGGAGGTGTGATGTACAATGTCTGCAAGATATGTTTTCTGTTGCAATGTGCTAACAAATCCTCCATCCTAGGACATTGTAAACTGTCAGTAGTAGGAATTCCTTCCCCCCCAGATTTTATCAACCCTGCCACTTCCTCTGGAAGAGCAGGAATGTTAATTAGCTAGACCATCTTCCTCACACCATTTGGCTTCTCTCAGCTGAAAGAGAAAAATGCGGGAAAAAGGTCTTTGTTTGAAATAAAAACTTTAAGAGCCCTGCGAAAACCGTACCAAGTAGAGATATGAAAATCATATTTCTGCGATCCGAGCAGACCCAGCTTCGCTGTGGTGCCTGTTGCAAAACTCTCGGATGTCCAGAACCTGAGATATGATTTGCGCCCAAATGGATGGTCATATCGCATAGATGTTTGATGTTTTCTTGATAGGCTCATTACGCTGGGTAACATGATACCACTGATGAGTCCATACCAGCTTCTCCCATAAAGTTATAGCTAATCTAAGTTTTGTAGCCAAAACATAACTCGGATGAGAGAGGAGGGATCAACCCAGAATGCATCTCTCCGTGATGTCACAAAGCAAAGCCTATAAGGCCTTCCCTGGGCAAACCAGCACAGAACAGCTGCAGAGTCCGTGCTGACAAGAACTCAGATGAGCGGAGAAGTGCAGCTCCGCCTCCACCCACCTTAGCCGCATGGTCTGCCTAAGGAACAATATGGAACTGTGAGTGTAATCTCTTTGTTTTCTCCACTTTTATTTTATACCTGTACTGTACATATTTTATGTCTCAATTTTATAGCAACTTTTATCTGTAATCACTGTCCTCTTTCGGAAAATAAATGAAATTATTTAGATCTGTCTCCATGCTCTAAGAATCGAACTATACGCCTTTGTTAGATAATCGCTACTAATTCAAAGGGTTTGCCACGGACCCTCTTAATTTAACACTGTGAATTAAGTAACCGTGACTGGTGGCAGCGCGTTGTGCACGGCTATTGCGGCTTGCTGGCAGTCTAGAAGGGTCTTATATTGCTGAATAAGGGTCTGCGGCCACAGCATTGATAATTCCCTTACTGCAGAAGCCTAATTGCCGGTTCACAACAGGCAGCCCGTCCGGCGACTAATTATCCTAGGTGCAGTTCCCTGACTGACCTGAGGGTAAGGGGGCGCCGGAGAGCTGCGAGTTCCAAAGTGGAACTGAGAAAGTGGGATATACATAAATCCCCGCAGTACTTGGAAGATTGATAGCAGTGGTGGGGCATCCAAATTAAACTCCCCCTGCGGCAAATTGTAGAGCGAGATTAGCTTGCTGGATATTTTTGTCACATGGTGCCAGTGGTGGGATAACTAAGATAAGCCCCACTGCGCCTGTGATAGCCGTGTGCCGGCATTGTGTCACGTCCCTCCGTCCGCTGATACACCGGTGTCAGTGGTGGGATTGTGACATAGTGGTGACACAGGGTCCGCTGTCCGTCGCGTTTTGGTGGCAGCGGGACCCCCGTTAGTCGTCGCCCGTAAGTGGACGAACGGCGGTGGGCTGGTCGTCACATATTGGTGGCAGCGCGGTGGGATAATCCTAGAGCATTAGTGATTTGGTTTGAGCAATCATTCCTCTCACTAAAAACCTGCACGGTTCCTGCGGGAATCCTGCATCATAGGTTTTGGAGAACAGACTCAGTGGTTACTAGTCCTGAGACATTAGTGTGTACTTGCAAGTATCCCCCTCCCGTTTCTTCGTTTTTCTTTTTCTATCTTTTATTTGGCAACCATGGCGGCAAAAGGAGAACCTTGGTACAACCGGCAGACAAAGGAAGTTCTTGCTGGGTTATGCACGTACCAAGGCCTTGACGCCACGAACAAAAACAGAGCTCAAATGATCGCGGCTCTAGTGCAGCTGGACAATGACCAGAATCCAGCGAGCGCAGAAGTTGGCCCAAGTGGCAATGGGGCTGCAGCAGAGGCTCCACTCCTGAGCGCTGGCCCCACATTCAGCCAGAACGGGGTGGACCCCTATCTGCAAATGGCCTTGGACGAACTCCCCGCCGAAGACAGTGATGGGCGGGTGAGGCTGATCCAGCAATATCGGCAGGAGGCCCAAGCCGAACGTGAGCGCCAAGCTGAGGCTGAGAGGGCCGAGCGTCAAGCCCAGGCTGAGAGAGCTGAGCGCCGAGCAGAGGCTGAGAGAGCCGAGCGCCAGGAGCAGAGGGCCCATGAACTGGAGGTACTCCAGCGGGGTGGGAATGCCCCCACAGCCCGAAGCGGTGAGCCCAGCAGCATCCAGACTCCTAAACCCCGGCCAGAGCTTTTTCCCGTGATGGAAAAGGACGGCGACTTGGACACGTTTCTGCGAGCCTTTGAGAAAGCCTGCAGACAGTACCAGCTGCCCAGAGACCAATGGGCAAGGTACTTGACCCCAGGGCTAAAAGGCAAAGCCCTGGAGGCATTTGCTTCTCTTCCGCCAGAAGCCGATGATGACTATGACGCCATAAAGCAGGCGCTGATCGCCAAATACCGGCTGACACCTGAGGTATACCGAAAGAAGTTCCGGCACCTCCAACGTGGCCCACATGATAGCTACAGTGATGTGGTGCAAGGACTCAGGACCCACTTTGACCAGTGGATCCATGGACTGTCCGTTGAAACCTTTGAGCAGCTACGGGACCTGATGATCAAAGACCAGTTCCTGCATCTCTGCCCAGCTGAGGTCCGACAGTTCATCCTGGACCGCGAACCAACGAACGCGGACAAAGCGGCGCAGATCGCCGACAACCACGAGGCCAACCGGAAGCCCGAGACGCGGAGGCCAGTCGCCACCAGCTGGAAAGGGGGTAAGCCAGCAACCAACCCCAATGCCCCAGCTAGCCGTCCCTCCGGAGGCCCAGTCCCTGTTGCCAACAGCAGGTCGGCTACTGACAGTCGCCTGTGTCACCACTGCCAGCGGCCTGGTCACTTCTTTTACACCTGTCCGAATAGGCCGAAGAACCCCCCAGCCAAGGCCCCCGGGCCCAACGCCTCTGTTCTTTTGGTGGGAGGTGTGGTTGGGAGGGCTGACGACAACGTTCAACCTGTTCAGGTGGGGGCCCGTCTTGCTACAGGCCTCAAGGACACCGGGGCTGAACGAACCCTCATCCGTCCTGGACTGGCGGCCCCTGAAGAGTTTGTTGAGGGGAAAACCCTGACTGTCACCGGGATTGGAGGCACCCGTTGTCCCTTGCCAGTGGCACGAGTTTTTCTTGACTGGGGTGCCGGGAGCGGGTTGAGGGAGGTGGGAGTGTCTGAAAACCTGCCCACTGATGTTTTATTGGGGACTGACTTGGGGCGGATGGTTGCATACTACGTCCCTGACACCCTTCCCCAAACTGATAATAAGGGTAACGTTAACCCTGAAGATGATGATGATGACGGGAAACTGAATGTGTTACCTGCTAATGCCTTGATGAGTAATGATGCAACTAACAACCATTCTTTCCCCAGGTACGATGCTGATGCTGATGTGAATGTACCAAAGCAAACTGATAACCATTCTTCTCCTAGGAAGGATGATGATGATGTTGATGTATCTGTGCCGACTGAACCCGTTAACCCTTTCTTTGAAGAGGTAGATGTGTCCACAGGTACCGAAGTGCTCAGCCCCATCACATAACGGCGGTGGGCTGGTCGTCACAGTATGGGTTTGTGTGCTGTCCAGCAATCTGGTAGCAATCTGCTACCTGCTTAAGCCAATTAGAAAGCACCAAACCCTCCTAAAGCTTGAAGCCTATTCCCGGAATCTGCTAGATACAGCCTTGTTCTCCTCTGGTTCAGTCCTTTGTGCTCAGCTGGTGTATTTGTTTCCTGGTGTAATCCCAGCCCGCTTACTGACTACACTTGTGTCTTCTGATTTTGTACTTTCTCTGCCCTCCTGGTTATGACCAACTACCTGACTATTCTTCTTGCCATCTCACTCCACAGAATAGCGGGTAACACCATGGCCCAAGCCTAGGGGTCTCTGTGTAAGTCCAGATCCATGTAGAGGGGTTAAAGGATGATGAGCAAGGCAATCACTGGGATCTGGAAAATAGTGGTGGCCATCTTTTGATCTGCCAGGTGACCACTAACAGTGCTCCCAGTACATCGTGTCTGCAAACTATTCCATCAAGATCTGTGTATGAATAGCTAAATGGCGCTCCTTCCTTTCTTAACTCTACCATGTGCCCAGACAGTAGTGTACAACCATATATAGGGGATTGTTGGACTCAAGAGACATTGGGAAATAATTTGTAAGGTCCATTTGTTTCCTATGATTCTGGTGAAAACTCTCTGGGTAATTAGAGTATGGGGCTCGGTGGCTCTTGGCAATCTAAACTATCGTAAGGGCCAATATTTTCCATCAGATGAGTTTCAAGAAGAAAGATTAGACATTCATAGAGAACTTTTTATAATAGTGCAGAGCTGAGGTGTCTTAAATTTAGATCTCAGCCATCTGGCAGAGGTAATGGAGACCTTATTTTAAAGGCTACCAGGTAGTTGCAGACTCACATAAGTGAGGCAGGCCGATCCCACCATCATCAGACTACCATACAAAATGAACCTGTACAAAAAGAACTAGAATAAAAAACATGTTACCGTATTTTTTGGATTATAAGACGCACCCCAAATTTTGAGGAGAAAAATAGGAATTTCTTTTTAATAAAATGGTGGTGCTTCTTATAATCCATGCGTCTTATTTCTGTGGTGAAGCGGGGTCCCAGGGTCGCTGCTGGAGGAGGCAGGAGTGGGGTGATGCTGCAGGCCACAGGGTGGGATGAGGGGGGTCCGATGTGCAGTGCACCGCTGTGATTGTTTGGTGCTGCTGGGGTGCCTGGCGCTGCTGCCCGGGGAGTCCGCTGCTGCAGGGGGACTCTGCCGACATTTCGTGAAAGGCCAGAGCCCCCCGCATGTCCATGGTTTCCTCCTGTGCGGTGGACTCTGTGAACATGGCTGCCGGGGGGCGGCACATGCGCAGATGGAGGTCTCGGTATCAAGATCTTGGGAGATGAGATTACAGCCCTGATATTAGATCTCAGGGATCTAGGAAGCCAACAGCATCATTACCCTCCGCTTTCTGTTACAGGCCCAGCATAATAGTTTTCTTCAAGTGAGTTTCTAACTTGTCAGCACATTTTACGTACGCTGTCATTTGGCTTTATAGTTACAGATCTGGGCAGGTAACGGTCAGTGTCTTCTAATCCCAGGGGTAGATGGATCTACCAGGTTGTAAGTTCTATAGAAAAGGGCTTTCAATGCCCAAAGTCATTTGAACAGTTTTGGGTGGAGGAGAATGTTGTGGGCTAGAGGCAAAATGGTGATCATGGTAATACGGCCGGACTACACCACCGATAAAGCAGCCACAGCCGGTGACTGAGACGAATCTGTGACTTCTCTGCATTCAGTGGTTACTACTCACCTGGGTAGTCATATGTGGGAATCTCCTCTTTACACCACTCATCACCCCTCACATATGTCTCTGTAGTATTAATATGGGTCAGATCTTCACCCTGAAACAAATATTGTAAAAGTCACAGACAGATGGAGAAGTCCCATCTATGATCAGCTCTAATCCTGCCATCTCCACCGTTCTCATTATACAAGTTGTTGGAATAGTTTTAGTGCAACAACTCCATTCATGTACATGACTGTTTAGTTGCTAGATTTGTATGCTGTTTATAAAGTTTAAAAAAAAACTCCCAGAGGCTCACACAGGGAGAGCATGTGACTGTATTTCCTGTTTTCCTGCTGTGTCTGAGTATGGGAGAAGCAGCCTGCTGTAGATGCTGCACAAATAGAGACACTCAAATGATTTATTCCTGATCTATTAAGCTTATCATATATTGTTCTTGATTGCTCCTGAAAAAACAACTTCTGTTGTCACACGCTTGGAGAGAATCGTGAGTAATCCGCTGCCAACACAAGTTCTGTGATGTATTAAGAGAAGTATAGAGTCTACATCACGTCAAATAATTCTACTCCTCTACTCCTTCTTGGTCAGATCTCTTCTGGAACACTGTGTCCAGTTCTGGGCATCACACTTAAAAAAAAGCATTGACAAGCGAGAGCAAGTTCAGAGAAGAGCTAACAGGATGGTGACATAAAACAAGACTGAGCACAAGACCTTTACAGCCGTCTACACATCATAGGGGAGATCTCCTGACACCTTCTCTCCATCTACCTGATGATCCTGAGGAGCACTGGGATCTTCTTGGTTACAGTCCTGTGGAAGAAGAGGACGGGGACATCTCTCTGGTGTTGTCCTCTTACTGGATAGATCTGGAGGAAACACATACAGGGACTGAATTCATTCTCTACATACAGATAATTATAGGCCGTGTGTATTTAGTCCTGTCTATTACCTGGTGATGTGAGGGGCTGGGGAACCTCCATTATGACGTCCTTGTACAGATCTCTGTGTCCTTCTAAATACTCCCACTCCTCCATGGAGAAATAGACAGCGACATCCTGACACCTTATAGGAACCTGACACATACAATGATACTGTCATCCCCCCCGATCCCTTCATAGTGTTACTGTATAATGTCCCAGCATTCCCAGCAGTGTCACCTCTCCAGTCAGCAGCTCAATCATCTTGTAGATGAGTTCTAGGATCTTCTGGTCATTGATGTCCTCATGGATCAGGGGGTGAGGCGGAGGCCCCGTGATTGGGCTCAGGGGTCTTCCCCATCCCTCAGACACAGGGTCCTGACAGCGATCACTAGAGGTCTTCTTCACCACTGTGTAATCCTGGTAATGGAGAGACACATTAATAAATCTCACTCCAGACATTTCCAGAGTCCTCACCTCTCCAGTTCTGTCCATCTGTTATTCCCATAGATAACAATGATGTAATGTGACGTCAAAACATTCTTTAACTACATAAATAGTAAGAAGCTAAAAAATGATAGTGTTGGCCCCCTTAAAAATAGTCTGGGTGAAATGGTGGATGAGGAGGAGGAAAAAGCCAATATGCTAAATGACTTTTTTTCAACAGTATTTACACAAGAAAATTCCATGACGGATAACATGACCAGGGATAAAAATTGTCCATTAAATGTCACCTGCTTAACCCAGCAAGAAGTACAGCGGCGTCTAAAAATCACTAAAATTGACAAATCCCCGTGCCCGGATGGGATACACCCCCGAGTACTGCAGGAATAAAGCACAGTCATAGATAGACCATCATTTTTAATCTTTAAAGATTCCATAATAACAGGGTCTGTACCACAGGACTGGGGTATAGCAAATGTGGTGCCAATATTCAAAAAGGGGACAAAAACTGAACTTGGAAATTATAGGCCAGTAAGTTTAACCTCAACTGTGGGTAAAATCCTGGAGGGTTTTCTAAGAGATACTATACTGGAGTATCTGGAGAAGAATAACCTCATGACCCAATATCAACATGGGTTTACAAGAGACCATTCCTGTCAGACTAATCTGATAAGCTCTTATGAAGAGGTAAGTTCCGGACTGGACCAAGGGAATGCAGTTTACGTGGTGTACATGGACTTTTCAAAAGCTTTTGATACGGTGCCACACAAAAGGTTGATACATAAAATGAGAACAATGGGGATAGGGGAAAAGATGTGTAGGTGGGTTAAGAGCTGGCTCAGGGATAGGAAACAAAGGGTGGTTATTAATGGAGCACACTCGGACTGGGTCACGGTTAGCGGTGGGGTACCACAAGGGTCAGTTTTGGGCCCGCTTCTTTTTAACATATTTATTAATGACCTTGTAGGGGGCATAGAGAGTAGAATTTCAATATTTGCAGATGACACTAAACTCTGCAGGGTAATCAATACAGAGGAGGACAATTTTATATTACAGGAGGATTTATGTAAACTAGAAGCTTGGGCTGATAAATGGCAAATGAGCTTTAATGGGGATAAATGTAAGGTCATGCACTTGGGTAGAACGAACAAGATGTATAATTATGTGCTTAATTGTAAAACACTGGGCAAAACTGTCACTGAAAAAGACCTGGGTGTATGGGTGGGAGACAAACTCACATTTAGCGGCCAGTGTCAGGCAGCTGCTGCAAAGGCAAATAAAATAATGGGATGCATTAAAAGAGGCATAGATGCTCATGAGGAGAACATAATTTTACCTCTATATAAGTCACTAGTGCGACCACACTTAGAATACTGTGTACAGTTCTGGTCTCCGGTGTATAAGAAAGACATAGCTGAACTGGAATGGGTGCAGAGAAGAGCGACCAAGGTTATTAGGGAACTGGGGGTCTGCAATACCAAGACAGGTTATTACACTTGGGGTTATTTAGTTTGGAGAATCGAAGGCTTACGGGTGATCTTATTACAATGTATAAATATATGCGGGGACAATACCAAGACCTTTCTAATGATCTTTTTACTCTTAGACCTGTGACGGGGACAAGGGGGCATCCTCTACGTCTGGAGGAAAGAAGGTTTAAGCATACTCACAGACGCGGATTCTTTACTGTAAGAGCAGTGAGACTATGGAACTCTCTGCCATATGATGTTGTAATGATCGATTCCCTACTAAAATTTAAGAAGGGACTGGATGCCTTTCTTGAAAAGTATAATATTACAGGGTATATACACTAGTTTCCTTAATATTGCGTTGATCCAGGGAGCTAGTCTGATTGCCGTATGTGGAGTCGGGAAGGAATTTTTTTCCCCAATGTGGAGCTTACTGTTTGCCACATGGGGTTTTTTTGCCTTCCTCTGTATCAACATGTTAGGGCAAGTTAGGATAGGATATGGGTTGAACTAGATGGACTTAAAGTCTCCCTTCAACCTTAATAACTATGTTACTATGTCATCAGAATCTCTCACCTCTCCAGTGAGACGGAAGAGGATCTCTAGGGTGAGGTGTAACATCCTCTCCGCCATCTTGTCTCTGTCCATATCCATCCTTGATGGGTAAATCAGGAAAATTTTCTTCTGTAGAAGATCTTCACTGAGAGGATCCGATATTGTAGAGACCTGAATGAGAAGAAGATGATCCGATGTAACATCATAAGAATCCTGTGTAATAATACAATTACTGGAGATAATAAGGGAAACATATGAGGAGATTTATTATCTTACAGGGTTTAGTTTTCTTCCCTGACATCTACTAATAAAACCTATATATTTAGGCCACAGACAACAAGCAGTTTCCTCCTCGGAGTCGGCAGCTGAACACGTTCCTCATAGACTCATCTTCCATAATGCTAATTCTCGTCTCATTACCGACACTGGAATCGGCATTAGCAATACTGCAGGAGAGATTCATTACACGCGACATGAGAAATAACTCCTTCATGATGAGGACGACATCTTCATCTTCTACTGCGGCTCTAGAGACAGATGTGGCCAGAGTCGGTCACTGCCTCCATCCCCACCGGCCGTCTATATGAAGGTTTCCCGTCTTCCCCGCACTGGAATCTTCTCTCCCGTTAGATCTCAGCTCTGAGTCACACACAGAAGTTTGAGGCTTTTCTGGAAGAACAGGACAGGAGAGATCTGAGGCCGATGTCTCCATGTACAGGGTTTCCCCTCGGGATAAGAGGCTTTTCTATCCCTTTCCCCCAATTAGAGGGGACACCTGTGGATATCGGGGTCTTTACCGGCTGCAGTCCTGGGGGGATTTACTCGGTAACGTGGACATTGGACAAACGTCACCATCAATTCCCATCAGAGTGAAGGAACATCGCTCCTCTATTCAGCTCTATGGATCCAGGATGAAATCCACTGCGGCCCCTGCAAGAAAAGAGCGAAGTCTGGTGAGACCCCCGAGGCCGGAGATTTCTACAGCTGCTCTGTGCGCACAGGACCTGTGATCAGGGCCGGTTTTAGGCAAAGTGGGGCCCTAGGCAAAGTTTAAAATGGGGCCCCAAATGCTAACATACTGCACATCACACAGAAGCATTTCGATTGTATTTACATGCACTGAGTTCGGGCCGCTAAATGATCGTCAAAATTGAAGTTGTTCAATGCTTGTTTCCCGGCCTCTTTCCACCATCTGAGAAAGAATGATGGGAACAGAACGATCACTAAGGGTGTGTGCACACGTTGCGGTTTTTGCTGCGGTTACGCCGCAGTTTCCATGCAGTTTACAGTACAATGTAAACCTATGGAAAACCAAATCCGCCGTGCACATGCTGCGGAAAATTCCGCGCCGATTTGCTGCGGTTTATATTCCGCAGCATGTTACATCTTTTTTGCGGGACCACAGCTGCAGTGTATGCTCCGGGACATACAAATCAATCTCTCTCTCTCTCATTCACACTGCCAAACCGCACTAGAACCTGCATCAAATCCGCTGTACACATGCTAGGAATCCGCAGAAAAAATGCATGTGTTTTACCCTGCAGTTTCTGCCAAGAGATATGGATTCTCTGCAGAAAAAGCCGCAGACTAATCCGCAATGTGTGCACACACCCTAAGGGTGGTTTCACATTAGCGTTTCAGGCCGCAGCATCGGCCTGCACACGGCCGCCGCTAAGCCCCGCCACCTGCCGCGCCTCCTCCGGTAGCTCCGCCTACGGGCGCATGACGCTGCATGCGTCCTGCGTCCCCTATCTTTAGCACTGGGGACGCAGGCCGTGCGCAGATATGCGTTTGGCGGCGCATGCGTCCTTTTGACGTTGCGCCGACCAGCGCCAAACGCAACCTGTTGCAATTTGGTGCGCTCGGCGCACCGTCAAAAGGACGCATGCACCGCCAAACACATACCTGCGCACAGCCTGCGTCCCCAGTGCTAAAGATAGGGGATGCAGGACGCATGCAGCGTCATGCGCACATAGGCGGAGCTACCAGAGGAGGCGCGGCAGGTGGCGGGGCTTAGCGGCGGCCGTGTGCGTCCCCAGTGCTAAAGCGTCATGCGCCCGTAGGCGGAGCTACCGAAGGAGGTGCGGCAGAGAGCGGGGGGCTTAGCGGCCTGCAACGTTAATGTGAAACCACCCTAACAGATCACCATACAGTATCATGTTATCAGCAGGACATCTACAGTTTACACCCCATAGTCCTCCATATAATATAATCTGCCCCAAAGTCCTCCATATAGTATAATACACTCCTTATAGCTCTCCATATATTAAAATACACTGCTCAGTCCTCCATATAGTATACTACACTCCTCATAGCCCTCCATATATTAAAATACACTGCTCAGTCCTCCGTATAATACACTCCATATAGTATAATGCACCGCCATAGTCACCCATGTAGTACAAATCACTTCCCATAGCATAATGCACCCCATAGTTCTTCATATAATGTATTCCCCATAGTCCTCGATACAGCATAATGCAGCCCACATATAGTATAATGCAGCCACCCCACAGAGTATAATGCAGCCCCGCCATACAATATAATGTAACCCCCATAGAATATAATGCAGCCACTCCACAGAATATAATGTAACTCCCCATAGTATATAATGCAGTCCCACCCCCCATAAAGTATAATGCAGCCCCTCCATAGAATATATGGCAACCCCCTCATGGGATATAATGAAGCCCCTTATATAGAATAATGTAGCCCCTCCATAGAATACAATGTAGCCCTCCTCATATAATAACTATAATACAGCGTCCCCCATAGAATATAATACAGCCCACCTCCCCATAGAATATAATGTAGCCCTTCATATTATTTAACACAGCCTCCCCCTATAGAATATAGTGTAAAATGTACCCTACATGGTATATAACACACCGCATAGTATGCAGCCCAGCCCACCATGGTATACAGCCCACCATGGTATACAGGCTGTATACCATGCTGGGCTGTATAATACAGCCCAGCATTGTATAATATAGCCCGCCCAGCATGGTATAATACAGCACAGCATGGTATAATACAGCCCAGCATGGTATATAGCACCCCAGAATGGAATAATACAGCCCAGCATGGTATAATACAGCCCAGCATGGTATATAGCACCCCAGAATGGAATAATACAGCCCAGTATGGTATAATACAGCCCAGCATGGCATATAGCCCCCCCAGCATGGTATGATACAGCCCAGCACGGTATATAGCACCCCCCAGAATGGTGTAATACAGGCCAGCATGGTATAATACAGCCTAGCATGGTATATATCCCCCCACAGAATGGTATAATACAGCCCAGCATGGTATATAGCCCCCCCAAAATGGTATAATACAGCCCAGGACGGTATAATACCGCCCAGCATGGTATATAGCCCCCCCAGCATAGTATAATACAGCCCTGCATGGTATATAGCCCCCCCAGAATGGTATAATACAGCCCTGCATGGTATATAGCCCCCCAGAATGGTATAATACAGCCCAGCATGGTATAATATAGCCCAGCATTGTATATAGCCCCCCCAGCCTGGTATAATACAGCCCAGTATGGTATATAGCCCCCCCAGCATGGTATAATACAGCCGAGCATGGTATGATACAGCCGAGCATGGTATATAGTCCCCCCAGAATGGTGTAATACAGCCCAGCATGGTATATAGCCCCCCCCCAGCATGGTATGATACAGCCGAGCATGGTATATAGTCCCCCCAGAATGGTGTAATACAGCCCAGCATGGTATATAGCCCCCCCCCAGCATGGTATGATACAGCCGAGCATGGTATATAGTCCCCCCAGAATGGTGTAATACAGCCCAGCATGGTATATAGCCCCCCCCCAGCATGGTATGATACAGCCGAGCATGGTATATAGTCCCCCCAGAATGGTGTAATACAGCCCAGCATGGTATATAGCCCCCCCCCCAGCATGGTATGATACAGCCGAGCATGGTATATAGTCCCCCCAGAATGGTGTAATACAGCCCAGCATGGTATATAGCCCCCCCCAAAATGGTATAATACAGCCCAGCACGGTATAATACAGCAAAGCATGGTATATAGCCCCCCCAGAATGGTATAATACAGCCCAGCATGGTATATAGCCCCCAGCCTGGTATAATACAGCCCAGCATGGTATATAGCCCCCCCAGCATGGTATAATACAGCCCAGCATGGTATATAGCCCCCCCAGCATGGTATAATACAGCTGAGCATGGTATATAGCCCCCCAGCATGGTATGATACAGCCGAGCATGGTATACATATAGTCCCCCCAGCATGGTATAATACAGCCCAGCATGGTATATGGCCCTCCCAGCATGGTATATAGCCCCCCAGCATGGTATATAGCGCCCCCCCAGCATGGTATATAGTCCCCCCAAAGTGGCCCCACAGTCTAGTACTCGCACTGATTTAAAAAAAAAAAAAAAAAAAAAACAACACTCCTCACCTTCTCCTCATGCCCGCGCTGCTGGCTGCTCCTGTCTCCTCCTGCACACAGTGAGAGCGCGATGACGTCATTGCGCCCCCGCTGTGTCAGAGGCAGAGCGGGGAATGATGGGAGAGGGAGCGTCAGCTGACGCTCTCTCCCCCATCACTGCCTCCTTCAGTGCGGCGGCGGGAGTCGGCGCTGAGGGCAGGCGGGCCCTCCTGCCTCACAGGGGCCCCATAGTGGCTGTGTGATGTGCCGCTGGCTGGGGGCCCCTGGAGGAGCGGGGGCCCTAGGCAGCTGCCTGGTCTGCCTGCCCATAACGCCGGCCCTGCCTGTGATGAGGTCACAGGAGGGGAGGAGTCAGGGATCACATGATCAGGGCCTCAGTGTCTGCAGGACTCTGCTGTGCTGGTTGTCATGGTGCTGGATGAGGGGAAGTTTCTGTGTGGGGTCAGGAGGGGTTTACAGGGTGGATGTAGCAGAGCTGTGTGTACGAGGTGTACGGAGCGGAGCCGTGTGTGTACGAGGTGTACGGAGCGGAGCCGTGTGTGTACGAGGTGTACGGAGCGGAGCCATGTGTGTACGAGGTGTACGGAGCGGAGCCCTGTGTGTACGAGGTGTACGGAGCGGAGCCGCGTGTGTACGAGTTGTACGGAGCGGAGCCGCGTGTGTACGAGGTGTACGGAGCGGAGCCGCGTGTGTACGAGGTGTACGGAGCGGAGCCGTGTGTGTACGAGGTGTACGGAGCGGAGCCGTGTGTGTGCGAGGTGTAAGGAGCGGAGCCGCGTGTGTACGAGGTGTACGGAGCGGAGCCCTGTGTGTACGAGGTGTACGGAGTGGAGCCCTGTGTGTAAGAGGTGTACGGAGCGGAGCCGTGTGTGCACGAGGTGTACGGAGTGGAGCCGTGTGTGCACGAGGTGTGCGGAGCGGAGCCGTGTGTGTACGAGGTGTACGGAGTGGAGCCGTGTGTGTACGAGGTGTACGGAGCGGAGCCGTGTGTGCACGAGGTGTACGGAGTGGAGCCGTGCGTGTATGAGGTGTACGGAGCGGAGCCGTGTGTGCACGAGGTGTACGGAGCGGAGCCGTGTGTGTACGAGGAGTACTGAGCAGAGCCATGTGTACGGAACGGAGCCGCGTGTATACGAGGTGTACGGAGCGGAGCCGTGTGTGTACGAGGTGTACGGAGCGGAGCCGTGTGTGTACGAGGTGTACGTAGCGGTGCCCTGTGTGTACGAGGTGTACGGAGCGGAGCCGGGTGTGTACGAGGTGTACGGAGCGGAGCCGCGTGTGTACGAGGTGTACGGAGCGGAGCCGCGTGTGTACGAGGTGTACGGAGCGGAGCCGCGTGTGTACGAGGTGTACGGAGCGGAGCCGCATGTGTACGAGGTGTACGGAGCGGAGCCGTGTGTGTACGAGGTGTACGGAGCGGAGCCGCGTGCGTACGAGGTGCACGTAGCGGAGCCATGTGTGTACGAGGTGT
Organism: Dendrobates tinctorius; assembly: GCF_039654945.1. NCBI lineage: Eukaryota > Metazoa > Chordata > Amphibia > Anura > Dendrobatidae > Dendrobates > Dendrobates tinctorius. The sequence goes on along the minus strand of NW_027362061.1, from coordinate 1,422,425 downwards.
ACGTAGCGGTGCCCTGTGTGTACGAGGTGTACGGAGCGGAGCCGGGTGTGTACGAGGTATACGGAGCGGAGACGTGTGTGCACGAGGTGTACGGAGAGGAACCGTGTGTGTATGAGGTGTACGGAGCGGAGCCGTGTGTGCACGAGGTGTACGGAGCGGAGCCGTGTGTGTACGAGGTGTACTGAGCAGAGCCATGTGTACGAGGTGTACGGAGCGGAGCCGCGTGTGTACGAGGTGTACGGAGCGGAGCCGTGTGTGTACGAGGTGTACGGAGCGGAGCCGTGTGTGTACGAGGTGTACGTAGCGGTGCCCTGTGTGTACGAGGTGTACTGAGCGGAGCCGGGTGTGTACGAGGTGTACGGAGCCGCGTGTGTACGAGGTGTACGGAGCGGAGCCGTGTGTGTACGAGGTGTACGGAGCGGAGCCGCGTGTGTACGAGGTGTACTGACCAGAGCCGTGTGTACGAGGTGTACGGAGCGGAGCCGCGTGTGTACGAGGTGTACGGAGCGGAGCCGTGTGTGTACGAGGTGTACGGAGCGGAGCCGTGTGTGTACGAGGTGTACGAAGCGGAGCCGTGTGTGCACGAGGTGTACGGAGCGGAGCCGTGTGTGTACGAGGTGTACTGAGCAGAGCCGTGTTTACGAGGTGTAAGGAGCGGAGCCGCGTGTGTACGAGGTGTACGGAGCGGAGCCGTGTGTGTACGAGGTGTACGGAGCGATGCCCTGTGTGTACGAGGTGTACTGAGCGGAGCCGGGTGTGTACGAGGTGTACGGAGCAGAGCCGCGTGTGTACGAGGTGTACGGAGCGGATCCGTGTGTGTACGAGGTGTACGGAGCGGAGCCGTGTGTGTACGAGGTGTACGGAGCGGAGCCGTGTGTGTACGAGGTGTACGGAGCGGAGCCGTGTGTGTACGAGGTGTACGGAGCGGAGCCGTGTGTGTACGAGGTGTACGGAGCGGAGCCGCGTGTGTACGGAGCGGAGCCGTGCGTGTACGAGGTGTACGGAGCGGTGCCGTGCGTGTACGAGGTGTACGGAGCGGTGCCGTGTGTGTACGAGGTGTACGGAGCGGAGCCGTGTGTATACGAGGTGTACGGAGCGGAGTCGTGTGTGTACGAGGTGTACGGAGCGGAGCCGTGTGTGTACGAGGTGTACGGAGCGGAGGCGTGTCTGTACGAGGTGTACGGAGCGGAGCCGTGTGTGTACGAGGTGTACGGAGCGGAGCCGTGTGTACGAGGTGTACGGAGCGGAGCCGTGTGTATACGAGGTGTACAGAGCGGAGCCGTGTGTGTACGAGGTGTACGGAGCGGAGCCGTGTGTGTACGAGGTATACGGAGCGGAGCCGTGTGTGCACGAGGTGTGCGGAGCGGAGCCGTGTGTGTACGAGGTGTGCGGAGCGGAGCCGTGTGTGTACGAGGTGTACGGAGCGGAGCCGTGTGTGTACGAGGTGTACGGAGCGGAGCAGTGTGTGTACGAGGTGTACGTAGCGGTGCCCTGTGTGTACGAGGTGTACGGAGCGGAGCCGGGTGTGTACGAGGTATACGGAGCGGAGCCGTGTGTGCACGAGGTGTACGGAGTGGAGCCGTGTGTGTATGAGGTGTACGGAGCAGAGCCGTGTGTGCACGAGGTGTACGGAGCGGAGCCGTGTGTGTATGAGGAGTACTGAGCAGAGCCATGTGTACGAGGTGTACGGAGGGGAGCCGCGTGTGTACGAGGTGTACGGAGCGGAGCCGTGTGTGTACGAGGTGTACGGAGCGGAGCCGTGTGTGTACGAGGTGTACGGAGCGGAGCCGCGTGTGTACGAGGTGTACGTAGCGGAGCCGCGTGTGTACGAGGTGTACGGAGCGGAGCCGTGTGTGTATGAGGAGTACTGAGCAGAGCCATGTGTACGAGGTGTACGGAGCGGAGCCGCGTGTGTACGAGGTGTACGGAGCGGAGCCGTGTGTGTACGAGGTGTACGGAGCGGAGCCGTGTGTGTACGAGGTGTACGGAGCGGAGCCGCGTGTGTACGAGGTGTACGTAGCGGAGCCGCGTGTGTATGAGGTGTACGGAGCGGAGCCGTGTGTGTACGAGGTGTACGGAGCGGAGCCGTGTGTGTACGAGGTGTACGGAGCGGAGCAGTGTGTGCACGAGGTGTACGGAGCGGAGCCGTGTGTGTACGAGGTGTGCGGAGCGGAGCCGTGTGTGTCCGAGGTGTACGGAGTGGAGCCGTGTGTGTACGAGGTGTACGGAGCGGAGCCGCGTTTGTACGAGGTGTACGGAGCGGTGCCCTGTGTGTACGAGGTGTACGGAGCGGAGCCGGGTGTGTACGAGGTGTACGGAGCAGAGCCGTGTGTGTACGAGGTGTACAGAGCGGAGCCTTGTGAGTCCGAGGTGTACGGAGCGGAGCCGTGTGTGTACGAGGTGTACGGAGCGGAGCCGCGTGTGTACGGAGCGGAGCCGTGCGTGTACGAGGTGTACGGAGCGGTGCCGTGCGTGTACGAGGTGTACGGAGCGGTGCCGTGTGTGTACGAGGTGTACGGAGCGGAGCCGTGTGTGTACGAGGTGTACGGAGCGGAGCCGTGTGTATACGAGGTGTACGGAGCGGAGCCGTGTGTGTACGAAGTATGCGGAGCGGAGCGGTGTGTGTACGAGGTGTACAGAGCGGAGGCGTGTCTTTATGAGGTGTACGGAGTGGAGCCGTGTGTGTACGAGTTGTGCGGAGCGGAGCCGCGTGTGTGCGAGGTGTAAGGAGCGGAGCCACGTGTGTACGAGGTGTACGGATCGGAGCCGCGTGTGTACGAGGTGTACGGAGCGGAGCCGTGTGTGTACGAAGTATACGGAGCGGAGCCGTGTGTGTACGAGGTGTACGGAGCGGAGGCGTGTCTTTATGAGGTGTACGGAGCGGAGCCGTGTGTGTACGAGGTGTACGGAGCGGAGCCGTGTGTGTACGAGGTGTACGGAGCGGAGCCGTGTGTGTACGAGGTGTACGGAGCGGAGCCATGTGTATACGAGGTGTACAGAGCGGAGCCGTGTGTGCGAGGTGTACGGAGCGGAGCCGTGTGTGTACAAGGTGTACGGAGTGGAGCCGCGTGTGTACGAGGTGTACGGAGCGGAGCCGGGTGTGTACGAGGTGTACGGAGCGGAGCCCTGTGTGTACGAGGTGTACGGAGCGGATCCGCGTGTGTACGAGGTGTACGGAGCAGAGCCGCGTGTGTACGAGGTGTGCGGAGCGGAGCCGCGTGTGTGCGAGGTGTAAGGAGCGGAGCCGCGTGTGTACGAGGTGTACGGATCGGAGCCGCGTGTGTACAAGGTGTGCGGAGCGGAGCCGCGTGTGTACGAGGTGTGCGGAGTGGAGCCGCGTGTGTACGAGGTGTACGGAGCGGAGCCAGGTGTGTACGAGGTGTACGGAGCTGAGCCCTGTGTGTACGAGGTGTACGGAGCGGAGCCGCGTGTGTACGAGGTGTACGGAGTGGAGCCGTGTGTGTACGAGGTGTACGTAGCGGTGCCCTGTGTGTACGAGGTGTACGGAGTGGAGCCGGGTGTGTACGAGGTGTACGGAGCAGAGCCGTGTGTGTACAAGGTGTACGGAGCGGAGCTGTGCGTACGAGGTGTATGGAGCGGAGCCGCGTGTGTACGAGGTGTACGGAGCGAATCCCTGTGTGTACGAGGTGTACGGAGCGGAGCCGGGTGTGTACGAGGTGTACGGAGCAGAGCCGTGTGTGTACAAGGTGTACGGAGCGGAGCTGTGTGTACGAGGTGTATGGAGCGGAGCCGCGTGTGTACGAGGTGTACGGAGCGGTGCCCTGTGTGTACGAGGTGTACGGAGCGGAGCCGGGTGTGTACGAGGTGTACGGAGCAGAGCCGTGTGTGTACGAGGTGTACAGAGCGGAGCCGTGTGAGTACGAGGTGTACGGAGCGGAGCCGCGTGTGTACGAGGTGTACGGAGCGGTGCCCTGTGTGTACGAGGTGTACGGAGCGGAGCCGGGTGTGTACGAGGTGTACGGAGCAGAGCCGTGTGTGTACGAGGTGTACAGAGCGGAGCCGTGTGAGTACGAAGTGTACGGAGCGGAGCCGTGTGTGTACGAGGTGTACGGAGCGGAGCCGCGTGTGTACGGAGCGGAGCCGTGCGTGTACGAGGTGTACGGAGCGGTGCCGTGCGTGTACGAGGTGTACGGAGCGGTGCCGTGTGTGTACGAGGTGTACGGAGCGGAGCCGTGTGTGTACGAGGTGTTCGGAGCGGAGCCGTGTGTATACGAGGTGTACGGAGCGGAGCCGTGTGTGTACGAAGTATACGGAGCGGAGCGATGTGTGTACGAGGTGTACAGAGCGGAGGCGTGTCTTTATGAGGTGTACGGAGTGGAGCCGTGTGTGTACGAGGTGTGCGGAGCGGAGCCGCGTGTGTGCGAGGTGTAAGGAGCGGAGCCGCGTGTGTACGAGGTGTACGGATCGGAGCCGCGTGTGTACGAGGTGTACGGAGCGGAGCCGTGTGTGTACGAAGTATACGGAGCGGAGCCGTGTGTGTACGAGGTGTACGGAGCGGAGGCGTGTCTTTATGAGGTGTACGGAGCGGAGCCGTGTGTGTACGAGGTGTACGGAGCGGAGCCGTGTGTGTACGAGGTGTACGGAGCGGAGCCGTGTGTGTACGAGGTGTACGGAGCGGAGCCATGTGTATACGAGGTGTACAGAGCGGAGCCGTGTGTACGAGGTGTACGGAGCGGAGCCGTGTGTGTACAAGGTGTACGGAGTGGAGCCGCGTGTGTACGAGGTGTACGGAGCGGAGCCGGGTGTGTACGAGGTGTACGGAGCGGAGCCCTGTGTGTACGAGGTGTACGGAGCGGATCCGCGTGTGTACGAGGTGTACGGAGCAGAGCCGCGTGTGTACGAGGTGTGCGGAGCGGAGCCGCGTGTGTGCGAGGTGTAAGGAGCGGAGCCGCGTGTGTACGAGGTGTACGGATCGGAGCCGCGTGTGTACAAGGTGTGCGGAGCGGAGCCGCGTGTGTACGAGGTGTGCGGAGTGGAGCCGCGTGTGTACGAGGTGTACGGAGTGGAGCCAGGTGTGTACGAGGTGTACGGAGCTGAGCCCTGTGTGTACGAGGTGTACGGAGCGGAGCCGCGTGTGTACGAGGTGTACGGAGTGGAGCCGTGTGTGTACGAGGTGTACGTAGCGGTGCCCTGTGTGTACGAGGTGTACGGAGCGGAGCCGGGTGTGTACGAGGTGTACGGAGCAGAGCCGTGTGTGTACAAGGTGTACGGAGCGGAGCTGTGTGTACGAGGTGTATGGAGCGTAGCCGCGTGTGTACGAGGTGTACGGAGCGGAGCCCTGTGTGTACGAGGTGTACGGAGCGGAGCCGTGTGTGTACGAGGTGTACGGAGCAGAGCCGCGTGTGTACGAGGTGTACGGAGCGGAGCCGTGTGTGTACGAGGTGTACGAAGCGGAGCCGTGTGTGTACGAGGTGTACGGAGCAGAGCCGTGTGTGTACAAGGTGTACGGAGCGGACCCCTGTGTGTACTCTATATACACCTGTATTCCCCCAGTTTCAGTCACAGACTCTTGTGTACACTATATGCACCCGTATACCCCCAGCTTCGGTCGCAGACCCCTCACTGTGCACTGTATAAACCCGTATACCCCCAGCTTCAGTCATAGACACCTCCATGTACGCTGTATACACCTGTAATCCCCCAGCTTCTGTCACAGACCCCTGTTTGTAGGCTGTACACACCCGCCTACCCCCAGCTTCGGTATCACCCCCCGTGTATGCTGTATACACCCGCATACCCGCAAGTTCAGTCGCAGACCACTCTGTGTACACTGTATACACCTGTAATCTCCCATCTTCAGTTGCAGATTCCTGTGTACACTGTATACACCCGTATTCCCCTAGCTTCGGTCACAGACCCCTCTGTGTATACTGTGTACACCCGTATTCCCCTAGCTTCGGTCACAGACCCCTCTGTGTATACCCTCAGCTTAAGTAACAGCCCACTGTGTACGCTGTATGCACCAGTATACCCCAGCTTCAGTCGCAGACCCCTCTGTGTATACTGTATACACCCGTATATCCCCAGGTTCGGTCACAGACCCCCTTAGGCTACTTTCACACATCAGGTTTTCGGCGTCAGGCGCGATCCGGCATTGTGCCGGAATGCTGGATCCGGCAAATGTTTTGTAAAACCTGATGTGCCGGATCCGGTTTTCTGCCGGATCCGTCTTGTTCATGACAGACAAAACCGGATCCGTCTCATCCGGTTCATCCGTTTTTCTATCCGTTTTTCGACGGATTACGCCGGATCCGGTTTTTAAAATTGACCCTTGTGGCCTTCCGAACGGGATTGGCTACTGGAAAACTATATATAGCATGTTCCTACAGCCCTTCTTTGACAGGTTGTAGAGGAGAAAGTGCAGGTTGGAGAGAAGAGTATGGATGTTGTCATTGGAAATATTTTGAAGAATTTGGCGGATTTTATAGCGGAGGCGAATCGTTTGAGGGTGATTGTTCTGGAGAAGGAGAGAGCGAGACAGCAGCGCATCAGGCATCGTAGACGACGTTTGTGGATCCACCCCATCACAGCCAAGAGAATGACGCATGGGGTCTATTCTACACTCTGCATGGACCTTCGACGAAACCCGGATAAATTTTTTGGATATGTTCGGATGAAAATGGAGAATTTTGATTACTTGGTGGAGCGCATTGCACACCTCATAAGAAAAGCGGACACCTATTGCCGCTTCTCTGTTTCACCCGCAGAGCGTCTGATGGTGACTTTAAGGTAAGCCACATTTATTGGATGTGATCGCATCAGAGCACACTTTCACTGCAATCTTGTTGGTGGTAGTTTGCATCTCCAAGTGTTATAGGTCAGTTTTGGTATGTAATGCTGTGATTTAAAACTAATTTATTGTTTTTTAATTCCCCACAGATTTCTTGCAACTGGAGAATCCCTTTCGTCACTGCATTTCCAGTACAGACTTGGGATTTCCACCATATCTGGAATTGTGAAGTACACATGCCATGCACTGTGGGACTCCTTAGCTGAAGAGTTTTTACCAGAGCCCACAACAGAGAGGTGGATTGAAATTGCTGACAAGTTTCAACAGATATGTCAGTTTCCCAACTGCTTGGGCGCTGTGGACGGGAAACATATCCGCATTGTAAAGCCAGCTGGATCGGGATCGGAATATTTCAATTACAAGAAATATTTTTCAATTGTCCTCATGGCCATCGCTGACGCGGAATACAAATTTATTGCGGTTGATATTGGGGCCTATGGCCGCTCCAATGACTCTCAAGTTTTCAAACTATCTGCCATGGGGCGTAAACTGTATGGAAACACCTTCCAGTTCCCACCACCTAGACCGCTGCCGCAAACATCTGGTCCACCTATGCCATTTGTCTGTGTAGGGGATGAAGCCTTCCAGCTGTCAGAACACCTTTTGAAACCGTACTCTAGCAGAGGATTGACAAGACCAAAACGCATTTTTAATTACCGCCTCACAAGAGCAAGAAGAATGGTTGAATGTACCTTTGGTATTCTGACAGCCAAATGGTGGGTCCTATTGACTGCGATCAACCTCAAGACAGAAACTGTGGACGAGGTGATCAAAGCTTGCGTGGTACTCCACAATTTTGTTATCTGCAAGGAACCCATTTCCATTGAGGACACCTCTGAAGAAACCACCTTGCAAGATTACCATGACATTACCACTAGAAGTTCTGTGACGGTTTCAGTAATGAGGGACAATTTTGCACTATACTTTATGTCACCTCAAGGCAGAGTACACTGGCAGGATGACAGAGTGTGAAAGATTTGTGCCCAACCAAACTTGTGTACCTTCTGGACCAACAGTATATACAGTATATAACTGGACCAACAGTATATACCTTTGCCAACCAAAGTTGGCTATCTTGTCATGGTCTCTATTTTTAGCTTTAGGCCACAGGTGTGTACCTGGTTGTGTTTTATGCAAAGTATTTCACCTTTTAACAAAAGTTGTGTACATTGTTAGGAAATCACCAACAATAAACACAACTTTTCAGGTGAAATACTTTGCTTCAAACACAACCAGGAACACAACTGTGGGAAAAAGCTATAATTTACCCACAGTTATATACCTGGTTTTGAATACCTTTTTACCTTTTAAATACCCTGTATTTAACCTTTTTTTTAAACATATTTCGCCGCAGAAAGAAATGACAGACAACCAGTGTAAACAATAATTTAACTTTTATTTAAAATATTTTTTTTTGTGTAAACTGTTTTTAAAGTTAAAAAAACTTTTTTAATAAAGGTTTGAAACCAACTGGGCATTTTTATTACAAAACACATCATAAATCTGTGTAGTGTGGGGTGGAAATACTGCTGGAGGGGCTGCGGGACACTTCGACAATGGGAGTGTGGAGAGAGGACTGGGATCGTGGTGGGGAAGGAACAGTTAGAGGTGATGGTGTGGGAGGCAGAAGAGGTGGTGGGCGGTGGAGTGGAGGGTTGGGCAGGGACTGTAGGAGCAGATGATGTTGATGGAAAGTTGTATGGGGAAGGAGTTTGGTACGGGGAAGGAGTTTGGTATGGGGCAGGTTGCTGGAAGTGGGGAGATGTCTGGTACTGGGGAGGTTGCTGGTACTGGGGAGGTTGCTGGTACTGGGGAGGTTGCTGGTATGTAATAGGAGGGGGAGGATGGAAAGTGGCTGGAGGGGGTGCAGATGTAATAGGAGGGGGAGGATGGAAAGTGGCTGGAGGGGGTGCAGATGTAATAGGAGGGGGAGGATGGAAAGTGGCTGGAGGGGGTGCAGATGTAATAGGAGGGGGAGGATGGAAAGTGGCTGGAGGGGGTGCAGGTGGAGGAACTACAGTGGTGGGAGGTGGAGGTTGGGAGGTAACCTGCTGTAGAGCACCGTGGCACGAATGCATTACATGCATCTGCTGGGTAGGAGATAGTGTTGCCATGCGCCCCACAACAGACCTGAAAAAGGTGTGGTTTTGGCGAAGATCTTGCTTCTGAATGCATGGTTTGCAGAAGTGTCTTCACCTCCAGAATGCTGGAGTTGATCTGCTGAAAGCCTGTGGAGATTTGCTCTGACAAGACTTTTAGACAGTTCTGGAAAGATGCATTCAGATGCAAGAACTCTGGCGCATAACTCTTTTCCTGACCCCTCTGCCGCTGCCGCCCAGTACCCGCAGGTGTACTAGAGGTGGCAGGGGCAGAAGGGTGGGGTAAAGGGAAAGCGATCTCCTCACCAGCAGCTTCATGTAATGTAGGCGGCCACGATGCTCCTGTGCTGGTGGATGGGACAGATGGGTCGAATGTGTGGGAAGGCTGGGAAGGTGCAGATGTACCGGGGCGGTCGAAGTGTCCCTCGGTGCCGGTCTCCTCAGGGATCGCCTCAGAAGGGTCCAATCGTGCAGGCTCCCGAGTGCTGCTCACCGTGCTGTGGAACAAAGAGAAAAAAAAAACAATTAAAATACTGACATGGTATGGCCCTGGCTGAAAAAAAAAAGTTACATCTAACATTTTTTTTCACATGTGGTGTGTAATATTTACCTTCTAGTGACCATTGTTTCCCGGAGGAACGACAGGGCTCGTGCGTACTTGTACTTGCTCCTGCGTCCTCCAGATCCACTCGGGGCCCGCATCTCTTTATTGAACTCCTTCTTGAAACGATCCCTCACAGACCGCCACCGCTTCACAATTCTGTTCCCTGAAACGAGAAAGGAGTGGTTAGTATACAACATCAGTGTTTCCCAAACTCCAGTCCTCATGGTCCCCAGGGGTCATGTTTTCAGGATTTCCATAGTAAATAGAAATCCTGAACACATGATCCGTGGGGACCACGAGGACTGGAGTTCGGGAAAAACTGGTTTACATCAAGCAACCGGTACTGTATATACTTACGCTCTGTAATCTGGGCCCGAACATCGAGGTCCTCCCAGCGGCCCACAAGGAGCGAACAGATTTCCTCCCAGAGTCGTCGGGTAACGATAAGGTCAGCGTGGCGGCGGTCAGCCATATTCCAGAGCGGCTCCCTTTCTCGGACGAGATCGATGAGGTGGTCCACATCGAGTCCTCCATCCTCACCGTCAGAGTCGGGAGCACGCTGTGAAGGCTGTTAAAGAAAAAGACAAAAATAACATAATTAGCCTCCACATAAGAAATGAAATAAAAAGTGCAAAAAAACAAAGCAAAAATATTTATACTTACACGCTGGTGACCGCCGCGTTGCTGTCGCCGACGACCCTGGGAGGCACTGCGAGGACCTCTTGGCCGAGCACCAGATTGGGAAGACTAGAGAAGAAAACAAAAAATGTTATGTGTTTGGATGTAGGCATTTGTTTGCTGTGTGTGGTCTGCAGAACATTGTTTTCTATGTGTTGTGTGTAGTGTGATGTTGTGTTTCTGCGTTTGGTGCAAAAAACTTACCAATTGTGAGCCCACTGCAGGTGTCTGTCCACCCCTTCCTTCTTCTTCTGGGAGCTCCTCTTCATCTTGTGATTCCTGTTTTGAAATAAAAGGCAATGAATAGACATATATTACAGCGATGATGGATTTTGGAAATAAAAACTTACCGTCAAACGCTGACGATGCGAGGGAGGGCTCCCAGAAGATGATGTGCTGTCTTCCTGGTGGCCACACTCCATGCCTGTGGGTGGTGTTCCAGCTGCTGCCATTGCTGCCAGTGATGCCATTTCTGCTGCTGCTGCTGCATCTATTGGGCGGCTGTTGAATAAAGACAAACAAAGGGCCAATGAATATCTTGATAGTCCATGGCCCTAGTTTGGAGGAATGGGGGATTTGATAATTACCGTCTCTCATCTGCTGCTGGCCTCCCCTCCTCAGCATGTTCCATTTGCTGCTCCATTTGGGGTGGTGGTGGTGCTGATGGTGCTGCAGTGGTCTCCTGCCTTCTCCTGCGCTTGGTTGCTTTCTTGGGTGGCATGTTGGGTGTGGCTGTGGGTCCCACTGTCTTGCTTTTATATATGTCTTGTGGGCAGAGCTACTGAGCATGCTCAGACCAAAAAAAACGGATCCGGCCACCATCAGGCGCATTGCGGCGCTCATAGGCTTTCATTGTATGAAAAAGCCGGACACGCCGGATCCGGCGTGTCCGTCTTTTTCGCCGGAGACAAAAAACGTTACAGTAGCCGTTTTTTCCAGACGCCGGATCGCGTCACATTGCCGGATCCGGCGAAAACCGGATGAAACGCATGGCCATCCTGCTCGATCCGGCTCTAATGCAAGTCAATGGGGGGGAAACCGGATCCGGCATTGCATTTCGCCGGATCCGGTTTCTGTCAAAAGCGCCGGATCGCACCTGACGGCGAAAACCTGATGTGTGAAAGAGGCCTTAGTGTACACTTTATATGCCTGTGTACCCTAAGCTTCGGTCACAGACCCCTCTGTGTATGCTGTATACACCCGTATACCCCCAGCTTCGGTCACAGACCCTGCATCTCTCACACTGTAGAACTGACGCCGGACACACACGGTAAAACTGTGGTCGACGGTCTCTCATCTCTCGCACTTAGGGTGTGTGTAGACGCTGCGGAATCCGCTGCAGATTAATCCGCACGGGTTTTGCAAAAACCGCAGATAAACCGCAGGTCAAAAGACCTGCGGATTATCTGCGGTTTTGCCTGCGGATTCACCATCTCCACAATGGTGGAGTAGGAACCCGCTGCGGATTCCGCAGAAAGAATTGACATGTCAATTCTTTCTGCGGTTTCAAAACCGCAGCAAATCCGCGCTGATTTTTCCGCAACGTCAGCACAGCAGTTTTTTTTTACCATTCATTTGAATGGTACTGTACACTGCAGCTAAAACTGCTGCGGGTCCGCAGCGGCCAAAACCGCTGCGGAAACGCAGCGGAATCCGCAGCGTGTGCACTTAGCCTTATACTGATAACACGAGAAGTGGTGAGTTCTCCTTCAATGGAAGTCTTCAAACAGAGGCTGGACAGACATCTGACTGGGATGATTTAGCGAATCCTGCTTTGAGCAGGGGGTTGGACCAGATGGCCCAGGAGGTCCCTTCCAACTCTACGATTCTATGATTCTATGAACATAAGATGGAGTCAGACGAACCCTCCTACAAACCGTGAGAACAAAGTCATTACTACAGGACTGTGTGAGAAAGGGATTTATTCTACAAGAAATGCTGGGGCCACAAATGAGAGACTCCGGGCCCTGTGGCTGGATACTCCGGACCCCCAGCGTGTTAGGACCAGACGGGGTCTTTGTCCCTGGAGCTTCTCTACTCGGGATAATGAGACTCTGATCTTGGTCATCCGTATGGATAATGGAAATGGAATTACAAAGCTTCTCATAGACTTTCCATGTTACACACGGACGGCACATGTACAGCACACGGATGGCACATGAACAGCACACGGACGGCTCATGTACAGCACACGGACGGCACATGTACAGCACACGGACGGCACATGTAAAGCACACGGACGGCACATGTAAAGCACACGGACGGCACATGTACAGCACACGGACGGCACATGTAAAGCACACGGACGGCACATGTACAGCACACGGATGGCACATGTACAGCACACGGACAGCACATGTAAAGCACACGGACGGCACATGTACAGCACACGGACGGCTCATGTACAGCACACGGACGGCTCATGTACAGCACACGGACGGCTCATGTACAGCACACGGACGGCTCATGTACAGCACACGGACGGCACATGTACAGCACACGGACGGCACAGGTACAGCACACGGATGGCACATGTACAGCACACGGATGGCTCATGTACAGCACACGGATGGCTCATGTACATCACACAGACGGATCATGTACAGCACACAGACGGCACATGTACAGCACACGGATGGCTCATGTACAGCACATGGACGGCTCATGTACAGCACACGGATGGCACATGTACATCACACAGACGGCACATGTACAGCACACGGATGGCTCATGTACAGCACACGGACGGCTCATGTACAGCACATGGACGGCTCATGTACAGCACACGGACGGCACATGTACAGCACACGGACGGCACATGTACAGCACACAGACGGCTCATGCACAGCACACGGACGGCTCATGCACGGCACACGGATGGCTCATGTACAGCACACGGACGGCCCATGTACAGCACACGGACGGCACATGTACAGCACACGGATGGCTCATGTACAGCACACGGACGGCTCATGCACGGCACACGGATGGCACATGTACATCACACAGACGGATCATGTACAGCACACAGACGGCACATGTACAGCACACGGATGGCTCATGTACAGCACACGGACGGCACATGTACTGCACACGGATGGCTCATGTACAGCACACGGACGGCACATGTACTGCACACGGATGGCTCATGTACAGCACATGGACGGCTCATGTACAGCACACGGACGGCACATGTACAGCACACAGACGGCTCATGCACAGCACACGGACGGCTCATGCACGGCACACGGATGGCACATGTACATCACACAGACGGATCATGTACAGCACACAGACGGCACATGTACAGCACACGGATGGCTCATGTACAGCACACGGACGGCACATGTACTGCACACGGATGGCTCATGTACAGCACACGGACGGCACATGTACTGCACACGGATGGCTCATGTACAGCACATGGACGGCTCATGTACAGCACACGGACGGCACATGTACATCACACAGACGGATCATGTACAGCACACAGACGGCACATGTACAGCACACGGATGGCTCATGTACAGCACACGGACGGCTCATGCACGGCACACGGATGGCACATGTACATCACACAGACGGATCATGTACAGCACACAGACGGCACATGTACAGCACACGGATGGCTCATGTACAGCACACGGACGACACATGTACAGCACATGGACGGCTCATGTACAGCACACGGACGGCACATGTACAGCACACAGACAGCTCATGCACAGCAAACAGACGGCTCATGCACGGCACACGGATGGCACATGTACATCACACAGACGGATCATGTACAGCACACAGACGGCACATGTACAGCACACGGATGGCTCATGTACAGCACACGGACGGCACATGTACTGCACACGGATGGCTCATGTACAGCACACGGACGGCACATGTACAGCACATGGACGGCTCATGTACAGCACACGGATAGCTCATGTACAGCACATGGACGGCTCATGTACAGCACACGGACGGCACATGTACAGCACACGGACGGCTCATGCACGGCACACGGATGGCACATGTACATCACACAGACGGATCATGTACAGCACACAGACGGCACATGTACAGCACACGGATGGCTCATGTACAGCACACGGACGGCTCATGCACGGCACACGGATGGCACATGTACATCACACAGACGGATCATGTACAGCACACAGACGGCACATGTACAGCACACGGATGGCTCATGTACAGCTCACGGACGGCACATGTACTGCACACGGATGGCTCATGTACAGCACACGGACGGCACATGTACTGCACACGGATGGCTCATGTACAGCACATGGACGGCTCATGTACAGCACACGGACGGCACATGTACAGCACACAGACGGCTCATGCACAGCACACGGACGGCTCATGCACGGCACATGTACAGCACACGGACGGCACACGGACGGCTCATGCACGGCACATGTACAGCACACGGACGGCACATGTACAGCACACGGACGGCACACGGACGGCTCATGCACGGCACATGGACGGCACATGGACAGCACATGTACAGCACACGGACGGCACATGTACAGCACACAGACAGCACATGTACAGCACACGGACGGCACGTTTACATGGACTCATAGACTTGTATTGGCGCTTTGTCATCTGTGCCGATGGGGAAACACGGACATGAGAGCAGTACCGGAGGTCAAATAGGGGACACGTGGCATCTGTGAAAAACATGACAGGTCGTGTGAAGGGGCCGTACAGTCACATAATAGAAAACAGCAGAATAAAAAGTGATTAATAACAAGTCCTACATGTCCCCCAAGCTACTCTGCTAAATCCCCTCTGGCTCCGTGGCCGATGGTTCGGGGGCCCTGATGGTTATTATTCACTTTGCAGCTATAATATAAGGTGAAGCCACAAGACCCCTGCAGACCAGTGCTGAGGCTGACGGAGACCCCCGGAGCCACAAGACCACTGCATCCCAGTGCTGAGGCTTACAGAGAACCCCGGAGCCACAAGACCACTGCAGACCAGTGCTGAGACTAGCAGAGACCTCCCGCAGCCACAAGACCCCTGCAGCCCAGTGCTGAGACTGACAGAGACCCCCGGTGCCACAAGACCACTGCAGCCCAGTGCTGAGACTGACCCCCGGTGCCACAAGACACCTGCAGCCTAGTATTAATACTCCCGGAGACCCCCGGAGTCACAAGACCACTGCAGCCCAGTGTTGAGACTGGTGGACACCCCCGGTGCCACAAGACCCCTGCAGCCTAGTGCTAAGACTCACAGAGACCCCCTGGAGCCACAAGACCACTGGAGCCCATTGCTGAGACTAGCAGAGACCCCCAGAACCAAGACTCCTGCAGCCCAGTGCTGAGACTGATGGAGACTCCTGGAGCCACAAGACTACTGCAGCCCAGTGCTAAGACTGTCAGAGACCTCCAGAGCCACAAGACCCCTGCAGCCCAGTGCTGAGACTCGCAGAGAACCCCGGAGCCACAAGACCACTGAAGCCAAGTGCTGAAACTGATGGAGACCCCTGGAGACCCAAGAACATTGCAGCCCAGTGCTAAGAATGACGGAGACCCACGGAGCCATAGAACACTGTAGCCCAATGCTGAGACTGGCGGAGACCCCCGAAGTCCCAAGACCACTGGAGACCAGTGCTGAGACTGATGGAGAACCCTGGAGCCACAAGACCATTGCAGCTCAGTGCTAAACTGAAGGAGACCCCCGGAGCCACAAGACTATTGCAGCCCAGTGCTAAGTCTGGCAGAGACCCCCAGAGTCACAAGACCACTGGAGCCCAGTGTTGAGACTGACAGAGACCCCCAGAGCCACAAGACCCCTACAGCTCACTGTTGAGACTGGCGGAGAAGCCCGGAGCTTCACAACCACTGCAGCCCAATGCTAAGACTGACAGAGACACCTAAAGCCACAAGACCACTGCAGCCCAGTGCTAAGATTGACGGAGACCCCTGGAGCCACAAGACTATTGCAGCCCAGTGCTGAGACTGGCAGAGACCCCCCCGGAGCCACAAGAACACTGCAGCCCAATGCTAAGACTGACAGAGACCCCCGGAGCATCGGTGCTTGAGCAATGGGGGATTTATCATTTCATGCTAATTATTTTTACATTCTCAGAAATCCCCTGTAGTGTCTGTTCACACTCACAATTTTTGCTGTGGATTGATCTACAGTGTTGGCAGGAAATATTCTGCTTTTTTGCAGCCTTTTCACTTACATTTTTGTGTCCCATTCATTTGAACAGGGAAAAAAACACTGCAGAAACTCTGAAAGACGACAGCAACAGATTTATACTGGCTGGTGTCCGTGTCTGGTCAGTGTCCGTGTTTGGCTGCTGTCCGTGTCTGGCTGGTGTCCGTGTTTGACTGCTGTCTGTGTCTGGCTGGTGTTTGTTTCTGGCCGGTGTACATGTCTGGCTGCTGTCCGTGTCTGGCTGCTGTCCGTGTCTGGCCACTGTCCGTGTCTGCCTGGTGTCCATGTCTGCCTGGTGTCCGTGTCTGGCCGCTCTCCGTGTCTGGCCGGTGTCCGTGTCTGCCCGGTGTCCATGTCTGGTCAGCGTCCGTGTCTGCCCAGTGTCCATGTCTGCCCAGTGTCTGTGTCTGGTTGGTGTCCGTGTCTGGATGCTGTCCATGTCTGGATGCTGTCCGTGTCTGGCCGGTGTCCGTGTCTGGCCGGCGTCCGTGTCTGGCCGGTGTCCGTGTCTGGCCGCTGCACTGGGACAGGCCGGAATAGTATAGTAGACGGCATTATTCCACACAATAGGATATTAAGCCCTGTTCACACTGCGCTTCTGCAGTGCGTCCGGGGGCTCTGCCTGAATCCCTCTAAAATAGGAATCACATAAATCCCCGTTGGGGTCACAGACGGCACTGACACCAGCAGAGGTCAAAGGAATTTGCTTTTTTTCTGTAATTGACTGATTTATTTCCTTAGGCCGGGTGCACACGATCAGGAATTGGCAGCGCTTTGGACGCAGCACATGTCCGCTGCCGGCTATTGAACGCAGGTGACTCCACATGTGATTACTGAGCCGTGTGGATTCACTGCATACAATAGATTGTAGGGTGAGATTTATCGCATCTCCACAAGATAAATAGACATGTTGTGATCTGGAAAGACGCCGCCGCATGTCCGTCTCTAAGGCTAGGGAATGTAGATTGTGAGCCTCATTGGGGACAATGCCACTAATGTCTGTAAAGCGCTGTGGAATTAATAGCGCTATATAAATGAGTAAAAATATATAAACTGCGGGGGTTCTGGCCTTTCACAAAATGTCAGCAGAGCCCCGGCAGCACCGTACACCCGCAGCGAAGCGCCACACATCTGAACGCCCCCTCATCCCAGCCTGCAGCAACGCTCCACTCTTGCTTCCTCTAGCAGCGACCCTGGGACCTCGCATCACCGCAGCCACCACCCCCCGGTAAGTAACTTATTAAAAAAAGTTATTTTCCTTTTCCTCTCTTCAAAATTTGGGGTGCGTCTTATAATCCGGAGCGTTTTATAATCAGTAAAATACGGTAAACTACTGATTCCTATTATGGCGACACTACAATTACAGGACTATATATACAGCACATATACACAGATACACACTATACATGGACACGCATTATATATACTTTATAAATATAGAAACATACACTATATGCTGTACATACAGTACACACACATACTGTGTATATAAAGTATATACACACAGAAACAGTCAGTTTATATATAGTATATACAGTATGCTCACATACATATACAGTTTAGATATTTACAGAATACAGTGCACACAAGCAGTATACAAGTATAACATACATACACATACCATATACTGTATGTACATGTATATATACATTATATATAAACTCACATGCACCACAGATATGCACACACATACTAATACACATATACAGGCACACACACTATATACTGCACATGTACACGCACAGATACACATATACATGTATACTTACCAGGTTCCACTCCTGTGTCTCCATTCAATGTCAGCAAGCAGTTAATCCTGAATGCTATCTCTGTGTTTTCAACTCTGCAAGCTTCTATATGGTAACCAGCTTTTCCAGTCTCTGCTCTGAATCCACTCCTGTGTCTCCATTCAATGTCAGCAAGCAGTTAATCCTGAATGCTATCTCTGTGTTTTCAACTCTGCAAGCTTATATATGGTATATAGTTTTTTTCAACTTACTCTGCTTGTCCCCTTATGTTGTGAGGTCAAGAAACTTTTCAAAGTGCTTTATGATCCATGTAGTGCTGGACATGTGTTTATTTGACCACAACATTTTATTGGGTCCTGGTGTCTCAATTTAGTGTGATTGATTAACGAGAAGAGAGAGAGGCCAAAAAAAAAAAAAGTTCTAAGTCTTATCCTCCTATATATTCAGACATAGCTTGGGGATAGCATTTATGCACACTTTATCCAAGTACAGTTTATCAAAGTACTGGCAGTTATAACATGGCAGTTAGACAGGGCAGGAGATAGGTAAGACATTTATATACATCTACTCCCTGTACATTAGGAGTGCAACAAATATATACCATATGCATTTGTGTAATTTTAATCCTGGCCACTGCATTCACACACATCCACCGCCCTGGCATTAACTCTCTACACTCCATCCACATTGGCCCCTCGCTTCTTTCCTCTCCTATGTATAGCACTCATGCTCTTTTCACATTGTTAAATTGCACAGATCCAGTCAGTCCCACCATTCAACATCAGAGACGCTCTCACAAATCAATTAACCATCTGCTCACTCTTTCTATCCTCCTTCTCCTAGTCGCAGGAGACATTGCTCCCAACCCTGGTCCCCCATGTTATAGAGAGTCAAACCCCCCGACTGCTACACTCAGAAACCCCTCTAATCTTATTAATATTCCCTGCATGCCATCTGTCTCTCTTAATTGTGCACTTTGGAATTCTCGCTCAGTGTGTAACAAACTCTCCTTCATTCATGACTTTTTCCTTTCTAATTCTCTTAACCTCCTGGCTCTTACTGAAACCTGGATCCAGCAGTCAGACACTACCGCTGCTGCTGCTCTTTCATACGGGGGGCTTCACTTCTCTCATACCCCAAGATCAGACAGTAGAGCTGGTGGAGGCGTTGGTCTGCTCCTATCACCAAAATGTACCTTTCAGGTTATCCCTCAAGTACCCTCACTTGTCTTCCCTTCTTTTGAGGTCCATGCCGTCAGACTCTACACCCCCTTCTCCATGCGAGTGGCGGTGGTGTATCGTCCTCCCGGCCCCTCCCATCAGTTCCTGGATCATTTTGCCACTTGGCTTCCACATTTTCTCTCCTGTGACATCCCTACCCTCATCATGGGAGATTTCAACATCCCCATTGCTCTTCCCCTCTCACCATCTGCTACTCACCTTTTATCTCTAACCTCCTCGTTTGGCCTTTCGCAGCTTACTAATTCTCCAACGCATGAAGACGGAAACTCCCTCGACTTGGTCTTCTCTCGGCTTTGTGCAGTGGATGATTTTGCAAACTCCCCTCTCCCGCTCTCTGACCACAATCTTCTTTCATTCTCTATCAAGAACTGCCAGGCTGCTCAGGTCACCCCCACTGTCCAGACTTATAGAAACATACAGGCCATTAACACCCAGAAACTTATGAAGAACTTGCAGTCTTCATTGGCCCCTATCTCCTCCCTCTCATGTCCTGATTCTGCATTGAAGCATTACAATGAAACACTTCAAACTGCCCTGGATGAATTTGCACCCCCTATAAATAGAACACCACAACGCAGACGGCGACAACCCTGGCACACGGTGCAAACACGTTTCCTGCAGCGGTGCTCCAGGTGCGCCGAACGTCTGTGGAGAAACTCCAATCTACACGAAGATTTCATCCATTTTAAGTTTATGCTTAGAACATACAACACTGCCCTTCACCTCTCCAAACAAACCTATTTCAACACCCTCATCACCTCACTGTCCAATAACCCGAAACGTCTCTTTGACACTTTTCATTCTCTACTCAATCCAAGAGTACAGGCCCCAACCACGGAGCTCCGAGCTGACGATCTGGCCAATTACTTCAAAGAAAAAATTGACCAGATCCGACAGGAAATTATCTCCCAATCACCTCATACCATGCACTGTCCTCCCTCCCCCACTGCATCTAACTCACTCTCTGATTTTGAACCAGTCACAGAAGAAGAAGTAAGCAGGCTCCTTACATCTTCTCGCCCAACTACTTGCACCAGTGACCCATTTCTGTCACAGCTCCTCCAGTCCCTTTCCCCTGCTGTCACCCCTCACCTAACTAAAATATTTAACCTCTCTCTCTCTTCTGGTATTTTTCCCTCCTCATTTAAGCATGCCATCATACATCCACTACTTAAAAAACCATCCCTCGACCAAAACTGTGCCGCTAACTATAGACCTGTCTCTAATCTTCCCTTCATCTCTAAACTCCTGGAACGCCTGGTCCACTCCCGTCTTATCCGCTATCTCTCAGAAAACTCTCTTCTCGACCCTCTCCAATCCGGTTTCCGCTCTTTACACTCCACTGAAACTGCCCTCACTAAAGTCTCCAATGATCTGCTAACAGCTAAATCAAATGGTCACTACTCCATGCTAATTCTCTTGGATCTCTCTGCAGCATTCGACACTGTGGATCATCAGCTCCTCCTCACTATGCTCCGTTCCATTGGCCTCAAGGATACCGTTCTCTCCTGGTTCTCCTCCTATCTCTCCGACCGCTCCTTTACTGTATCTTTTGCCAGTTCCTCCTCCTCTCATCTTCCCCTTACTGTTGGGGTCCCCCAAGGATCGGTTCTAGGCCCCCTCCTCTTCTCCTTGTACACTGCCCCTATTGGTCAAACAATCAGTAGATTTGGTTTCCAGTACCATCTCTATGCTGATGACACCCAATTATACGCTTCTTCTCCTGACATCACGCCAGCCTTTCTAGAAAACACCGGCGATTGTCTAAACGCTGTGTCTAATATCATGTCCTCACTATATCTGAAACTGAACCTGTCAAAGACTGAACTCCTGGTGTTTCCTCCCTCTACTAATGTACCTATACCCGACATTGCCATTTCTGTGTGTGGTTCCACTATTACTCCCCAGCAACAGGACCGCTGTCTTGGGGTCATACTTGATTCCGAGCTTTCCTTTGCCCCCCACATTCGATCACTGGCTCGCTCTTGTCATCTGCACCTCAAAAACATTTCTAGAATTCGACCTTTTCTTACCTTTGACTCTGCAAAAACTCTTACTGTTTCTCTTATTCATTCTTGTCTCGACTATTGTAACTCTCTTCTAATCGGTCTCCCTCTTACCAAACTCTCCCCTCTCCAATCTGTCTTGAATGCTGCAGCCAGGATCATATTCCTCACCAATCGTTACACCGATGCCTCTACCTTGTGCCAGTCATTACACTGGCTACCCATCCACTCCAGAATTCAGTATAAACTTATTACCCTCACTCACAAAGCCCTCCATGGCTCAGCACCACCCTACATCTCCTCCCTTGTTTCAGTATACCACCCTACCCGCGCCCTCCGTTCTGCTGATGACCTGAGGTTAGCATCCTCAATAGTCAGAACCTCCCACTCCCGTCTCCAA
The DNA here is from genome assembly GCF_039654945.1 of Dendrobates tinctorius. NCBI lineage: Eukaryota > Metazoa > Chordata > Amphibia > Anura > Dendrobatidae > Dendrobates > Dendrobates tinctorius. The sequence goes on along the minus strand of NW_027362061.1, from coordinate 1,400,646 downwards.
GACTTTACACGTGCCGCGCCAATTCTTTGGAATGCACATCCCAGGTCAATACGATTAGTCCCCAATCCCCACAATTTTAAGCGTGTCCTGAAAACGCATTTATTCAGACTGGCCTATCGCCTCAACACATTAACCTAATCTATCCCTGTGTGGCAGAGCCAAAAGTTTTACCATAACCAGGTTCCCCGCATCATTCTCCCACATGCTTTATGCATCCATTAGCCCTCTGTGTCCGTACTGTCACACACCTAACATTATGGCTGGTCCATACAATCAGGGCAACTGTTACCACCCACCTTTCATGTCTACCTCTTTCCCAATAGACTGTAAGCTTGCGAGCAGGGCCCTCTTTCCTCTTGGTATTTGCTATAATCTACTGTATGTGATTATTGTTATGCTGTAATGTCTATTGTCTGTACAAATCCCCTCTGAAATGTAAAGTGCTGCGGAATATGTCGGCGCTATAAAAATAAAATTTATTATTATTATTATTCTGTGGTTTCACTTGCACAGATCCATTCCCAGGACAGTGCTTTATGAGCAGCCATGATGTGGACTCAGGAGGAGATGACACAGACACACAGGGCTGCAGGCATCTTCCTGGCCATGCTTTGATCTCTGCTGTGTTGTAATCGGCCCCTTCCCACTCACTCTCAACTTCTAACCTGACTGTAGGGAGAAAGAGAGAGAGGGGCTGGAGGGGGGTTTAGGAGAGATGCTCCGGGACTACAGAGGATGCACAGCGTTATTGACTGCTGTAAACCGTCTACTATAGAGCGAAATTGGGATTTATATCATTGTAACCGGTTGTTGTATTGTTTACTGGTTTTTCTTTTTTTTATTGTTTTTCTCACAGTTTGTACAAGAAAAACAAAATGTTAGTAATTCTTTGTTTTGTTCAATAAAATTTATCTGATTGAAAAAAGAAAGGTGATAAAGTTGTTAATAGATGAAACGATAGAAAATACCAAGATCACATGAGAAGGTGCTCGTATGAATTCACAGATAAATGTGGTTGCTCATTGACAAGGAGGTTATATCCATGCATGCAAGGGACATATGTATCCAAAATAAAAGAGGCACCCGGGCCAGAAATTCATAACCCCTCTGACATAGCTGAGGCATGTTGTTGCTGTTATAGCTCGCTCTATAATATCCATGGATAATACCACGACATGCCACCTAATATTCTGGAAAGAAAAATTGACAAATATATTATGGACGCTGCTCTTCCTTCCTTACAGACCCCTGAGCAGGAGGAACTAGACAAAGCTGTCACTGAGAAAGAGATCGGAGAGGCCATTACATCATTCCCTATCGGGAAGAGCCCTGGGCCGGATGGAGGCAATAATAGATTTTATAAGATGTTTGCACCCCAGTTATTACCATTTTAGGAGAAGTGTTCAGTAATATCTCAGAAGACTCCCTCTCTGCCCCTTAATTACTTGAGGCTGACATAACATTGTTTCTGAAAGCCTGGAGAAGAACCAAATGTCGGCCCTAATTTTCATCCAATATCACTAATTACTGTAGATGTGAAAATACTCTCTAAAGTGATTACAGCCCGGCTCTCCCACTACCTGCCCTCAATTGTTACCGATCATCAGGTTGGCTTTATTAAGGACAGAGAAGCTCGTGAGAAAACATTGTTATTAATGTCACATGCGGAAACCCCGGGGATCCCAATGTGCCTTGTTTCTGCCGACACTGAAGAAGCGTTGGACATAGAGCCCGGACTTTCTTGAAGATCACCCTACGACATATTGGGTTGGGCCTTTTCTTGTTATCTATCATTCTCTCCTTATACACTGACCCTAAACTGATAATTAGGGGAGACGGCCTTCTATCTGACACATCATCTATTAATAATGGGACGAGGCGAGGGCGTCCCTCATCACTTCTCCTATACACACCGGTGATGGAGCATTTAGTGGTGGCATTATGTATAAATCCTGATATTAGTGGGTTACTATAGGCTCACAGCTCTATACACTCGCTCTATACACAGGTGACTTGTGGCTCTATGTTTCACCCCAATGATCTCATTTCCCTCTGTAATAAAGGAATTCGGAGATTTCGGCCATGGAAGGAATTTTATAGTCAACTCCTCTAAATCAGAAGCCATGAACATAATGCTGACCTGACACAACTAATTTCTATCTTTCCCTTTAAGTGGCAGAAAGACGCAATTAACCCCTTCATGCTGCGGGACATTTTCGTTCTTTTGCTTCTATTTTTTCCTTCCCTTCTTCCCAGAGCCATAACTCTTTATCTCTCTGTCCACATAGACATATGAGGGCTTGATGTTTGCGGGGCGAGTTGTACTTTTCAATGACTCCCTTAATTTTACCACATAGTGTACTCAAAAACGAGGAAAAAATTCCAAGTGCGGTGAAATTGTGAAAAAAACAATTCTGACATTGTTTATTGTGAATTGTTTTTGTACATTTTGTGGTAAAATTGACCATGTAATATGATTCTCCTCATCACTATGATTACGGCAACACCAAACATGTCCAGTTTTTATTATTCTTTTAGTGGAGAAAAAAAAATCTGAGGTTTGGAAAGAAACATTTTTGGAGCAGTTTCTCCATTTCCCGAGCCCCGTAACATTGTTATTTTCCTCCGGTAGAGCTGTATGATGGATTATTTTCTGCAGGACGAGATAACGTTTTTATTAGTACAATTGTGATCGCTCGTTACAGCATTTTTTGTGGAATTGTGCCATCCATAAATACGTAATTTTGTCATTCTCAATGTTTTCTATTTCCGGTGTTTACTGATCGGATTAATTGTTTTTATGTTTTTTACAGAGGGGTAAAAGACACACAGGCAGTGCTGTACAAAAACAACAGATAATGTAACAAAAAAGAACAGCGAGCACCGAAGGAGATAAAAACTGCCAAGATCCTGTTATTAGAGAAGCCGATAAAGGCAATAATGTAGAGTTAGTAGCAATGGACAATATAGTAAGGAGCAGAAAGACAGCGATCAGAGAGCAGCACAGAGAAAAACAAGAGCTGATCCCACAAATAACGAGAAGGAACAACTAAGATCTTCTCTGAGATTTCACATAGAGAAGGGACGATTGTCTAAGGAATATCAGAGAAACTCTTCCCTGAATTTCCACACAAGCCGCATTGGTGTTATATTCCTAAAGTCCACAAAGACACAGCACCCCCACCAGGCCGCCCGATAGTGTGCGGGGTCGGATCAGTAACAGAATCTTTCTCTACATTTATAGACCGGTGTGTGAGACCATTACTGAGAATAGCACCTGCTCACATCAAGGACACCGGAGATTTATAGAGAATTGTGTCCAATATAGATTGGCAGGAGGGTTATAAATTGGCTTTGATCGACGTCGGGAGCTTGTACGCACGAATTCCACAAATCACAGGACTGGAAGCAATAAAAAATCTATGGAAAAAACTGCTGAAACAGATGACTATATTGGATTCATCCTGGAAAGCCTGAATGTTATATTGTCCCATAAGGCCTTCTCTTTTGGGAGCAGCTGGTCCACCCAGATGACGGGGACAGCGATGGGGGCGACAGATGCTGCAGTTTCACTAATTTGTTCTTGTCAGACTTTGAAAATAAATATATTTATAGTGTAAACCCCCCCTGACACCTCCGTGGATGATGTGTTTCTGGTGTGGGCTGGGACAGAAAGGGGTTAATGATTTCATGAAATATTTGAATGAGGAGAATAAGGTTAATATGAGATTTATTCACAATTTGCACAGAATAACTTAGATTTCTTAGGTGTGAATATTATCTGCCATGGTCTCTCTGAATTCACCCTTATTTCTACTGGTGAAATTTTCCCAACCAAAACTCCCATGTCATGTTCCACCAGTTATGTCACATACGTGATTATATGCTCATACCAGAAATTATATGTGGGAAGGACGACCCAACCCCTCCACAAAAGGCTGAACTCACACCGTCCCAATACTCCATAGGGTTTTCTCCAACATGGGCTTTCACGTCACTGCACCATCAAACACAAGAAAGATTCCACACAACTGAGAATATTCCCCACAGAGGAGATTCCCCCACAGGGTCAGAATCGCATTGGACAACTACATCGGGAAGAAATCTTCTGGATTTATAAACTAAACCCCCTTACTCCAAATGGCCTCAGTGAGATTACAGATGTTACAGAGGCTCCTGCTGCACCAGCCTGGGATAAGTCAGATCATCGCCGGATCCCCGAACACCTCCTGTGACCCGGCTCCACCAGCGCTGCCGACCCCCCCCCCGGGTTTACTGAATTCAGACTGTGGGACAGACCCCCATTTGATGCATTAACTTTTGCCCTATTATCCTTCTGAAAATTTGGGGTTCGTCTTATGGTCCAGTGCGGCTTATAGTCCATACCAATGAAGGGACTGCTGGGACCGTAATGGGGTCCATCTGAGACCCCAATGCAGAAGCCACATGTCCTGAGAGCTGGACCTGCTGGACCACAAATTGTCATTTCTCCAGGATACCAAATAAATAGTTGTCACGTAGACCCTGGAGACCCTGTCTGACATGCTCAGCATGCTCCTCCAGAGGACGGGAGTAACTCACTATATCATCCAGGAAAATTACCACAAATCTACCAATCAGTGAGAAAAATATAATTACTGACATTGTCACAGACTGCCGGAGCATTGGTTACCCTGAATGGCGGCATCAGGTTGGGTTTTCTTACAATGAATATTGGATTTATGTTGGGTCCCCCTGTCCCTGACAGCCGGTGTCATTTCCCCTACAGAGGCTAATCCACAAGGGCACTGAGGTGCGAGACTCGGGTGAGTTTCTCCCAAGTGTGACCCCGACCTCAGCCGGACTCTGGAAGGGGGGAAATAACCGAGATTTGGGCATTTTAGCTCCTGGTGTGGAGTCGATAGCACAATCATATGCCGCCATATAGTAGACGGCCGGTAACTGGTGAGAATTCCCTCCTGTGTGGGGTCTATTTCCCTCCAGAGAAATCACACGTTACATTCCACACATAACACTGTGTAGAGAAGGCGGCGCGGGGTAATTGTGCCAGTAGTGAGGGGCGAATAATGGCGGGAATGTCACTGACTGAGGAGAAGTCTCCATGGAGCGTCTTCACTCCGGAGATCATGTGACCCCTGACTCCTCCCCTCCTGTGACCTCATCACAGGTCCTGTGCACAGAGCAGCCATATATGTGGAGTGCGGCTCTGCAGGTTAGTGATGGGCAGTCCGGCTCTTCTGGCTCCTTTCCCCATTTTTCTCCCTCCTGTCCCTTCACTATAAAGCCTGGGCCTCATTATACAGCTGTACAGGGGTCTAGTGAAGGCTTTTTAGCCCTTTCCTCAATCTGTAGCTCCTGGGAACAGGCCCTCACTCCTGTCCCTTCACTATAAAGCCTGGGCCTCATTATACAGCTGTACAGGGGTCTAGTGAAGGCCTTTTAGCCCTTTCCTCAGTCTGTAGCTCCTGGGAACAGGCCCTCACTCCTGTCCCTTCACTATAAAGCCTGGGTCTCATTATACAGCTGTACAGGGGTCTAGTGAAGGCTTTTTAGCCCTTTCCTCAGACTGTAGCTCCTGGGCACAGGCCCTCACTCCTGTCCCTTCACTATAACGCCTGGGCCTCATTATACAGCTGTACAGGGGTCTAGTGAAGGCTTTTTAGCCCTTTCCTCAGTCTGTAGCTCCTGGGAACAGGCCCTCACTCCTGTCCCTTCACTATAAAGCCTGGGCCTCATAATACAGCTGTACAGGGGTCTAGTGAAGGCTTTTTAGCCCTTTCCTCAGTCTGTAGCTCCTGGGAACAGGCCCTCACTCCTGTCACTTCATTATAAAGCCTGGGCCTCATTATACAGCTGTACAGGGGTCTAGTGAAGGCTTTTTAGCCCTTTCCTCAGACTGTAGCTCCTGGGCACAGGCCCTCACTCCTGTCCCTTCACTATAACGCCTGGGCCTCATTATACAGCTGTACAGGGGTCTAGTGAAGGCTTTTTAGCCCTTTCCTCAGACTGTAGCTCCTGGGAACAGGCCCTCACTCCTGTCACTTCATTATAAAGCCTGGGCCTCATTATACAGCTGTACAGGGGTCTAGTGAAGGCTTTTTAGCCCTTTCCTCAGTCTGTAGCTCCTGGGTACAGGCCCTCACTCCTGTCCCTTCATTATAAAGCCTGGGCCTCATTATACAGCTGTACAGGGGTCTAGTGAAGGCTTTTTAGCCCTTTCCTCAGACTGTAGCTCCTGGGAACAGGCCCTCACTCCTGTCCCTTCACTATAAAGCCTGCGCCTCATTATACAGCTGTACAGGGGTCTAGTGAAGGCTTTTTAGCCCTTTCCTCAGTCTGTAGCTCCTGGGAACAGGCCCTCACTCCTGTCCCTTCACTATAAAGCCTGGGCCTCATTATACAGCTGTACAGGGGTCTAGTGAAGGCTTTTAAGCCCTTTCCTCAGTCTGTAGCTCCTGGGAACAGGCCCTCACTACTGTCCCTTCACTATAAAGCCTGGGCCTCATTATACAGCTGTACAGGGGTCTAGTGAAGGCTTTTTAGCCCTTTCCTCAGTCTGTAGCTCCTGGGAACAGGCCCTCACTCCTGTCCCTTCACTATAAAGCCTGGGCCTCATTATACAGCTGTACAGGGGTCTAGTGAAGGCTTTTTAGCCCTTTCCTCAGACTGTAGCTCCTGGGAACAGGCCCTCACTCCTGTCCCTTCACTATAAAGCCTGCGCCTCATTATACAGCTGTACAGGGGTCTAGTGAAGGCTTTTTAGCCCTTTCCTCAGTCTGTAGCTCCTGGGAACAGGCCCTCACTCCTGTCCCTTCACTATAAAGCCTGGGCCTCATTATACAGCTGTACAGGGGTCTAGTGAAGGCTTTTTAGCCCTTTCCTCATACTGTAGCTCCTGGGCACAGGCCCTCACTCCTTCCCTTCACTATAAAGCCTGGGCCTCATTATACAGCTGTACAGGGGTCTAGTGAAGGCTTTTTAGCCCTTTCCTCAGTCTGTAGCTCCTGGGAACAGGCCCTCACTCCTGTCCCTTCACTATAAAGCCTGGGCCTCATTATACAGCTGTACAGGGGTCTAGTGAAGGCTTTTTAGCCCTTTCCTCATACTGTAGCTCCTGGGAACAGGCCCTCACTCCTGTCCCTTCACTATAAAGCCTGGGCCTCATTATACAGCTGTACAATGGTCTAGTGAAGGCTTTTAACCCCTTTCCACTGAAGGTACTGTCACACTTAGCGATGCACCAGCGATCCCGACCAGCAATATGACGCGGTCAGGATCGCTGGTGCATCGCTAAGTGGTCGCTAGTGAGCTGCCACACAGGCAGATCTCACCAGCGACATCGCTGGGGACAGGGGTCGCTACTTACCTGTCACACCAGGTGATCCTGCGTCCTCCCGCCCGCATCCACGCTCGTCACTCGTCGTGACAGCAGGAAGCGCCGCAGGAAGCAGACGACAAGAAACAGTCCAGCCTGTTCTAGCGCGATCAGCGATAACCAGCGGGGGAGCGGGTTGTAGATAAGTATCAGACACAGTGATTTCGCTAGCAATATCGCTATAACGTCACAAGTTATAGCGATATTGCTAGCGATATCTCTTAGTGTGACATGCCCTTGACTGTAGCTCCTGGGCACAGGTCCTCACTCCTGTCCCTTCACTATAAAGCCTGGGCCTCATTATACAGCTGTACAGGGGTCTAGTGAAGGCTTTTTAGCCCTTTCCTCAGACTGTAGCTCCTGGGATCAGGCCCTTCAGTCCCTTCGCTATAAAGCCTGGGCCTCATTATACAGCTGTACAGGGGTCTAGTGAAGGCTTTTTAGCCCTTTCCTCAGACTGTAGCTCCTGGGAACAGGCTCTCACTCCTGTCCCTTCACTATAAAGCCTGGGCCTCATTATACAGCTGTACAGGGGTCTAGTGAAGGCTTTTTAGCCCTTTCCTCAGACTGTAGCTCCTGGGAACAGGCCCTCACTCCTGTCCCTTCACTATAAAGCCTGGGCCTCATTATACAGCTGTACAGGGGTCTAGTGAAGGCTTTTTAGCCCTTTCCTCAGACTGTAGCTCCTGGTCACCATGTGATCTCACCATAACCCTAACAAGCTAATTAACGTGTAAAATCTTGGTCAAAATTATCTCAGTACACAAATCTCCCAGGATGCCCAAAGTTTTGCATCACCCCTTTTTCCTTTTTGCAATTATGAAATTGTAAAAAAGTCTATATATATATTTTTTTTTATTATTGTTGCCTAAAATACAAAGGCCATGTGTCATCTTAGAGGTTCGGCCTTTTAGAGATCATTTCATCTTCGTCTTACTACTGCTCACAATAACGGTCATTTTGACCCGGGGCGCCCACACTTTTACATGCCGCTGTCAATGCTTCGTCCTTTTGGTGCTCAATATTTAATAGGTTCTTGCTATTAAACTTAATGAAAAGTTTGGTGAATTTCTTTGAGCTGTTATTACTAGAGATGAGCGAATATTGTCGGAGAAGTTGTTATTGGCTAATATCGCTTACCGAATAGCTGCATCGGGACCCCGGATCCCTGGAGCGCTCCCGATAATCAGCTGCATGTGTCGCCCTCCATGCAGGTGCTGTGACTATCACACAGCGCGACACACGCAGCTGATTATCGGGAGCGCTCCAGCACACTGAGTCCTGCACACACTGAGGCCCCTGATCATGTGACCCCTGACTCCTCCCCTCCTGTGACCTCATCACAGGTCCTGTGTGCACAGAGCAGTCATATATGTGGCAGACACTCCTGGATCTTCTGCTTTCTGGGCCAGTTCCTCCTGTGAGACCTATTAACCCTTTCGCTCCCTGTATTCTCCTTTCTCACAGGACAATATCTGAATTCGGACAGTGTGACAGGAATATAAGCAATGTGGAAGGAAAAAATGACAATTTTACTTTTTTTCTCACAAAAATGTGACTTTGCCCCAAAATTGGCAGCGTAACAAATCCTTATTTTCCCCACTGTAGTTTGTAGACTCCATATACAGATCCCTTAAGTGCGAATGGATGTTGCAGGCAGCAGATCGCTCTCCACGGCGTCTCCAGACTCTGTCACGGCTGTCACATGTGCTCAATGTGAACCTGCTTTCATCTGTGAAAAGCACAGGGCGCCAGTGGTGAATTTGCCAATCCTGGTGTTCTGTGGCAAATGCCAAGTGTCCTGTACGGTGTTGGGCTGTGAGCACAACCCCCATCTGTGGATATCGGGACCTCAGACCATCCTAATGGAGTCAGTTTCTAAACGTTTGTGCAGACACATGTTCATTTGTGGCCTGCTGAGTATCATTTTGCAGGTCTCTGGCAGTGCTCCTCCTGTTCCTTCTTGCACAAAGGGGGAGGTAGTGGTCCTGCTGCTGGGTTGTTGCCCTCATACGGCCCCCTCCACATGTCCTGATGTACTGGCCTGTCTCCTGGTAACACCACCAGCCTCTGGACACTACACTGTCAGACACAGTAAACCTTCTTGCCACAGCTCACATTGATGTGCCATCCTGGATGAGCTGCACTACCTGAGCCACTTGTGTGGGTTGTAGAAGTCCGTCTCATGCTACCACAAGTGTGAAAACACAACCAACATTCAAAAGTGACCAAAACGTCAGCCAGAAAGCATTGGTACTGAGATGTGGTCTGTGGTCCCCACCTGCAGAACCACTCCTTTATTGAGGGTGTCTTGATAATTGCCAATAATTTCATCTGTTGTCTATTCCATTTGCACAACAGCATGTGAAATTGATTGTCAGTCAGTGTTGCTTCCTAAGTGGACAGTTTGATTTCACAGAAGTTTGATTTACTTGGAGTTATATTCTGTTGTTTAAGTGTTCCCTTTATTTTTTGAACCGTGTATATAGATGGATAGATTTTTTTTTTCTTTGCATTGGAGGGTCCAATTCCAGCTATTGCTGTGGGATCTGTGATTTCTATCTACTCCACTGTGTACAGGATAATAGAGTATAATAAAGTAGTTATGGCCGTGACGTAACTAACATTGTGCAGTGACTCTGCTTTCCATATAGTGATGGATATTTCTTGTTGGTGAAACTGTGATTTTTTTCCACTTTAAGCCTTTTTTAAACCCCTCTGATCAGTGCGATCATACAACATACAAGCCTCTGATGGCTCCGGTGATGCCCTGTACTCCTGTAGTGCCGTGTATCATCACTGCCTGTCAGTGTAATACTAACGGCCCCATACACATGAGATCAGAGTTGGCTGAGCGGTCATTTGGCAGACGGCGATCTCTCCCGACTCCCCCATACACACAAATATTCCAGCTTTCTGTGGTCTGTATGAGAGAGTCGCCTCCAGACTCCTCTAGAGGAGGATTATCTACACGAAGAACAGACGGATTATCCTCTGAAATTCAGGATGCCGGATCCTTCTCTGCCCTGACATCATCTGTCGGGAGGCCCCGAAATACATTATATGGTCGGCCAAACCCCCCGAAATCAGAGCTTTCATGGAACTTTAGTCTAATGTGTATGGGGGGTTATAAGGTAACTTATTGGACGCTGTCTCTGGCCCGGCCTAATAGACCTTCATACATTGCAGCCCAGACCCCATTATTAGGCATGTAAGTATCGGAGTAACTAGGCCGCCCCATACTATCGAGTACTTGGAGGCGGGGGGCTTTCAGCCAAACTCTGTCACACCTTCTTAGATGCCATGTTTGCTTCTCACAGCAGCAAGTGGTTAAACTGTCAGGGTTTTTGTTGAAGCCTCATCTGTGCCGTCCCTGCGGTGTACATCTATGTTCTGGGGACCAAAAAGATTAATTTCTTTTTAATAAATGTTTAATTGTTAAAAATTATAAAATGTGTCTTCTGCTTTTTGCATATTTTTTTCTTCTTACAAGAATTGTTGGAGCCAATTTTCTTTAGAAACATTTTAATATCGGCTTTTTCTGGAGTTTTTCTTGTAATATAGGAAAGCCTCAGGCCAGAAATAATCCCCATAAATCACTGTACATGGAGACTTTGGGATCAGATCATTTCTGTCCGTTGTGTTTGTGAAAACTAAAAATCTTTTCTAAAAGCCTCAAACTTCTGTGTGTGACTCAGAGCTGAGATCTAACGGGAGAGAAGATTCCAGTGCGGGGAAGATGGGAAACCTTCATATAGACGGCCGGTGGGGATGGAGGCAGTGACCGACTCTGGCCAAACCTGTCTCTAGAGCCGTAGTAGAAGATGAAGATGTTGTCCTCATCATGAAGGAGTTATTTCTCATGTCGCGTGTAATGAATATCTCCTGCAGTATTGCTAATGCCGATTCCAGTGTCGGTAATGAGACGAGAATTAGCGTTATGGAAGATGAGTCTATGAGGAACATGTTCAGCTGCCGACTCCGAGGAGGAAACTGCTTGTTGTCTGTGGCCTAAATATATAGGTTTTATTAGTAGATGTCAGGGAAGAAAACTAAACCCTGTAAGATAATAAATCTCCTCATATGTTTCCCGTATTATCTCCAGTAATTGTATTATTACACAGGATTCTTATGATGTTACATCGGATCATCTTCTTCTCATTCAGGTCTCTACAATATCGGATCCTCTCAGTGAAGATCTTCTACAGAAGAGAATTTTCCTGATTTACCCATCAAGGATGGATATGGACAGAGACAAGATGGCAGAGAGGATATTACACCTCACCCTAGAGATCCTCTTCCGTCTCACTGGAGAGGTGAGAGATTCTGATGACGTCACATTACATCATTCTTATCTATGGGAATAACAGATGGACAGAACTGGAGAGGACTCTGGAAATGTCTGTAGTGAGATTTATTAATGTGTCGCTCCATAACCAGGATTACACAGTGGTGAAGAAGACCTCTAGTGATCGCTGTCAGGACCCTGTGTCTGAGGGATGGGGAAGACCCCTGAGCCCAATCACGGGGCCTCCACCTCACCCCCTGATCCATGAGGACATCAATGACCAGAAGATCCTAGAACTCATCTACAAGATGATTGAGCTGCTGACTGGAGAGGTGACACTGCTGGGAATGCTGGGACATTATACAGTAACACTATGAAGGGATCGGGGGATGACGGTATCATTGTATGTGTCAGGTTCCTATAAGGTGTCAGAATGTCGCTGTCTATTTCTCCATGGAGGAGTGGGAGTATTTAGAAGGACACAGAGATCTGTACAAGAACGACATAATGGAGGTTCCCCAGCCCCTCACATCACCAGGTAATAGACAGGACTAAATACACACGGCCTATAATTATCTGTATGTAGAGAATGAATTCAGTCCCTGTATGTGTTTCCTCCAGATCTATCCAGTAAGAGGACAACACCAGAGAGATGTCCCCGTCCTCTTCCTCCACAGGACTGTAACCAAGAAGATCCCAGTGTTCCTCAGGATCATCAGGTAGATGGAGAGAAGGTGTCAGGAGATCTCCCCTATGATGTGTAGACGGCTGTGAAGGTCTTGTGCTCAGTCTTGTTTTATCCACCAGTATTATGTGTTTTATACTTGTGTAATGAGAACGGTGGAGATGGCAGGATTAGAGCTGATCATAGATGGGACTTCTCCATCTGTCGGTGACTTTTACAATATTTGTTTCAGGGTGAAGATCTGACCCATATTAATACTACAGAGACATATGTGAGAGATGATGAGTGGTGTAAAGAGGAGATTCCCACATATGACTACCCAGGTGAGTAGTAACCACTGAATGCAGAGAAGTTACAGATTCCTCTCAGTCACCGGCTGTGGCTGCTTTATCGGTGGTGTAGTCCGGCCGTATTACCATGATCACCATTTTGCCTCTAGACCACAACATTCTCCTCCACCCAAAACTGTTCAAATGACTTTGGGCATTGAAAGCCCTTTTCTATAAACCTTACGACCTGGAGGATCCACCTACCCCCTGGGATTAATAATAAGAATCCCATGTAAAATGCTAAAATGCCTTTGGATGATACCAAAACAATTTGTTCACCCTAGGCACAAGCCACATCAGCTCCTATAAACATGGAAACACTGGAGAAAAAAGGGAGCAAAACGATGATTGCAAAAATATTAATAATTTTTATTAAATATCGTACAAAGAAGTGCCCAAAATCATGATGAGGTGCCAATATAAAGCAGATGAAGACATACCCGACCATCCCCTCGTCCATCCAAGATAGAAATAATGTCCTCATATATGTATTTTAGACATCATGCCTATAAAGTGGAAGCCCAAATTATAATACCGCCCTACAAAAATCAATGGCCATATGGCTCAGATTACTTCAAGTAAATCCCCTGAGCAAAGCTCAAAAAGTAAGGAGGAGAGACATATAATGTCCTTAGGGTGCATTGAATCTGGACATAAACAAGGGCGACCACCAATGAAAGACAGAAATAAATGTCAGATCAAAATCTTACCAGAGGATGCAGGAGGAAGAGGGGAAGCGTCTGGCAGTGACCCCGATGCGCGTCTCGCGGCGCAGAAAGGCCGCTTTATCAAGGAGATAATAACCATATCTCCACAGGACCTTCATATACCCTGTGACCCCGGTCACGTGACCGGGATCAACCAATCATCGCGGCCTCATCGGCGCATGCGCTCTGAGGTCGGCAAGCACCGCTGCACAGAACAGGCGTCATGCTGAACACAGGACACCGGTCAAAAGACAAAGGCGCCCGTGTACAACACAAAGACGCCCATCTGTCAGCAGCACAATTACCACCGCAGAGAGATGCGCACAGCCGCCCATAATTGTATCCCATATATAGGGTAAATGGAAATCCCAAAAAATCCATACCGGGAAGATGAATGATTTTTAAAGGGGTCATGGCCATTCAAAAGAATCATCACATACATACATGGATATACATCACATATAGCCCAGGCGATAAAGAGTCTCATATATTAAATACGTCAAATGCATAAAACGAATATATGGTCATGACACATACAACTATAAAGGCCACTAGATCCGATTCACATGTTTGATATAATATGCTCATAATTATATCCCATACATGGGAAGAACCCTAAGGTCCATGCACACAATAATCCTAAGCGGGTCATGACCGTAAAAAAAGTCATCACATGTATATAAATGTACATCGTATATGACATAAACAGTGAAAAAATCTCACATACTAAGTACATAAAATACATAGAATACAATATATGGTCATGATTCCCACAACTGTAGAGACTGCTGGATGCGGTTCACATAGATATGGTACAGGGTGAGGGTCCAAGGAGATATATGGTGTCCTCAAGGTCACTAACTATAAATTATTGACATACAAAAAAAGATTAGTGAAAATAAAGAGTAAAAATTAAAAATTAAAAACAATATAAAAACAACACACTGCCAGAAAAAAGGAGGGAGTGTGATATAGACCTGTGGAGGAAAAGGGACAGGAGGAATTCTCATTACCTATATATTATATGCCTATAAATATACCCAGATATCCATATGGAATATACTATAAAGAGAATAATGCAAATCATCCCATTGGGAATCCATTAACAAAAAAGAAAATAATATCCGGGACCAATTGATGCATAATTGTTAAATCTCCAAAGACTATAGGAATGGGGCCAAGCTCAAAACTTCATTGAGTCCATTAGGGGTCATGGTGTCCAGTTGAATGAACCACCTGAGTTCCATCTGTGATAAAAAAATGTTTGTTGTCACCACCCCTAATCCCCATATGAAGCGCATCAATCCCTCTAGTTCTCTTCTCATCAGATGGGACAAGGGAACTCCAGATTAGACAGAGAATTTCCTGTGGAACTTCAAACATGATTTACTATGCCACGTGCCCTTGTCCCAAAATATATGTGGGTCTGACAACAAGAGAACTCAGGATTTGAGTGCGCGAGCATGTGCGGGACATTGGCGCGGCCAAGACAGTGTCCGATATTGGGGATCTGAAAACCATTCCCCAACATTATAGATCATGTCATAATAGCGATGCGACCTTATTGAAGATTAGAGGGATTGATGCGCTTCATATGGTCTATGCGGCTTCATACTCTAATTACACCAGAGAGGTTTCACCCCTAGTTACTCATTTATTACTGATGGAGACTGTGGAGTTTGACCATTTCAGTAGTTCCTAATCAGGCCCCATTATTAATATCTGATGTGTGTCACTTTATGTGGTGGTAAGTTTGGAATTCTTCACAAAGGATAATAGAAAACAAATGGATCTTAGAAATTGTTTTCCAGCTTCGCACTATACCCTACATACGATTGTACACTACTGTCTGGGCACATGGCAGTGTTCAGAAGGGAAGGAGCGCCATTTAGCTATTTGAATGCAGATCTAGCTGAATAGTTTGCAGACACAATGTATTGGGAGCACTGTTCATGGTCACCTGGCAGCTCAAAAGATGTCCCCCATGAACATGCTTGGCTCTATCTTCTCTGCTTTCCATATCCCAAGGATTGCCTTGCTCATCGCCCTTTAACACCCATACATGAATCTGGACTTACACTGGGACCCCTAGGCTTGGACCATGGTGTTACCTGCTATTCTGTGGTGTTAGATGGCGAGAAGAATAGTCAGGTAGCTGGGTCAGAACCAGAAGGACAGAATACAGAATCAGAAGACACAAGAGTAGTCAGTAAACGGGCCATGGTCACAGCAGGAAACAAATACACAAGCCGCAAGCTGAGCACAGAGGACTGAACCAGAGGAGAACAGCGCTGTATCTGGCAGATTCCGGCCATGTGCTTTGCACTTTAGTAGGGTGTGGTACTTTCCAATTAGCTGAAGTAGGGAGCAGATTACTCCAGCTGGACAGCAGGAACAGATCCCAGATGAGATTGGACACACCATATGCAGAAGCCCTAATATAACTAAATGACAGAAAACCAGAATAGTCGAAATCCCCATAAAGTGATTCCATTTTATAAATTAATTCACTGAGGGTTATAATCCTTAGGAGGAGTGAATATTGTGACTCCACAGCCACTTTCTGGAAATTAACACACAGTGGATGTTGGAGAGTGAAAATTACACATTTGCCATTTTCTTACCCAGCACATAGTGCCCAGATTGTTCTCCAGGAGACACCGCAAATTAAATGGGTTCTTCTCACTATAATATTGCTAAATACAGGGATCCTAAATGTTGTTTGCGCACACTGCAAGACTCCGAAGTGAGAGCGGATTTTGCTGGATTGGTTTATGGAAACCTTGTTGCTTTTCAGCAGCCTTTGAGCCACTAATAGTGTGGGAACCTCTGTTTTTCCATTGACAGATGATGGACCTGAGTGGGGACTTGTTTTTTGTGAGATGAGAATTGGTATTTTTTTCATCTACATAACATTGATTGGTTTCTTTATATTCGATATTTGGGAGGCAGAATGAACAAACAGTTGAACACCGCACACTACTGGCTCATCCAACAAGGTTTTCTATTAGACTGTGAACTGTCATTGTCTTGGGAAATAATTAAAGTTTTTTACATAGCTTGCCATTTTTATGGACGGTATAAGTAGAAACGTTCAAAAATATAAAAAACTCAAGGATATTTTATTTTAAAAAGTTTTTTTTTATCTTAGCAGATGTCTGTACCAGGAGATCAGAGGGACAGCTGACATCTTCAACTTTCAAATCTGATGATCTTGAGATCCTACAAGACACAACTGAAGTGATTACTGTTATTCCAGATATATTATCTATTCACAGCAAAGATCTGTCATCTGATCCTATGAAACAGGTCCCATCTTCTGATTCATTACTGACTACTAAGGAAAATCAAAGTCACAAAAGAGGCATTAAAAAACAAACTGCTCCTAAAGCAAAGAAGTCATTTTCATGTTCAGAATGTGGGAAATGTTTTAACAAGAAATCTCATTTTGTTACACACCAGAGAACACACACAGGGGAGAAGCCTTTTTCATGTTCAGAATGTGGGAAATATTTTGCATCAAAATCAAATTTTGTTATCCACCAGAGAACTCACACAGGGGAGAAGCCTTTTTCCTGTTCAGAATGTGGGAAAAATTTTGCACAGAAATCAAATTTTGTTATCCACCAGAGAACTCACACAGGGGAGAAGCCTTTTTCCTGTTCAGAATGTGGGAAATGTTTTAATAATAAATCTGATTGTGTTAAGCACCAGATAATCCACACAGGAGAGAAGCCTTTTTCGTGTTCAGAATGTGGGAAATGTTTTAATCTGAAATCGGTTCTTGATAGACACCAGAGAGCACACACAGGGGAGAAGCCTTTTTCCTGTTTACAATGTGGGAAATGTTTTAACACTAAATCTGATTGTGTTAATCACCAGAGAATCCACACAGGGGAGAAGCCTTTTTCCTGTTCAGAATGTGGGAAATGTTTTAACACTAAATCAGATTTTGTTAAGCACCAGAGAATCCACACAGGAGAGAAGCCTTTCTCATGTTTAGAATGTGGGAAGTGTTTTAGACAGAATTCACATTTTCTTACCCACAAGGGAACTCACACAGGGGAGAAGCCTTTTTCATGTTCAGAATGTGGGAAATGTTTTATGAATAAATCATATTGTGTTAGGCACCAGAGAACTCACACAGGGGAGAAGCCTTTTTCCTGTTCAGAATGTGGGAAATGTTTTACCACTAAATCAGAATGTCTTAAGCACCAGAGAATCCACACAGGGGAGAAGCCTTTTTTATGTTCATAATGTTATAATGTTAGAATAGTTTTAACCAAAATTGAATCTTCTTAAATGGGTTGTCTCTTGTCATTCCTCATGTTTGCTGACGAAAGGATAAAACTAAACCTTATTGCAAATGTAAAACTATACCCATAATTCACCCCCTGAAGGTTAGTCGGAAAGTGACTAATAGAAAAAACATATATCCCACATCTCAGTATATAGGGTGAGGTGACGTTTACACACTCACTCTCATTTCTACGGGTTTCATCGTCCTCACCAAAGGTGACTCATTAAGAGACTATTTAATATTGACCTATATTCAAGAGAGACTAAATGAGAAAAAAAAAAACTAAAATCATATATCATGTTATCCGAAACAGAAAACTAACCACATATTGGCAGATCCCAAACACCAAACTATATACTTCGGAAGCTTATAAGCCACTCCAGTGTCAGGAATAGATAGTATGAATTTGAATTTACCAAACGGTTGCAATGAAATAAAGAGTGAAAAATTTAAAGGGGTGTGAATACTTTCCATACCCGCTGTATCAGTAAAAATAACTCCTCTTTATTAGGTTAAGTATAAAAGAATTGCACCATTTTCCGATACCCGTCACGTCTCCATTTTTCATGATCTCGGATCGGGTGAAAGACTATTTTTTGTGTGCCGAGCTGACGATTTTAATGGAGACCATTTTGGTGCAGATATGATCTTTTGGTCATCCTTTATTGCATTTTAATGCAATGTTGTGGCGACCAAAAAAAGTAATTCTGGCGTTTTGACATTCTTTCTCGTTACGCCATTTAGTGATTGGGTTAATTCTTTTTATATTGATATATTCTGAATATGGCTATAACAAATATGTGTTTGTCTGATTTTTTACTGTTTTATTTTGAAAGGGGGTGACTTGAACTTTTATATTTTTTTATATTTTTTAAAACATTTTTTTTACTTTTAGCATTGTGAAGACATGCAGCATTGTATCTTAATTAACCAGACAGCTATTTTTAGCAAATGAAGAATAATAGAATGTTATCTGTATATTGGCTTTAAATTTAAGTGTTGATTTCTGGTTGGTCAAGAAAACAGACTTTTGTTTGTGTAAGTCGGTAATATTGACTTTTATTGTGCGCTTATCCTTGATCACTGGTGATGTTTGCTGATATGCTAATTATGCATTGTGTTATGGAACCAGTTTGTTGACTTCTAAAGCAGAGAGGGAAAAACTATGCAAATAGTTTAAATAATCAAGTAATGCTATAATAATCTCACCTCCATTCTTACCCTTTATGTAAATACTGAATGAGGGACACTTGTTAAGTGTAAAAATGGGTTACATGCCTCTGTATAAAGAGACTGAGAGAGAAACAGCCAGAGAGATTCTGCCAAGACATCCATACATCCCAAAAGGACAAGAGACAGGACAGCAGCCACAACATCATCACAAGGGACACGGATCTATCATTCTATAGGAAACAACCTAGGGGTTTTCAGCCTTGGTCGGAAGAATACACATCTGCTCCATTGACCATCGCTGAACCATGGATATGTTCGGAGAAGCCAGATTGTGATCTTTGGATCAACTGGCCTTGTACCTTGTATGGACTCAATGGACTGTCATCTTCTTACATTTATTGTTACCTCCTCTCTGTGTGCGTGCCACAGGTGGAGTAGTCGACCCTGGAAGATGAAGCCAGGCTGTGATCCTCGGATCAACTGTCCTTGTATGGACTGTCATCTTCTTATGCTTGTCGTTACCTCCTCTCTGTGTGTGTGACACAGCTGGGGTAGTGACCCTGGAAGATCTGAAATCACAGAAGCTATTATCCCGGCGGGTCAGTGGAAGGGTGAGACTCTGTAATGTGCCCCATCTTGGGTACTGTGCTGGGACTGTTCTATGCGTTATCTGCCTGTTTTGTGGTACAATAAAGCATCGCCCACACTGTTTTACCCTCACCCTGTGTTGTCTGAGTAGTGTTTTGCCCATGTTAAAAGGAATCATAGAATCATAGAATCATAGAGTTGGAAGGGACCTCCTGGGCCATCTGGTCCAACCCCCTGCTCAAAGCAGGATTCGCTAAATCATCCCAGTCAGATGTCTGTCCAGCCTCTGTTAGAAGACTTCCATTGAAGGAGAACTCACAACTTCTTTTGGCAGCCTGTTCCACTCATTGATCACTCTAACTGTCAAAAAGTTTTTTCTAATATCTAATCTGTGTCTCCTCCCATTCAGTTTCATCCCATTGCTTCTAGTCTTTCCTTGTGCAAATGAGAATAACGATGATCCTTCTACAATGTGACAGCCCTTTAGATATTTGTAGACAGCTATTAAGTCTCCTCTCAGTCTTCTCTTTTGCAAACTACACATTCCCAAATCCTGCAACCTTTCCTCATAAGACAGGGTTTGCAGACCGGTCACCATTCTGGTCGCTCTTTTCTGTACTTGCTCCAGTTTGTTGATGTCTTTTTTAAAATGTGGTGCCCAAAACTGGACACAATATTCCAGATGAGGTCTGACCAAAGAGGAGTAGAGGGCAATAATGACTTCACGTGATCTAGACTGTATGCTTCTGTTAATACATCCTAGAATTGCGCTTGCCTTTTTTGCTGCTGCATCACACTGTTGACTCATATTCAGTCTGTGATCTATTAGTATACCCAAGTCTTTTTCACATGTGCTGTCACTTAGCCCTATTCCTCCCATTCTGTATATGCTTTTTTCATTTTTATTGCCCAGATGTAGTACTTTGCATTTTTCCCTGTTAAAAAACATTCTGTTAGTTGCTGCCCACTTCTCCAGTTTATTTATATCTTTTTGAATCCTCTCTCTCTCTTCTCTAGTATTAGCTATCCCTCCTAGCTTTGTGTCATCAGCAGAGCGATCAGGAGAGCGGGAGTTCGGCGAGATGATCCTTAGTTCATGTGGTTTTGGCTAGTGGGTGGCGCTCATAGCATTCCGGCAGTGACAAGCATAGAGGTCTGCTGGAGATCACTGGTTGTCATGCCAACCCGTCGGTGACCCATGATCATGTGACGGGGTCACTGTTGGGTGGATTTCCGGCGCGCTTGCTGGAAGTGCACATTAAATGCCGCTGTCAGAGGCTGATAGGGGCAAATGGCAGCTGTTCAATAC
Organism: Dendrobates tinctorius; assembly: GCF_039654945.1. Taxonomy (NCBI): domain Eukaryota; kingdom Metazoa; phylum Chordata; class Amphibia; order Anura; family Dendrobatidae; genus Dendrobates; species Dendrobates tinctorius. Next base: position 1,379,892 of record NW_027362061.1, on the reverse strand, counting down.
AGCTGACATGTGCCGGAAAGGATGTGAGCTCACCGCCGGAGCCCAGATCAAAGGGGGAAGTACATTTACGCCCGATGTCAGAAAGGGGTTAAAGGGGATTGTCTTTACAGAGACAAAAGTGGTAATCAATCATGTATACATACAATTACAGAAATACACAGCTTCTAATGGTAAATAGTATAGAGTTACCACAAGACAATATAATTTGTGTAAATCATGTGTAGATATAAAAATTCAGGCAAATGTCAGATGTTGTAGCGCCATCTAGTGGCCGTGTGCAAAAGTGCCACCATAGAGTAACATGTATCCTAAGAGAGCGTCACTATCAAGGGGGAGATGAGATAAGTGCACCGTATTTATTGAGTGTAAGATAAATCCATACATAGATATATGTAACCGGATTGTAGATCTATCACTGGATATCAGTGTATAAGGGGAATAGATCCTGTGCACTTATAGGTTTTTTGGCGAAAAGAAAAAATATTCTGATACTAGAAAATCTACAATAATTTTTTCAACACAATATAGTACAGATTTTTATAATATCAAGAAAATTCTTCTGAAATATTTACCCATTCTTAATCAGGACCCAAAATTAAGGGAAATCTTGAGAAATAACAAAATTGAATTTATTGCCAAAAAAGCACCTTCTTTAAGGGATATCCTTTCCCCGAGTTATTTTTCTGAAAAATCCACCACTCCAACAACGTGGTTGGATATGAAAGGGTTTTTTCCATGTGGTGCAAGAAAGTGCAAGTGCTGTCATTTTGGGAAAAAATCGAAACTTTTTTCTTCATTTGCTTATAAAAAAACCTATGTAATGAACAACTTTATTAATTGTAGTTCTGACTATATCATATATTCAGTAGAATGCACCGTTTGATCCAATATATTGGTTGTACTTCAGGACCCTTAGGCGTATTCGTAAGCATCTGAGCGATATTGAGAGCACTACGGCACTTACTATTTCTGCTGCATCTAGACATTTTGTGACAGTCCATGGAAGAAACACAGATTCATTTTCCTTTATGGGCATTGAGAAGGTTTTTCCACCTCCACGTGGCGGTAATTATAAACGCAAATTATTAAATAGGGAGAGTTTTTGGATTTTTACTTTAGGTAGTCGTACACCAGATGGCATGAATAAGAGACAGGACCTTATTACTTGTTATTGAATGTGTTTCCGTTTGGGTTTTTTTTTTTTTTCTTCAGAAAGAAGGATTAAAGGGAATCGAATAAGAAATAATAAAATTATAATTAAAATTGATGATCTATCCATCTGGTGAATGTATATTTACGCATATATATATATATATATATATCTTTTGTTTGTTGTATTTTTGTGTCAAGATATTTATTTAGTGACATTATTATGACGTAGAATACTGGAACAATTTTTTTTCCCATATATATATATTTGTATACTTGTTAACTGATTTTTCATATGCTCTTTCCATGTATCACTATTGATTGGGGTTTTGTCATCATAGGGTTAAAGTATGGGAGGACTTACTCTTGATTTTAATTCCCCTTTTTTTTCATCCCTTCCCCCCTCTTCCTTATATATTGGTAGCTTAATTTTCAGTTGGACAGACCATGTAGAAGGCGTTAATTCGCCGAAACGCGTAGTCTGAGAGGCTAACCCCCCTTCCCCTAATCTATTTATCTACTGTCCAGAAGTGTGGATTTATTTTATGATGGACTTTAATAATAAAAATCTTTGCTAATGCAAGAAAAAACTTTTAAAAAAAAATTTTGCATCCTGGATTTTGTCATCTGGAGTTTAAAGTTACATTTCTTCATTTGAATCTTTCGTGGCTGGCTCCTGCTCTGGTCTCCGTGCAGACTTTCTCCTGGATTGATATTGGATCTCACACACCGGGGTGTACGGGTAAGCTGGCTTTGAAAATCTGGAGTTTTTTTGTATAGATGAATAGCTTATATAATGAGAGGACACAGAGCAAAGGGTATAAATAGTGAGAGAATAAAGAGCTGACAGCGCATTACATCCCTGGAGTACAGATAGGAGATATAAAGTGCAGCCAGTGCTATATGGGATATCCCAGGAATACAGCACAGCCCATATAGTGTAAAGGAGGAACCATCCTAACAAGAGATGGAGATTACAGATCCTACAGGCGACATGCCGGGAGTGTACAGAGAAAGATGGCAGATTCACCACTATTCCCTCTTACGGGCGTTTCGCCCCGTCAGCTTCCTCAGAGGGTACGGATAAGTGTTTCCAACACACCAAGGTCCTGCACTAATCCAGGCAAGGGGAGTAACTCTGGGGTAAAGTGGGAGTTTTCCTAAAGGAATTGGGGCTGTTCCCAGGTCACATCTTCCCCAGTGAAGCAGGAGGATCAGGATGAAAACCTGTTGGTAAGACCAAGATGAATAATGCTGCATAGAGCCATCTGGTAGCGATCAGTCAGGTAAAGTGATAGTGAGGGGGGTCCGGAAACAGAACAATGCAGGTGAAAAGAGCCAAATGTGACCCCACCAAGTGACCAGTGAGAGTGCAACTGTGCAACGGGTAAGAAAAGAGAATAAACAGTGATATGGTAAAGATATAAAGAGAAAAGCAGCTTAATAACAGTGATGGTAATAAAATCTATGGGAAGTGTTTGTGGTGAAGTGTATACAGGATATCTATAAACAGAAAGATAGTGAGGAAACACTTAGCTAACCTAAATGTATTCAAGTCTCCAGGTCCAGATGAATTACACCCCAGAGTACTGAAGGAGATAGCAGAAGAAATTTTTGAACCCCTCTCCATAATCTTTGAAAATTCTTGGAGAACAGGAGAAGTGCCAGAAGACTGGAGAAGAGCAAATGTTGTTCCTATCTTCAAAAAGGGGAAGAAGGTGGACCCAGGCAACTATAGGCCGGTGAGTCTGACTTCTATACCAGGAAAGATCTTTGAACAAATTATTAAACAACATGTATGTCAATACCTGGATAAGAATGAAGTGATTAAACAGAGTCAGCATGGGTTTGTAACTAATAAGTCATGTCAGACTAATTTAATTTCCTTCTATGATGGTATTACTGATTGGGTGGATCAAGGAAATGCTGTAGATATAGTATATCTTGACTTCAGCAAAGCATTTGACAAAGTCTCTCATACAATCCTTATTGAAAAAATGACTAAGTATGGAATGGACAAGGCAACTGTTAGGTGGATTCATAACTGGCTTAGTGATCGGACCCAAAGAGTGGTCGTAAATGGCTGCACATCCAGTTGGAAGAATGTCTCAAGTGGGGTACCACAGGGCTCTGTCCTGGGCCCTGTATTGTTCAACATCTTTATCAACGATTTAGATGAAGGAATTGAGGGTAAACTGATTAAATTTGCTGATGACACAAAGTTAGGAGGGATAGCTAATACTAGAGAAGAGAGAGAGAGGATTCAAAAAGATTTAAATAAACTGGAGAAGTGGGCAGCAACTAACAGAATGGTTTTTAACAGGGAGAAATGCAAAGTACTACATCTGGGCAATAAAAATGAAAAAAACATATATAGAATGGGAGGAATAGGGCTAAGTGACAGCACATGTGAAAAAGACTTGGGTATACTAATAGATCACAGACTGAATATGAGTCAACAGTGTGATGCAGCAGCAAAAAAGGCAAATGCAATTCTAGGATGTATTAACAGAAGCATACAGTCTAGATCACGTGAAGTCATTATTTCCCTCTACTCCTCTTTGGTCAGACCTCATCTGGAATATTGTGTCCAATTTTGGGCACCACATTTTAAAAAAGACATCAACAAACTGGAGCAAGTTCAGAAAAGAGCGACCAGAATGGTGACCGGTCTGCAAACCCTGTCTTATGAGGAAAGGTTGCAGGATTTGGGAATGTTTAGTTTGCAAAAGAGAAGACTGAGAGGAGACTTAATAGCTGTCTACAAATATCTAAAGGGCTGTCACATTGTAGAAGGATCAACTTTATTCTCATTTGCACAAGGAAAGACTAGAAGCAATGGGATGAAGCTGAATGGGAGGAGACACAGATTAGATATTAGAAAAAACTTTTTGACAGTTAGAGTGATCAATGAGTGGAACAGGCTGCCACGAGAAGTGGTGAGTTCTCCTTCAATGGAAGTCTTCAAACAGAGGCTGGACAGACATCTAACTGGGATGATTTAGCGAATCCTGCTTTGAGCAGGGGGTTGGACCAGATGGCCCAGGAGGTCCCTTCCAACTCTACGATTCTATGATTCTATGATTCTATGATTCACTCCTAGAAATGTTTCCTCTACAGTATAGAGATATAAATGATCAGTATTAGGACGTGTAACAAAGAGGAATCTGTTATTATATAGAGAGAATGTAATGAGCAATAAATGACGGGAATAATCGGGAATTAAATTGTTATTAATAATATAATGAGATCCCAGCACCTGACACTTCCCGGGATATATGGGCTTATATTAGAATCCCAATTACCAACTGGAAAGATAAAAACAAAGGAAAAGGGCGGAACAAAAAACAAGCCCCAAACACCTCATAACCCACAATGTAAGGGCAGAAAAATACCGGAAATATAAGTTTCTATTCACACTGCAATATTAGTCACCTGTGATCTGTGTCTCTCCCAGAAGAAAAGTCATCACAGCGTCATTCCCCGTAATAACCGTATAGAGGAGGAAATGATGGCGGAGAGAGCGTCCATTGTTAGAATAGTGGGGAGACACAGATGGGGTCCAATGCTCCTGACTGTCCGGAGGTCTAGAGGATCGTCACATCGGAGAGTAAAGTGCAGATCGACGATCTTGTGACCGGTGTATTATGGGGAAATAAGAAACAAATAAGACACATTGAGATCAGAGAAAACTGTTTTATGTAATAAAGAGTGTAGAGAACGAATTCCACCAAACACCCTATAGGAAAGGTGTTAAAGAAATGGTTAATCTTAGTTCTCTAAAATTCAGAAAATAACTGAAAAACAACTTATAACCCATGACACTATTTAATTGTTATCATCTGTCTACGTGGTTAGATAATTCTGCCAGTGGTCAGTTCCAAATTTCCCTCTCATTCCCAGAATGTCAAGGCCAACTATTTATCTGGCCAAAAAGTACTAACGGATACGGTTCCACGAATTGTTAAATTGACATAAGGGAAATGCCATAAATCCCACGTACTCCCCACACCCTCAATTAAATATATCTTATAACACATAATATACTCTGACATTTCTGTTATATAACTATCGTTCTTGCCAATTATTGTGTAAGCTATCCACCATTTTGTTAATTATTACACAACGTTACGGAAGTATCCATATTTGTTCATTTCCTCCTCTGTGATCCTATAAAAGATGCACCCATCTTAATAAAAGATGAGATTAACTTGAAAGACAAGCAACCTGTGTCTCTCTTTTTATGTCTCCACTCCTAGGATCCTAGGTAAGAGAAGCTCTAAGTGAGCTTTACCCGAGGTTGGTGACGAGAGAAAAAATCCCGATGCTGACAACTTGGAGGCCCACAGCGGGATTGCATTCCCCTTTAACTATCGATTTGGACTGAAAAAGATTGCCTTGCTTTGTCGGAGGGAGAGCAGAAAGGAGGACCCGGGTAAGTGAGCATTTTTGCTCGCATCCTTTCTTGTCTCCCTCGGACAAGGTAGGTAGGTCAGTCTGTCTGGATCTTTGAATGGGAATCCCCTCGGGTAGCAAAATTTAAATTTATTTTATATTTGTCTCTTTGCTTTAAACTATTTTGTTTTGTGTTTTTGTTTGTTGTTGCATATTTGCACTTGTTTATCTGTCTAAAAATACTAACCAGCTTAACATTCTAATATTGTGCGCTTAATTGTTGTTGCAAAGCAAAGACTGGGCAACAGACTAAAAGTGCTGCTAAAAATTTTCCTTTTCTAGATAATGTTAAATCTTAAAAAGGAATGTGAGAGTGTGAGTTGTATGTTGTATGCAGTATGCAGAATTGAAAATAAAAAGTTATGTTGTGTTATACATGTTCCACCCTTCTCACTTTGATTGCTATTTTGGATTTTCCTTGGTTGGTGGATTATGTTATTATGTGTTTCTGTTGCTTTGCCAGTTGCTAAGTAGTAAAAGGATAAGAATTGGTTGATTTTTTGGTGTGAATCTGCAAAAATAAAATTAAAGGATTATCAAGGGAAATTTGATAAATGTCCTGTGCTCAGTGTGTTCAAAGCATAGTTATAAAGAGTTTGCAGACAGAGGCGACCCCACGTTATTGGAAGTCTGAGGAAAAGATCACTGGAGGAGTCGGCTGGTGGGCAGCCATAACGTGGCTTGGATCTGTGAGAGTGTATATATTGACTATAAATATTCATTTTAGAGTGCCTCGAGATATCCCGGTCAATTGTGAGATAGCGGAGGTATTGCAAAGATTTGGAAGTGCAGGAGCCAGTTACTGCCCAGTGGCTTTGAGACAGTTTGAGATGAATACTAGTCTGTGAAGTGTACGTATTACATGCCATGTGAAAATTGTTTGTGTTCGGTTACTATAGTTGAAAAAAGAGTGAAAAGATTAAGGTCTGATTGGTTTTTGGAAAGAATACATTTGACGCCAGTTGTTCCCCATCAGTACAGAAGAGCAAATAAGCTGTATAGAGTATTCTCTTGCCATGTAGTGCCACACCCACATGCACTATTGAAAAGTTGGTCATACATCTTAGAGACTAGATGGTACATGCCAAGTTGGCAAGATATAGTTTCACATGAATATTATTTTGATTTCTTTGAAACAGATTCAGGAATAGATTTGGCATGCTCAGAGTCTAGCGAGAATTCAGGTTCTGATTCTGATCTATGAGGAATATGTAGGGCTTGCTTTTGGAATAATATTGTTTGTAGCGACATAGTTACCTGTTCTACAAGGTGTGTAGTAGAATCAGGACAGAACAGAAAGTACAAGTTCAGCTTGTTACTTTGGAAGCAGAGATTGCTGGGTATCATAACCGTCCAGTGGGATCCTGCTAAGTATAGATATCGGAGCTGAAGATAGGAGTAGCTAACCTTGACAGCTTCCGATACAGATAGTCAGAGCTGAAGATAGGAGTAGGTAACCTTGACAGCTTCTGATACAGATAGCCAGAGCTGAAGATAGGAGTAGGTAACCTTGACAGCTTCCGATACAGATAGTCAGAGCTGAAGATAGGAGTAGGTAACCTTGACAGCTTCTGATACAGATAGCCAGAGCTGAAGATAGGAGTAGGTAACCTTGACAGCTTCCGATACAGATAGCCAGAGCTGAAGATAGGAGTAGGTAACCTTGACAGCTTCCGATACAGATAGTCAGAGCTGAAGATAGGAGTAGCTAACCTTGACAGCTTCCGATACAGATAGTCAGAGCTGCAGATAGGAGTAGCTAACCTTGACATCTTCTGATTCAGATAGCTTTTTGCTATGGGTATTAAATTTACCAGGCCAGGATGAAACATGGATCCAAGATATAAAATGAGGGATCTGGTACGCTTGGGCAAAAAGTGGTGAGAAATGCTACAAAAAAAAAGAATGGGTGTTTGGATGTTGAGAGATGGAAGCAATTTAGCAGAGAACATGATAAATGGATTGAGAAACATGGTTATGAGGAGCAGGTGGCCGCACGGATGAGAACAGCTGAGCAGCATGATCCATATTTTAATACTGATAATGATGATGATGAGAGGGAGTTCACCCAGAACAGGAGAAGGAGAAATCAAATAGCGCAGGGACGAGCAGCAGCCCCTCCTTTACAGCGACAGCCTGTGTCCGCAGCTCCCTCCGCCCCTTTGAGTGAGAGTAGGGAAATCTCTCTTAGTGACTCAAATGTTACCAGTAGTTGCAGTCCTACAAGGGACAGAATCGTTAGTGAAAAAGGCATAGAATCCATGTCCACTGAGGCAGCAGTTTCCACTCCAACGGCTAGTACTGTGCCTTGTTTCTTCACCATCATTTTTGTCCCCACCAGACCTTCACATGTCAGGACTCCGTTCTGGTCAGATACCGGTGATTTACCAGACACCAGGAACCCCATTCATTCAGTATGTGGTGGAGAGAATGATTTCTCCTGCATCTCAAAAGCAGATGCGGTCGAGCCCCCTTACTTTTGAGTCTTCTCCTCCTACATATTCGGTTACCAGTCAATACCCTGCGCTACCAAGGGGGTTCCCAGATAGTTTTTAGACCTCAATAAAAAGTTCTGGACAGGGGGAGCTGGAGGTCTCAAGGAGAAGTGGGGATGATTTTAATTTACAAATATCACCCAGCCCCTCCCAAAGTAGCCCCCAGGTAGCAAAGTTAAAGCTAATTAGGAAAAATAATGAGTGGAGATGTGAGGACAATCACCAACAGTAAGGATACTCAGGGTTATTCAAATAGAGCTATGAGATCCCTTACTTGGATTGTAATAGGTGTAATAAACCGCAGGAGAAGGGAAAGGCAGAATGTGATTTTTGTAGTAGGGCTGAGAGAAATACTACAGTCAGCAGCTTCCCTGTGATAATTCAGACTACAAGCAGACCAACAGATGACGGAGATGATGAGGCAAAGATAGATACCACTACTTGGTATAAGCCATGGAGCAGATCTGAACAGCTAGCCATGGCAAACAGCTTCCCTGATCCCTATAAGAATCCTTTAGGATTCTATAAAGCAGTGGAAGGGGTCGCTGATAATTATGACGCAGCTTGGAATGATCTGGAAATATTGTGTCGAATATCTGTTGGAGTGCCTTTGCTTGAGAAAATAAGGGCAGTCCCTGCAGGTACTAACTTGATTCACGAAGTTCCAGAGGATAAGAAAACTAGAGAATCAGGGCGACAGTTTATAGCAAGGTTACACGTAGTAGCCAAGAAGCTAACAGAAGAGTTGACTTCAGGGTTACCTGAAGTATTTCAGGAATCAGATGAACCTATTGACAAATTCCATGCCAGGTGTGCAGCAGTGTTCACAGACCATGACTATGACCTGAAAAATCCTAGGGAAGCTAGGTTTCTAAAAAACATGTTCATAACAGGATTAAGGGAAGACCTAAGAGCTGAAGTGATGAAAGTAAGACCTGAATGTGTATTTGCTACCTTGGAAAATTCTCTTCTCGTATTCCGGGGGATAGAAGCCCAAAATAATAATCGTAAAGTAAAAAAACAGCAGAAACCAGTGCCTGTCATGGTAAATATACCTCCTGATGCCTTTAATAATGCTGTCAGAGCTGCGGTACAAGCATCAGGCATACATAACAGAGCTGCGGGAGGAGACAGAGATGGGGTAATAGACCCCGAGGAGTGCAGACAGAAAGGGCTTTGCTATGAATGTGGCCAGAGAGGGCACATCAAAAGGAATTGTCCCAAGAGTAGAATAACCAAACCAGAGCAGACTCGTGTTTCACTGGTAGCAATTGACGAGGCAGGAAATTTGTCAGACTAGGAACTTGGCAGCCCCCAATGAGATTCTGTAATAGTGGTTCCCCCTCGGAATGGTCCAATGGCCACCACACAATTACAACTTCCCAATGGGAGGCAATTGGAATGTTTAATTGATACGGGGGCGAGCCGTACTATTATAAGAAAACAAGACATGCCACAACAATTCATGACAGGGAAAACGGTACAGGGATTAGGAGCAGGAGGAATGGTTCATCCCTTGTATGAAACAGAACCCATGAATGTGTGAATAGCTCAGACTACTGACTTATGTGCCCAATTGTTAGTATCAGAGAAATGTCCGCTGAACTTGATAGGCGCTGATATTTTGAATGCCATCAATGCAATCATTAAGTTTGGGAAAAAGGGAATTACTGTTTCAGGCCCTTTATCGGAAGAAGCCCTATCTAACGTGATGTCCATGATGCGGTTAGAAGAACAGGAAAAACAACAGGTTGAGCAAGATGAGGAGATACTGCAGATGCTCGAGCAGACACCAGCTGCACTATGGGTAAAAGACAAAACAGATGTGGGTTTGTTGAAAATAACACCTGTCTCTATTAAATTGAAACCAGGAGCTGTACCAGTACGGATCCGACAATATCCGCTGAGTAAAGAACAAACTGAGGCTATTTCTGCACAGGTATCCACCTATCTGAAGGCAGGTATACTAAAGGAGAAAAAATCCATTTTTAATACACCTCTTTTTCCAATAAAGAAGAAGCAGACTGTGGCAGGGCAACCTGCAGCGTACCGGATGGTACATGATTTAAGGGAAATTAGCAAACTAATGATGGTAGACATACCCATAGTGCCAAATCCTCATACCTTGATGAATCAGATTCCAAGTAATGCAAAATGTTTTACTGTCATTGATCCCAGCAATGCCTTCTTCTCGGTGCCAATTGATGAGGAGAGCCAACTGCTGTTTGCTTTTACACATGCTGGCAAGCAGTACTGTTGGACACGACTGCCTCAAGGGGGAGCTACTTCCCCCTCTGTGTTCTCTGAGGCAATGGCAGGAATCCTTCTTTCTTGGCACCCTGAAGGGGAAGATGTGCAGCTGTTACAGTATGTGGATGATTTACTTCTTTGTACCCCAGATAGACAGGTGTGTCTAAAAGAAACTGCTTCATTACTGATATTTTTATATCATGAAGGATGCAAGGTGTCAAAGGAAAAATTACAGGTAGCAAAAGAAAAGGTCATTTTCTTGGGACATTGCATTTCCTCTCAATTGAAACACATAACACCAAAAAGGAAACAGGCCATAAGCCAAGCCATTGAGCCCACTTCGAATACTGCACTGAGAACATTCTTGGGATTGATTGGTTACTGCAGAGAGTGGGTTCCGGCTGCATCACAAATGATGCCGCCTCTCTTTGATGTGCTATCTGCATGCAATAAAGGGCAGCCGTACCAGCTGACCCCGGAAGCCAAAGAGGGGTTCAGAGACCTGAAGGAGGCCATCGTCTCTGCACCGGCCCTTGGAATTCCAAACTATGACCTGCCTTTCTGTTTGTACTCTCATGAATCTGGGGGACATGCTAAGGGGGTGCTTACACAACAACATGGAGGGAAGCATCACCCCCTAGGATACTATTCAGCCAAACTTGACACAGTGGCACAAGGAGCTCCAACATGCATCAGAGCAGTCGCTGCTTGTGCAATACTGAAGGAAAAAGTTGCAGACTTGGTGCTGGACAATCCCTTGGAAATTCTAGTACCACACTCTGTGCAGGAGCTGCTGCTCCAGGCAAGGACAAAACATTTGTCCATGAACAGGTTAACAAAGTACTAAGTGGCTCTGCTTACACCTCCAAATGTGACTATAAAAAGGTGTACAGTTCTGAACCCCGCTACTTTGTTACCAGACACTGAGGATTCAGAAACAATTGAAGCTCTGCATGATTGCTTTGAGCTCATGGAGGCAGAAACACAACCACTTGCCAATGTGCAAGAGACACCGATTTCTAATGCAGACTTAGAGTTGTATGTGGACGGATCACGGTTTTACCAAAATGGTGTACCTCACACAGGGTATGCAATTGTAGATCAGCATGAGGTTGTAAAGAGTGAAGCACTGCCAGCCGAAATGTCTGCACAGGAGGCTGAATTGAAAACACTCGCTGAGGCGTGTGTAATCGCTGAACATTTGACAGCAAATATCTTCACAGACAGCCGCTATGCATTTGGCATATGCCATGATTATGGTCCCATAGGGAAGAGCAGAAAGTTTGTTGGTTCCTCTGGTAAGCCCATTAAAAATGCAGATTTGGTGGCCCAGCTTCTCAGAGCATTGGAGCTGCCAAAAAAAGTTGCTATAGTGAAAGTGCAGGCTCACACTAAGGAGTGCACTAAGGAAGCCGAAGGCAACAACCGAGCTGATATTGCAGCCAAGGTTGCTTTGTTCCCTCTTCCCGCAGGAACATACACTGTACAGGTGTCGGGGGAGGTGGATCTTCAATTACTCCAGAGACTGCAAGAACAGGCCTCTGCACCAGAAAAGGAAGAATGGCAAAGACACGCAGGTGTGAAGGAAGAAGATGGATTGTGGAGAGTGGACGGTAGGTATTGCTTGCCCAGGGCATTGTTCCCTATGGTGTGCTCCCTCTCCCACGGACTAACACACCAATCCAAGGATGGAATGGTAAGCCAGGTAAAAGCAAGTTGGGTCGCACCAGGGTTCCATTATGCTGCTGCAAAATTCATACAGGGATGTGTTATCTGCGCATGCCATAATGTAGGAAAAACAGTGAAGGTGCCACCAAAGTGCACCCCCAGGCCATTGTACCCTTTTCAGCGACTACAGATTGATTTCATTCAGCTTCCAAGAGTAGGCAACTATGAATGTGCGCTGGTATGTGTGGATCTTTTCTCCAATTGGCCAAAGGCATGGCCCTGTGCTCATGCAAATGCACGTACTGTGGTTAAAAAGCTAATGTCAGAAGTTGTTTGCAGATTTGGAGTGCCAGAGGTAATTGAAAGTGACCGAGGTAGTCATTTCACGTCACAGGTGTGCCAAGGAATCACCCGAGCCTTAGGGATGGAACAATCATTTCACACTCCCTATCATCCTCAGAGCAGTGGCAGGGTGGAAAGGTTGAATGGTACACTGAAATTGAAAATTCAAAAAGCAATGGCAGAAACAGGTAAACCATGGACTGAATGTCTTCCCATTGCATTGTACACTGTTAGGGTAACTCCCAACAGAAAGACAAGCTTGAGTCCATATGAGGTATTGTTTGGGAGCCCTCCCAAGACAGGATTGTACTTTCCTCAGCAGATGCAGGCCTCTCATTCAAATATGACGGCCTATGTGGGCGCATTACAACAGGTATTGCAGCAAATTCATATGCGTGTTTTCAGTTCCCTTCCAGATCCATCCTCCTTATCAGGCTCGCATGACCTTAAGCCTGGAGACTGGGTGGTAACACGAAAGCACCTAAGGAAAAGTCTGGATCCTCGCTTTGAAGGACCCTACCAAGTCCAGCTGACCACGCCTACCTCTGTTAAGCTGGAAGGAAAGTCCACCTGGATTCACGCATCTCACTGCAAGAAGTTCCACAGGAACTAAGAAGAATGGAATTTGGAAAGTACTTGTGGTGCCCCCAGGAGTATGGTCGCCACACTGGCATTGCCTTCCTCCAGGGAGGGTGATGTCAGGCTTGGAAGCAATGAAGGGTCTCTCTAGCAGTTAACCATGTCATGCAACACAGTTCCCACTCCAGGCCAGCAGAGGGAGCTCTGAACCAGAATTGGGGGAGGAGTGCTCTCTGAGGGCCAGGAAGGGAAATGAGCAGTTAGTGTGTGGAGGGCAACGAGTGTAGACGTGTGGAGAGAAGCTGGAGGTTGAGCTGAGGATAGAGAGCTCCCTCCCAGTGATAGCACATGATCTGGAGCCTGGTCTCCACGGTTGTATGGATACTGAAGGTCCTGCAACAGAAAGCATAGGAGTAGGAAGCTGTAAATTCTCTATTCCCACCTAAGACTCAGAGGCACCACAGCGACGGGTGAGCCAAGAGAGATAGAGGGCTACAGCTGTCTGCCATACGAGGTAGTTCTAAAAGAAGATAAGGAGGAACTTCAGTGTTACACAGTGCTGCATGTACGTCACCTAAGCACTAGGAAGGAGACTACACAACCTATCTGAAAGAGAGATTCCTGAGTTGCTTCCAGGCTAGTCTGCTCCAGTGCCATCTGTAACCAGAACCCTGGACTGCATTTGCCAAGTAAAGGTAAAGAAACTGCACCCTGTTGTGTCCTTGCCTTCTTCCTATAAACTGTCTGGCACTGCTACATCCTTGTGCCATACACTGCACCCTCGTCCCCAACACCTATCTACACTGCCCTGTGACTACAGCCCTGCCTGTGGAGGGCTATAACATCACTGCTGCACCCCACCATCTGTCCCAGAGGATCTGTCTGCAGCGTCAGCTTAACACCTCCTTTGCCGAACGCCACAGGTGGCGTCACAAATCATTCATAAACTTTATTCCCATCACTCAATCCCCTTTTACATGGGTGCCCAGGACCACGGACCGGGTCACCGCTCATGTGACATTCCCCTCTGAAGGACCGGCCCGGTACCGAGTACCCCACAGCCCTGGGAGGGCGACCCATACTATCCATTCTTGCTTCTCACTGTGATTGTATCTATTCAATGTAAAAAAGATAATGATGTCTTTGAATTATGGGATAGTGAGGTGTCAAAACAGCGGGCTAATAAATTTGTCCAGTACCATAACTATATTGCACAAGTCCGAAATTTATCTAATTGCTGGATTTGTTCACATGCCCCCATTGCTGCAAAGACTATGCCATATTTTGTAACTCCATTGACAGAGTTGTTCAGAGGAAAGTGTTGGGAAATGCGGGCCCTCAATCTGGCTGAGCAGCAGAGTCAAACTTCTACTGCCTTGCCTATTACAGGTTGGACAAAGCAGCCGTGGTTCCAAATCAATCTTACCAGAAAACAGGAACCTGTAAATAACCGACCAATCAATTTGTTTGAATTTAAGGAATATGATGGAAACTGGGGAAACAAGGCTACTGATAAAAATTATATAGGAAAGGTGACAGATCAGGAGCTAAAACTTAGTTTTGCAGTAAAAACTCCTAATTCCCTGGGAGATAAGCAAATTTATAGTGACCAAGTGTGTTTAGAATGATTCCTACATGATACTAATTGGACAAGGAATCATTTTTTTCTTTATGGTAATACAGCACAATGTCCACAAGAGAGGCGGTTCATGGTGATGAGGAAACCGGAGGAGGTCAGTATGGAGATGGAGCAGCTGAGATGTCCATAAGCCTTAATACAGACCCAGAATGTCAGCCATTATGATATTATAGGGCAGTCACTACAGATCTGGAGAACTCCTGGTGCCTCTACACTGCCACCACCCGGTTGGTTTCAATAGCAATAGCTTTTCTTAATGAATTTCAGTTTGAATTACCAAAGGGGGTTTATATAGTCTGTGGGAGCAATGTGTATAGGTGGATTCCTAAAGGAGCTGAAGGTGCATGTACACTGGCTAGGTTAGAGCCGGCCACCTGGATATGGAATGAAAAGGACTTCCCTTATAAAAAACGTCCCTGGTCACATGATAGCGAACCGTAGTGCACCCTCTCCCCAGCCACCCAAGCATTTAATGCACACCCCATGGTATCTTAAAACTGGGATGGTCCTCACTGGTCCTCTGGGAGTTATGTTCGGAACTATAAGAAATGCTCAGATGATAGAAGAATTGGGTGATATTTTTGATAATGTGACTGAGTATTTGACGCCATCAATGTACAATCTGCTTATATGAGACAGCTCATTGTCATAACCAACCAACACTCTATGGTGCTCGACTATCTTACAGCATCTCAAGGGGGATTCTGTCAGGTAGTGGGACCCGCCTGCTGCCACTATATAGATCCATCCGGACTGATGAGAGTCACTCATGACATAGAACAAGCTAGGCTGATAAAGGAAGGAATAGGGATGGTTAATTCCTTGGAGGACCTGCTCCTCCCTGAATGGCTCGTATGGTTAAAGCCTTTGAATTTGTTTAAAGGGATAGGCGGATGGATATCAGGAATAATTCATTTCCTAATTCAAGCAGTTTTTGTGATATTGGTTATTGCAGTAATGATAAGATTATTTGTTTTACTCATAAAGAAAATTCTTGGCTCTAATTGTAAATGTTTTCCAGGTAAACGTAGTGCTAAAATTGATACTGATTCAGATATCAAGCAAACTCAAGTGATTATTATTATTATTATTATTTATATAGCACCATTGGTTCCATGGTGCTGTACATGAGAAGGGGTTACATACAAATTACAGATATCACTTACAGTAAACAAACTAACAATGACAGACTGATACAGAGGGGAGAGAGGACCCTGCCCTTTCGGGCTTACATGCTACAGGATGGTGGGGAAGGAGACAGTAGGTTGGGGGGTTGCAGCAGTTCCGGTGTTGGTTGAGATGATATCACCAGTAGTGGTGAGAGAGGAGGTAGCAGGGTCATTGTAGGCTGTAGGTTTTCTTGAAGAGGTGGGTTTTCAGGTTCCGTCAGAAGGATCCAAAAGTGGTTGATAGTCGGACTTGTTGGGGCAAAAAATTCCAGAGAATAGGGGCTATTCGGGAGAAGTCTTGGAGGCGTGTTGTGAGTTCATTTTCCCCTTCACCATTGAGGTCTGATGAACTCCCTCTTCTGGTGAAGGAAGGTAGTGAGGCTGATTACAAAGCACCTGAGCAGAATGATGATGACTGGGTGACTGGGATTGCTGACTGGATATAAGGCAGCCGACGCCCTTCTGCTTTGCGGGTGATTACTCTGAGGGATTCTTGGAGACCAGTCTGATTCCTGCTCCTCAAAAGCTAAGTTTTCTGCTCTGCTTTTTGCATTTGTGTTTTGGTTTTGTTTTGCCTTGTTTTTCTGGATTTCTGCCTTTCCCTGCTGGGTGAGCTGAATTCCTTTTTGCTCTGTCTTCAGATAATACCTGAGTACTGATATAGTCTTTTTGAAGCCTAGCATCTTCAGGGCTTTTTTCCCTACCAGTCTGTTGGCTCTTGTTTTTGAGAGGGTTTTGGCAGATTGCAGACAGCAGCTTTTCTATTCTGTCCTATTTAGTTAGCTTGGGCCCCATCATTTGCTCAGCCTATCTTTATATCTGTGTGAGTATTTTTTCATCTTGCTTCACCGTCATTATATGTTGGGGGCTGCCTATTGCTTTGGGGTCTGCTCTGGGGCAGTTTAGATTTCCCTTTCTGTCTTTAGGCTATGTAGTTCTCCGGCTGTGATCGAGGGGGTCTAGGGCACCGTAGGAATCCCCCACGGCTACTGCTAGTTGTTGTTAGGTTCAGGGGTCTGCAATCCGATAGCTGCCAACTTCTCTGGTTTTCTGGACTTAGCTAGTATTTTTGTTTTTGCCGCCTACGGTGACTCATTCATAACAGAGGCGGTTGGGTGAGGAGCAAATAAGTGTGGAGAGAAGGAGGTCTTGGGAGGACCGGAGATTACGTGAGGGAAGGTATCGGGAGATTAGTTCAGAGACATAGGGGGGAGACAGGTTATAGAAGGCCTTGTAGGTCAGTATTAGTAATTTGAACTGGATACGCTGAGGGAATGGGAGCAAGTGAAGAGATTTGCAGAGGGGAGAAGCGGAGGAGTAGCGAGGAGAGAGATGAATTAGTCGGGCTGCAGAGTTAAGGATGGACTGGAGAGGTGCGAGGGTGTTAGCAGGGAGACCACAGAAAAGGATGTTGCAGTAGTCGAGACGAGAGATGATGAGGGCATGCACAAGCATTTTAGTAAATTGAGGGTTGAGCAAAGGATGGATTCTGGAAATATTTTTGAGCTGGAGGCGACAGGAGGTAGAAAGAGCTTGGATGTGCGGTTTGAAGGACAGGGCAGAGTCAAAGGTTACTCCGAGGCAGCGGACTTCTGGTACTGGGGAAAGTGTGATGTCATTAATTGTTATAGCTAGGTCGGGTAAGGAAGATCTGTGAGATGGAGGAAAGATGATGAGTTCAGATTTGTCTACATTGAGTTTGAGGAAGCAAGAGGAGAAGAAGGAGGATATGGCTGATAGACACTCTGGGATTGTGGACAGCAGAGAGGTGACGTCTGGGCCAGAGAGGTAGAGTGTCATCAGCATAAAGGTGGTAGTGGAATCCGTGGGACTTTATGAGTTGCCCCAGACCAAGTGTATAGATTGAGAAGAGTAGGGGTCCTAAAACAGAGCCTTGGGGGACTCCAACAGAGAGAGGGTGGGATGAGGAGGTGGTGTGGGAGTGGGAGACGCTGAATGTGCGGTTGGAAAAGTATGAGGAAATCCAGGATAGGGCAAGGCCTTTGATGCCGAAGGAAGAGAGGATCTGTAGTAGGAGGCAGTGGTCAACTGTGTCAAATGCAGAGGACAAGTCTAGAAGCAGGAGTATAGAGTATTGTCCATTTGATTTGGCTGTAAGTAGGTCGTTAGTAATTTTGGTCAGGGCTGTCTCAGTGGAGTGATGGGGCGGAAACCAGATTGTAGATTGTCAAAGAGCAAGTTAGATGATAGGTGGGAGGAAAGTTCGGCGTGGACGTGCTGTTCCAGGAGTTTGGAAGCGAATGGAAGCAATGATATTGGGCGATAGCTGGACATAGCGGTTGGGTCGAGGGTTGGCTTTTTAAGGATAGGTGTGATTGTGGCATGCTTGAAAGCAGAAGGGAAGGTACCGGACATTAGTGATAGGTTGAAGAGGTGGGTTAGGAATGGGATAAGTGTGGTTGTGAGGTTGGGGAGGAGGTGGGATGGGATGGGGTCAAGTGCAGAGGTTGTGAGGTGCGATTTGGAGAAGAGGCGATTAAGCTCCCCTTCAGTGATGTTGGAGAGTGAGGTTATGGGGTTTGGGCATTGGTCTGGTATACAAAGGGGGTTGTGGTGGTTGAGTGATGAAGACTTGCCTTGTTTGGTCAATCTTGTTTTTGAAGTGTGTGGCAAAGTCCTCGGCAGAGATGAGGGAGGTTGGAGGAGGCAGTGGTGGGCAGAGGAGGGAGTTCAAAGTTTTGAATAACTGTTTTGGGTTGTAAGATAGGGAAGATACAAGGGTTGTGCAGTAGGACTGTTTAGCAGAGGTGAGGGCAGATTTGAAATCGAGTGTTGCCTGTTTGAATGTGGTGAAGTCATCTTGCAAATTTGTTTTCTTCCAGCGCTGCTCTGCAAGCCTGGACACTTGCCGGAGCTTTTTAGTGGTGTTATTGTGCCAGGTTTGTCTGTTGATACGTCGCATTCTGCCATGAACTAGAGGGGCAACCGTGTCAATAGCTGATGCGAGAGTGGCATTGTAGAAAGCAGTGGCACCGTCTGTGTCATGGAGTGAGGATATGGATGCCAGCAGTAGAATAGAGTCAGAGAGCGCGTGGGTGTCTAGGTGTGCAAGGTTTCTGCGGGGGTGTGCATGTTGCTGGACATGGGTGCCAGGTGAAGAGGACAGGGATGAGAAAGTGAGTAGATGATGGTCAGATAGAGGGAGAGGGGAGTTGGTGAAGTTAGAAAGAGAGCAGAGACGGGTGAAGACCAGGTCTAATGTGTGTCCATCTGTGTGGGTGGCTGAGGAGGACCACTGAGTAAGTCCAAAGGATGAAGTATGGGACAGGAGTTTGGAGGCTGCTGTCTGAAGGGTATCAGTGGGGATGTTGAAGTCACCCATGATGATAGTGGGGGTGTCAGTTGAAAGAAAATGAAGCCAGGTAGAGAATTGGTCAATGAAGGCAGTGGTCGGGCCTGGAGGTCAGTATATGACGGCCACTTAGAGGTTGGAGGGAGAGTAGATGCGGACAGAGTGGACTTCAAAAGAGGGGAGGATTAGGGAGGGAAGAAGTGTGATTGGGTTGAAGGTGCAGTTGGAAGAAAGGAGAAGACCCACTCCTCCACCGTGTCTGTTGCCAGGGCGAGGAGTGGTGTGGGTAAAGTGGAGGCCGCCGTAACACAGCGCAGCAGGGGAGGTGATGACTACCTTCATAACCACTGTTCAGCGTGAATGTATATTCTGCAACAAGCAAATTTCAGTACACTTGGCTGATTGTATGCATTGTGGAAAACCACTGGTCTGAACAAAGACAAAAACTTTATAAAGAACTACAACAATGAAGATTACATGCATTATGGATTTTAAATGACTAACACTTACTGATGAATAAATATATAAAATAAATACATATTAATATATTAAAACATGTATGTATTACAATAAATATGTATTCGCCATATATTAACATATTATACACAAGACAGCGTGGGAAGGGAAGCAAAAGACCAGAAAAAGCCATACACCTGACAAATGCTATTGAGAACTCTGCTATTAGAAGTGGAAAGGACAAAAGAATCTAAATAATAAAAATATTGGAGAAAGAGAAAACAATCACAAACTAAAATGTTTCTATACTAATGCACAAAGCATGGGCAACAAACAAGGAGAATTGGAACTACTAACACAGAAAAAGAAATATGATGTCATTGGAATCACTGAAACTTGGTGGGACGATACACATGATTGGAATACAAGACTAGAAGGATACAACTTATTTGCAAGAAACAGGCTTGATAAATGAGGAGGGGGTGTCGCATTTTATGTTAGAAATGCGTATATCTGCACAGAGATTGAAGCTTCAGAGACTGGGAGTTCTGTGGAAACTGTTTGGGTAAGAATACAAGGACAGAACAATGGAAAGGACACCATTATAGGCATTTACTACAGGCCGCCTGTGCAAGATGAAGATATGGATGAACTCTTTATGCATCAAATGGCCAAGTTCTCCAAAAAATATGACATAGTTGTCATGGGAGATTTCAACTATCCAGACATTTGTTGGGAATCTCTCTCAGGCAAAAATAACAGGTCAAGGAAATTCTTAAACTCTCTTGCTGACAACTTTATCTTCCAAAAGGTAGGGGAGAAAACAAGGGGAACTGCTACCTTGGATCTAATCCTTATAAACAGGGAGGAAATGGTTGAGGAGGTAAAAGTGGCTGGGACCCTAGGAGGTAGCAACCATGCTATTTTAGAATTTTGGATAACTAGAGGAGGAAGACCTGTGAAGACTCAGACGTCAAGGTTAGATTTCAGAAAGGCAGATTTTAAGGGATTCCGAAAGAGAATTGGAGGGATCCAATGGCTGGATATCCTTAAAGACAAAAATGTCCAGGAAGGATGGGAAATCTTGAAAAATGAAATTCTCAAAGCACAATTGTTAACAATTCCGAAAAGAGGGAAGAATAGGAAGCATTTAAGGAAACCAGAATGGATGAACACAGAACTTAAGCACATGCTAAAATGGAAGAAAGAAATGTTTATAAAATGGAAAGAGGGAGGCATATCTAAAGAAGAATATAATGATGTCTGCAGAACCTGCAGGGCACAAATCAGATTAGCTAAAGCTGACAATGAATTGAGGCTTGCAAGAGATATCAAAAGCAATAATAAAGGATTTTGGGGATATGTCAAAAGTAAAAGAAAAGTCAAAGATGCTATAGGATTTTTACAGGATGAAAATGATGAAATGGTAAGACAGGATGTTGAGAAGGCCGAACTTTTAAATTCCTCTTTTGCATCTGTTTTCTCTCAGAAAGGAAATGTAACATCAACTGTTCTTCACTGTCCTATTAAGGGAAAATAGAAGAATCCAGGATGTCTATAAACAGAAAGATAGTGCGGAAACACTTAGCTAACCTAAATGAATTCAAGTCTCCAGGTCCAGATGAATTACACCCCAGAGTACTGAAGGAGATAGCAGAAGAAATTTTTGAACCCCTCTCCATAATCTTTGAAAATTCTTGGAGAACAGGAGAAGTCCCAGAAGACTGGAGAAGAGCAAATGTTGTTCCTATCTTCAAAAAGGGGAAGAAGGTGGACCCAGGCAACTATAGGCCGGTGAGTCTGACTTCTATACCAGGAAAGATCTTTGAACAAATTATTAAATAACATGTATGTCAGTACCTGGATAAGAATGAAGTGATTAAACAGAGTCAGCATGGGTTTGTAACTAATTAGTCATGTCAGATTAACTTAATTTCCTTCTATGACGGAATCACTGATTGGGTGGATCAAGGAAATGCTGTATAGTATATCTTGACTTCAGCAAAGCATTTGACAAAGTATCTCATACAATCCTTATTGAAAAAATGACTAAGCATGGAATGGACAAGGCAACTGTTAGGTGGATTCATAACTGGCTTAGTGATCGGACCCAAAGAGTGGTCGCAAATGGCTGCACAGCCAGTTGGAAGAATGTCTCAAGTGGGGTACCACAGGGCTCTGTCCTGGGCCCTGTATTGTTCAACACCTTTATCAACGATTTAGATGAAGGAATTGAGGGTAAACTGATTAAATTTGCTGATGACACAAAGCTAGGAGGGATAGCTAATACTAGAAAAGAGAGAGGATTCAAAAAGATATAAATAAACTGGAGCAGTGGGCAGCAACTATCATTAGAAGCTGTGTATTTCTGTAATTATTTGTACGTATACATGATTGATTACCACTTCTGTCTCTGTAAAGACAATCCCCTTTAACCCCTTTCTGACATCGGGCGTAAATGTACTTCCTCCCTTTGATCTGGGCTCCGGCGGTGAGCTCACATCCTTTCCGGCACATGTCAGCTGTATTGAACAGCTGCCATTTGCCCCTATCAGCCTCTGACAGCAGCATTTAATGTGCACTTCCAGCAAGCGCATCGGAAATCCCGCCCATCGGTGACCCCTTCACATGATCATGGGTCACCGACGGGTTGGCATGACAACCAGTGATCTCCAGCAGACCTCTATGCTTGTCACTGCCGGAATGCTATGAGCGCCACCCACTAGCCAAAACCACATGAACTAAGGATCATCTCGCTGAACTCCCGCTCTCCTGATCGCTCTGCTGATGACACAAAGCTAGGTGGGATAGCTAATACTAGAGAAGAGAAAGAGAGGATTCAAAAAGATATAAATAAACTGGAGCAGTGGGCAGCAACTAACAGAATGGTTTTTAACAGGGAAAAATGCAAAGTACTACATCTGGGCAATAAAAATGAAAAAAGCATATATAGAATGGGAGGAAAAGAGCTAAGCAACAGCACATGTGAAAAAGACTTGGGTATACTAATAGATCACAGACTGAATATGGAACTGTTAAAAATAGGAATATACAAAAAATGATATCCACATAACATATCACACCATCATAACCTCTCCCCCCCCATAATAAGTGAGCACGCCATGAAGTCTACACAGACCTCTGGCCTGCTCACTTTAATCCACATTGCTCCGTTATTTATAGTTCCTTGTACAGTGGCAGGGGTAGGTTGGCCTGGGGAGCCTATGGTTCTTCTTGTCGAGACAGACCATCGGCATTCTGGTGTTGGCTTCCCCGCTTGTATTGGATGGAGAAGCTGTAGGGTTGTAAGGACAAGCTCCACCGCAGCAATCTTCCATTGTCCCCTGATACGCGATTCAGCCATGTGAGGGGGTTGTGGTCTGTAACAATTGTAAAGTCTCTGCCGTACAAGTAGGGCTGCAATTTTTTTAGCGCCCATACGATGGCAAGGCACTCCTTTTCAATAGTGGCATAGGCAACTTCCCGATCCAGTAGTTTCCGACTGGCAAAAGCAACAGGATGTTCTTCTCTGGCAGCATTCACTTGGCTAAGTACTGCCCCAATCCCAAAGGTGGATGCATCTGTCTGCACGAGGAACCTGCGTTTATAATCCGGGGCAGCCAAGACAGGAGCAGTGACGAGGGCAGTCTTTAATGCTGAAAAGGCATCCTCGCATGCCGTCGTCCACGTCACATTCCTAGGCATGTTCTTGCGGGTCAGGTCGGTTAGGGGCTTGGCCAAGGTGCTGAAGTTAGAAACAAATTTGCGATAGTAACCAGCAGTTCCTAAAAATGCAAGTACCTGCTTTTTAGTCTGGGGTCTACTCCAGTTGCTAATGGCTTCCACCTTGGCAGGCTCAGGCCTTAGTGTTCCACCCCCTACTCTATGTCCGAGGTACTGCACCTCAGCCATCCCTATTTGGCACTTATCAGGGCAAATGGTCAGTCCTGCAGTAAGGATACAGTCCAGCACTATGCCCAAGTGTTTAAGATGTTCCTCCCAGGTTGTGCTAAAAATGGCAATGTCGTCTAAGTAAGCACAGGCAAAGTCCTGACATTGTTGTAAGTCGATCCACCAGTCTCTGGAAAGTAGCGGGGGCAGTTTTCATCCCAAAGGGCATTCCCAGGAACTCATAAAGCCCAAATGGAGTAATGAAGGCTGAGCGCTCCCGAGCGTCCTCCGTTAGGGGTATCTGCCAGTACCCCTTGCTCAAGTCTAACGTGGTCACAAATTGGGCAGGGATTGCATGGGTACCTTATGTCGAGCTCCTGGATGCTGCATTCGCTGGCACACATCGCAGGTGCGGCAATAATGGGCTACCGACTGCGAGACGCCCGGCCAGTAAAAACTTTGGGTGAGTCTCTTTTCAGTCCTTTTTCTCCCTTGATGCCCAGCCAAGGGGATGTCATGGGCCAGTTGAAGTAGCTGTGCCCTGTACTTCTGAGGGACAATGAGTTGCCTGGTCATTGTGTCAGGGTTGCCCTGGTCACTGCCCTTTGTTACACGATAATACAGTCTGTTTTCTCGAGTGAAGCCATCCCCATTATCTCCCAGGTGCCCAGTTTCTGCCTTTCGCCTAAGGGCTGCTAAGGTAGTGTCACCCTCTATTTCTCTCCTAAACTCCTCTCTGTCCCAAGACTCTCCCAATGTAGTAGCAGCGAAAGTATTGCTTACCGACTCTGCCCGGTGGGGTCCGGATGATGTAGTGCTTGAAGGGCCAGTAGTCGGGTGACTGCTCCCACAAATGGGCACTGTAACTCCTCAATGTCTTTCCCAAGGAGGAGATCTGCAGGAAGTCCTCCCATAACTCCAATCCAACACAGTTTTTCTCCACAACCATAATCCAAATGCACAGAAGCTCGCTGTATATATTTACTGGCACCCCCCGCCAGGACAATGGGAATTCCCGGACCCTGGTAAATTGCCTCGGGTCAAACCACACGGGGGTCAGTGATAGTCAAGAATGCCCCCGTGTCTCTAAATCCTGACACTTTGTATCCATCAATAAAGACATCCTGCAGGTGGCGTTGCCGTTGCTCTGAGTAGCTAAAGGACAGAGGCCGGAGTCCGTACACTCCAGGAGGGGTATCTATGGTGCCGTGGTCGGTGGTCCACTCTGGTGGGGGTGGTGGTAGCTCTTCCTCAGGTGTGGTGGAATGTACAAGATGCACTGGACGAGGTGGGGCTCCCTCCGAATCCTGGAGGGACAGCCCGACTGCAAATGTCCAGGTTGCCCACACCCATAACATCTGCGCTCTAGGATTCTTCCTCCACGTCGTAGTCCCGAAGGTGGAGTGGGAGTAATGTGAGGCACAGTCACCCGAAGGTCACCATGAGTTGATGGTCTAGTGGGATGGTGAATATTGGAGGCCGAAGGACCAGGGGCCGCCAGCGTTGGGGGGCTGGTTTTCTCACTGAGTAGTAGTTTTTTCCACTGAGGCTTGATGGTGAGAGCCTCATCAGCTAGAGCTTCAGCTTCCTCCACAGTGGCTGGTCTCCTTTCATGCACCCATTCC
Source organism: Dendrobates tinctorius (assembly GCF_039654945.1). Classification (NCBI taxonomy): domain Eukaryota; kingdom Metazoa; phylum Chordata; class Amphibia; order Anura; family Dendrobatidae; genus Dendrobates; species Dendrobates tinctorius. The sequence continues at coordinate 1,354,861 of NW_027362061.1, read as the reverse complement.
TGGATCTCAGCGGGGCACTTGAAGTAAAACTGCTCTTTTAGGATGACTTGGAGGAAGGTCTCCCAAGTTAAGGCCTCCTCTCCCTTCAGCCAGCGATGACATATTTGTTTGAGTCTGTGGGCATACATCTTGAAGGACACTTCCTCATCACAGGCTAAAGTACGGAACTGGGTCCTGTAAGTGTCTGGGGTCACAGCATAATGTTCTAAAATAGTCTGTTTAATCTCCGCATACTCACAGTTCCACTGAGGGTCTATAGCTCTATAGCTATGGCTGCGGCAGCTAAACCCTCTAAGAGCCCCACCAGATGTCGGACTCGCTCCCTTTCCGGGACTTCCATTAATCGACACTGATGCTCAAAGTCCTGGAAGAAGTCCTCAATGTCACCTGAAGCCTCATTAAACGGCTTGAAGTCTTTGCGGGACACTCTGGGGAGTTCCCTCATGGTGGGTGCTGGGGTTACAGTCTGTCTGGAGCTTCTAGCTGCTTCCACAGCGAGCTGCCTCTCCAGCAATGCCCTCTCTTGAGCTCTATGAATGGCCTTCCTCTTATCTTCTATCGTAGCCTCTTCTCCCAGCACTTCCAACTCCTCCTCGTACCACACAACCCACTGACTTTTTTGGGTATTTACCTCCGGCTGGAGTCTTTCCTCCATATGCTGTGGGGATCCTTCCTCAGCGTCATCTTGCAGGCGAGCTCCTTCCAAAGCCTGCAAGATGCTCCTTGGAGAGTCCCTTGTAGCTGACTCCCAGTTCACGGGCCTTTGTTTGTAGGTTCACCGCAGTCGTTCTTGTACTCTGCGGTGCTGGTTCCAGATGTTGATGGGCCGTTGTCCTCCATTCCTTCTGCTCTGATCCCACCGCTGCCACCAGTTGTCACTGGGTCCTTCTCTGGTATCACACAATCCACTGAGCAAGCGAAGAGTGAACAATTCCAAGACCTTTATTCAGATAACAATACGAAAAGGTCCATATTCAGTCCACCACAAAGGATAAGATAGTCCAGAATAAGAATGCAGTCCAGTATCAGGATAAAATGTCCAGGGAAACGAGATTCCAAAACTCTAGCACCAGAGGATAAAATGGGTCCTTCTCTCTGAAGTGCTGTCTGTACACGATCCTGTCCACACCGGAACTGACTTGTCCAGCTGCTGTTCTTCCCCCACCCCCTTCCTTATCCAGGGGTAGTCAAACAAGTTGGGGCGGGCCTTAGGGATTAATGCACTACAGGGGGTCATCAAGAGACAGATACAGTGAGGCTGTAGACTTACAATGTAATAAGAAAAACACTATGAAAATAACTGGAATTGTTAAAAATAGGAATATACAAAAAATGATATCCACATAACATATCACACCATCACACCCCACATGTTCCCATCACCTCCAATTAAATTATATCTCATTACTCATGATATAGTTGACATATCATTATATAACTTATCTTTCTTGCCAATTATTGTATAACCTTATCTGTATTTTGCCAATTGTTACACAATGTTACGGAATTGTCCATATTTGTTCATTTCCTCTTCTGGTATGCTATAAAAGATCAAGCCTGGTCCCTTTAATAAAGGAGATTTACTTGATAGACAAGCAACCTGTGTCTCTCATTTTATTTCTCCAATCCTAGGTTCCTAGGTAAGAGAAACTCCACGTGAGCTCCACCCGAGGTTGGTGACTAGAGAAAAATCCCGACGCTGACAAATATTCCTATTAGTGGATATCTATTCACATTCTAGGAAGTGGGAATTGGTACATTATGGCATGTCTCATCTGCAGATATCTATAAAACTCTATTTGAAGGATTCCAAATTTTATATGAAATTGTTCAAATGATAATAAAATGTGATTTTCAAATAATAATAATAATAATAATCTTTATTTATATAGCGCCAACATATTACGCAGCGCTTTACAGTTTAACAGTTTCAAAACACAAGTCATAAGTAACAACGCTAACAATACAATAATTAAAGCAAAATAAGACGAAATAAGACGACCCTGCTCGTGAGAGCGTACAATCTACAATGAGGTGAGGGAGATGCAGAGTACAGGTGTGTATTTACAATGGTGTATTTACAATGAAGGTCCAGCCATCTTGCAGGAGTGAAGGATGGATGGAGATAGTGAATGGGCTACGCACGCACACTTACACAGAGAATGACTTTGATTAGTGAATGTGATAGGCCGCTCTGAACAGGTGTGTTTTGAGGGAGCGCCTAAAACTATGCAAATTGTGGATAGTCCTGATTTCTTGGGGTAGAGCATTCCAGAGGATAGGAGCAGCACGGGAGAAGTCTTGGAGTTGGGAGTGGGAGGTACGGATTAGTGCAGAGGTTAGTCGAAAGTCGTTTGCAGAGCACAAAGATCTGATTGAGCGTTGTTATACCATTTTGTTTCCAGAAATTTGGATCCAGTAAATTATGGAGATGGAAAAATTCAGGCTTATCCCATATCTGAATCTCCCTGATCTGATCAGAAAACTTTAAAGTATGTTTACTTTCCTGCCAATCCTGCATTACTAAACTATGTGCAAACAGCAGACCCTGAGGTGGTCTGTATGAACCCTCCAATACTGCCCATGGTGTGTGCCCCCCGAGAAAATGAATGAGATGAGCCTCTGCATTATTGAGTCTATCATGGAGCAACCAATATTTTAAATATCGTAGTTGGCCAGCGAGATAATACAAAAAAGGTCAGGTACCGCATATCCACCCTGCCTTTTGGGCCTTTGCTGGGAACCAATATTCACTTTAGGTCTAGATGAGCCCCATATAAACGCTGCCATCAAGGTATGCATTTTCTTGAAGAAACTCTTGGGGACCTTAATTGATGCATGTTCCAACATATGTAAACACTTTGGGAGGATTATCATTTTAATTAATCCAATTCTACCCACTACAGATACGGGGAGTCAAGACCATATCTCAAACTTTTTTTTTCATCATACCCTCGAGGGGGTATATATTGTCTCCAAGGTCTTTAATCGGATTTTGGTTCATTACAATGCCCAAATACTTACATTTTTGTACTACTTGCAAACCAAACAACATGGGTACTGTTATATTATCCACTATCTACATACCTACCAATTTACCCCAATTAATTTTAAGACCCGAGAATTCTCCAAAGCTAATAGACTGAAAGCAAGTCAAGTCTATTACTTGATTGGTTATTAAGTTCAAAATAAGTTTGTTTAGTAAAGAAGAGTTTCCTCTGGGCTTTTTCCTGTAAACATAACAGATATTGCCTCCCCTTCCCAAGCCATTTATGCAAAAATTTTCAGAGGGGTTATTAACATAATTGGCTTCCAATGACATACTATCTATTCCTGACACTGGAGTGGCTTATAAACTTACACAGTATATAGTCTGAGGTCTGGGATCTGCCAATATGGGGCTAGTTTTCTTACTGTTTCGGATAACAATACATGATTTTAGTTTTTTTTTTTGTCTAGTCTCGCTTGAATATAGGTCAATTTTAAATAGTTTTCTGATGAGTCGCCTTTGGTGAGGACTATGAAACCCGTAGAAATGAGAGGCCTGGAGAGTGAGTGTGTACACGTCACCTCACCCTATATACTGAGATGTGGGATATATGTTTTTTCTATTAGTCACCTACCGACTAACCTTCAGGGGGTGAATTATGGGTATAGTTTTACATTTGGAACTAATAAGGTTTAGTTTTATCCTTTTGTCAGCAAACATGAGGAATGACAAGAGACAACCCATTTAAGAAGATTTAATTTTGGTTAAAACTATTCCAACATTATGAACATAAAAAAGGCTTCTCCCCTATGTGACATCTCTGATGTTTATCAACAGTTGTTTTCCAAGTAAAATATTTTCCACATTAAGGCCAGGTTCATATTGCGTTAACCCAGCCTGTTCAATGCGTAGCTTTGATGGGCTGCGTTAACTGTATCGCATAACGCAATCGCATTATGCTATACCCACTAGCGCAGGTGATTCATCTGTGCTAGCAGTGACGGAGCTTCAGACGCTGCAGCCCGCGTCCGAGGCTCAGTCACTGAATGACGGCACACCGCGAGCGCATGCGGCTTTACGGCATGCGTCGCGATGCGCCCGATAATGGGGGTTAATGGCAGCGTTAACGGACTGCATTACACCTTGTTATGCTGCAGTGTAACGCAGTCCATCTAACGGACTGCCATAAAGCAATGTGACCCCGGCCTAAGAAAATGAAAATGGCTTCTCCCTCTGTGTGACTGCTCTGATGGTGATGAAGCGCTTTCTGGATAAAACATTTCCCACATTCTTAACAGGAAAAAGGCTTCTCCGCTGTGTGAGTTTTCTGGTGCTTAACACAATTTGATTTCTTGCTAAAACATTTCCCACATTCTAAACATGAAAAAGGCTTCTCCCCTGTGTGAGTTCTCTGGTGATTAACACACACTGATTTATTGTTAAAATATTTCCCACATTCTGAACATGAAAAAGGCTTCTCCCCTGTGTGAGTTCTCTGGTGATTAACATAAACTGATTTAATGCTAAAACATTTCCCACATTCTGAACATGAAAAAGGCTTCTCCCCTGTGTGAGTTCTCTGGTGAATAACAAGCTCTGATTTCTGCTTAAAACATTTCCCACATTCTGAACAGGAAAAAGGCTTCTCCCCTGTGTGAGTTCTATGGTGATTAAAACAATTTGATTTCCTGCTAAAACATTTCCCACATTCTAAACATGAGAAAGGCTTCTCCCCTGTGTGAGTTCTCTGATGCTTAACACAATTTGATTTTTTTTTAAAACATTTCCCACATTCTGAACATGGAAAAGGCTTCTCTCCAGTGTGGATTTTCTGATGCTTAACACAATCTGATTTACTGATAAAACATTTCCCACATTCTGAACAGGAAAAGGGCTTCTCACCTGTGTGAGTTCTTTGGTGGATAACAAAATGTGATTTATATGCACAACATTTCCCACATTCTGAACATGAGAATGACTTCTTTGCTTTAGCAGCAGTTTGCTTTTTATTGCCTCTTTTGTGACATTGATTTCCCTTATTAGTCAGTAATGAATCAGAAGATGGGACCTGTTTCATAGGATCAGATGACAGATCTTTGCTGTGAATGGATGATGGTATATCTGGAGTAACAGCAATCACTTCAGTTGTATCTCGTAGGATCTCAAGATCATCAGATTTAAAAATTGAAGATGTCAGCTGTCCCTCTGATCTCCTGGTACAGTCTTCTGCTAAGATAAAAACAATTATGTTTTAATAAAATATCCTTGAGTTTTATATTTTTGAGCATTTCTACTTAAACTCTCCATAAAAATGGCAAGCTATGTAAAAGCTTAAATTATTTACCAAGTCAATGACAGTTCACAGTCTAATAGAAAACCTTGTTGGATGAACCAGTAGTGTGCGGTGTTCAACTGTTTGTTCATTCTGCCTCCCAAATATCGAATAAAAAGAAACCAATCAATGTTATGTAGGCGAAAGTGATACCAATTCTCATCTCACAAAAACAAGTCCCCACTCAGGTCCATCATCTGTCATTGGAAAAAACAGAGGTTCCCACACTATTAGTGGCTCAAAGGCTGCTGAAAAGCAACAAAGTTTCTATAAACCAATCCAGCAAAATCCGCTCTCACTTCGGAGTCTTGCAGTGTGCGCAAACAACATTTAGGATCCCTGTATTTAACAATATTATAGTGAGAAGAATCCACTTAATTTGCGGTGTGTGTCTCCTGGAGCACAATCTGGGCACTATGTGCTGGGTAATAAAATGGCAAATGTGTAATTTTCACTCCAACATCCACTGCGTGTTAATTTCCAGAAAGTGGCTGTGGAATCAAAATATTCACTCCTCCTAAGGATTATAGCTCTCAGTGAATTAATTTATAAAATGGAATCACTTTATGGGGATTTCTACTATTCTGGTTTTCTGTCATTTAGTTATATTAGGGCTTCTGCATATGGTGTCCAATCTCATCTGGGATCTGGTCCTGCTGTCCAGCTGGAGTAATTTGCTCACTACTTCAGCCAATTGGAAAGTACCACACCCTCCTAAAACGCAAAGCACATGGCCGGAATCTGCCAGATACAGCGCTGTTCTCCTCTGGTTCAGTCCTCTGTGCTCAGCTTGCGGCTTGTGTATTTGTTTCCTGTTGTGACCATGGCCCATTTACTGACTACTCTTGTGTCTTCTGATTCTGTATTCTGTCCTTCTGGTTCTGACCCAGCTACCTGACCATTCTTCTCGCCATCTAACACCACAGAATAGCAGGTAACACCATGGTCCAAGCCTAGGGGTCCCAGTGTAAGTCCAGATTCCATGTAAGGGTGTTAAAGGGCGATGAGCTAGGCAATCCTTGGGATATGGAAAGCAGAGAAGATAGAGCCAAGCATGTTCATGGTGGACATCTTTTGAGCTGCCAGGTGACCATGAACAGTGCACCTAATACATTGTGTCTGCAAACTATTCCAGCAAGATCTGCATTCAAAAAGCTAAATGGCGCTCCTTCCCTTCTGATCACTGCCATGTGCCCAGACAGTAGAGTACAACCGTATGTAGGGTATAGTGCGAAGCTGGAAAATAATTTGTAAGATCCATTTGTTTTCTATTATCCTTTGTGAAGAATTCCAAACTTACCACCACATAAAGTGACACACGTCAGATATTAATAATGGGGCCTGATTAGGAACTACTGAAATGATCAAACTCCACAGTCTCCATCAGTAATAATGAGTAACTAGTGGTGAAACCTCTCTGGGGTAATTAGAGTATGGGTCTCGGAGACTTCACAATCTATACTATCCTAAGCACCAATATTTTCTGTCAGATGAGTTTCAAGAAGAAATATTCGGCATTTAAAGAGAACTGTGTATAAGGCCGGTTTCACACGTCCTGATATTTCTGGTACCGGAGATGTCCATGTGTGTAATACTTGTGGCACACGTGTGACAACCGTGTGCAGCATCAGTACCACATGGACAGCAAGCAGGGAAGAAGCGCTACAGTAAGTGCTACAGTAAGTGAAATCCAAAGGAAAAAAAGAGGGGTCTCCAGCACCAAAATTAGTGAAAAAACATAAAACTCACATTTATTGGGAAGTTTTTAAAATCATATTAATAAGCCACCATGACAGGCAAGGCTACTTACGCGTTTCAGACAGATATTACATGTCCTTAGCCATAGATATATCTTATCAAAACGAGGAAGCTTAAATCAATGAATACATGAGGAGACTGCAGAGTGAACACCCAGTTTCAGGTAATTAATTAGCTCCACCTTATTCAGACCTCAGCAATTAATGTTGCTAAGCAAAGCTAACATATAAATAAGAAATATATGTTTGCAGACATAAATGAATACATGCAAAACAGCAATAAACCATAAATCACAATAGACATAAATAGATGAGTATTGCAAAAAAAAAAAAAAAAACATATTACATTATATATTGCAAATCTGATCTATAATTTAAACCCTTCGGTGCACGAGCATCAAGAAGCAGGATCCATTTAGCCTCAGCTGATAATAGTGCAGCAAACCAATCACCACCTCACTTCACTCTGTTAATTCTCTCTATGCCCCTCACGGACAACGTAGACAAATCACCTCCATGCACTTCTGAGAACTGTTTTGATAAACCAGAGCTAGGTCTTTTATTGCTATAGCGATCAGTAGTCTGCACAGGGGCAGAAGCAGAAATATGTTCAGCTAATTGTTTCTTCAACTTACGTGATGTACAGCCAACATAATATTTGCTGCATGCTTCACAGCTGGCTAAATACACTACATAAGTTGTTGAACAGTTTATCAATGTTTTTATCTTATAAATTTTACCATTATTAGCCGAAAACTCTTTACAATTAGCCATATACCTGCACAGATTACATCTGGAGGTACCACACCTAAATGAGCCCACTGTGCTGAGCCACATATTTCTGCTTCTAGGGGTGATCTACAAACTTGGTGATAGCAAATTGCCCAAATTTGTGGATTTTCAAGCTACAACGTTCACACCATTTGACAGAATTTCCTTCAGAATTGGATCCTGTCCCAACATAGGTATATTTTTAAGAAAAGCCTTTTTTATGTTAATAAAATCCAGACTATATGGGGTAGAGACTGTAAGCTGATTTTTATCATCTAATCCTGGTTCATTATCCCTCAACAAATCTGATCTTGATTTTTTAGTAGAAATAAATAAAGCCCTCTTAAGAGATTTATTAGAGGACCCGCTCTGCTTCAACCTATCAAATATAACTCCACATTCTGAATGGAAGGAGATTTCAGTCGAACACAATCTACGTGCCCTCACAAATTCTCCAGTAGGTAAATTGCGGATGGTATTAGCCGTGTGTGAACTGGTAGCATGTAATGTAGAATTACCGCTTGTAGGTTTTCTGTCATGGTTAGGACATGGTTAATGTCCTGTTCTGACAAGGTTAACATTGCCGGCCTCTCTTTGGATCTGGGAGGGGTATTTATGCTCACTCCATACTGGAATTCTCTGTCAGTTATACTGCTATTCTGGTGTGTCTGACCCCCGGTGTGCGTGTACTCTGCATTGTTTGTTTGCTTCCTGTGTATGACCCGGCTTGTTCCTTCACTCTGTACTCCGTCTCTCGTTTTTGGTACCATTGTCTTTTCTGGTTCTGACCTCCTGGCTTGGCTATCGTTACTCCGTTACAGTTTACCCCTATTGTACCGTCTAATACCTGTTCTGGTTTTCTGATCTATTGCTACGTCCTGACTATTCTTTCTGTCTAAGCCCTTTGGTACTCTCCTGCTATCGCGTGCTTTGACCCGGCTTGATCTGGTGTCTGTCTCTGTCTATGCTCCTTGGTAACATTGTCCTGTAGTTACCCTTCTAGGAGTTCCCCTGCAGCTCCTAGCTCTGTGGAGCTTAGGCCACGCCCCCAGCAGTCACGTGATTCAGGTTCTGGAGCATGCATTGTCACCACTGCTGCTCGCTCCGCAGGTATCTTTGTGCACAGTCTTTGTACTCAGGACACGCGCCCTGGCTCAGTGAGCAAGTGCAGTGCGGTGTTCCTGACATTATAACTGACCGTTTCAGTTTTTTTTTCCTCTGAAGAAAAAAAAAAAAAAGCGTGTGTTATCCTCATGGATCCCATACAAGCCTTGGCTGATCAGGTCAAGCACCTGACCCAAATGTTCCATAAACTCAATGTGGAACAGCGCACAATGGCCCATACCCAGCAACAGTTGGTGGTTACTGTGCAGGGGGCTGTCGATGCAGGGGCTTCTAGTTCTGGGGGTAGGGATGTGTCATTAGCGTCCCCCGAATCTCCAGTCAAATTGCCCGATCCCTTCTCAGGGGATAAAAAGGAGTTCAGGTCTTTCAGAGAAGGATGCAAGCTTTTTTTTTCTCTAAGGCCCCGCTCCTCCGGGGATGAGTTCCAGAGGGTGGGGGTCATTATTTCCCTACTTCGGGGGGCTCCGCAAGCATGGGCTTTCTCTGTCTTCCTCTGCTCCTGAACGTATGTCAGTGAAATTGTTCTTTGAGGCTCTGGGGCACATTTATGACGAGCCTGATAGAGTGCGTCTGGCAGAGGATATGGTGATGAGTGTGACACAGGGAAGGCACTCTGCTGAATGGTTCTGCTCAGAGTTTAGACGTTGGACCGCCGAAGTATCCTGGAATGACGCCGCCCTGAGGGGGTTGTTTCGCAGGGGCCTTTCTGACCATCTGCAGGACGCTCTGGCATTACATCCGCCTCCTGATACCCTGGAGGACGCCATGATGCAGGCGGTCCGTATGGACCGGAGACTCCGTGCTAGAGGAATGATGCAACAAGAGTCTCCCTTGTACCCCAAATTGTGTGACACTTCACCCGTACCTGAGCCCATGAATGTTGGGTCAGTCTCGGTTAAGGAGAAAGAGAGAAGGCACCGCAGAGACAACCTACTATGTTTTTACTGTGGAGCCTCTGGACATTGGAAAAAGAATTGTCCCTCCTGCCCTTCTTCAGAGAAACCTTCAGAGAAACGACTGAGTCTGGGCAACAATCGAGGAGGTTGTCCAGACTCCCAGGTACATTTTTTCTCACGTATAAAAATGGTCCTCCAGGTTGAATTGGAAATTGCTGGCGGTCCTGTTATGACCACCGCCTTTGTTGACTGTGGTTCCTCCATTAATCTGATTGATGCCCAAGTTGTGACTCTTAATAAGATAGGGACAGTCAGGTTAAAAGACCCTGTTAAAATTGTGGCTGTGGATTCATCCCCTCTTACCCGGGATGGAATTTGATTTATGTCTGAAGTTTTTTCTATGAAAGTGGGTTCCACTCATGTGGAAAATTTAAGTTGTTTCGTTATGAATAATCTGCCTGCAGGACTGGTATTGGGAATGCCCTGGTTGCAACGTCACAATCCTCTTATTGATTGGGTGAAGGGGAAGATCACCCGTTGGGGATGTAATGATAATGGTCTGTGTTGTAACCCGGTTCCTTTTGTCAATCCGATAAAATCTGTATCTGTGTCATCTGTCGGTCTGGAGGGTATTCCGGAGTACCTGAGAGACCTTAAAGATGTGTTTTCCGAAAGCGAGGCCGAGGCGCTCCCACCAAATAGACCATATGATTGTGCTATCGATTTAGTACCTGGAGCCAAATTACCCAAGGCTCGTTTGTTTAATTTGTCCAGGCCTGAGCGCCAAGCTATGAAAGAGTACATTAAAGAAAGCCTTCGCAAGGGGCATATTCGGCCCTCGGTCTCACCCGTGGCAGCGGGGTTTTTCTTTGTAAAGAAAAAAGATGGTGGGTTGCGACCGTGCCTCTACTTTCAAGAACTGAGCAAAATTACTGTTAAGAACACGTACCCTCTCCCGTTGATTCATGATCTATGCAATCAACTCACGGGGGCCAAATGGTTTTCTAAGCTCGATCTACGAGGGGCTTATAACCTTATAGAGGATCCGGGAGGGGGACGAATGGAAAACAGCATTCCTGACAACTGAGGGACTGTTTGAAAACCTGGTTATGCCCTTCGGCCTCACTAATGCTCCTGCGGTTTTTCAGAACTTTATTAATGTTGTTTTTTCTGACTTGATTGGACGTTATGTAGTCATTTACCTGGATGACATCTTGATTTACTCTGAGGACAGTCAGTCACACTTGCATCATCTGCGTACGGTGCTTATGAGACTCCGGGAGAACCATTTGTATGCTAAGCTGGAGAAGTGCTCATTTTTTATGCAAGAACTGTCTTTTCTGGGTGTAATTGTATCCGGGGAGGGATTCCGCATGGATCCAGGGCAGGTTCAGGCCATTACAGATTGGGTGCAGCCTCATGACCTGAAGGGGTTGCAGCGACTTCTGGGCTTCGCTAATTATTATAGGAAGTTCATTAAAGGGTTCTCGCAGGTGGTAAAACCCTTGACGGACCTCACTCTTAAAGGGGCAGATGTAAAAAGTTGGTCTGTGGCCGCAAAAAATTCCTTCCTGGCATTAAAGAAGTGTTTTACTACAGCCCCTGTGTTGGTACAACCCGATTCGTCAAGACCTTTTATCGTCGAGGTCGACGCTTCGGAGGTGGGGGTGGGGGCAGTATTGTCACAGGGTCCCTCTACCCTGACTAACCTCAAACCCTGTGCCTTTTTCTCTAAGAAGTTCTCGTCGGCCGAGAGAAACTATGATGTCGGTAACAGGGAACTGTTAGCAGTTAAATTGGCCTTTGAAGAATGGAGGCATTTTTTGGAGGGGGCCGCTCATCCCATTACGGTCGTCACTGATCATAAAAACCTGGCCTATATCGAGTCTGCTAAGAGATTGACCCCCAGACAGGCTCGGTGGGCACTTTTTTTTTCTCGATTTCAATTTACCATCACATTCCGACCAGGGTCTAAAAATGTAAAGGCAGATGCCTTATCCCGAAGTTTTGATTCTGTGTCCCCTCCAGAACCTCCTTCCTCCATTCTTCAACCGGGAGTGGTTGTAGCCGAAATCTCCTCTGAGTTACAGAGAGAGATTCTGGAAGCACAAGCTCCCAGGAATAAACCCCCAGGTAAATTGTTTGTACCCGAACAATTCCGTCCCACACTCCTCCAAGAATTTCATGACTCTATGTTAAGTGCACACCCTGGTATTGCAGCTACCTGGGGGGCAGTAGCTAGGGGTTTTTGGTGGCCCTCTATGGGTACTGATATAAAAAGGTTTGTGAATACTTGTGGGGTGTGCGCGCGCTCTAAAAGCTCTCAGGTCCGGCCGGCCGGGGAATTGGTGCCTTTGCCAATTCCGGATAAACCATGGACACACCTGTCCATGGACTTTATCACTAACCTTCCACCTTCCAAGGGCAACTCAGTGGTATGGGTAGTGGTTGATAGATTTTCTAAGCAAGCCCACTTTGTGCCATTACCTGCGTTACCATCTGCTGAAACCTTGGCTCGTTTGTTTATACAGCACATTGTTCGACTGCATGGAGTGCCTGTGAACGTGGTGTCGGACAGGGGTGTGCAATTTGTGGCCAGGTTTTGGAGAGCGTTTTGTATGAAGTTGGGGGTCACGTTGTCATTCTCCTCTGCCTATCACCCGGAATCTAACAGACAAACGGAATGCACCAACCAGTCATTGGAGCAGATTCTGAGATGCCTGGCCTCCTCCAGACAGGAAGACTGGTGTGAGGTATTGCCCATGGCAGAATTTGCATTCAACTGTCGGGTTAATCAGTCTACCGGAAAGCCTCCCTTTCTGGTCAATTATGGGTTTGTTCCGCAGTTTGGGGAATTTTCCCGTATGGATTCGGATTGCCCTGGTGCCGAGGGGATGATACAACAATTAAAAATCCTCTGGAAGGAGGTACAGGGGAACATCTCCAAATCCCAGAAGAAGTTCAAACATTTTGCAGACAGGAGGAGGGGGGTGGTTCCTGCGTTGACAGTGGGAGAAAAAGTCTGGTTGTCCACTCGTAACATCAAACTTAAAATACCCTCTATGAAGTTGGGCCCCAAATTTATTGGCCCATACAAGATTGTAGAGGTGATCAACCCGGTGGCATACAGATTACAGTTGCCCACCTCCTTCAAAATCTCTAACGTCTTCCACAGGTCCCTATTAAAACCTGTGGGGACAGTTAGAGAAGATCCCTCATCCGTGGCTCCACCAGTGTTGGTAGAGGGTCAACTGGAGTACGAGGTAGGGCGCATCATTGATTCGCGGTGGGTGCGCCGGAGACTTCAGTACCTTATCCATTGGAAGGGATATTCCGTTGAGGATCGATCGTGGGTTCCGGCCAGTTCGGTGCACGCTGATCGACTGGTGCGGGCTTTTCATGCCAGGTACCCTGAGAAACCTGGGGGTCCGGTGGCCCCCCATTAAGAGGGGGGTACTGTCATGATTAGGACATGGTTAATGTCCTGTTCTGACAGGGTTAACATTGCCGGCCTCTCTTTGGATCTGGGAGGGGTATTTATGCTCACTCCATACTGGCTTTCTCTGTCACAATACTTGGGAGATGTTACAGCAACTTCGACCAAAGGATGGTTAAAATCAAAAGACTTTATTCCAAAAAAATGATTAAAAACAGAATAGATGCATAAAAAACATATGGTTCACCTATGTGACAGACGCTTACACGTTTCGGACTAGAGGGTCCTTACTCATAGCTTAACATCTTACAAATAAGCATATACCTATATACACTTGCTGGCTGAAGTAAAGTGGGAGGGAAACAAAATGGGCGGAGGTCCACAATAGCAGGAAGGGAGGATTTTCTCCACAAAAAAAAAAGGCATAGTATCTGAACATGGAGGAAATCACCACATCATCTTAATCATATATATATAAAAGATCAGATTTTAAATTCATGCCTGCGGGATATCGTGTTTTTAACTTAAAAATCCACATTGCTTCTTTGCGCTGCAATTCCTTTTTTCTATCACCTCCCCTCTTGGGGTTTGGGACAGTTTCTATTATATTAACCCTACAAGTACTGACATCTCCTCCATGTACAGAAATAAAATGCTGAGAGGCTCCCGAGGGACTCCTTGTAGTTTTATTACATGAATCATAAAGATGTTCAGAAATCCTTTTGCGAAGAGAACGTGTGGTGTTGCCCACATATTGAATGCAGCATGTTTCACATGTTATTAAATAAATAACATATGTGGAACAACAGTTGGCAAACATATTTATGACATATTCATTTTTTGTAACTGTGGATTTAAATGTAGACGTATTATACATGTATTTACATAAACCGCATGATCTTATTCCACAACGATAGCTACCAGAGACAGATAACCAGCTTGAATTATTTTCTGATGAAAAACGCAAAGTGTGATCACTGGGGGACAAAATATTCGCAATTGTAGTTCCTTTTTTAGGAATAAAATTGCAGCCTTTATCCAATATAGTTCTCAAAGTTGGATCCACCCGTAAAATAGGTAGATTTGATTTAATAATTTCCGTTATTTGATTAAATTGATCACTATATTTAGTAATAAAAACTGGTTTCTCCTCAAAATTGCTAAATTTTGATTTTATTTCCAAATAATCATCTCTTGTTTTTCTTTCTGCTACAATTTTACCCCTATTAATTTGATGCTTGCGATAACCTCTAGTCTTTAATCGTTCATCAATTACTTCACATTCCTGTCTGTAAAATGAATCAGTTGTGCAGCACCTCTTGGCACGCACAAATTCACCTACTGGGAGATTATTAATGACGTGTTTGGGATGGTTGCTGCTAGCATGCAGCAAGGAATTACCTGATTGCGGTTTTCTATATAAACATACTTCAACCCTAAAATCTGCTTCATTTCCAATCAACATCATGTCAAGAAAAGCAATTCGTTCTTTATTCATATGATATGTAAATTTTAGATTATGATTATTAGTATTAAGGAATTTTATGAATTCTTTTATATTATCTGGATCACCCTTCCATATTATTATCAGATCATCAATGAATCTTCCAAAAAATTCTATATGATCCATAAAAATATTTTCCTGACCATAAATTTTTTCTTCCTCCCACCAAGTAACAAATATATTTGCAAGCGATGGAGAAAATTTCGCCCCCATCGCACATCCTTGTAATTGAAGGAACAAATTGCTTTTCCTTTTAAACATAAAGTAGTTGTTTTTTAACAAAAATTCAGTTACAGATAAAATAAATTGCTGCAATTCTCTGTCAGTTATACTGCTATTCTGGTGTGTCTGACCCCTGGTGTGTGTGTACTCTGCATTGTTTGTTTGCTTCCCGTGTATGACCCGGCTTGTTCCTTCACTCTGTACTCCATCTCTCGTTTTGGTACCATTGTCTTTTCTGGTTCTGACCTCCTGGCTTGGCTATCGTTACTCCGTTACAGTTTACCCCTATTGTACCGTCTAATACCTGTTCTGGTTTTCTGATCTATTGCTACGTCCTGACTATTCTTTCTGTCTAAGCCCTTTGGTACTGTCCTGCTATCTCGTGCTTTGACCCGGCTTGATCTGGTGTCTGTCTCTGTCTATGCTCCTTGGTAACATTGTCCTGTAGTTACCCTTCTAGGAGTTTCCCTGCAGCTCCTAGCTCTGTGGAGCTTAGGCCACGCCCCCAGCAGTCACGTGATTCAGGTCCTGGAGCATGCATTGTCACCACTGCTGCTCGCTCCGCAGGTATCTTTGTGCACAGTCTTTGTACTCAGGACACGCGCCCTGGCTCAGTGAGCAAGTGCAGTGCGGTGTTCCTGACATTTTCTATATAAAGCAGTGGTGATCAAACCTGTCTGATCATCTCCATGTAGAAAAACATCCAAAAAAGGAGCAGAATTTTTATGAATATCCACCTTGAATTTCAAATTTAGGGGGTTATCATTCAGATATCTTTATCCACACAAGACATCTGTACATCATGTTGTGAGTTAGTACGCCAGATAATCACCAAATCATCTAAGTATCTGGCGTACCAGCAAATTTTGTCACAGAAAGGGTTAAATGACGAATGAATATAAGTCTCTTCCCACCATGGCATATATAAATTCACCAAAGATGGTGAAAAAGATGATCCCATAGGGCAACCACACACCTGAATATAAAACTGCTTATTAAAACTAAAAAAGTGATGTTTAAGCAGAAAGTCTGCAACCTGTAGAATGTACTCCGTGTGGGAAGCCTTAAGATCCCCCTAGTGTTCCAAGTGGCTAAATGGTGGGGAATATGGGAATATAGGGCTTCAACATCACAGGTAACCCAAATCGAATCTTTGGACCAAGACACATTTGACAGTGCTTGTAATAAGTGTTTCGTGTCTTTGATATAACCCACTGTTCTCTTAACAAATGGCTGCAGAATCTCATCCAGCCAGGTAGATAATCTCTCTGTGCAAGATCCTATGCCCGCCACACTAGGACGGAAGGCAGGGGGAAATACCTCTTTATGCACCTTAGGTAGGCCATGAAAAATAGCACACACAGGGTTTTCAGACACAAGATAATCAATCATTTTTCTGTGAAAAATGCCCAAAGCTTCCCCTTCACCTAACAAACATCTCAATTTCCCATTAATTTCTGATGTAGGATCAGCGCCCAACTTTCTGTAAGTATTACAATCTGATAGCATACTCATAGAATCATAAAATCATAGAATCGTAGAGTTGGAAGGGACCTCCTGGGCCATCTGGTCCAACCCCCTGCTCAAAGCAGGATTCGCTAAATCATCCCAGTTAGATGTCTGTCCAGCCTCTGTTTGAAGACTTCCATTGAAGGAGAACTCACCACTTCTCGTGGCAGCCTGTTCCACTCATTGATCACTCTAACTGTCAAAAAGTTTTTTCTAATATCTAATCTGTGTCTCCTCCCATTCAGTTTCATCCCATTGCTTCTAGTCTTTCCTTGTGCAAATGAGAATAAAGTTGATCCTTCTACAATATGACAGCCCTTTAGGTATTTGTAGACAGCTATTAAGTCTCCTCTCAGTCTTCTCTTTTGCAAACTAAACATTCCCAAATCCTGCAACCTTTCCTCATAAGACAGGGTTGGCAGACCGGTCACCATTCTGGTCGCTTTTTTCTGAACTTGCTCCAGTTTGTTAATGTCTTTTTTAAAATGTGGTGCCCAAAACTGGACACAATATTCCAGATGAGGTCTGACCAAAGAGGAGTAGAGGGAAATAATGACTTCACGTGATCTAGACTGTATGCTTCTGTTAATACATCCTAGAATTGCATTTGCCTTTTTTGCTGCTACATCACACTGTTGACTCATATTCAGTCTGTGATCTATTAGTATACCCAAGTCTTTTTCACATGTGCTGTCACTTAGCCCTATTCCTCCCATTCTGTATATGCTTTTTTCATTTTTATTGCCCAGATGTAGTACTTTGCATTTCTCCCTGTTAAAAACCATTCTGTTAGTTGCTGCCCACTTCTCCAGTTTATTTAAATCTTTTTGAATCCTCTCTCTCTCTTCTCTAGTATTAGCTATCCCTCCTAGCTTTGTGTCATCAGCAAATTTAATCAGTTTACCCTCAATTCCTTCATCTAAATTGTTGATAAAGATGTTGAACAATACAGGGCCCAGGACAGAGCCCTGTGGTACCCCACTTGAGACATTCTTCCAACTGGATGTGCAGCCATTTACGACCACTCTTTGGGTCCGATCACTAAGCCAGTTATGAATCCACCTAACAGTTACCTTGTCCATTCCATACTTAGTCATTTTTTCAATAAGGATTGTATGAGAGACTTTGTCAAATGCTTTGCTGAAGTCAAGATATACTATATCTACAGCATTTCCTTGATCCACCC
This sequence comes from Dendrobates tinctorius, assembly GCF_039654945.1. NCBI lineage: Eukaryota > Metazoa > Chordata > Amphibia > Anura > Dendrobatidae > Dendrobates > Dendrobates tinctorius. The sequence continues at coordinate 1,337,134 of NW_027362061.1, read as the reverse complement.
AATCAGTGATACCGTCATAGAAGGAAATTAAGTTAGTCTGACATGACTTATTAGTTACAAACCCATGCTGACTCTGTTTAATCACCTCATTCTTATCCAGGTATTGACATACATGTTGTTTAATAATTTGTTCAAAGATCTTTCCTGGTATAGAAGTCAGACTCACCGGCCTATAGTTGCCTGGGTCCACCTTCTTCCCCTTTTTGAAGATAGGAACAACATTTGCTCTTCTCTAGTCTTCTGGCACTTCTCCTGTTCTCCAAGAATTTTCAAAGATTATGGAGAGGGGTTCAAAAATTTCTTCTGCTATCTCCTTTAGTACTCTGGGGTGTAATTCATCTGGACCTGGAGACTTGAATTCATTTAGGTTAGCTAAGTGTTTCCTCACTATCTTTCTGTTTATAGATATCCTGGATTCTTCTATTCCCTTAATAGGACAGTGAAGAACAGTTGATGTTACATTTCCTTTCTGAGAGAAAACAGATGCAAAATAGGAATTAAAAAGTTCAGCCTTCTCAACATCCTGTCTTACCATTTCATCATTTTCATCCTGTAAAAATCCTATAGCATCTTTGACTTTTCTTTTACTTTTGACATATCCCCAAAATCCTTTATTATTGCTTTTGACATCTCTTGCAAGCCTCAATTCATTTTCAGCTTTAGTTAATCTGATTTGTGCCCTGCAGGTTCTGCAGACAGCATTATATTCTTCTTTAGATATGCCTCCCTCTTTCCATTTTATAAACATTTCTTTCTTCCTTTTTAGCATGTGCTTAAGTTCTGTGTTCATCCATCCTGGTTTCCTTAAATGCTTCCTATTCTTCCCTCTTTTTGGAATTGTTAACAACTGTGCTTTGAGAATTTCATTTTTCAAGATTTCCCATCCTTCCTGGACATTTTTGTCTTTAAGGATATCCAGCCTTTGGATCCCTCCAATTCTCTTTCTGAATCCCTTAAAATCTGCCTTTCTGAAATCTAACCTTGACGTCTGAGTCTTCACAGGTCTTCCGCCTCTAGTTATCCAAAATTCTAAAATAGCATGGTCGCTACCTCCTAGGGTCCCAGCCACTTTTACCTCCTCAACCATTTCCTCCCTGCTTATAAGGATTAGATCCAAGGTAGCAGTTCCCCTTGTTTTCTCCCTTACCTTTTGGAAGATAAAGTTGTCAGCAAGAGAGGATAAGAATTTCCTTGACCTGTTAGTTTTGCCTGAGAGAGATTCCCAACAAATGTCTGGATAGTTGAAATCTCCCATGACAACTATGTCATATTTTTTTGGAGAACTTGGCCATTTGATGCATAAAGAGTTCATCCATATCTTCAGCTTGCACAGGCGGCCTGTAGTAAATGCCTACAATGGTGTCCTTTCCATTGTTCTGTCCTTGTATTCTTACCCAAACAGTTTCCACAGAACTTCCAGTCTCTGAAGCTTCAATCTCTGTGCAGATATACGCGTTTCTAACATACAATGCGACACCCCCTCCTCGTTTATCAAGTCTGTTTCTTGCAAATAAGTTGTATCCTTCTAGTCTTGTATTCCAATCATGTGTATTGTCCCACCAAGTTTCAGTGATTCCAATGACATCATATTTCTGTTCCTGTGTTAGTAGTTCCAATTCTCCTTGTTTGTTGCCCATGCTTTGTGCATTAGTATAGAAACATTTTAGTTTGTGATTGGTTTCTCTTTCTCCAATATTTTTATTAATTAGATTCTTTCGTCTTTGTTCTTCCTTTCCACTTCTAATAGCAGAGTTCTCAATAGCATTTGTCAGGTGTATGGCTTTTTCTGGTCTTTTGCTTCCCTTCCCATGTTGTTCTAGTTTAAAGTTCTCCTTACAAGTGTAGCAAGGTGACTTCCAAATACATGCTTTCCAGTCTTCGTAAGGTGCACCCCATCTCTAGCAAGTAGTCCATCGTATAAGTAGTTAACTCCGTGATCCAGAAATCCAAATCGTTGCTGACGGCACCATCGACGTAGCCAGTTGTTCACCTGCAGAATCTTATTCCACCTCCTTGTTCCATGGCCATCCACTGGGAGGATGGAAGAGAAGACCACCTGCGCTCCCAGTTCTTTCACTTTCTTGCCTAAGTCTTCAAAGTCTCTGCAGATGGTTTCCAGGTCGTTTCTTGCGGTGTCATTTGTCCCCACATGTAGTAGCAGGAATGGGTAGTCATCTGTAGGTCTGAAGAGTCCTGATATCCTGTCAGACACATCTTTAATTTTTGCACCTGGAAGACAGCACATTTCTCTTGAAGTTATATCCGGTCTGCAGATAGCGGCCTCTGTTCCTCTCAACAGGGAATCCCCCATGACCACCACTCCGTTTCTTCTTCACAACATTTTTCTTTCTCCATCCAGGAGGACTCTGAAGGCGTACAAGGTTGCTGTTTGTTGGCAAAGTCTTATCCTGATGTATTTCTTCATCGTTTTCCTGCGTGAGAGCCTGGTACTGGTTCCTGAGAAGTAAGGACGCTGACTGCTTCCCGATCCTCCTGCTTCTCTGAATTTCTCTCTCATATAAGGTATTATCCAAGATAACCAGAGAGCCTCCCTCTATCCGCAAGGCTGGTCACAACCTTAGGATCACACGATAAATCCTTTAAAGCCTTTTTTTCCGCTTTTGTTAGATTGTTTGCAGCTCCTATGTCAGTAGTTAGGATCTCTCTTATTTCCTTCCCTAACACATCCTGAAAGCTGTCCATGACAGGGACCCTTGCTGAGACAGGATAAAAGTCTGGATTAGGAGTTTGTATCGGTTTTAGTTCCATAGATTTTACAATCCTCCGATTAGTATCAAGGTCCATCGAGGTTTTAGGTGCGATCTGTTCAGTCAAAGTCCTAGATAGTGGAATAACAGGAAATTCAGACACCGGATCAGCCATAGATGCTGACATAGGAGCAGAAGCCGCCACAGATTAATGAAAGTGTTCTTTCACTGCTAACAAGCAGACAAACTTATCGACATCTTTAATAGTTTGTCACATATTGGCACGAACACTGAGTGCAAACTTGATTCCTTTCTCCAACACTTTCATCGGAGTGTGAGTACATATATTTGCTGATTAATCATGGAGTAATTAGACACCTCAGACAAAGCTTTGTCTAATATCTGATGTGACTGTCTCTTGGGGGATCTTTTTTCTCCCCCTGTGCCTCTTCCCTGCCCTATGCCATCTCCGTTTTTTGACGCTGACGGTACCCCTATATTGGGCACTCCAGCAGATGGAGGGGTCGGGGGTTAGTATCCACTTCTGAGAGATCAGTAGTGTCACCAGCTGTCTCCTGATCTGTAACAAACTCCACTCTTTTATTTGGAGATTGACCCTTCTTGTTCTTAAGAATAAGTCTGATTTTTCTAGGAGACTTCCAATTATAAACTTTATTTGTTTCATAATCAATACAATCACATGAACATTTGCTATGCTTAATACTAATAATCTTCTCCTCTTCTTTATTAATTCTATACAGCAATTTATCATTTTGGCCCTGACTTCAGGGTTCCCAGCAAAATCCTTCAGTGGATTATGATATTCTGTAATTGATTTTTCCAACTCAATGACCTGATTAGTTTCCTCTTTAATAATAAGTTTCATTAGTTGCAATGAATAATCCGTAAGAGTTTTAATCCATTCAGTCATAAATGACTCTGGAAAAGGATATGTTGGTATTTTCCTGATTCTCAGACCTCTAGGGATCATTGATCTAGCAACATATTTTTGCAAAATAGTTGAATCCCACCAGGTCCTCAGTTTTTGTAGCATAGTTTTTTCCAGATCAAACAAAATATTATCCAAGTCTGTGCCAGCTGAATAATCAGAATTAGATTTGTTGGAGAACATAGAATCCAGTTTTTTAAGTCTATCCTCATTATTAAACAAAACCTTTGTGGTTAAATCCATGTTGAAAGAATGCAACGAAGAAAGAGGATAATCGTCCAAAATCTAACTGCACAAAGGTATTTTCAAAAGACCGCACATTGACACGGAGGCACAAAAAAAACGCCAGAAGTAAATAGCAAAAAAAGAGGGAAAAATATTCAGCCTATATTCAGTGTCCATATAGTCCATAAGCGGTCTGATGCCAGGAGATGTCCAGTGCGGTTCAACTGGCGCTATAAATCCAAAGGAAAAAAGAGGGGTCTCCAGCACCAAAATCAGTGAAAAAAGACAAAACTCACATTTATTGGGAAGGTTTTAAAATCATATTAATCAGCCACCATGACAGGCAAGGCTACCTTACGCGTTTCAGACAGATATTACATGTCCTTAGTCATAGGTATATCTTATCAGAACTAGGAAGCTTAAATAAATGAATACATGAGGAGACTGCAGAGTGAACACCCAGTTTCAGGTAATTAATTAGCTCCACCTTAAAGTACTGTCACACTTAGCGATGTACCAGCGATCCCGACCAGCGATATGACGCGGTCAGGATCGCTGGTGCATCGCTAAGTGGTCGCTAGTGAGCTGCCACACAGGCAGATCTCACCAGCGACATCGCTGGGGACGGGGGTCGCTACTTACCAGTCACACCAGGCGATCCTGCGTCCTCACGCCCGGCTCCACGCGTCGCTCGTCTTCACAGCAGGAAGCGCCGCAGGAAGCTGACGACGAGAAACAGTCCAGCCTGTTCTCGCGCGATCAGCGATAAGCAGTGGGGGAGCGGGTTGTAGGTAAGTATCAGACATAGCGATATCGCTAGCAATATCGCTATAACGTCACAAGTTATAGCGATATTGCTAGCGATATCTCTTAGTGTGACAGGCCCTTTAGTCAGACCTAAGCAATTAATGTTGCTAAACAAAACTAACATATAAATAAGAAATATGTGTTTGCAGACATAAATGAATACATGCAAAAACAGCAATAAATCACAATAGACATAAATAGCTGAGTATTGCAGAAAAAAACCCATATTACATTATATATTGCAAATCTGATCTATAATTTAAACCTTTCGGTGCACGAGCATCAAGAAGCAGGATCCATTTAGCCTCAGCTGATAATAGTGCAGCAAACCAATCACCACCTCGCTTCGCTCTGTTAATTCTCTCTATGCCCCTCACGGACAATGTAGACAAATCACCTCCATGCACTTCTGAGAACTGTTTTGATAAACCAGCGCTAGGTCTTTTATTGCTATAGCGATCAGTAGTCTCCACAGGCGCAGAAGCAGAAATATGTTCAGCTAATCGTTTCTTTAACTTTAACTTACGTGATGAACACCCAACATAATATTTGCACAGTTTATAAATGTTTTATCTTATAAATTTTACCATTATTATCCGAAAACTCTTTACAATTAGCCATATATCTGCACAGATTACATCTGGAGGTACCACACCTTAATGAGCCCACTGTGCTGAGCCCCATATTTCTGCTTCTAGGGGTGATCTACAGACTTGGTGATAGCAAATTGCCCAAATTTGTGGATTTTCTAGCTACAACGTTCACACCATTTGACAGAATTTCCTTCAGAATTGGATCCTGTCCCAACATAGGTACATATTTAAGAAAAGCCTTTTTTATGTTAATAAAATCCAGTCTATATGGGGTAGAGACTGTAAGCTGATTTTTATCATCTAATCCTGGTTCATTATCCCTCAACAAATCTGATCTTGATTTTTTAGTAGCAATAAATAAAGCCCTCTTAAGAGATTTATTAGAGGACCCGCTCTGCTTCAACCTATCAAATATAACTCCACATTCTGAATGGAAGGAAATTTCAGTCGAACACAATCTACGTGCCCTCACAAATTCTCCAATAGGTAAGTTACGGATGGTATTAGCCGTGTGTGAACTAGTAGCGTGTAATGCAGAATTACATGCTACTAGTTCACACACGGCTAATACCATCCGTAACTTACCTATTGGAGAATTTGTGAGGGCATGTAGATAATATTTTTTCCTCTTTTTATGCTAGTTACTCACATAACTCTTCACATATTGACTACTGTATTGTCCTCATCACAGACACTACTTACTACCATATGACACCATTATTTACTCTCACAATGCACTGCAGCTACTCCTATTAACCTTTGTGTATGCCAACCATACCTGCTAATGGCTCTGATGTCATTTTATGTCTCCATTCTGGCTAGAGCTCCCATAAGGTCATCTCATTAGCTGCAAAGTTAGTTAGCAAAAGATTTTCCATGATGGCAGCTCAGTCTGACATGACTCTTTAATATATTTAGTACTGATCATTCTCGTACAATGAGTGTTTTTTAACATGGCCAAACATGAGGAATGACAAGGGGTTGTCCTAGTAGTGGTCAACACCTTTAAGAAGATACAATTTTGAGTTAAAATATTTCCAACATTTTGAACATGAAAAAAGCTTCTCCCCGTATGACTTCCCTGAAGTTTATTAAGAGTTGATTTCGGCAGAAAACATTTCCCACATTAAGAACATGAAAAAGGTTTCTCCCCTGTGTGAGTTTTTTGGTGACTAAGAAGAGATGGTTTCTTCACAAAACATTTCCCACATTCCGAACAAGAAAAAGGCTTCTCCCCTGTGTGAGTTCTCTGGTGCTTAAACAAATTTGATTTCCAGTTAAAACATTTCCCACATTCTGAACAGGAAAAAGGCTTCTCCCCCGTGTGAGTCCTTTCGTGCTTAAACAAATCTGATTTCCAGGTAAAACATTTCCCACATTCTGAACAGGAAAAAGGCTTCTCCCCTGTGTGAGTTCTATGGTGATGAACCAAATGTGATTTCTTTGTAAAACATTTCCCACATTCTCAACAGGAAAAAGGCTTCTCCCCTCTGTGAGTTCTTTGGTGACTAAGAAGAGATGATTTCCTCACAAAATATTTCCCACATTCTGAACAGGAAAAAGGCTTCTCGCTCGTGTGAGTTCTTTGGTGCTTAAACAAATCTGATTTCCAGTTAAAACATTTCCCACATTCTGAACAGGAAAAAGGCTTCTCTGCTGTGTGAGTTCTTTGGTGCCTAACCAAATTTGATTTCTCGTTAAAACATTTCCCACATTCTGAACAGCTAAAAGGCTTCTCCCCTGTGTGAGTTCTTTGGTGCTTAACCAAATCTGATTTCTTTGTAAAACATTTCCCACATTCTGAACAGTATAAAGCCTTCTCCCCCATGTGAGTTCTTTGGTGCCTAACCAAATCAGATTTCTGGCTAAAATACTTCCCACATAGTGAGCAGCAAAAAGGCTTCTCCCTTGTGTGAGTTCTTTGGTGCTTAAACCAATCTGATTTCTTTGTAAAACATTTCCCACATTCTGAACATGAAAAAAGCTTCTCCCCGTGTGAGTTCTTTGGTGCCTAACCAAATTTGATTTCTGGCTAAAACATTTCCCACATTCCGAACATGAATATGGCTTCTCTGCTGTGTGAGTTCTCTCATGTGTAACAAGATGTGAATTCTGAGTAAAACATTTCCCACATTCTGAACAGGAAAATCTATTCTCTGTTATGTGAATTTTTTCATGTTTAAGAAAAGTCTTTTCAAGAAAACTATTTCCAAATTCTGAATATGAAAATGGCTCCTTTCCTTTAGAATCAATTAATTTTTTAATCCTTATTTTGTGACTTTTATTTTCCTTAGTAGTTGGTAATGAACCAAAAGATGGGACCTGTTTCATAGTATCAGATGACAGGGATAATGATATATCTGGAGTAATGGCATTCACTTCAATTGTATCCTGTGAGATCTCAAGATCATCAGATTTAAAAATTGAAGATGTCAGCGTTCCCTCTGATCTCCTGGTACAGTCCTCTGCTAAAAATGAAACCAATTAATAATTTTGAATAAAAATTCCTCAAATTTTATACTTTTGGACATTTCTACTTAAGCTGTCCATAAAAAATACAAGCTTTTTAAGAAATATTAAATTATTCACCAAGACAATGTCAGTTCACAGTCTAATCAAAAGCCTCATAGCATGAACCAGTGCATCATGGTGTTCAATGGTTTGTTCATTCTGCTTCCCAAACATGGAATAAAAAGCCACCAAACAATGTGAGTGTGAGTATAATATAACTAGTTTTTCTTCTCACCATGGTGTTGAGCCTATAAATCCATCGACTCTCCACTTGTGATAACACTCGAAACAGATCACCACCCCTCATACCCAAGGATACCTGATCCACTGCAAACATTTTCAAACCTTTAGCTTCAGAGTTGTGGAAGGTTCTAAAATGTCTTGGGAGCGTCTTTAGTTGTTCTTCATCTTTGGCTTCCTTAGCTTTTTCTATGTCACGAACATGCTCGCGAACTCTTATTCTGAATTCCCTTGTGGTCATTCCGATATAAATCTTACCACAAGGGCAATTTGCATAATAGATCACTCCCTTTGAGGAGCAAGTTAAGCATTTTCTAATTGAAAATGTCTTAGAGTAATCTGAATTGCTAAAGCTGTTGGTCTTAAGCGTATTTGCACACGCCTTGCAGCTTCAACAGGGAAAAAATCCTTTAATTTCCCCACAAATCCCTTTTTGCACTTTTTGTTTAGGAGCTAAATAACTCCGTACCAGCAGATCCGATAAATTCCTAGACCTTTTGGCTGTAATACAAGGTCTTTCTGATAAAGTTTTTTTAAAAATTGGATCTGTATGTAGTACATGCCAATGAGAATTAATTATGTTTGTGAATTTACTCCATTGTTCATTAAATGGGGTGATCAACCTCACTTGATTGTTATCTGCCGTTTGAATTTTTTTGTTATACAGCAGTTGATCCCTAGGTATATGCTGGACTTTATTATAGGCATAACGAATTGCCCTATGTCCATAACCTCTTTCAGGAAACCTTGTATATAAATCTGCTGCTTGTTTTTGATACGTTTGTTCTGACGAACATATCCTCTTGGCTCGAAGGTATTGTCCCACAGGGATTGAGCGAATAGTAGATTTTAGATGAGAGGAACCTGCATGCAAAATTGAATTTGTTGCAGTCGGCTTCCTAAATATATCAGTAGAGATTGAGCCATCATCATTCTTTAGGATATCAATATCCAAAAAGTTAACCCTATGTCCATATGAATAGGTGAGATTTATATTTAAATTATTGTTATTCAAGGCTACCATCAGGGTTTTCAACTCATCTATTGAACCTTCCCAAACAAACAGAACATCATCAATAAATCTCATCCAATTATGGACTTTCTCTATACCTGTCACCGGAGAACACTGAAAAATTTCCCTCTCCCAAAATCCCAAAAATAAATTAGCGTAAGCAGGAGCACACGCCGCCCCCATAGCTGTACCCTGTGTTTGCAAAAAAAACTTGATCTTTAAAAATAAAACAATTGTGTGCTAAAATAAATTTTAATAAATTCAAAATCAGGGTGACTAAGGGGGGATCTAGATTGCTATTCTGTAGAAACCACGAAACCGCCTCAAGTCCCTGGTCATGACGGATGGAGGTGTATAAAGCCTCAACATCCGCCGTGACCAGGATCATATCTTCATCAAGATGTATTTGATCTAATCTCCGTAGTGCCGCTATAGTATCAAGAATATGAGATGGCAACGTGTTCACCAATGGTTTCAAATAGAAATCAATTATTCGGCAAATGAGTTCACTCAGGCCCTCATTGCCCGATACTATTGGGCGGCCAGGCGGATCATCCACATTTTTATGAATCTTTGGAATTAAATATAGGGTTGGCAACTTAGGTTTTAATGATTGAATAGTGTCCAATAGTGATTTAGGAATAACACCACACTCATAAGCATTGGATAAGATATCAATAAGTTCTCTCTGGTATTCAAGCAAAGGTACATGGGTCAGTTTTTTATAACAGTTTACATCAGACAAAAGTATATGGGCCTGTTTCTCATAAAGCTCCAATGGCCAAATTACTAAATTTCCTCCTTTATCTGCTTTTTTAAAAATCACATCAGTCCAGCCTTGCAATTCTGCGATTATTTTTCTTTCATTTTTGTTAGCTGGACTAGCATAATAATTATTTTTCAACTTTTCTATATCTTGTGTCACTAATTTAACAAAAATGTCAACAGCTGGACATGAATTTATAGTGGGAAATTTTTTTGATTTGTTAAACAGAGAAACGGGGAAAGAAATCACCGACTCAACGGGGTAGTTTTCTTCAGCTAGAGATTCTAAAATTTCAAGAGCTGCCTTTTCCTCATCCGAATTAAGTTGCAATCCCATGTTATTTTTCTCATGGAATCTTTTAAGTATCAACTTCCTCGCAAATAGATGCACATCTTTTATTGCCGTGAAGGAATCTAATTGTTGACATGGAGAAAAGGTTAGTCCCTTTTCCAATAATTCAATCTGTTCGTTCGAAAGAATATGTGAGGAAAGATTTATTACCTTAGGTTTATCATTTTTCCTAGTGCCAAATTGGTTTGGTACCTTGCTGTACCTCTGGCTCTGCCACCAAATCTTGTTCTCACACGTCTAGGAGTATAATATTCCCTTTCGTGAATGGAGGCAGCACTACTCGAAATTGAAGAAATAGAGGAAACTGAAGGACTCCTAGTAGAGGATTGAATATTATTTTCCTCAGAGAGTTTATTTTGCCAACGAAAAACTCTTTTCTGATTGTAATCTTGTACGTCACGTTGGTATTTCTTCATTTTATTTTTACTGATCTGATTTTCCCATTTTTCTAGATCTTGATCAAGGTCACGATAAAATTTATCCAAAGTCTCCTTAGGTATTTTGGCCACCAGCTCAACCTGTAATTTATTAAGTTCCTCATCAATTTCCTTCAAAATCCCAGTGTTTTTTGTATTAATAATTTCCATAAAGGAAAAAGAGCATGCTGAGGAAACACTCTCCCATTTAGTAATCAATTCAAGATCATCAAGCCCAAAAGTCGGATAAAGCTGTATACGAAGACCTCGAGGTATAATCTTCTGTTTGATGTAGTTATCTATAGACGTTTTAGTCCACCATATGCGTGTTTTCTTATTTGTCAAATTTTTATATTTAGACAACAGTCCCTTTTCATCATTCTGGGTATCATTAAAATTAGCAGAAACACTCTGTTTAAACAAATCAGACGCTTTCACTTGCCAAGCTTTCTCTTTGGCTTTAAAGTCCATTAGGGGAATCAAACTGTTATAAAACAGAACATACAAATTAAGTACAAATATCCCAAACACTGGAAAGATAATAAAGGGCTCAACTCGCTGAACAATACAAAATAAATAGAATCTCATGCAAGAACTATTAAGCACAACAAGAGATCAAAATAGAGTTTTTCAAAGCTCAAATACAATTTATTGAAATGATAATAAACAGAGCATGAGTGCTAATATAGGTTGCAGCAGACATAAACAGGATTGGTATTCCATATTCAATTGGTCCTCTTTTGTGCGCATGCCCAGTTTTGTCCTCACTAGGAGTCTTCGGACGTGCTCAGTAGGTGGTTGGCCGTTTCTGGCTGCTTAGCAGCTCGAGCTGCCTTCCTGCCGTTGAGCGCTGATGATAGACTCCCTGTTTGTTAGGGGGACTCTACAGCGCATGCGCCGCTTATTCCGTGGACTTTAGGAACTGGATGAGTCACTATTGAACGTCACTATGGGCGCTAGTGCGCATGTCTTGAAATCTACGTCCCTTACTAGGGAAAGCGGTTCATTGGTTGACCGCACTATAAATACTAGATCCAAGGCATATTGAAACCACGCCTCCTGAGGAAGCTGCGGCGTAACGCGCGTAGGGGCGGTAGGTTTGACAGCAGCATTCACATTACATGTAAGTGTTACTCTTTTATGCAGCCCTTTTATTTAGTTTTGTATTGCGCATAGGCAGTTTTCATTACATGTTGTTTACATTTAACGCCCTTTGGCTCTATTAGCACAGAGCACTCTTGCACTTTATAGATTGTATCCTACCCTTGGTACTGATTGTATGTAACACCCCTGCATTTGGGAATATATATTACTTCAATTGAGGGGTTGCTCTCTATGGTGTTCTATATTTGTGAAATAACTGCTTATGTTACACAAAAATATTTATATTTTTCCATATTTTTTAAGGTGCTGCACAATCACCTTGTGTTTATGTCTGCTGCAACCTATATTAGCACTCATGCTCTGTTTATTATCATTTCAATAAATTGTATTTGAGCTTTGAAAAACTCTATTTTGATCTCTTGTTGTGCTTAATAGTTCTTGCATGAGATTCTATTTATTTTGTATTGTTCAGCGAGTTGAGCCCTTTATTATCTTTCCAGTGTTTGGGATATTTGTACTTAATTTGCTTTAGTTTCCTGTAATTTTGTTATATTAGGGCATCTGCAGATGGTGTGTCCCCTCTCCCCTGGAATCTGCTCCTGCGATGTTTGGTTCCATCACCAAGCAGCGCCTTATTTATTGTGCAGGCGTTGCTGGTAATAGAAGAGACGTCGAAACCAGAAGCTCTGGGTGGCGCTGGCTCTGTCCAGCCACTAAGATTAGGGTGCCTGAGACCAGTAGTTTCATCCAGCCTGGCAGTATGGGTTTGTGTGCTGTCCAGCAATCTGGTAGCAATCTACTACCTGCTTAAGCCAATTAGAAAGCACCAAACCCTACTAAAGCTTGAAGCCTATTCCCGGAATCTGCCAGATACCGCCTTGTTCTCCTCTGGTTCAGTCCTCTGTGCTCAGCTGGTGTATTTGTTTCCTGGTGAAAACTCTCTGGGTAATTAGAGTATGGGGCTCGGTGGCTCTTGGCAATCTAAACTATCGTAAGGGCCAATATTTTCTGTCAGATGAGTTTCAAGAAGAAAGATTAGACCTTTACGGATAACTTTTTATAATAGTGCAGAGCTGAGGTGCCTTATATTTAGATCTCAGGCATTAGGCAGAGGTAATGGAGACCTTATTTTAAAGGCTACCAGGTAGTTGCAGACTCACATAAGTGAGGCAGGCCGATCCCTCCATCATCAGACTACCATACAAAATGAATCTGTACAAAAAGAACTAGAATAAAAAACATGTTACCGTATTTTTGGGATTATAAAACGCTTTGGATTATAAGAGTTTGAGGAGAAAAATAGGAAAACATTTTTTTTTAATAAAATGGTGGTGCTTCTTATAATCCATGCGTCTTATTGCTGTGGCGAAGCGGGGTCCAGGGTCACTTCTCGAGGAGGCAGGAGTGGGGTGATGCTGCAGGCCGCAGGGTGGAATGAGGGGGGGTCCGATGTGCAGTGCACCGCTGCGAGTGTTTGGTGCTGCTGGGGTGCCTGGCGCTGCTGCCTGGGGTGTCCGCTGCTGCTGTCCGGGGTGGCCACTGCTGCTGCCCAGGGTGGCCACCGCTGCTGTTGCCCGGGGTGTCCGCCGCTGCAAGGGTGCTCTACCGACATGTCGTGAAAGGCCAGAGGCCCCTGCATAGCCGTGGTTTCTTCCTGTGCGGTGGACTCCGTGAACATGGCCGCCGGGGAGCCATGCATGCGCAAATGGAGATATCTAGGGTATCAAGATCTCTGGAGATGAGATTTCAGCCCTGAAATTAGATCTCAGGATTCTAGGAAGCCAACAGCATCATTACCCTCCACTTTCTCTTACAGGCCCATCATAATATTTTCCTTCATGTGACTTTCTATTTTGTCAGCACATTATACATACGCTATCATTTGGCTTTATAGTTACAGATCTGGGCAGGTAACGGTCAGCGTTTTGAGGTAGGTTGATCCTCCAGGTTGTAAGTTCTATAGAAAAGGATTTTCAATGCCCAAAGTGATTTGAACAGTTTTGGGTGGAGGAGAATGTTCTGGTCTAGAGGCAAAATGGTGATCATGGTAATACGGTCGGACTACAAATCTGTGACTTCTCTGAATTTAGTGGTTGCTACTCACCTTGGTGGTCATATGTGGGAATCTCTTTACACCGCTCATCACCCCTCACATATGTCTCTGTAGTATTAATATGGGTCAGATCTTCACCCTGAAACAAATATTGTAAAAGTCACAGACAGATGGAGAAGTCCCATCTATGATCAGCTCTAATCCTGCCATCTCCACCGTTCTCATTACACAAGTTGTTGGAATATGTTTAGTGCAACAACTCCATTCCTGTCTACGAGTGTTTAGTTGCTAGATTTGTATGCTGTTTATAAAGTTTAAAGTTTAAAAAAAACACTCCCAGAGGCTCACACAGGGAGAGCATGTGACTGTACTTCCTGTTATCCTGCTGTGTCTGTGTATGAGAGAAGCAGCCTGTTGTAGATGCTGCACAGATAAAGGCACACAAATGATTTATTCCTGATCTATTAAGCTTATCATATATTGTTCCTGAATAAACAAGTTCTGTTGACACACGCTTGGAGAGAATCGTGGGTAATCCGCTGCCAACAGAAGTTCTGTGACATATTAAGAGAAGTATAGAGTCTACATCATAGAATCATAGAATCGCAGAGTTGGAAGGGACCTCCTGGGCCATCTGGTCCAACCCCCTGCTCAAAGCAGGATTCGCTAAATCATCCCAGTCAGATGTCTGTCCAGCCTCTGTTTGAAGACTTCCATTGAAGGAGAACTCACCACTTCTCGTGGCAGCTTGTTCCACTCATTGATCACTCTAGCTGTCAAAAAGTTTTTTCTAATATCTAATCTGTGTCTCCTCCCATTCAGTTTCATCCCATTGCTTCTAGTCTTTCCTTGTGCAAATGAGAATAAAGTTGATCCTTCTACAATGTGACAGCCCTTTAGATATTTGTAGACAGCTATTAAGTCTCCTCTCAGTCTTCTCTTTTGCAAACTAAACATTCCAAAATCCTGCATCTCATAAGACAGGGTTTGCAGACCGGTCACCATTCTGATCGCTCTTTTCTAAACTTGCTCAAGTTTGTTGATGTCTTTTTTAAAATGTGGTGCCCAAAACTGGACACAATATTCCAGATGAGGTCTGACCAAAGAGTAGTAGAGGGAAATAATGACTTCACATGATCTAGACTGTATGCTTCTGTTAATACATCCTAGAATTGCATTTGCCTTTTTTGCTGCTGCATCACACTGTTGACTCATATTCAGTCTGTGATCTATTAGTATACCCAAGTCTTTTTCACATGTGCTGTTGCTTAGCCCTATTCCTCCCATTCTGTATATGCTTTTTTCATTTTTATTGCCCAGATGTAGTACTTTGCATTTTTCCCTGTTAAAAACCATTCTGTTAGTTGCTGCCCACTTCTCCAGTTTATTTATATCTTTTTTAATCCTCTCTCTCACGTCAAATAATTATTCTCGTCTACTCCTTCTTGGTCAGATCTCTTCTGGAACACTGTGTCCAGTTCTGGGTACCACATTTAAAAAAAAAAAATAGAAAAGCAAGAGCAAGATCAGAGAAGAGCTAACAGGATGGTGAAATAAAACAAGACTGAGCACAAGACCTTCACAGCCATCTACACATCATAGGGGAGATCTCCTGACACCTTCTCTCCATCTACCTGATGATCCTGAGGAACACTGGGATCTTCTTGGTTACAGTCCTGTGGAAGAAGAGGACGGGGACATCTCTCTGGTGTTGTCCTCTTACTGGATAGATCTGGAGGAAACACATACAGGGACTGAATTCATTCTCTACATACAGATAATTATAGGCCGTGTGTATTTAGTCCTGTCTATTACCTGGAGATGTGAGGGGCTGGGGAACCTCCATTATGACGTTCTTGTACAGAACTCTGTGTCCTTCTAAATACTCCCACTCCTCCATGGAGAAATAGACAGCGACATCCTGACACCTTATAGGAACCTGACACATACAATGATACCGTCATCCCCCGATCCCTTCAAAGTGTTACTGTATAATGTCCCAGCATTCCCAGCAGTGTCACCTCTCCAGTCAGCAGCTCAATCATCTTGTAGGTGAGTTCTAGGATCTTCTGGTCATTGATGTCCTCATGGATCAGGGGGTGAGGTGGAGGCCCCGTGATTGGGCTCAGGGGTCCTCCGCATCCCTCAGACACAGGGTCCTGACAGCGATCACTAGAGGTCTTCTTCACCATTGTGTAATCCTGGTTATGGAGAGACACATTAATAAATCTCACTACAGACATTTCCAGAGTCCTCACCTCTCCAGTTCTGTCCATCTGTTATTCCCATAGATAAGAATGATGTAATGTGACATCATCAGAATCTCTCACCTCTCCAGTGAGACGGAAGAGGATCTCTAGGGTGAGGTGTAACATCCTCTCCACCATCTTGTCTCTGTCCATATCCATCCTTGATGGGTAAATCAGGAAAATTCTCTTCTGTAGAAGATCTTCACTGAGAGGATCCGATATTGTAGAGACCTGAATGAGAAGAAGATGATCCGATGTAACATCATAAGAATCCTGTGTAATAATACAATTACTGGAGATAATACGGGAAACATATGAGGAGATTTATTATCTTACAGGGTTTAGTTTTCTCCCCTGACATCTACTAATAAAACCTATATATTTAGGCCACAGACAACAAGCAGTTTCCTCCTCGGAGTTGGCAGCTGAACACGTTCCTCATAGACTCCTTTTCCATAACGCTAATTCTCGTCTCATTACCGACACTGGAATCGGCATTAGCAATACTGCAGGAGAGATTCATTACACGCGACATGAGAAATAACTCCTTCATGATGAGGACGACATCTTCATCTTCTACTGCGGCTCTAGAGACAGATTTGGCCAGAGTCGGTCACTGCCTCCATCCCCACCGGCCGTCTATATGAAGGTTTCCCGTCTTCCCCGCACTGGAATCTTCTATCACGTTAGATCTCAGCTCTGAGTCACACACAGAAGTTTGAGGCTTTTAGAAAAGATTTTTAGTTTCCACAAACACAACGGACAGAAATGATCTGATCCCAAAGTCTCCATGTACAGTGATTTATGGGGATTATTTCTGGCCTTAGGCTTTCCTATATTACAGGAAAAAAACTCCAGAAAAAGCCGATATTAAAATGTTTCTACGGAAAATTGGCTCCAACAATTCTTGTAAGAAGAAAAAAATAAGAAAAAAGCAGAAGACACATTTTATAATGTTTACATGTTAAACATTTATTAAAGAGAAATGAATCTGTTTGGGCCCCAGAACATAGATGTACACCGCAGGGACGGCACAGAGGAGGCTGCAGCAAAAACCCTGACAGTTTATCCATTTGCTGCTGTGAAAAGCAAACATGACATCTAAGGCCTCTTTCACACATCAGGTTTTCGCCGTCAGGCGTGATCCGGCGCTTTTGACAGAAACCGGATCCGGCGAAATGCAATGCCGGATCCGGTTTCCCCCCCATTGACTTGCATTTGCGCCGGATCGCGCCGGATGGCCATGTGTTTCATCCGGTTTTCGCCGGATCCGGCAATGTGTCGCGATCCGGCGTCTGGAAAAAACGGCTACTGTAACGTTTTTTGTCTCCGGCGAAAAAGCCGGACCCGCCGGATCCGGCGCGTCCGGCTTTTTCACACAATGAAAGCCTATGAGCGCCGCAATGCGCCTGATCCGGCGAAAGCCGGATCCGGTGGCCGGATCCGTTTTTTTTGGTCTGAGCATGCTCAGTAGCTCTGCCCACAAGACATATATAAAAGCAAGACATTGGGACCCACAGCCACACCCAACATGCCACCCAAGAAAGCAACCAAGCGCAGCAGGAGAAGGCAGGAGACCACTGCAGCACCATCAGCACCACCACCACCCCAAATGGAGCAGCAAATGGAACATGCTGAGGAGGGGAGTCCAGCAGCAGATGAGAGACGGTAATTATCAAATCCCCCATTCCTCCAAACTAGGGCCATGGAATATCAAGATATTCATTGGCCCTTTGTTTCTCTTTATTCAACAGCCGCCCAAGAGATGCAGCAGCAGCAGCAGCAGCAGCAGCAGAAATGGCATCACTGGCAGCAGCAACAGCAGCAGCAATACCCACAGCCATGGAGTCAGGCCATCAACAGGACAGCACATCTTCTTCTGGGAGCCCTCCCTCGCATCGTCAGCGTTTGACGGTAAGTTTTTATTTCCAAAATCCATCATCTCTGTAATATATGTCTATTCATTGCCTTTTATTTCAAAACAGGAATCACAAGATGAAGAGGAGCTCCCAGAAGAAGAAGGAAGGGGTGGACAGACACCTGGAGTGGGCTCACAATTGGTAAGTTTTTTGCATCAAACGCAGAAACACAACATCACACTACACACAACACATAGAAAACAATGTTCTGCAGACCACACACAGCAAACAAATGCCTACATCCAAAGACATAACATTTTTTGTTTTCTTCTCTAGTCTTCCCAATCTGGTGCTCGGCCAAGAGGTCCTCGCAGTGCCTCCCAGGGTCGTCGGCGACAGCAACGCGGCGGTCACCAGCGTGTAAGTATAAATATTTTTGCTTTGTTTTTTTGCACTTTTTATTTCATTTCTTTTGTGGAGGCTAATTATGTTATTTTTGTCTTTTTCTTTAACAGCCTTCACATCGTGCTCCCGACTCTGACGGTGAGGATGGAGGGATTGATGTGGACCACCTCATCGATCTCGTCAGAGAAAGGGAGCCGCTCTGGAATATGGCTGACCGCCGCCACGCTGACCTTATCGTTACCCGACGACTCTGGGAGGAAATCTGTTCGCTCCTTGTGGGCCGCTGGGAGGACCTCGATGTTCGGGCCCAGATTAAAGAGCGTAAGTATATACAGTACCGGTTGCTTGATGTAAACCAGTGTTTCCCGAACTCCAGTCCTCGTGGTCCCCACGGATCATGTGTTCAGGATTTCTATTTACTATGGAAATCCTGAAAACATGACCCCTGGGGACCATGAGGACTGGAGTTTGTGAAACACTGATGTTGTATACTAACCACTTTGTCCTTTCTCGTTTCAGGGAACAGAATTGTGAATCGGTGGCGGTCTGTGAAGGATCGTTTCAAGAAGGAGTTCAATAAAGAGATGCGGGCCCCGAGTGGATCTGGAGGACGCAGGAGCAAGTACAATTACGCACAAGCCCTGTCGTTCCTCCGGGAAACAATGGTCACTAGAAGGTAAATATTACACACCACATGTGAAAAAAAATGTTAGATGTAACTTTTTTTTTTCAGCCAGGGCCATACCATGTCAGTATTTTAATTGTTTTTTTTTCTCTTTATTCCACAGCACGGTGAGCAGCACTCGGGAGCCTGCATGATTGGACCCTTCTGAGGCGATCCCTGAGGAGACCGGCACCGAGGGACACTTCGACCGCCCCGGTACATCTGCACCTTCCCAGCCTTCCCACACATTCGACCCATCTGTCCCATCCACCAGCACAGGAGCATCGTGGCCGCCTACATTACATGAAGCTGCTGGTGAGGAGATCGCTTTCCCTTTACCCCACCCTTCTGCCCCTGCCACCTCTAGTACACCTGCGGGTACTGGGCGACAGCGGCAGAGGGGTCAGGAAAAGAGTTATGCGCAAGAGTTCTTGCATCTGAATGCATCTTTCCAGAACTGTCTAAAAGTCTTGTCAGAGCAAATCTCCGCAGGCTTTCAGCAGATCAACTCCAGCATTCTGGAGGTGAAGACACTTCTGCAAACCATGCATTCAGAAGCAAGATCTTCGCCAAACCACACCTTTTTCAGGTCTGTTGTGGAGCGCATGGCAACACTATCTCCTACCCAGCAGATGCATGTAATGCATTCGTGCCATGGTGCTCTACAGCAGGTTACCTCCCAACCTCCACCTCCCACCACTGTAGTTCCTCCACCTGCACCCCCTCCAGCCACTTTCCATCCTCCCCCTCCTATTACATCTGCACCCCCTCCAGCCACTTTCCATCCTCCCCCTCCTATTACATCTGCACCCCCTCCAGCCACTTTCCATCCTCCCCCTCCTATTACATACCAGCAACCTCACCAGTACCAGCAACCTCCCCAGTACCAGACATCTCCCCACTTCCAGCAACCTGCCCCGTACCAAACTCCTTCCCCGTACCAAACTCCTTCCCCGTACCAAACTCCTTCCCCATACAACTTTCCATCAACATCATCTGCTCCTACAGTCCCTGCCCAACCCTCCACTCCACCGCCCACCACCTCTTCTGCCTCCAACATGTCCACCCATTCTGTAGCTTTTTCCACACCTTCACCTCTAACTGTTCCTTCCCCACCACGATCCCAGTCCTCTCTCCACACTCCCATTGTCGAAGTGTCCCGCAGCCCCTCCAGCAGTATTTCCACCCCACACTACACAGATTTGTAATTTTTTTTTTTTTAATAAAAATGCCCATTGGGTTTAAAACCTTTATTAAAAAAGTTTTTTGCACTTTAAAAACATTTTACAAAAAAAAAAAAATTTTAAATAAAAGTTAAATTATCGTTTCACAATGGTTGTCTGTCATTTCTTTCTGCGGCGAACTATGTTTAAAAAAAAGGTTAAATACAGGGTATTTCAAAGGTAAAAAGGTATTCAAAACCAGGTATATAACTGTGGGTAAATTTTAGCTTTTTGCCACAGTTGTGTTCCTGGTTGTGTTTGAAGCAAAGTATTTCACCTAAAAAGTTGTGTTTATTGTTGGTGATTTCCTACCAATGTACACAACTTTTGTTAAAAGGTGAAATACTTTGCATAAAACACAACCAGGTACACACCTGTGGCCTAAAGCTAAAAATAGTAAGACCAGGACAAGATAGCCAACTTTGGTTGGCAAAGGTATATACTGTTGGTCCAGAAGGTACACAAGTTTGGTTAGGGCACAAATCTTTCACACTCTGTCATCCTGCCAGTGTACTCTGCCTTGAGGTGACATAAAGTATAGTGCAAAATTGTCCCTCATTACTGAAACCGTCACAGAACTTCTAGTGGTAATATTTCCAATGACAACATCCATCTTCGCCAGTAACTTGCTCTTCTCTCCAACCTGCACTTTCTTCTCTACAACCTGTCAAAGAAGGGCTGTAGGAACATGCTATATATAGTTTTCCAGTAGCCAATCCCGTTCGGAAGGCCACAAGGGTCAATTTTAAAAACCGGATCCGGCGTAATCCGTCGAAAAACGGATAGAAAAACGGATGAACCGGATGAGACGGATCCGGTTTTGTCTGTCAAGAACAAGACGGATCCGGCAGAAAACCGGATCCGGCACATCAGGTTTTACAAAACATTTGCCGGATCCGGCATTCCGGCACGACGCCGGATCGCGCCTGACGCCGAAAACCTGATGTGTGAAAGTAGCCTTAGAAGGTGTGACAGAGTTTGGCTGAATGCCCCCCGCCCCAAGTACTCGATAGTATGGGGCGGCCTAGTTACTCCGATACTTACATGCCTAATAATGGGGTCTGGGCAGCAATGTATGAAGGTCTATTAGGTCGGGCCAGAGGCAGCGTCCAATAAGTTACCTTATAACCCCCCATACACAGACTAAAGTTCCATGAAAGCACTGATTTCGGGGGGATTGGCCGACCATATAATGTATTTGGGGGCCTCCTGACAGATGATGTCAGGGCAGAGAAGGATCCGGCATCCTGAATTTCAGAGGATAATCCGTTTGTTCTTCCTGTAGATAATCCTCCGCTAGAGGAGTCTGGAGGCGACTCTCTCATACAGACCACAGGAAAGCTGGAATATTTGTGTGTATGGGGGAGTCGGGAGAGATCGCCGTCTGCCAAATGACCGTTCAGCCAACTCTGATCTCATGTGTATGGGGCCGTTAGTATTACACTGACAGGCAGTGATGATACACGGCACTACAGTAGTACAGGGCATCACCGGAGCCATCAGAGGCTTGTATGTTGTATGATCGCACTGATCAGAGGGGTTTAAAAAAGGTTTAAAGTGGAAAAAAAATCACAGTTTCAGCAACAAGAAATATCCATCACTATATGGAAAGCAGAGTCACTGCACAATGTTAGTTACGTCACGTCCATAACTACTTTATTATACTCTATTATCCTGTACACAGTGGAGTAGATAGAAAAAAAAATCTCTCTATCTATATACACTGTTCAAAAAAATAAAGGGAACACTTAAACAACAGAAAATAACTCCAAGTAAATCAAACTTCTGTGAAATCAAACTGTCCACTTAGGAAGCAACACTGATTGACAATCAATTTCACATGCTGTTGTGCAAATGGAATAGACAACAGATGGAAATTATTGGCAATTATCAATCATAGAATCATAGAATCGTAGAGTTGGAAGGGACCTCCTGGGCCATCTGGTCCAACCCCCTGCTCAAAGCAAGATTCGCTAAATCATCCCAGTTAGATGTCTGTCCAGCCTCTGTTTGAAGACTTCCATTGAAGGAGAACTCACCACTTCTCGTGGCAGCCTGTTCCACTCATTGATCACTCTAACTGTCAAAAAGTTTTTTCTAATATCTAATCTGTGTCTCCTCCCATTCAGCTTCATCCCATTGCTTCTAGTCTTTCCTTGTGCAAATGAGAATAAAGTTGATCCTTCTACAATGTGACAGCCCTTTAGATATTTGTAGACAGCTATTAAGTCTCCTCTCAGTCTTCTCTTTTGCAAACTAAACATTCCCAAATCCTGCAACCTTTCCTCATAAGACAGGGTTTGCAGACCGGTCACCATTCTGGTCGCTCTTTTCTGAACTTGCTCCAGTTTGTTGATGTCTTTTTTAAAATGTGGTGCCCAAAATTGGACACAATATTCCAGATGAGGTCTGACCAAAGAGGAGTAGAGGGAAATAATTACTTCACGTGATCTAGACTGTATGCTTCTGTTAATACATCCTAGAATTGCATTTGCCTTTTTTGCTGCTGCATCACACTGTTGACTCATATTCAGTCTCTGATCTATTAGTATACCCAAGTCTTTTTCACATGTGCTGTCACTTAGCCCTATTCCTCCCATTCTGTATATGCTTTTTTCATTTTTATTGCCCAGATGTAGTACTTTGCATTTCTCCCTGTTAAAAACCATTCTGTTAGTTGCTGCCCACTTCTCCAGTTTATTTAAATCTTTTTGAATCCTCTCTCTCTCTTCTCTAGTATTAGCTATCCCTCCTAGCTTTGTGTCATCAGCAAATTTACTCAGTTTACCCTCAATTCCTTCATCTAAATCGTTGATAAAGATGTTGAACAATACAGGGCCCAGGACAGAGCCCTGTGGTACCCCACTTGAGACATTCTTCCAACTGGATGTGCAGCCATTTACGACCACTCTTTGGGTCCGATCACTAAGCCAGTTATGAATCCACCTAACAGTTGCCTTGTCCATTCCATACTTAGTCATTTTTTCAATAAGGATTGTATGAGAGACTTTGTCAAATGCTTTGCTGAAGTCAAGATATACTATATCTACAGCATTTCCTTGATCCACCCAATCAGTAATACCATCATAGAAGGAAATTAAATTAGTCTGACATGACTTATTAGTTACAAACCCATGCTGACTCTGTTTAATCACTTCATTCTTATCCAGGTATTGACATACATGTTGTTTAATAATTTGTTCAAAGATCTTTCCTGGTATAGAAGTCAGACTCACCGGCCTATAGTTGCCTGGGTCCACCTTCTTCCCCTTTTTGAAGATAGGAACAACATTTGCTCTTCTCCAGTCTTCTGGCACTTCTCCTGTTCTCCAAGAATTTTCAAAGATTATGGAGAGGGGTTCAAAAATTTCTTCTGCTATCTCCTTCAGTACTCTGGGGTGTAATTCATCTGGACCTGGAGACTTGAATACATTTAGGTTAGCTAAGTGTTTCCTCACTATCTTTCTGTTTATAGATATCCTGGATTCTTCTATTCCCTTAATAGGACAGTGAATAACAGTTGATGTTACATTTCCTTTCTGAGAGAAAACAGATGCAAAATAGGAATTTAAAAGTTCAGCCTTCTCAACATCCTGTCTTACAATTTCATCATTTTCATCCTGTAAAAATCCTATAGCATCTTTGACTTTTCTTTTACTTTTGACATATCCCCAAAATCCTTTATTATTGCTTTTGACATCTCTTGCAAGCCTCAATTCATTTTCAGCTTTAGATAATCTGATTTGTGCCTTGCAGGTTCTGCAGACAGCATTATATTCTTCTTTAGATATGCCTCCTTCTTTCCATTTTATAAACATTTTTTGCTTCCTTTTTAGCATGTGCTTAAGTTCTGTGTTCATCCATCCTGGTTTCCTTAAATGCTTCCTATTCTTCCCTCTTTTCGGAATTGTTAACAACTGTGCTTTGAGAATTTCATTTTTCAAGATTTCCCATCCTTCCTGGACATTTTTGTCTTTAAGGATATCCAGCCATTGGATCCCTCCAATTCTCTTTCTGAATCCCTTAAAATCTGCCTTTCTGAAATCTAACCTTGACGTCTGAGTCTTCACAGGTCTTCCGCCTCTAGTTATCCAAAATTCTAAAATAGCATGGTCGCTACCTCCTAGGGTCCCAGCCACTTTTACCTCCTCAACCATTTCCTCCCTGTTTATAAGGATTAGATCCAAGGTAGCAGTTCCCCTTGTTTTCTCCTTTACCTTTTGGAAGATAAAGTTGTCAGCAAGAGAGGATAAGAATTTCCTTGACCTGTTAGTTTTGCCTGAGAGAGATTCCCAACAAATGTCTGGATAGTTGAAATCTCCCATGACAACTATGTCATATTTTTTGGAGAACTTGGCCATTTGATGCATAAAGAGTTCATCCATATCTTCAGCTTGCACAGGCGGCCTGTAGTAAATGCCTACAATGGTGTCCTTTCCATTGTTCTGTCCTTGTATTCTTACCCAAACAGTTTCCACAGAACTCCCAGTCTCTGAAGCTTCAATCTCTGTGCAGATATACGCATTTCTAACATACAATGCGACACCCCCTCCTCGTTTATCAAGTCTGTTTCTTGCAAATAAGTTGTATCCTTCTAGTCTTGTATTGAGTGTATCAAGACACACTCAATAAAGGAGTGGTTCTGCTGGTGGGGACCACAGACCACATCCCAGTACCAATGCTTTCTGGCTGACGTTTTGGTCACTTTTGAATGTTGGCTGTGCCTTCACACTCGTGGTAGCATGAGACGGACTCAACAACCCACACAAGTGGCTCAGGTAGTGCAGCTCATCCAGGATGGCACATCAATGCGAGCTGTGACAAGGTTTGCTGTGTCTGCCAGCGTAGTGTCCAGAGGCTGGAGTCGCTACCAGGAGACAGGCCAGTCCACCAGGAGATGTGGAGGGAGCCGTATGAGAGCAACAACCCAGCAGCAGGACCGCTACCTCAACCTTTGCGCAAGGAGGAACAGGAGGAGCACTGCCAGAGCCCTGCAAAATGATCTTCAGCAGGCCACAAATGTTCATGTGTCTGCACAAACGGTTAGAAACTGACTCCATGAAGATGGTCTGAGTGCCCGACGTCCACAGATGGGGGTTGTGCTCACAGCCTAACACCGCACAGGACGCTTCGCATTTGCCACAGAACACCAGGATTGGCAAATTCACCACTGGCGCCCTGTGCTCTTCACAGATGAAAACAGGTTCACACTGAGCACATGTGACAGACGTAGCAGAGTCTGGAGACGCCGTGGAGAGCGATCTGCTGCCTGCAACATCCTTCAGCATGACCGGTTTGGCAGTGGGTCATGTTGTGAGTTCATTTTCCCCTTCACCATTGAGGTCTGATGAACTCCCTCTTCTGGTGAAGGAAGGTAGTGAGGCTGATTACCAAACACCTGGGCAGGATGATGATGACTGGGTGACGGGAATTACTGACTGGATATAAGGCAGCCGACGCCCTTCTGCCTTGCTGGTGATCTCTCTGAGGGATTCTAGGAGACCAGTCTGATTCCTGCTCCTCAAAAGCTAAGTTTTCTGCTCTACCTTTTGCATTTGTGTTTTGGTTTTGTTTTGCATTGTTTTCTTGGTTTCTGCCATTCCCTGCTGGGGTGAGCTGAATTCCTTTTTACTCTATCTTCAGAAAATACCTGAGTACTGATATAGTCTTTTTGAAGCCTAGCGTCTTCAGGGCTTTTTTCCCTATCAGTCTGTTGGCTCTTGTTTTGATAGGGTTTTTGGCGGATTACAGACAGCAGCTTTTCTATCCTGTCCTATCTAGTTAGCTTGGGCCCCATCATTTGCTCAGCCTATCTTTCTATCTGTGTGAGTGTTTTTTCATCTTGCTTCACCGTCATTATATGTTGGGGGCTGCCTATTGCTTTGGGGTCTGCTTTGGGGCAGTTTAGATTTCCCTTTCTGTCTTTAGGCTATGTAGTTCTCCGGCTGTGATTGAGGGGTCTAGGGCACCGTAGGAACCCCCCACAGCTACTGCTAGTTGTTGTTGATAGGTTCAGGGGTCTGCAATCCGATAGCTGCCAACTTCTCTGGTTTTCTGGACTTAGCTAGTATTTCTGTTTTTGCCTCCTACGGTGACTCATTTCATAACAGGGTCAGTAATGGTGTGGGGTGGCATTTCTTTGGAGGGCCGCACGATGTTGGGCTGTGAGCACAACCCCCATGGAGACACAATTGTGCCTTTACCTGTAGATAAATTCCCAGTGGGGGCAATTTCCAAAATGCAATAACTTAAGTGGGGAATTCAGCTCTTTTCGCACTTAAGGGATCTGTATATGGAGTCTACAAACTACAGTGGGGAAAATAAGTATTTGTTACGCTGCTAATTTTGGGGCTAAAGTCACATTTTTGTGAGGAAAAAAAGTAAAATTGTAATTCTTTCCTTCCACATTGCTTAAATTCCTGTCACACTGTCCGAATTCAGATATTGTCCTGGTCAGAAAGGAGAATACAGGGAGCGAAAGGGTTAATAGGACTCACAGGAAGAACCGGCCCAGAAAGCAGAAGATCCAGGAGTGTCCGCCACATATATGACTGCTCTGTGCACAGGACCTGTGATGAGGTCACAGGAGGGGAGGAGTCAGGGGTCACATGATCAGGGGCCTCAGTGTGTGCAGGACTCAGTGTGCTGGAGCGCTCCCGATAATCAGCTGCGTGTGTCGCGCTGTGTGATAGTCACAGCACCTGCATGGAGGGCGACACATGCAGCTGATTATCGGGAGCGCTCCAGGGATCCGGGGTCCCGATGCAGCTATTCGGTAAGCGATATTAGCCAATAACAACTTCTCCGACGATATTCGCTCATCTCTAGTAATAACAGCTCAAAGGAATTCACCGAACTTTTCATTAAGTTTAATAGTAAGACCCTATTAAATATTGAGCACCAGCAGGACGAAGCATTGACAGCGGCATGTAAAAGTGTGGGCGCCCTGGTCAAAATGACCGTTATTGTGAGCAGTAGTAAGATGAAGATGAAAAGATCTCTAAAAGGCCGAACCTCTAAGATGACACATGGCCTTTGTATTTTAGGCAAAAATAATAATAAAAATATATAGAGAGACTTTTTGACAATTTCATAATTGCAAAAAGGAAAAAGGGCGATGCAAAACTTTGGGCACCCTTGGAGATTTGTGTACTGAGATAATTTTGATCAAGATTTCACACCTTAATTAGCTTGTTAGGGTTATGGTGAGATCACATGGTGACCAGGAGCTACAGTCTGAGGAAAGGGCTAAAAAGCCTTCACTAGACCCCTGTACAGCTGTATAATGAGGCCCAGGCTTTATAGTGAAGGGACAGGAGTGAGGGCCTGTTCCCAGGAGCTACAGTCTGAGGAAAGGGCTAAAAAGCCTTCACTAGACCCCTGTACAGCTGTATAATGAGGCCCAGGCTTTATAGTGAAGGGACAGGAGTGAGGGCCTGTGCCCAGGAGCTACAGTCTGAGGAAAGGGCTAAAAAGCCTTCACTAGACCCCTGTACAGCTGTATAATGAGGCCCAGGCTTTATAGTGAAGGGACAGGAGTGAGGGCCTGTGCCCAGGAGCTACAGTCTGAGGAAAGAGCTAAAAAGCCTTCACTAGACCCCTGTACAGCTGTATAATGAGGCCAAGGCTTTATAGTGAAGGGACAGGAGTGAGGGCCTGTTCCCAGAAGCTACAGTCTGAGGAAAGGGCTAAAAAGCCTTCACTAGACCCCTGTACAGCTGTATAATGAGGCCCAGGCTTTATAGTGAAGGGACAGGAGTGAGGGCCTGTTCCCAGGAGCTACAGTCTGAGGAAAGGGCTAAAAAGCCTTCACTAGACCCCTGCACAGCTGTATAATGAGGCCCAGGCTTTATAGTGAAGGGACAGAAATGAGGGCATGTGCCCAGGAGCTACAGTCTAAGGAAAGGGCTAAAAAGCCTTCACTAGACCCCTGTACAGCTGTATAATGAGGCCCAGGCTTTATAGTGAAGGGACAAGAGTGAGGGCCTGTTCCCAGAAGCTACAGTCTGAGGAAAGGGCTAAAAAGCCTTCACTAGACCCCTGTACAGCTGTATAATGAGGCCCAGGCTTTATAGTGAAGGGACAGGAGTGAGGGCCTGTTCCCAGGAGCTACAGTCTGAGGAAAGGGCTAAAAAGCCGCCTTCACTAGACCCCTGTACAGCTGTATAATGAGGCCCAGGCTTTATAGTGAAGGTACAGGAGTGAGGGCCTGTTCCCAGAAGCTACAGTCTGAGGAAAGGGCTAAAAAGCCTTCACTAGACCCCTGTACAGCTGTATAATGAGGCCCAGGCTTTATAGTGAAGGGACAGGAGTGAGGGCCTGTTCCCAGAAGCTACAGTCTGAGGAAAGGGCTAAAAAGCCTTCACTAGACCCCTGTACAGCTGTATAATGAGGCCCAGGCTTTATAGTGAAGGGACAGGAGTGAGCGCCTGTTCCCAGGAGCTACAGTCTGAGGAAAGGGCTAAAAAGCCTTCACTAGACCCCTGCACAGTTGTATAATGAAGCCCAGGCTTTATAGTGAAGGGACAGGAGTGAGGGCCTGTTCCCAGGAGCTACAGTCTGAGGAAAGGGCTAAAAAGCCTTCACTAGACCCCTGCACAGCTGTATAATGAGGCCCAGGCTTTATAGTGAAGGGACAGGTGTGAGGGCCTGTTCCCAGGAGCTACAGTCTGAGGAAAGGGCTAAAAAGCCTTCACTAGACCCCTGCACAGTTGTATAATGAAGCCCAGGCTTTATAGTGAAGGGACAGGAGTGAGGGCCTGTTCCCAGGAGCTACAGTCTGAGGAAAGGGCTAAAAAGCCTTCACTAGACCCCTGCACAGCTGTATAATGAGGCCCAGGCTTTATAGTGAAGGGACAGGTGTGAGGGCCTGTTCCCAGGAGCTACAGTCTGAGGAAAGGGCTAAAAAGCCTTCACTAGACCCCTGTACAGCTGTATAATGAGGCCCAGGCTTTATAGTGAAGGGACAGGAGTGAGGGCCTGTTCCCAGAAGCTACAGTCTGAGGAAAGGGCTAAAAAGCCTTCACTAGACCCCTGTACAGCTGTATAATGAGGCCCAGGCTTTATAGTGAAGGGACAGGAGTGACGGCCTGTTCCCAGGAGCTACAGTCTGAGGAAAGGGCTAAAAAGCCTTCACTAGACCCCTGTACAGCTGTATAATGAGGCCCAGGCTTTATAGTGAAGGGACAGGAGTGAGGGCCTGTTCCCAGGAGCTACAATCTGAGGAAAGGGCTAAAAAGCCTTCACTAGACCCCTGCACAGCTGTATAATGAGGCCAAGGCTTTATAGTGAAGGGACAGAAGTGAGGGCCTTATCCCAGGAGTTACAGTCTGAGGAAAGGGCTAAAAAGCCTTCACTAGACCCCTGTACAGCTGTATAATGAGGCCCAGGCTTTAAAGTGAAGGGACAGGAGTGAGGGCCTGTGCCCAGGAGCTACAGTCTGAGGAAAGGGCTAAAAAGCCTTCACTAGACCCCTGCACAGCTGTATAATGAAGCCCAGGCTTTATAGTGAAGGGACAGGAGTGAGGGCCTGTTCCCAGGAGCTACAGTCTGAGGAATGGGCTAAAAAGCCTTCACTAGACCCCTGTACAGCTGTATAATGAGGCCCAGGCTTTATAGTGAAGGGACAGGAGTGAGGGCCTGTTCCCAGGAGCTACAGACTGAGAAAAGGGATTAAAAAGCCTTCACTTGACCCCTGTACAGCCGTATAATGAGGTCAGGCTTTATAGTGAAGGGACAGGAGTGAGGGCCTGTTCCCAGGAGCTAGAGTGTGAGGAAGGGGCTAAAAAGCCTTCACTAGACCCCTGTACAGCTGTATAATGAGGCCCAGGCTTTATAGTGAAGGGACAGGAGTGAGAACCTGTTCCCAGGAGCTACAGACTGAGGAAAGGGCTAAAAAGCCTTCACTAGACCCCTGTACAGCTGTATAATGAGGCCCAGGCTTTATAGTGAAGGGACAGGAGTGAGGGCCTTATCCCAGGAGCTACAGACTGAGGAAAGGGCTAAACAGCCTTCACTAGACCCCTGTACAGCTGTATAATGAGGCCCAGGCTTTATAGTGAAGGGACAGGAGTGAGGGACTGTTCCCAGGAGCTACAGTCTGAGGAAAGGGCTATAAAGCCTTCACTAGACCCCTGTACAGCTGTATAATGAGGCCCGGGCTTTATAGTGAAGGAACCGGAGTGAGGGCCTGTTCCCAGGAGCTACAGTCTGAGGAAAGGGCTAAAAAGCCTTCACTAGACCCCTGTACAGCTGTATAATGAGGCCCAGGCTTTATAGTGAAGGGACAGGAGTGAGGGCCTTATCCCAGGAGCTACAGACTGAGGAAAGGGCTAAACAGCCTTCACTAGACCCCTGTACAGCTGTATAATGAGGCCCAGGCTTTATAGTGAAGGGACAGGAGTGAGGGACTGTTCCCAGGAGCTACAGTCTGAGGAAAGGGCTATAAAGCCTTCAATAGACCCCTGTACAGCTGTATAATGAGGCCCGGGCTTTATAGTGAAGGAACAGGAGTGAGGGCCTGTTCCCAGGAGCTACAGTCTGAGGAAAGGGCTAAAAAGCCTTCACTAGACCCCTGTACAGCTGTATAATGAGGCCCAGGCTTTATAGTGAAGGGACAGGAGTGAGGGCCTTATCCCAGGAGCTACAGTCTGAGGAAAGGGCTAAAAAGCCTTCACTAGACCCCTGTACAGCTGTATAATGAGGCCCAGGCTTTATAGTGAAGGGACAGGAGTGAGGGCCTGTGCCCAGGAGCTACAGACTGAGGAAAGGGCTAAAAAGCCTTCACTAGACCCCTGTACAGCTGTATAATGAGGCCCAGGCTTTATAGTGAAGGGACAGGAGGGAGAAAAGTGGGGAAAGGAGCCAGAAGAGCCGGACTGCCCATCACTAACCTGCAGAGCCGCACTCCACATATATGGCTGCTCTGTGCACAGGACCTGTGATGAGGTCACAGGAGGGGAGGAGTCAGGGGTCACATGATCTCCGGAGTGAAGACGCTCCATGGAGACTTCTCCTCAGTCAGTGACATTCCCGCCATTATTTGCGCCTCACTACTGGCACAATTACCCCGCGCCGCCTTTTCTACACAGTGTTGTGTGTGGAATGTAACGTGTGATTTCTCTGGAGACAAATTGACCCCACACAGGAGGGAATTATCACCAGATACCGGCCGTCTACTATATGGCGGCATATGATTGTGCTATCGACTCCACACCAGGAGCTAAAATGCCAAAATCTCGGTTATTCCCCCCTTCCAGAGTCCGGCTGAGGCTCATATACGGCCATGCTTCTCTCCAGTCACTGTGGGGGGTTTGGTAGAAGGATGGAGGGTTGTGCCTGTGAGTCACGCGTCCCCTTCCCTATCCTTTACCCCTTATACCTGACCTGTTTATCCAATTATCTGGAGCTAAATGGTTTTACAAACTTACCGTGAGAGGGGAATATAACCTTATAAGTGTACGTCAGGGGGACGAATGGAAGACCGCATTCAATACACCTGAGGGGCAGATATAAAATCTGATGCCGCCATTCGGGGTAACCAATGCTCCGGCAGTCTGTGACAATGTCATTAATTATATTTTTCCTCACTGATTGGTAGATTTGTGGTAATTTTCCTGGATGATATAGTGAGTTACTCCCGTCCTCTGGAGGAGTATGCTGAGCATGTCAGACAGGTTCTCCAGGCTCTACGTGACAACTATTTATTTGCTAACCTGGAGAAATGTCAATTTGTGGTACAGCAGGTCCAGTTCTCAGGACATTTGGCTTCTGCATTGGGGGTTCAGATAAACCCCGTTACAGTCCCAGCAGTCCCTTCATTGGTTTGGACTATAAGCCGCACTGGACTATAAGACGCACCCCAAATTTTCAGAAGGATAATAGGGCAAAAGGTAATGTGTCAAATGGGGGTCTGTCCCACAGTCTGAATTCAGTAAACCAGGGGGGGGGGATCGGCAGCGCTGGTGGAGCCGGGTCACAGGAGGTGTTCGGGGATCCGGCAATGATCTGACTTACCCCAGGCTGGTGCAGCAGGAGCCTCTGTAACATCTGTAATCTCACTGAGGCCATTTGGAGTAAGGGGGTTTAGTTTATAAATCCAGAAGATTTCTTCCCGATGTAGTTGTCCAATGTGATTCTGACCCTGTGGGGGAATCTCCTCTGTGGGGAATATTCTCAGTTGTGTGGAATCTTTCTTGTGTTTGATGGTGCAGTGACGTGAAAGCCCATGTTGGAGAAAACCCTATGGAGTATTGGAGCGGTGTGAGTTCAGCCTTTTGTGGAGGGGTTGGGTCGTCCTTCCCACATATAATTTCTGGTATGAGCATATAATCACGTGTGTAACATAACTGGTGGAACATGACATGGGAGTTTTGATCAGGAAAATTTCACCAGTAGAAATAAGGGTGAATTCAGAGAGACCATGGCAGATCGAGTCACAACAGAGGCAAGTTTTCAGATTGCATGTAGTGAGTTTATTCGGGAGACAGGCGATTTTTAGCAAATCTTCCTTCTTCTCTTTTATGTTTCTTGGTGCTAGAACATTTTTCAATGATGGAGGTCTTCAAAATGTCAAAAAGGGATTGCTGGGTAATGTTTTTCCCACTCCAGCTGTCTGACATGCTCATGATGCTCCTGCAGAGGACGTGAGTAACTCAATATATCATCCAGGTAAACTACCGCAAATCTACCCATCGGGGAGAAAAAAAATGAAATATTTAAAGACTGCCGGAGCATTGTTTAATCTGAATGGCATCACCAAATTTTCAATATGACCCTCCGGTGCATTGACTGCGGCCTTCCATTCATCACTATTGTGTATACGTATAAGAGTAATCATAAGAAATTGAAAGATTTGTCACCCAGATCCTTTTTGCAATTTTATTCCATGGTGAAATGTGCCATCAAACCATATTAGAGTGCGGCGTGCAGGTAGCAGGGAGCTATACAGATGGGAGAGCCTGACGACTACGGCCGTTTCGCAGTTGCTTAGCACTTCTACCGGTCCATGCTTGTCAGGGGGTTACACCACTTCCTCTTAACAAGGGTTAGGGAATGGTTAACTGAGAAGTGCAAAACATTTACAGTGAGTACAGTGAGATGATTAATATAAAAAATTAAAAGAAATATAACATAGATCACAGCCACACAGACATATTCAATGTATCACTGAGCCAAGGGGAACTTGTGCATCGCAATCCACCATCCATGCTGCTTCTCTTGTTAGTAGTAATCTATTCTGGTCACCGCCTTGTACAGGATAATCAGCGGGCTCAATTCCTGCAGATCTCAGCACATCGGGGTCCGCATTATGGACCTCTCTTATATCATTAATGTCACAGATCCTTTTCCTGTGTAACTGAATGGAAATGTTCTCTGAGCCTGATGTGCCGCGGTCTAATAGTCTGGGCAATATAATAATCGTCCTGGGCAGTATATGACATAAAGCGCTTGCTCTGTGCGGCCCGTGATTAGTTTATCTACCGTCATCGCCCCGATCCTCAGATTTCTCCTGTAAGATGGAGATGACAGAAGGAGCAATCCCCACAATGGAAATGGCCTCTTGGACATCTTCCATTTGATCAGGTGACTTTATTTTTGTCATGCCCGTCATGTCTGTTATGCTGCATGACCCCTGGAGCAGTGTGCATGCGCACCTCGCTGTTATACCTGTCATGTCTGTTATGCTGCATGACCCCTGGAGCAGTGTGCATGCGCACCTCATGTCTGTTATGCTGCATTACCCCTGGAGCAGTGTGCACGTACACCTCATGACTGTTATGCTGCATGATCCCAGGAGCAGTGTACATGCACCTCATGACTGTTATGCTGCAAGAACCCTGGAGCAGTGTGCATGCGCACCTCATGTCTGTTATGCTGCATTACCCCTGGAGCAGTGTGCACGTACACCTCATGACTGTTATGCTGCATGATCCCAGGAGCAGTGTACATGCACCTCATGTCTGTTATGCTGCATTACCCCTGGAGCAGTGTGCACATGCACCTCATGACTGTTATGCTGCAAGACCCCTGGAGCAGTGTCCATGCGCACCTCATGTCTGTTATGCTGCATTACCCCTGGAGCAGTGTGCACGTACACCTCATGACTGTTATGCTGCATTACCCCTGGAGCAGTGTGCACATGCACCTCATGACTGTTATGCTGCATGATCCCAGGAGCAGTGTACATGCACCTCATGACTGTTATGCTGCAAGAACCCTGGAGCAGTGTGCATGCGCACCTCGCTGTTATACCTGTCGTGTCTGTTATGCTGCATGACCCATGGAGCAGTGTGCATGCACACCTCATCTCACGGCTGCCTGGCATTGCAGGTGCGCACTCGTGCTCTACCTCATGGCTATCCGCCATTGCTTGTGCACACATGTGCTTCCTCTCATGGCTGTGCGCCATCGCTAGTGTGCACGCGTACCTCATGGCTGCATGCCGTTGTGTGCGTGCCCGTCTGTGCTCTGCCTGCCGTGGTCCTCTCTATGGTCCTGGAGGACCGAATCCAGTGATCCTCTCTATGATCCTGGAGGACTCGACCCGGAAGTCATCCCCTGGTCCTGACCCTGAAGTTCAGGTGCTAATGCCCTATATCAGACCACCCATTCCTATGGTCGGGGCCTGAGTATCGTGTTGCTTCCCTGCTAGGCTGTTTGGTCTGCTCGGCTGCTCTCTGTATTCTGTACCCCTGCACTCTGCCCTGTTGTGCATCTCTGCACACGCTCTGTGCTTATGTCTATTGTCCTGTGCCATGTCTTGTGTTGTCTTTTGTGCCATGTTTTGTCTTTGCTATTCTTAGCCTTGTAGTACTTCCTATGTCCCCTGTCTTTGCCTGGCTTTCCTATCTTCTGTCTTATTGTGCTCCTTTTGCACAAGCTAGGCTTCCTTCCTTTGCTCTGCCCTATCGTGCTCTCTTGCACAAGCCTGTTTCCGTACTGTGCCTCGTTGTGCGGTCTGTACCTGCTTTGGCCATGTACTCTGCTTTAAGCCTTTTCTTTGTATTCTGCCTTTCCGTGCTCCTTTAGCACAAGTCTTGCCTTATACTCCATTCTTTGCCATATACCCGGCTCTGTGCTCTGGCATACGTTCCGCTACCCATCTGTACTCTGCTCTATGTCTCTGACCCTGCTCTGGGCTCTAGCATACGCTCTGCTTCTCTTTCTTGTACCTGGCTCTGTGCTTCTGCCTATGTTCCGCTCCTTGTCCTGTACTTTGCCTTGCCTTGTTTCTCTGCATGCCCTTTGCACGCGCCTGGCCTTCCCTCGCCCACCTGTTTGTGCCTCAGCCATGCCCGCATTAGCCGTGCCCGCCTGCTTGTGCCTCAGCCATGCTCGTCGGCCAGTGACTTAGCTGTGTCCTCCTGTTGAGCCTCAGCCCGACCAGCTAGCCAGTGCCCCAGCCATGCTCTGCTTCCTTGCACTCACGCTGTCCCTGCACTGTGCATTGTATGCCTCTTAGCATGCACAGGCCCTAGCCTGTACCATTGTGTGCCCTCTAGCATGCACAGGCCCTAGCCTGTACCCTGGCGTGCCCTCTAGCATGCACAGGCACTAGCCAGTACCCTGACATGCCCTCTAGCACACACAGGCCCTAGCCTGTACCCTGGCATGCCCTCTAGCACACACAGGCTAGGCTGAACCCTGGTGTGCCTCCTAGCATGCGCAGGCCCTTGCCCTAGCCAGAACCCTGGTGTGTCTCTTAGAATGCACCCTGACTTGGACCCTGGTGTTCCCCCTAGCACACACTGTTTTGCACCCTGGTGTGCCCCCTAGCATGCACCCTGCCTTGGACCTTGGCGTGTCTCCTAGCATGCACCATGTCTTGAACTCTGGCGTGCCTCCTTGTCTGAACCCTGGCTTGCCTGCCAGATGCCCGGAGCCTGCCGATTGCTGCCAGAGGTCCGAAGCCTGATGACTGCAGCCTGATGTCCGGAGCTGATGTCTGCAGCCTGTCGATCATTGCCAGATGTCCGGGCTCCGATCCCATCTAGCCCTTGCCGGAACCCTGGCGTGCCACCTAGAACGTATCATGCCTTGGACCTTGGCGTGTCCTTGCACGCACCTTGCTGTGTATCACTTTGTCCTTGTAATTATGTCTTGCACCTGATGTTACCCTGAGACCACGCTTTAATGAAGATACCCTGAGACCATGCTTTAATGAAGATACCCTGAGGCCATGCTTTGTCTTGTCTTGTATCCTGCACGTTCCCTGTTGCCAGACACTCACACTCGTGTCTTTCTTGAGCCGGCCGTCTGGTTCCAGCAGTCATGGTGGCTCACCCCCTTGGTCTTGCTCCTGACACTCCCTGTATAGGGGGTGGTTCCTCACAAGGTCAGCTCGCCCTAGGTGGGTGGGTGCCATGACCCAGAGGGTCCACTCTAGAAATCGACACAGCAGAAGCTGACTCCGTCACAATTTTTCT
Source organism: Dendrobates tinctorius (assembly GCF_039654945.1). NCBI lineage: Eukaryota > Metazoa > Chordata > Amphibia > Anura > Dendrobatidae > Dendrobates > Dendrobates tinctorius. The sequence continues at coordinate 1,300,572 of NW_027362061.1, read as the reverse complement.
TATCCTGAAATCTTTCTTGTCCCGATAAGTCATCTAAGTCACAACTTCCACTATAAGCAATCAAGGGGTTGTTCTTTGCTACTACGGCTAAATCTGTATCTCCTAACAAATGCCAATTCCTGTTTATCGCTGATTTTATTACATCCATATTGGGATTAGGTGTAAAAGTAACAATAAACCTTTTATTATCTCGTCCTTTTTTCTGATCTTCCTCCTGGATCTTGTAACTAGACCCACATGGGTTCCTCCATCACTCTAGCAGAGTGTAATAATGTTGGCGGATGACCTCTGTGTAATAAGTCGTCTGTCAGGTCATTCGCTTGTTGTAGGAAACCTTCTCTACCATTCATTGTTCTCAGCCTCAGATACCGGCTGTATGGTCGGCCTCTGTTAGTATGTTCCAGGTGCGCATTATTAGAATGGAGGGACATATTGGTGGCTGCAGGTTCTTATAGGTGCTGGTTATTATTCTACCATCCACTATTTTATTATTTACATCTGAGAAATCTAAGTTATTCTGTCCAAATTGTGAATAAATCTCATATTAACCTTATTCTCCTTGCTAAATATTTAATGAAATCATTAACCCCTTTCTGTACCAGCCCACACCAGAAACACATCATCCACGTACCGGTGGTCTGCACGGAGGTGTCAGGTGGGGTTTACACTATAAATATATTTATGTTCAAAGTCTGGCAACAACAAATTAGCGAATGTGCGATCATCTGTCGCCCCCATCGCTATCCCCGTCATCTGGGTGGACCAGCTGCCCCCAAAAGAGAAGGCCTTATGGGACAATATAACATTCAGGCATTTCCAGGATGAATCCAATATAGTCATCTGTTTCAGCAGTTTTTTTCCATAGATTTTTTATTGCTTCCAGTCCTGTGATTTGTGGAATTCGTGCGTACAAGCTCCCGACGTCGATCAAAGCCAATTTATAACCCTCCTGCCAATCTATACCGGACACAATTCTCTATAAATCTCCGGTGTCCTTGATGTGAGCAGGTGCTATTCTCAGTAATGGTCTCAGACACCGGTCTATAAATGTAGATAAAGATTCTGTTACTGATCCGACCCCGCACACTATCGGGCGACCTGGTGGGAACGCTGCGTCTTTGTGGACTTTAGGAATATAATACCAATGTGGCTTGTGTGGAAATTCAGGGAAGAGTTTCTCTGATATTTCTTAGATAATCGTCCCTTCTCGATCTGAAATCTCAGGAAACATCTTAGTTGTTCCTTATTTTTATTTGTGGGATCAGCTCTTGTTTTTTTTATCAGTAAACACCGTAAATAGAAAACATTCAAGATTGCTAAAAATTACGTTTTTATGGACGGCACAATTCCACAAAAAATGCTGTAACGAGCGATCACAATTGTACTAATAAAAACGTTAATTTATTAATCTCTAATAATTATTTTATTTTCAACAAAGATTACTATATGCAAACAAATGGAGTTTCTATGGGGGCAAAATATTCCCAATAATTAGCGAACTTGGTCATGAGTTGGTGGGAGGAGACATACATCTATAATAGTAAGAATCCATTCATTGATTGTATTCAATTTTACGGGAGATATATTGATGATATTATCATAATTTGGAAATCTGATGTATCCAGGGTAACGGGGTCTTCTGTGCTGTAATATCTCTCACATTACCACCCCGTGTTTCAGAAGGTCCACTCTGCTTTTCCTCACTTCTGGATGAAGGACGCTGGCTCGAAAGACTTTGTAACATGGGAACATATAAAAGATCACTGCTTCTCCATGTATTTCTAGTGGGACAACATTTTACTCACCGGTCTCAGAATATATATACATACAGAGGACAGGACAATCATTATGTGTGTCCGGCCAGTAGATAACAGGCTCCAATTAAGACGCCAGACGTACATTACAATAGCCGCAGATGGCTGGCGACCCCCCGATCATTTACCGTGGGATTTACAAAGGTGGTGGGAGGTCAGAAGTTGGATATCTCGTTTACCTCTGCCCAGGAGTCGCAGCCAGTCGGTTGCTGCATTAAGGGTATGCACCCCACATTGCACCTATCATACATGCATCTTCTATTTGGGGTGCTGGGGGGTTCTGTAACATCCATCCATCATTCAGGAATTTGATTTATATCTGAATTGTAATTCGTTAAATCTCAAATTCATGGTACGACATGAAAATTCAAGTATTGATTTTTGGGATCTAAAATTAGAGGGAATAACTAATGAACCTATTGTAGCATGCACTCACAGAAAGGACAAGGCTGGAGACACAATATTCCATGCCAAAAGTCACCATCCGAAACACACTATCAAGAGTGTTCCGGTAGGTGAAATGACGCGTGCAAAACGCAATTGTAGCAAGTCTTGGGACTATGAGAGAGAAGTGTCTAATATCAAAAAGCGCTTGAGTAAAAGAGGTTACAATAAATGGAGCTTAGAAAAAATTATGGCAAAAAAATCTGTTTTTAAAAAGCAACAAAATGTGATTGGTAATTCTGTTAACCCTGTAACTTTAGTGTTACAAATTAGTAATCAATTCTCATCTATCAAAAAAATTATTAGGGACAATTTGTCCATTTCAAAAGGAGACCCTGAGATTGAGAAAATTATAAAAAAAAGGTTTTAGAATTGTCTCAAGAAAAGCGCCCTCTATTAAACAAAGTTTGTCACCAAGTTTTCTTAATGACTCACAGAAACAAATCACCAATTGGTTAAATACGAAGGGTTTCCATAAATGTGGTGCGAATTCATGTAAAATGTGTAGGTACACCAACAAATGTAGCAAATTTGGGGATTGGAATAATGAACATTTTTATGAAATCAAGGATTTTATATACTGTAAATCTAAAAATATTGATTATGTCATGGTGTTAGGCGTCGGGTTCCTGCCACTGCACAGCAGGAATCCAGAGCCTTGCACCAAGCAGTCTCCCATTCTTCTTCGGCCACAGTGGAGCCTGCTCAGCAGATTCGTCTGTCCTGGTGCTCTGCCCAGGCCAACTCCATGGGTTTGCTTGCTGCTGCCACCTCTGGCACAGCTATGACAATGCATGCTGCTCAGCAGCGAGATTCTTCAGGGACTAAGTCCTCATGTCGGGCCACTGAGCATTCCCGTGGAGTGATCTCCCATTGGAGATCAAGGGTCACGTGCTCAGGTCCTGCTTGTGTTCGGATTGGCCCATCCGAGAAGCCAGGAAGGTCCCGGACGCCCGTGGCTATAAAAGGTCCGCATGGTCGCTCGCCCATGCGCTAGTATAGACTGTATTTACAGACTATGTGGAGTGAGTGATGTATGCACGTATGAATGTCTCTGGTGAATGACTCATTAAGAAACCCCTACCCTTGGTACGCATGTGTTGTGCAGCCTAGCCTGCTAGCGCCCAGGCCTAGGCGTAGGTAGGTCTGAGGTTGAGTCAGGCATCTGGCCTCACCAGGGACTCGGCACGCCTTAGTGCACGTGCTCCATAGCCAGAGTCTATAGCGGCGCTCGCGGCAGCGACGCCACGCGTTCAGTGGGCCTAGAAGGACTCTAACCCCGTGTCCTTGGGGTAGAGTTCTGTGGCTGTACACTGTGCCCCCTTTTGGCCGAGCTCTGTGAGTTAACAGGCTCCGGCATCTACTTTCAGCAGTGGTGCGGCTCTGTGCAGTAACAGAGTTCGCCCTGTTCACATTGGGTGACTGTGACGTATCCCACGTGTGACTGGTTTCACACCGCTTAATTCTTCCGCCATTACTTAGCAGCAGTGTACCACCTCTGCACGGTGGACCCCGGGCTGCGAACGCACCTACTATTATTTTATAATTTGGTGCGTTCCGCCAGCCCTAACACATGGAATGTGCGACCTGCCAGTTGAAATATGTGGGAAGTAGTCAACGTGCATTAAAAACAAGAATTAGGGAGCACATCCATGACGCAGAGAATTTTAATGCTGGTAGAAATATATCTCAAGTCTCCAAGCATTTCACTGAAGTTCATAAAAATAAAGTAGCCTCATTGTTGGTCTATGGTATAGGAAAAATAGGGAAACCGATCAGAGGTGGCGATACAGAAACCACACTAAGAAGCAGAGAGGCGTGGTGGATCTTCAAGCTAAATACGAGAGGACCACGAGGATTAAATAAAAGAGAGGACATCATGTGCTTTTATTCATTTATTTTTACTTCAAACAAACCTTCAATTCCAGTTAGAGATGAATCACGAATTTTGAATAAATTGTATCCATCTATGGTATAGATTTAACTGTAAGGAATTGTTTCACTCCAGAAATATATTATTCTTTATTCTCATATGTATAAAATATTGATGAAAAAAATGTGAAACAGATAAAAAATAATAATTAAAAAAATAGGATAAATGGAATCGATAGATTCATATTTACGTCACAGTAATGATAATATTGCAAATATCGCCATCACAGCTTTTCATTTACTCGTGACCTACTAAATGACAGAATAAATATCTAGAAATAATTTGTAACTGTTCTTTTCCCCTCTTTTCTCCGAAATTAAGAGTTTGGCTAATATGTAGAATACAAGAAGACACAAGAACAATGACAAGACAAAGAAACAAAAAAGATCATGTGCAAATATATAAAAAATAAAAGTAATCTTACGGATAAAGGATGTGACAGCTTATAGGCATCGCTCAATACCGCTTGATTGCACTACTAGGTCATGTTTTTTCTTCGTGATTTTAAATGTGTTTGTATGTCATGTGTTTTCACCTTGTTAATTGTTTAATCACTTTACCGGTGTGGTGACCGGAGTCAGCGTAAAAGTTCTGTCTGTCACATTGCCTGACATCCTGACTGAGGGGGCGCAGTCACCAGAAACGCGTTGGTAGCGCACGCGATCATTTTTTCCATACTGGCACTTCCACCTTGTCTGGACTATATGGATTGGAGTGAATAAAGAATTGTATATTTTCACCACATCATGGAGCTGGACGATTTCTTTTCACTACTCAAAAATATTATCCATAGTTCACAACACAGCCAAAAAAAAAAGAAATAGAAGAAAACAGAACAGTGCAAATTTCCACAGGAAAATATTTAACAAGAAAAAACTGGACCAGCACCAAGACAGTCCCTTACTGAAGAGCTTCCCCGACCAGTGTCCACTTGGCATAGCAGGATATGCAGCAAGAAACAGGGAAACAGCAGCACATGGAGGGAAAAGAGGGAACTTTAATGCCCATCGTTTCGGATGTGAAATCCTTCTACAAGCAATGTGCATAGCGATAGTACAGGTGTATAAAGGGTTAACAATTCAGTGCAACAATTAGGTAAAAAACATTTAGAATGTACATTCCATGTCATAGTGATTATATAGTGCAGGAAGTGCTCGGTGCATATATAGACAATTCCTCATAGAATAATACCCATAATTACACACATAACACAGGCAATAAGAAACACATCAACTCAGCCACAATGATCAAAATGATCTCAGCTGTCACATCTCAAAAGGAGCAGAAAACGCACTGACTGCTACAAAGCACAGCGGCGTGCCTGAGCACCGGCGTCCACACGGCTTCATGGAGCGCGTCTGTGAGGTCAGAATGTTCACCCATAGTGCGGAGCGGGTGCAGCTGCTCCGCGCATCATTGGCGCCTCAAATGAAAAAAGAAGAAAACAAGGAGACCACCGAGGGAATTGCACACCACCAATATATAAAGGAGCTTTATTCACACCACTGTTTAAAAACATGTAAAAGCAACAAAAATGACAAAACCCATCGTTAACCCTAATCTGTACAAAAATAAGAATTGAGTGATATGCATGTGATACCTAAATGAACACACGGGTACAACTATAAAGTGCATCAATATGATACCTATGATCTCACCCTGGTATCCCAAATAACATGCAGGACTAATAGGATCACAAGAATTTATAAGACTCAAAATGGGGCAATGGGGCCTCGTTGTGCCCCGGCATTTGCAAATTTGTTTTTAGGATGGTGGGAGGCCACCATCGCATATACTTCCAGATTTTTTCAGGATAGGGTACGATATTGGTCAAGATTCATAGACGATGTCTTTTTCATTTGGTCTGGCCCTCCAGAGGAATGTCTGTCCTTTTTGAATTCTCTAAATAAGAATTCTCTCAATGTCCTTTTGACTCATACCATTTCATCTCTTACAGTTAATTCCTTTGATAGGAACTGAAGGAGTTAAATTGAGTTCTGTCTATGTTGCATTCTCTTGTTTAAAACCTTATCTGTTCTTCGAGGAGATGTCTCAGACATCTCCCTTGTGAACCAAGGTCAAATACCTCTGCTTTTTCGCCTAAATGACTTTCTTTGTCTAAAACAAGTTGTAAAATCATTTGTACTGCGCATGTCTGTAAAATGTTTAAATTCTTTACTATAAAAGACGGAAGCCTAACTGATAAGCCAGAGGCGTCTTGGAGGCATCCTGAGTTGTACCATACAGCTGGTGTCTGTGTAGTTCTTCTCCACGGAGCTGATTTAATTAGAGACATATGATGCTTCACACCCAAGAACATCGGTCCTTCAGATGAAAGAGTAATCTGAGGGATCCCGACAGTTTCCTGGCGCCCGAAACAGGGACCTGATATAGGCACCTCTCCAAGACTACCCGATCTACAGACCACACCAGTTACTGATGAAATTGTGAACAGCAGACCTAAACACCTGGCCAGGTAAGAGATCAATTTTTCTCTTCTCTGCTCTTCATAATCTATCATTATAACTAAGGTCCGTATAAAGGGGAATCTAGTAGAGGAGGGGGCCGTAAAATCAGGTCCATATAAGAACTCTGAGGAAATCGGGTGTGACACGCATATGTAATTTCTGCTCGAATGAGAAGTTACTGTAGGTTCTGTGTGTGCACAGCTATTTTTAGAAAAAGAGCTGATGCAAATCAAAATGGGAGAGGTCTGACATTATGGAATATAAGGCTGGGTGAACAGTTCATACTGCGCAGCCCGGACGGACAAGTTTTTCACAATAGACGGTTCCGCACTAGGAATAGAGGAGGTTGTTGAATGGCTACTTTGATTTGAAAGGTTGTGGAAAGTAGACAAATAAGCTGCACAGTAGGTATTCGTTCAAAGAGTGGTGATATTGCCTAACTGGGCCATGTGACAGCGTCCTTTCGGGGAGGTCACCGCCTAAGCTTAAATCAACACCCTTTACGAATAAACCTTGTGACAGATAAGAGTGTGACCGAATGAGCACAGGACCGTGAAATGAGCCTGTGACAGGATATGACTGAAGAACCCCAGTAGATGGACACTTTATTTACAATCCTGTGTGTTGTGGGAGTATTTCTGTTCGGATGCTACATAGCATATAAGTACACGAAACACGTAGTACACCGAGGAACAGACACTCCATTTAGCCTGTTAGCACCTTAGGAAGAAGGTAACGAGGTATAGTAGAGCCTAGTCTTGAGCTTACCCAATACACCACCTAAGGCAGGGGACTAACAGGAAGACAACAAGAGAGACAGGATAAGAATAAAAGATAAGATGGGGAACAGTCAGGGAAAGATACCTGAAGAAGGAAATCGGTTATGTGATATAATTGAGGATAGATATGGAAGTAGTGCAGCAAAGAACCTGGAAAAAGTATTAATCAAATCCAAAGTGCAAGATAGGCAGGCTGTGTGAATCCTTGTATATATGTCTATGAGAACCTCTGAATAAGATGAGAGATGAGTAATTGAGTATAAAAAAAAAAAAAAAAAATCAGTGAATGAGCACGTATGAATGAATCATCACACATCATTTTTGTGTCAAGAGATTTGTGACCTTTCTAGTTGTGGTGGAATCCCGGACAGATGCGTTATAGATATTTCAAATCTACATCTGAGACTGAATGAATTGAGTAATGATATAGTTCGTGTTATATGTGGCATTACATTGTAAAGTTTCCTGAATGCATTTGGCCAGAAAAAGGGCAAGGCATGGTTAATCTCATTATACAGTTATCTGCTCTTACAGTGAAATCCCGTGATTTTGAGTTTCTTTGTAGAAATTGATTTTGATAAGTCTAAAGAGCTACAGAATTCTGTGAAGGACGACGCTGCATTCTGATGGGAGGGGGGAATGATACCGCTGCGTAGTTTTTCTTCTCCCTTCGCTCTTATCTCTGCTGAGTGTGAGCTGTGCTCAAAATTCTCTGTAATTCTATCCGTAAGGTACACGCTGAAAGATTTGTGCATTTTAAAGCAACAGTACTTAATTGAAGATTGGAAGTTAAAAGTAAGATATGGTGCCTAATTTAGAAGGGAATTGTAAGTGATTGCTTGGTCATTAATGTGTTTGAACCTGCTTCTAGTTGTGTGATTGATTTGTATAGCAAATTGTGTCAAATTACAAGAGACAGAGAAGGAAGGAAGCAGTAAAACAAGTGGGACAAATATTGAAAAAGGCAAAAATACCAGAGTGTGAATGTTTGGATGTACAAAAACGCACAGACAAGGGAAGAAAATAGCAAGTGAATAAATGATGCTTGAGAATGTGCAGCAGTGTGGAAGGTGTATTATGAATGTTTGATTGACAAAGTGTAACCAGAGACCCAGACAAAACAGATGGACTTGTAAACACTGTGGTCAGACTCAGACAAACCCAGACTGAATAGCTACTTGTGTGACCTGTGCTACTGACCTAAGAGAATTGCACTAAATCCTATCCAGACAAGATCATAAGAAGCTGACATAATAGTGTGGATAGTGGGTAGTAGGGACATTGGCCCTTGAGGAGTAAGCTGACAGTAGACATCAGACGGCCAACCCCATCAGAACCTAGAAGTGTGACTAGAATAAGAAAGATACAGGTGTATTATCCCTGGAGCCCCTCTGACCAGCTAGCTTTGCTGAAGCAGCTGCCTGCCCCTGAAGACCAACCATTCCCGTTTTACAGACACATAAAGGAAGTACAGCAGACATATAAGTGTACCTGGGCAGACCTAGAGAGGTTGATGAGTTTAAAGGCAGGTGACGCACTAGATCATATAATTAAGACACATACAGATGTGACAAAGAATCAGGCTTGGGGCATGGATGATAAATCTGCACAATCTGGGGAGACGTACTGTGAGTCACTAAGACAATGGGCTGCAGTGGAACAATCAGAGCAGTCTGTACTCCTGACTAATGTGACACAGCAAAGAGGAGAGAGTGTAGAGATGTACTTTGGACGGTTACAGCTGAAATGGGCAGACATGGGGTACATTTGCATAAACCCACTTGATGTTAGAATACTGGTGAATGCATTCATTGACGGTATGAACAAAGACTTACGAGACGCAGTACAGACAGCCAGACCTGAATGGAGACATGTAGATCCGAAAGACCTCCTTAAGGTAGCTAAAGAAATTGAGCAAACAAGGATAATAAAACGACCTGTCATGTATGCTGGAGCACAAGGAAAAAAGTGGAGACGTAATAGGGAAGGCATGTGAGATGACACTGACGTTTCTTTTGACAATCTATTCCCCACATGACATCCATGCCATACTCCTACAAGTTCAACCAAAACATCTGTCTAGGGCCAGACAGCTCCGACTTGAGTGTGCTCTACTAATTCCTGAGTATGTCACTCCTCAAAAGATGTAACGTTCTGAATCCAGCCACCCTCCTGCCTGTGGATTCAGAAAAGGGGGAATTGGTGACCGTATTGGCAAGTGAGGAAGGATACTTTGACATGACGCATGAACATGTCTGCATAGAACTGATGAGTCAGGAGACAGTTGGGTTTGCACACATTCATGAAAAACCTGTTCCTAATGCAGACTTTGAGTTTCTTTTTTGTAGATGGCCCCAGATACCACCAGGATGGACGATTCTACACTGGATATGCAGTAGTATCCTCACATGAGGTAATCCGAGCGGAACCACTCTCTCCTCACATGTCGGCGCAGGAGGCAGAGTTGAAGGCACTCACTGAGGCGTGTAGAGCCGCTGCAGGTAAAGTCGCTAATATTTTCACAGATTCGAAGCCCATTAAAAATGCAGAGCTGGTGAAACAATTGATGGAGGCATTGATGTTACCAGTCCAGGTTGGCATTGTCAAGGTAAAAGCACACACAAAGGTGACTCCGTGGAGGTAGAGGGCAATAGAAGGGCGAACGAGGCTGCTAAAATAGCACAAGGCGGCCTAGAGAGAGCAGTGGACGGTGGCGGGGAGTCAGCGTATTCCAGCCACATTGGGTCTAGATGTCCTGAAATCCCTCCAGCAAAAGGCTGCCCAAACAGAGAAGGTACACCGGGGGAGACTGGGAGCTGAGCTGAACTCAAATGGAGTATGGGAGAATAAGGATAAAATGTGCCCACCAAAGTCCCTGTTCCCAATCATGGCGCAAGCAGCACATGGCCCCAATCACACCTCAAAAAGTCACATGTGTGCCATGGTAGATGCCTTCTGGATCGCTCCTGGCTTCAGTTGCGCAGCCGCGAAACTTGTACAATCATGCCTCATCTGTGCACAGCACAACCCAGGTAAAACAGTAAAAGTCCCTAAGAAAGCGACACCTAGGCCTCTCTACCCGTTTCAGAGACGGCAGATTGACGACATACAGCTACCAAGGTAGGAGTGTATGCAAATATCCTAGTATGTGTAGATCTCTTCTCTGGATGGCCAGAGGCCTACCCGGTGAAAACGGCTACAGCTCGAGCCACTGCAAAGAAACTGGTGATGGAACTAGTACCACGATTCGGTGTCCCTGAAACAATTGACTCAGACAGAGGTACACACTTTACTGCTGAGGTAATGCAAAATGTAATGCAAATGATAGGTGTAGAACAGGCATTTCATACACCCTACCACCCACAGAGTTCAGGGAAGGTAGAAAGAATGAACGGGACACTGAAATTGAAAATACAGAAAACCATGGAGCAGACCCATAGACCATGGCCAGAGTGTCTCCCATTAGCATTATTCTCAGTAAGGTACACACCCACGGGGAAAACTAAACTGTCACCCTTCGAGATACTGTTTGGAAGACCACCGAACACAGGGTTGTACTACCCACAGGTCTTAACACTTAATGTGGATAATTTGACAAGTTATGTAATCCAGTTGCAAAAGCATTTAACTCAAATGCATTCTCTAGTTTTCTCTTCCATTCCAGATCCAGATAGTGTGGAAGGAACTCACTGTCTACAACCTGGTGATTACGTATATGTCAAGAAACACTCCAGAAAGACCCTTGAACCCCGATATCAAGGACCTTACCAAGTACTCCTAATAACGCCTACTTCTGTTAAGTTGGAAGGACGACCAACCTGGATCCACGCATCGCATTGCAAACTAGCCACAGGAGTTAACAAAGCATAAGAGTGCATAATGTTTTGGTTTGGTTTTGTTGCATTATCTGTAATAATGGTAGCTGCGTGGGACAATCTAAATTCTCCAATGTCCTTGAATAATAAGTTTATACAACATCATGAAAAATTACTGAATGATTGGTCAAATCATTTGCTGGATCTGCACACATTCACCAGTATCAGCCACTAGTATTCCGTTCCTTGTTATTCCTGTGCCACCCGAGGAATTATTTGCCTGGACCAGTTGTTCTGATACACTTGCTAATAATGCCACAAATAATGTGAAGTTATGGAACACAACTGTTGGAATACCTATTGTGGGATGGGTAGGATACCCTTGGTGGCAGGGTAATCTTTCAGGAAGTAATACATACCTTCAATATCTGGCATATAAAGGGGGGGCTTGGGTACCCAGGAATAGAACTCGATTAACCTACCTGGGGCAAATTCCAATGTATGGCCTACAAGTTAGTTTTAATGTAACTTCCCACTCTACTGATGCCTTCAAACCAATACTGCTAGAAAGAAGGTTGCATAACACGTCCTGGGAGTATTCCAATTTATTTCCCCAGGGCAATAATGAAACTTGTTTTAACATTTCAGGTAATATACCTTGCAACGAGTCATCTGGATATGAGAAAGGAACTCCCACCTGTGGAAATCCCGATGTAGGGTATTGTAGCCCTTTAGGACAACTTCCAAATTGGTGTATGCTTCAGAATGTATCTGCGTTCATAGATTTAGTTCATAGACTGGTATTACAACATTCAGCCCTATGGGACCTACCTAGTGACATGTTCTGGGTATGTGGAGACAATGCATATAAATGGTTGCCAGTAGGGGTAAAAGGTGCTTGTACTCTGGGTCGTTTGACTCCAGCTACCTTTGTTATTCCGAATGACCAATTGAATACTCAGAGCATACCTAAACACACGTTGTACAAAAGAGCTGCTGACAATACACCTCGCCTCTCTGGGAGACCACATATAGTGCAGATGAGTGTGGCTAATAAAATTGTCAGCTCTATTTTTATTTATCCTATGATTACTCAAATGTGGGATAAATTAGTCAGGGCTACAGATTACTTAGATGACCAAATATGGGATATATTGGATATATTGAACACCACCGTTGCTGTCCAAAATCATTGTTGTTTGTATCTTCGTAATATATGTGCTATTGAAACTTGTTTTTTGGTGTATCTCTGTATGCAAGAAAAGATGTAGAAATAGATAAGGAAGTTTGACTGTAAACAACAAGAATTTAACTATTATTCCTTTGAGTCCTAGATTGACATCTCATTTCTGGCATGAAGGAGCGTACTCTTGCAATGATGGACGTGGCTTCAGTATCTGGGGGATGGAGAAGGTAGAAGACCTGTCTCCCTCAGGCAACCCGTCGGCCTGGGATAGTACCTGGTGAACGAGCCACTATCCGCTGTTGTTGCAGGATCCAGTGTTCCAGATTGTGGAAAATGAAGATGTCAAAGGGGGGAATGATAGGAACTGAAGGAGTTAAATTGAGTTCTGTCTATGTTGCATTCTCTTGTTTAAAACCTTATCTTCGAGGAGATGTCTCAGACATCTCCCTTGTGAACCAAGGTCAAATACCTCTGCTTTTTCGCCTAAGTGACTTTCTTTGTAGAAAACAAGTTGTAAAATCATTTGTACTGCGCATGTCTGTAAATGTCTAAATTCTTTACTATAAAAGACGGAAGCCTAACTGATAAGCCAGAGGCGTCTTGGAGGCATCCTGAGTGGTATTATACAGCTGGTGTCTGTGTAGTTCTTCTCGACGGAGCTGATTTAATTAGAGACATATGATGCTTCACACCTAAGAACATCGGTCCTTCAGATGAAAGAGTAATCTGAGGGATCCCGACACAGCTGTACAGGGGTCTAGTGAAGGCTTTTAAGCCCGTTCCTCAGACTGTAGCTCCTGGGCACAGGCCCTCACTCCTGTCCCTTCACTATAAAGCCTTGGCCTCATTATACAGCTGTACAGGGGTCTAGTGAAGGCTTTTTAGCCCTTTCCTCAGACTGTAGCTCCTGGGATCAGGCCCTCACTCCTGTCCCCTCACTATAAAGCCTGGGCCTCATTATACAGCTGTACAGGGGTCTAGTGAAGGCTTTTTAGCTCTTTCCTCAGACTGTAGCTCCTGGGAACAGGCCCTCACTCCTGTCCCTTCACTATAAAGCCTGGGCCTCATTATACAGCTGTACAGGGGTCTAGTGAAGGCTTTTTAGCCCTTTCCTCAGTCTGTAGCTCCTGGGCACAGGCCCTCACTCCTGTCCCTTCACTATAAAGCCTGGGCCTCATTATACAGCTGTACAGGGGTCTAGTGAAGGCTTTTTAGCCCTTTCCTCAGTCTGTAGATCCTAGGAACAGGCCCTCACTCCTGTCCCTTCAGTATAAAGCCTGGGCCTCATTATACAGCTGTACAGGGGTCTAGTGAAGGCTTTTTAGCCCTTTCCTCAGACTGTAGCTCCTGGGCACAGGCCCTCACTCCTGCCCCTTCACTATAAAGCCTGGGCCTCATTATACAGCTGTACAGGGGTCTAGTGAATGGTTTTTAGCCCTTTCCTCAGACTGTAGCTCCTGGGCACAGGCCCTCACTCCTGTCCCTTCACTATAAAGCCTGGGCCTCATTATACAGCTGTACAGGGGTCTAGTGAAGGCTTTTTAGCCCTTTCCTCAGTCTGTAGCTCCTGGGAACAGGCCCTCACTCCTGTCCCTTCACTATAAAGCCTGGGTCTCATTATACAGCAGTACAGGGGTCTAGTGAAGGCTTTTTAGCCCTTTCCTCAGACTGTAGCTCCTGGTCACTATGTGATCTCACCATAACCCTAACAAGCTAATTAAGGTGTGAAATCTTGATCATAATTATCTCAGTACACAAATCTCCAAGGGTGCCCAAAGTTTTGCATCGCCCCTTTTTCCTTTTTACAATTATGAAATTGTAAAAAAGTCTATATATTTATTTTTTATTATTATTTTTGCCTAAAATACAAAGGCCATGTGTCATCTTAGAGGTTCGGCCTTTTAGAGATCATTTCATCTTCATCTTACTACTGCTCACAATAACGGTCATTTTGACCCGGGGCGCCCACACTTTTACATGCCGCTGTCAATGCTCCATCCCGTTGGTGCTCAATATTTAATAGGGTCTTACTATTAAACTTAATGAAAAGTTCGGTGAATGTCTTTGAGCTGTTATTACTAGAGATGAGCGAATATCGTGGGAGAAGTTATTATTGGCTAATATCGCTTACCGAATAGCTGCATCGGGACCCCGGATCCCTGGAGCGCTCCCGATAATCAGCTGCATGTGTCGCCCTCCATGCAGGTGCTGTGACTATCACACAGCGTGACACACGCAGCTGATTATCGGGAGTCCTCCAGCACACTGAGTCCTGCACACACTGAGGCACCTGATCATGTGACCCCTGACTCCTCCCCTCCTGTCACCTCATCACAGGTCCTGTGTGCACAGAGCAGTCATATATGAGGCAGACACTCCTGGATCTTCTGCTTTCTGGACCGGTTCCTCCTGTGAGTCCTATTAACCCTTTCGCTCCCTGTATTCTCTTTTCTGACAGGACAATATCTGAATTTGGATAGTGTGACAGGAATTTAAGCAATGTGGAAGGAAAAAAACGACAATTTTACTTTTTTCCTCACAAAAATGTGACTTTAGCCCCAGAATTGGCAGCGTAACAAATCCTTATTTTCCCCACTGTAGTTTGTAGACTCCATATACAGATCCCTTAAGAGAGAAAAGAGCTGAATTCCCCACTTAAGTTATTGCATTTTGGAAATTGCCCCCACTGGGAATTTATCTCCAGGTAAAGGCACAATTGTGTCTCCATGGGGGATGTGCTCACAGCCCAACATCGTGCGGCCTCCAAAGAAATGCCACCCCACACCATTACTGACCACTGCCAAACCGGTCATGCTGAAGGGTGTTGCAGGCAGCAGATCGCTCTCCACGGCGTCTCCAGACTCTGTCACGGCTGTCACATGTGCTCAGTGTGAACCTGCTTCCATCTGTGAAGAGCACAGGGCGCCAGTGGTGAATTTGCCAATCCTGGTGTTCTGTGGCAAATGCCAAGCGTCCTGTACGGTGTTGGGCTGTGAGCACAACCCCCACCTGTGGATGTCGGGACCTCAGACCATCCTCATGGAGTCGGTTTCTCACCGTTTGTGCAGACACATTTACATTTGTGGCCTGCTGAAGATCATTTTGCAGGGCTCTGGCAGTGCTCCTCCTGTTCCTCCTTGCATAAAGGTGGAGGTAGTGATCCTTCTGCTCGGTTGCTGCCTTCATACGACCCCCTCCACATATCCTAGTGTACTGGTCTGTTTCCTGGTAGCCCCTCCAGCCTCTGGACACTACGCTGACAGACACAGCAAACCTTCTTGCCACAGCTCGCATTGATGTGCCATCCTGGATGACCTGCACTACCTGAGCCACTTGTGTGGGTTGTAGAGTCCGTCTCATGTTACCACGAGTGTGAAAGCACAACTAACATTCAAAAGTGACCAAAACATCAGCCAGAAGCATTGGTACTGAGATGTGGTCTGTGGTCCCCACCTGCAGAACCACTCCTTTATTGAGGGTGTCTTGATAATTGCCAATAATTTCCATCTGTTGTCTATTCCATTTGCACAACAGCATGTGAAATTGATTGACAATCAGTGTTGCTTCCTAAGTGGACAGTTTGATTTCACAGAAGTTTGATTTACTTGGAGTTATATTCTGTTGTTTAAGTGTTCCCATTATTTTTTTTAACCGTGTATATAGATAGAGGGAGAGATTTTTTTTGTTTAGGTTGGAGGGTCCAGTTCCAGCTATTGCTGTGGGACCTGTGATTTCTATCTACTCCACTGTGTACAGGATAATAGAGTATAATAAAGTAGTTATGGACGTGATGTAACTAACATTGTGCAGTGACTCTGCTTTCCATATAGTGATGGATATTTCTTGTTGGTGAAACTGTGATATTTTTTTCCCCTTTAAACCTTTTTTAAACCCCTCTTATCAGTGCGATCATACAACATACAAGCCTCTGATGGCTCCGGTGATGCCCTGTACTACTGTAGTGCTGTGTATCATCTCTGACTGTCAGTGTAATACTAACGGCCCCATACACATGAGATCAGAGTTGGCTGAACGGACATTTGGCAGACGGCGATCTCTCCCGACTCCCCCATACACACAAATATTCCAGCTTTCCTGTGGTCTGTATGAGAGAGTCGCCTCCAGACTCCTCTAGAGGAGGATTATCTACAGGAAGAACAAACGGATTATCCTCTGAAATTCAGGATGCCGGATCCTTCTCTGCCCTGACATCATCTGTCGGGAGGCCCCCAAATACATTATATGGTCGGCCAAACCCCCCGAAATCAGTGCTTTCATGGAATTTTAGTCTAATGTGTATGGGGGCGTTATAAGGTAACTTATTGGACGCTGTCTCTGGCACGGCCGAATAGACCTTCATACATTATTACAGACCCCATTATTAGGCATGTAAGTATCGCAGTAACTAGGCCGCCCCATACTATCGAGTACTTGGAGGCGGGGGGCATTCAGCCAAACTCTGTCACACCTTCTTAGATGTCATGTTTGCTTTTCAGAGTTTTTGTTGAAGCCTCATCTGTGCCGTCCCTGCGGTGTACATCTATGTTCTGGGGCCCAAAAAGAATCATTTCTTTTTAATAAATGTTTAACATATTAAAAATTATAAAATGTGTCTTCTGCTTTTTACATATTTTTTTTTTTCTTCTTACAAGAATTGTTGGAGCCAATTTTCCTTAGAAACATTTTAATATCGGCTTTTTCTGGAGTTTTTCTTGTAATATAGGAAAGCCTAAGGCCAGAAATAAACCCCATAAATCACTGTACATGGAGACTTTGGGATCAGATCATTTCTGTCTGTTGTGTTTGTGGAAACTAAAAATCTTTTCTAAAAGCCTCAAACTTCTGTGTGTGACTCAGAGCTGAGATCTAACGTGAGAGAAGATTCCAGTGCGGGGAAGACGGGAAACCTTCATATAGACGGCCGGTGGGGATGGAGTCAGTGACCGACTCTGGCCAAATCTGTCTCTAGAGCCGTAGTAGAAGATGAAGATGTCGTCCTCATCATGAAGGAGTTATTTCTCATGTCGCGTGTAATGAATCTCTCCTGCAGTATTGCTAATGCCGATTCCAGTGTCGGTAATGAGACGATAATTAGCGTTATGGAAGATGAGTCTATGAGGAACGTGTTCAGCTGCCGACTCCGAGGAGGAAACTGCTTGTTGTCTGTGGCCTAAATATATAGGTTTTATTAGTAGATGTCAGGGAAGAAAACTAAACCCTGTAAGATAATAAATCTCCTCATATGTTTCCCTTATTATCTCCAGTAATTGTATTATTACACAGGATTCTTATGATGTTACATCGGATCATCTTCTTCTCATTCAGGTCTCTACAATATCGGATCCTCTCAGTGAAGATCTTCTACAGAAGAGAATTCTCCTGATTTACCCATCAAGGATGGATATGGACAGAGACAAGATGGCGGAGAGGATGTTACACCTCACCCTAGAGATCCTCTTCCATCTCACTGGAGAGGTGAGAGATTCTGATGACGTCACATTACATCATTCTTATCTATGGGAATAACAGATGGACAGAACTGGAGAGGTGAGGACTCTGGAAATGTCTGTAGTGAGATTTATTAATGTGTCTCTCCATTACCAGGATTACACAGTGGTGAAGAAGACCTCTAGTGATCACTGTCAGGACCCTGTGTCTGAGGGATGGGGAAGACCCCTGAGCCCAATCACGGGGCCTCCACCTCACCCCCTGATCCATGAGGACATCAATGACCAGAAGATCCTAGAACTCACCTACAAGATGATTGAGCTGCTGACTGGAGAGGTGACACTGCTGGGAATGCTGGGACATTATACAGTAACACTATGAAGGGATCGGGGGATGACGGTATCATTGTGTGTGTCAGGTTCCTATAAGGTGTCAGGATGTCGCTGTCTATTTCTCCATGGAGCAGTGGGAGTATTTAGAAGGACACAAAGATCTGTACAAGAACGTCATAATGGAGGTTCCCCAGCCCCTCACATCTCCAGGTAATAGACAGGACTAAATACACACGGCCTATAATTATCTGTATGTAGAGAATGAATTCAGTCCCTGTATGTGTTTCCTCCAGATCTATCCAGTAACAGGACAACACCAGAGAGATGTCCCCGTCCTCTTCTTCCACAGGACTGTAAACAAGAAGATCCCAGTGCTCCTCAGGATCATCATGTAGATGGAGAGAAGGTGTCAGGAGATCTCCCCTATGATGTGTAGACGGCTGTGAAGGTCTTGTGCTCAGTCTTGTTTTATCCACCAGTATTATATGTTTTATACTTGTGTGATGAGAACGGTGGAGATGGCAGGATTAGAGCTGATCATAGATGGGACTTCTCCATCTGTCTGTGACTTTTACAATATTTGTTTCAGGGTGAAGATCTGACCCATATTAATCCTACAGAGACATATGTGAGAGATGATGAGTGGTGTAAAGAGGAGATTCCCACATATGACTACCCAGGTGAGTAGTAACCACTGAATGCAGAGAAGTCACAGATTCCTCTCAGTCACCGGCTGTGGCTGCTTTATCGGTGGTGTAGTCCGGCCGTATTACCATGGTCACCATTTTGCCTCTAGACCACAACATTCTCCTCCACCCAAAACTGTTCAAATGACTTTGGGCATTGAAAGCCCTTTTCTATAGAACTTACGACCTGGAGGATCCACCTACCCCCTGGGATTAGTGTGAGGGTGATCCCATAAAGCGAGATCTATTTGATTGCTTGTACCTGAACTAATATAGGCCGAGTGCGCGCTTGAAGAGTCACACTGAACACAGAGTTAGATGTCTACTCCTTTCTCAGTAAAGGCTTGCACACAACTGAAGTTTATTCTAAAGACAAAGTGACAGGAGATGGGTGTCACACAATCTCCTGAGTAGCCAGTGTCAGTCTATGATAGGTCCATTTCACCTTCACTTCCATATATGGTATCCAGTATCTCAGCTTCTGCATTCCAAGGATTCCTTCCAGGGTGTTGTCTGAAGACACAGATGCCATCTTGGTAAACCATATCTGAACTGACTTACTGTATATAAGGTTTAATAATTGATTTCATCAGCCATTCTCTTCTTCACATTAGGAGACGCTGACCGTTACCTGCCCAGATCTGTAAACTATAAAGCCAAATGACAGTGTACGTAGAATGTGCTGACAAGATAGAAAATCACTTGGAGAAAAATCTTATGCTGGGCCTGTAAGAGAAAGCGGAGGGTAATGATGCTGTTGGCTTCCTAGATCCCTGTGATCTTATCGGATGAATCTTCTCTCCCTTCTGTGCTGCTGAATGTCTCATGGTCCCTACAAGACCAGGTCCAGTCTTTCTGGCCAAACTTCCCTTTTATGAGCGACAACAGTAAATGTGCAGTGAGGCCAAGTGTGAATTTCTGTCCAATAACAGCAGAGTTTCCCTTTATCCTGACTTTTCAATTTGTATTAAAACCAACTAACTTCAAGGAGGATTGTGATAATCTCCAGGACAAACATTCCACCTGTGCCATGATAGATCTCTAAGCTGTGCGTGGCTGAGGGCTGTAATATACATTTATTCCCGCCTGCAGGAGATGTGTTGGCTCCAGCCCTGGTGTCATGGATTCTCTCCACGTCATAAATTACATTATGTTTTTGATCCTAAGAAATTCAGATTACTGCACAATCTCTCCTGAAATGTGGAGCAATATTATTTTCTCTAATCTTCTGCTCAGGATCCATAGTAGCTCCAATGGTCCACCATAAATGAGGGCAACTCTGGTTTACTGTTGTGTAATCTGTATTTGTAGTTTTCAGTTAATGAGATTCTCATGCTCTGTGGGCGGGGCTGTGGGCGGGGCTGTGGGCGGGGCTTTATGTGGTGCTCTGATTACATATTCCTCTGTATTGGCTTATGTCAGGTCGCTGACCCCTCACTGACCTGCCCCATTATTACATAATGCATATAATAGCATTGATATTATTGGTGATAATGCCTATAATATTGTGGCTATTGTGAGGCTTAGAAAAAAAATTACATCCAGCAAAATGTCACCAGCGATGGCGGCGCCTGCGCAGTAGCGTCTATCTCTTACTTATAGATGCTACTGCGCAGGAGCCGCCATCGCCGGTGACATTTTGCTGGATGTAGTTTTTTTTCTAAGCCTCACAATAACATATTGTGCCCAGCTTGTGTCTCTGGAGACCTCCCCCCACCTACCCCCCGGAAATTGTTAAGTCCGCTCTACTCAAATGTGTCTGTCACTAAATAAACCAAATGCTTGAATGTCAAAACAGTTCAAAAACGTGGTTCTGTGTGGAGGATTGTAAAGCCGTCATGGAGGCATAAGGCTGGCAGTGATGGGCATTGTGGGTAATAATAGCGGGGATCATGCCTCATTCCTCTCTAGGAACATACACGACATCTTCTCTGGGGTTCTTTCTTGTTTCAGTTACTGGGATGAGTGCAATAAAATGTCGCTCAGTGAGTCTTCTGACATCTTCACATTCTAAAGGATTGGCGGGGACAAAATTTTCAAAAACAAGATTTTCAGTGACCTTTTCCTGATAATCAAGGAAAGTATCTGCATTTCCGGCTTTTTTGTATAACACAAAAGAATTATATGTGGCCACCTGAACCAAATACATGACTAACTTTGTATACCAGAGATATGATTTTCTTGATACCTGGTATGGCTGTAGAACCTGATCTGCAAGGTCCACACCCTCATATATTTGTTGTAGTCAGTGACAGACACAGGTTTTGGAGTAGTGGATCCCTGTTGGTCTGCAGTGGTCCTTGTGGCATCTGTGTGGATCGAGCTCAGGATAAAAATATCTTTATTATACTTAAGGACAAGCAGCTCTCCATTGTGTAAAGCCCCTGACTGCCCCTTTCGGAAGTTTTTGCTGACCAATGATTGTGGAAACGGTTTTTGCAAATGGTCCCACAAGCCCCCATGTTAAGTTCAACCAGAGTTTTAAATAGGGGTATGCTGGTGTAGTAGTTGTTGCACTTTCTTCACTGTCAGAACATAAAAAGTGCATAAGCCTCCTCTGCACTATAAAACTGATGGGTGATTTTATTTGTTTTTATTTCTTTTTCCGGAAATAGAAAACTCTGACATGACTGACGTGACCAAATTATTGGGGAGACATTTGAGAAAAGCCTAATTCTTTAGCCTAACCCTAACTTTAACCTAAAAGTAACCCTAACTTTACCCCAACCCTAACTATAGCGCTAACTGTAGCCTGCCTTATCTGTTTTATTATTGACAAATTATGGACCTGAGTGGGGTCTTGTTTTTTGTGAGATGAGAATTGGTATTATTTTCGCCTACATAACATTGATTGGTTCCTTTTTTATTCGATATTTGGGAGGCAGAATGAACAAACAGTTGAACACCACACACTACTGGCTCATCCAACAAGGTTTTCTATTAGACTGTGAACAGTCATTGTCTTGGTAAATAATTAAAGTTTTTTACATAGCTTGCCATTTTTATGGACAGTTTAAGTAGAAATGTTTAAAAATATAAAACTCAAGGATATGTTATTAAAAAAATCATTTTTTTATCTTAGCAGATGACTGTACCAGGATATCAGGGGGACAGCTGACATCTTCAATTTTTAAATCTAATGATCTTGAGATCCTACAAGATACAACTGAAGTGAATGCCATTACTCCAGATATACCATCATCCATTCACAGCAAAGATCTGTCATCTGATCCTATGAAACAGGTCCCATCTTCTGATTCATTTCTGACTACTAAGGAAAATCAAAGTCACAAAACAGGCATTAAAAAACAAACTGCTCCTAAAGCAAATAAGTCATTTTCATGTTCTGAATGCGGGAAATGTTTTAACTGGAAATCACAATTGGTTAATCACCATAGAACTCACACAGGGGAGAAGCCTTTTTCCTGTTCAGAATGTGGGAAATGTTTTAACTGGAAATCACAATTGGTTAATCACCATAGAACTCACACAGGGGAGAAGCCTTTTTCCTGTTCAGAATGTGGGAAATGTTTTATCAATAGATCAGAAGTGGTTAGGCACCAAAAAACTCACACAGGGGAGAAGCCTTTTTCCTGTTCATTATGTGGGAAATGTTTTAACCGGAAATCAGATTTGGTTAATCACCATAGAACTCACACAGGGGAGAAGCCTTTTTCCTGTTCGGAATGTGGGAAATGTTTTAACAAGAAAGAGCATCTTATTAGTCACCATAGAACTCACACAGGGGAAAAGCCTTTTCCATGTTCAGAATGTGGGGAATGTTTTAACCGGAAATCAAATTTGGTTAATCACCATAAAACTCACACAGGGGAGAAGCCTTTTTCCTGTTCGGAATGTGGGAAATGTTTTAACAAGAAAGAGCATCTTATTAGTCACCTTAGAACTCACACAGGGGAGAAGCCTTTTTCCTGTTCAGAATGTGGGAAATGTTTTAACAGTAAATCAGATTGTGTTAAGCACCAGAGAATCCACACAGGAGAGAAGCCTTTTTCCTGTTCAGAATGTGGGAAATGTTTTAACAGTAAATCAGATTCTGTTAAGCACCAGAGAATTCACACAGGGGAGAAGCCTTTTTCCTGTTTAGAATGTGGGAAATGTTTTGTCAACAAATCAGAATTGGTTAGGCACCAAAGAACTCACACAGGGGAGAAACCTTTTTCATGTTCAGAATGTAAGAAATGTTTTAACTGGAAATCACAATTGGTTAATCACCAGATAATTCACACAGGGGAGAAACCTTTTTCATGTTCAGAATGTGGGAAATGTTTTAACCGGAAATCAAATTTGGCTAATCACCATAGAACTCACACGGGGAAGAAGCCTTTTTCCTGTTCAGATTGTAAGAAATATTTTAACCAGAAAGTGCTTCTTGATCGCCATCAGAACAGTCACACAGAGAAGAAGCCTTTTTCATTTTCTTAATGTGGGAAATATTATACTTGGAAATCAAGTGTTAATAAACATCAGAGATGTCACATAGGAGAGAAGCCTTTTTTATGTTCGTAGTGTTGAAATAGTTTTAACCAAAATTGAATATTCTTAAATGCGTTGTCTCTTGTCATTCCTCATGTTTGCTGACAAAAGGATAAAACTAAACTTTATTAATTCCAAATCTAAAACTATACCCATAATTTGCCCCCTGAAGGTTAGTCAGTAGATGACTAATAGAAAAAACATATATCCCACAGTTCAGTATATAGGGTAAGGTGACGTTTACACACTCACTCTCCAAGCCTCTCATTTCTATGGGTTTCATCGTCCTCGCCAAAGGTGATTCATCAGCAGACTATTTAATATTGACCTATATTCAAGCGAGACTAGACAAAGAAAAACTAAAATCATGAATCATGTTATCCGAAACAGTCAGAAAACTAGCCCCATATTGGCAGATCCCAGACCTCAAACTATATACTTTGTAAGTTTATAAGCCTCTCCAGTGTCAGGAATAGATAGTCTGTGAAAATACAGTACAGATGCTTGTGTTTTTTCTCCTATAGGGACTTCCCTAGTTTGGTATTGTAACTGCTGTATATACTCGCGTATAAGCCGAGATTTTCATCCCATTTTTTTGAGCTGAAAGTCCCCCTCTCTGCTTATACATGAGTCATAAATGCCAGAAGGTCGGCGGAGGAGGGGGAGTGGGAGGTGTCAGCCCCCCTGCTTGTCCCATGCTCTCAGGCACCTTCCTTCAGCGGTCACGTGGTACCACTCATTAACGTCATGAATATGCGCATATTCATGACTTTAATGAGCAATACCACGTGACCGCTGAAGGCAGGCATGAGAGAACAGGGCTGCAGAGACCACGCCAGGAGGGGGTAACTATATGCGATATTCACCTGTCCCCGTTCCAACGCTGCTTGCCGCTGTCTGCTGGGTCCTCTGTCAGTGACATTCAGGCAGCAGAGGGTGTGATGATGTAGATAGTGTGCGCCCTCTGCTGCCTGAAGGCCACTGACAGAGGACCCGGCAGACAGCGGCGAGCAGCATTGGAATGGGGACAGATGAATATCTCAGGTGCCGGGTCCTGACCCAGCGTTGACACCAGCATCTGTCCCCCATAGATTGCCGGTGTCCCCACCTGCTCAGGACACCGGCACCTGGCCCCCAGCGACAAGAGGTGATTATGTCACTTTTTTTATTTGCAGCAGTAGCATATGGGGCTTATTCTATGGAGCATCTTATGGAGCAGCATATGGGGGCATAATCTATGGAGCATCTTATGGGGCAGCATATGGGGGCATAATTATGGAGCATCTTATGGGGCAGCATGTGGGGCCTATTCTATGGAGCGACTTATGGGGCTGTCACATGTACCTGTCCTGTGTGACACGACCCGCAGGTCGGTAACTAAAACAACAAGACCAACACGTGTAACTGTCCTGTGTGACACGACCCGCAGGCCGGTAACAAACAACAAGACAAAGGGGAAGGGAAAACAGTTACAATGGTGGGCCCTGCAATAGGAAACGGGGACGTGGAGACCTCCTGCACTCCCCTGAGGCAGTGTCCCTGAACACTCCTAGCGTTCCCTATACAGGCTCTTCACCTGTCGCCGAGCAGGATACCTGTGTCCCTAACTCAGCCTGCACCTATCCCTTTCTAGGGAACTGGGTGATGCAGACACTGTTCCCCACCGCTGTACTAATACACACCAAGGAAAATATACAAACGGGAAAACACCAAAAACACTTATCTTGCTCTGCTGCAGCACCGGGCAGCAGAGTGCATCACCGGATTAACTTTTTGCAGTGGCTCGACACCTCAGCCAGCTGCCACCTTCACCATCTCACTCTGCTGCGGATACCGGGCAGACAGAGTTCAACACCAGTTTCAGCAGTGGCTCTATACCTCAGAGCCAGCTGCCCACTTCACCAGGTTTCAGCAGTGGCTTAACCCTAGAACGCATGACCATAAAAATCTACACTTTCACATACCTGGGGCCTTTTAGGCCCATGTGCAAATAACATGGAATAACTCAAACAAAAATAATTTTCAAAGTTTATTTGAAAATTGCAAAGTAAGGATGCATTCCCACTAGCGCTGGTGTCTGCCAGGAGGAGATCTGTAATGGATCTGACCTCCTGGTGACCCCAGCTAAGGCTGGCGGAATCCCGGCATTCCAGGAGCCTTAACTGGAGTTACCAAGAGATCAGATCCATTACGGATCACCTCCTGGCAGACCCCAGCGCCAGTGGGAACACAGCCTAAGATGTGAATAATTCAAACATTACTATGTGCAAAAAAAAACAAAAGAGTAACTGAACGGGCTTAAAACGCCCAATATACGCATTCGATATAACTCTTTATAATAATGTTTTTTTGTCTAAAAGTTTTTTATAAAAAAGTTGCAGTAAACATGCTGCAGGAATATCTCTTTTCAAAGGTTCCTTTTCTACTTTACTAATGACCGCAACAACTGACAGGACGAGTTCTCTTGTCATCAAAACGAAGGCTTCTCCGAATATCCTCAAATCTATTGACTGACATTGTAGCTTTGTAATGTGGATCTGAAAAAGGGTTCATAAAGAGTTCTCTGATAGGAACATCGTATGATTTTGTACTCCCTGCCAGAAGAGTAAGGCCAATATAAGCATACAGTTCCTCTTTTGTTATATTTTTCCATGTTTTTTTCTTCCTGAAGTGATACGTTTTCCTTCTAAGTTAGTACACAAAACTACCTCATCTGCAATATCATCTGAAAAAAATGTACAGAACATATCTCTTTTGGACAGGAATTGTGGAATTCCTACAGTTCCTTGAGCAACTCTTACAATATTATGTGATGGGGTTCGTCCAAGAACCTCAGCAGTACTGTTCCAAAAAACATTAGTTTTGGATGTTCTATTTGTACGTTCTGCTGGATCCATTACTTCTTCATCATCTGAAGAATCACTGGACGATGAAGTAGAGACATTATCTGGTGGCATGTACTCTTCATCAGACAAAGAAATTTCACTGTCTTCATCACTATCAAAAATGATTGCTTTGATTTCTTGGTCAGTCAAACCCCTGGATGTAGACTGCGCCATTGTAACCTTAGAAGTCAGTAAACTAAAATGAAAAAAAAAAAAGATTACAATCAGGGTTGTACACTCTTTGTTAGTGTGTGCGCTAAGGGTAAAGTGCAGCCCCCCTCCTCTCACCTTCAGCAGGTCACCACTTTCTTTTAGGTGCAGTAGAAGCTTTTGCATTTTTGGAACTCAGAAAGTTTCTTTTTCAAGAAACAAGAAAGCTGACGCCTTCCTACAAAGTCTCTTCAGCAAGTAGCACACAATGAACAGTGTTCAGGATCTATGATGACATCGGAGACGCATGACGTTGTGAGGGAGCCTCCTTCCCAAGATCACAAGACCATGTAGTCAGGCAGAATTCACACTCTTCATAGCAACAGCAGAGTCATAACGACTGAGTCAAAGTCTTCCCCAGCAATAGTGAAGACAAAAAGACTTAGGATCACTTGTAAACCTAGTACGGGCCTAAAAGGCCCCAGGTATGTGAATATGGGGTATTCACAAAAAAGAGTTGTTATACCGAAATGTCTGTAGCATAAAAATAAATGAACAACTGGAAATGACAAACAACTATATACCTGAGGAATACCTAGAGTTTCAAAATTCTAACTAAAGTAATCTTGCAGAAAATAGAAAACAATTAACAGGGCGGGCCTGCGAGGCCCCAGGTATGCATTCTAGGGTTACCAACTCAGCCAGCTGCTCCCTTCACCGTGGTTGGAATCCAACTAAGGAAAAGCTGCTATCACCAACACCTGTTGATAGACCAGCTGACCTCATATAGCAAAGGAGGAGCGGTCACATGAGCAGGGACCAAAAACATGTAATAACCCCAGTGACCACCGGGGGGCAAAAGGTAACCAATAGAGCCTATCAGGCTGTAGTGACACTTGTGGCCACCAGGGGCAGAAACCCATATTAAGCCCCAGAAGCCTGAAAAGGAAAAAAAAGGTTTACCGGAAGGAATCCATAATCTGACACGGATCCAATAATTGGACCGTGACAGGGGCAGCATATGGGGTATAATCTATGGAGCAGCATATGGGGCATAATCTATGGAATGTCTTATGGGGCCATAACCTTTATGGAGCAGCATATGGGGCATAATCTATGGAGCATCTTATGGGGCCATAACTTTTATGGAGCAGCATATGGGGCATATTATTCTATAGAGCATCTTATGGAGCCTTTATTAACCTTTGTGCAGCATTATATGGGGTGTATTATGTATGGAACATCTTATGGGGCCATCATGAACTGTATGGAGCATTATATGGGGCTCCTGATTCAATATGGATATTCAAAAACATTTAACCTACTGATGTCTCAATTAATTTTACTTTAACTGGTATCTATTTGTATTTTTGAAATTTACCAGTAGCAGCTACATTTTCCACCCTAGGCTTATACTCGAGTCAATAAGTTTTCCGAGTTTTTTGTGGCAAAATTAGGGGGGTCAACTTATACTCAGGTCGGCTTATACACGAGTATAAATTGTAATTAGTATTGCAGACAAATTGTCCTAGACTAAACTCAGTTTTCAGACGGCCCAATTTGTACCACTCAGGGAAAACTTACCTGCTCCAAAGATCATTAGCAGCTTCTAACTAATGACCATGCTGCGGTCTGTCAGGGAATGAGTGCAATATCGTTATAAAGACTAGAGATATGTGCAGTCATAATGTCTGGGAGATCTGTGCCATTATTTAGTATGAATATGGAAATTATCTCTGAAAGGTAAGTGTTCCCTGAGCGGTATATACGGGATTATCACATACTATCTATTCCTGACACTGGAGTGGCTTATAAACTTACACAGTATACAGTCTGAGGTCTAGGATCTGCCAATATGGGGCTAGTTTTCTGACTGTTTCGGTTAACATGATACATGATTTTAGGGTTTTCTTCGTCTAGTCCCGCTTGAATATAGTTCAATATTAAATAGTCTCCTGATGAATGAATGAATCCAATGAATATTCATTTCTCTTGACTAGTGGCACATGTGACTGCCGGCAGCAGCAGGAAGCCGGTGGCTGACACTGCGCGCTACTGAAGAGGAATGAATACTCACTGCTCTCTGTGTGCACAGTCCCGGTGAGTACTCCAGCAGCTGTGCTCTGCTTGTGAGCAACGCATGACGTCCCTGCCATGTGCTGCTTACAAGCATAAAGCAGTTGCTGGCACCGGAGCAGGACGCTGCGAGGGAGCGCCGGGTAGGTAACTGTAATTTTTTTTATGTTATCTGATGGGGCCCTGCATACCAGGATGAGATGGGGCAATAGGGATGGGACCATGCATACTATGATAATGATGGGGTCCTGCATACCAGGATGAGATGGGGCAATAGGGATGGGACCATGCATACTATGATAATGATGGGGTCCTGCATACCAGGATGAGATGGGGGCCCTACATACCAGGATAGGGATGAGAGGGCTATGTGTATCAGGATGGGGGTGAGGGGACCATATATACCAGGATAGGGGATATTAAGTACAGAATTGACCACATTTTTTGCTTTAATTTTTTTTCCTAATTTCCTGCTCTAAAACCTAGGTGCGTCTTATAGTCCAAAAAATACGGTATATATATATATATATTTTTTTCTCAGTGAACTCATTCCTCATGTTTGGCCTCATTAAAATAAAAACACTCATACTCCGCTGGCGTGCCGGCTCCTCTTCAGCGGTGTCAAGACTCACTGTCCCGGGGCTTATGTGGGGTTCTCACATCACACGAGCCCTGCACCCAATCAGCGGCAGCTTCACTGTTCCTTCCTTTGGACTGAACATCATTATGAAGCCAGGGCTGCGGCTGCTCTCTGACGGCCTCATGATGCTTGATTTGTCCGAAGGTGGGGACAGTGACGTCAGCGCTGACTGGGCACAGGGCTCACATGATGTAACAACCTCAAAAGAGACTGAAGAACGCAAGTGCCGACACCACTGAGATGGTGCCAGCATGGGAGGTTTGTGTAAGTGTTTTTATTTTAACAGGACCAAACATGAGGAATGAGAAGGGGTTGTCCAACTAGTTGTCAACCTCTTTATCAAAAACCCCACACAGGGAAAAGTCATTATTATACCGAGAGTGTGAGAAATGAATTACAGGAAAATCGTATTTTGTTGACCTTCAAAAATAACTCAGACGAGGAGAACCTATATATATTATTCAGAAATTGTACAAAAACATGATGCACGCGGCGTGTGTTCAAGATGGAATATTATATGGGAGTTTTATAGGATAAATTCAAGGTGAGAATATTATATGGGAGTTTTATAGGATAAATTCAAGGTGAGAATATTATATGGGAGTTTTATAGGATAAATTCAAGGTGAGAATATTATATGGGAGTTTTATAGGATAAATTCAAGGTGAGAATATTATATGGGAGTTTTATAGGATAAATTCAAGGTGAGAATATTATATGGGAGTTTTATAGGATAAATTCAAGGCGAGAATATTATATGGGAGTTTTATAGGATAAATTCAAGGTGAGAATATTATATGGGAGTTTTATAGAATAAATTCAAGGTGAGAATATTATATGGGGGTTTTATAGGATAAATTCAAGGCGAGAATGTTATATGGGAGTTTTATAGGATAAATTCAAGGTGAGAATATTATATGGGAGTTTTATAGAATAAATTCAAGGTGAGAATATTATATGGGAGTTTTATAGGATAAATTCAAGGTGAGAATATTATATGGGAGATTTATAGGATAAATTCAAGGTGAGAATATTATATGGGAGTTTTATAGGATAAATTCAAGGTGAGAATATTATATGGGAGATTTATAGGATAAATTCAAGGTGAGAATATTATATGGGCGTTTTATAGGATAAATTCAAGGTGAGAATATTATATGGGCGTTTTATAGGATAAATTCAAGGTGAGAATATTATATGGGAGTTTTATAGAATAAATTCAAGGTGAGAATATTATATGGGAGTTTTATAGAATAAATTCAAGGTGAGAATATTATATGGGAGTTTTATAGGATAAATTCAAGGTGAGAATATTATAAGGGAGTTTTATAGGATAAATTCAAGGTGAGAATATTATATGGGCGTTTTATAGGATAAATTCAAGGTGAGAATATTATATGGGAGTTTTATAGAATAAATTCAAGGTGAGAATATTATATGGGAGTTTTATAGGATAAATTCAAGGTGAGAATATTATATGGGAGATTTATAGGATAAATTCAAGGTGAGAATATTATATGGGAGTTTTATAGGATAAATTCAAGGTGAGAATATTATATGGGAGTTTTATAGGATAAATTCAAGGTGAGAATATTATACGGGAGTTTTATAGGATAAATTCAAGGTGAGAATATTATATGGGAGTTTTATAGGATAAATTCAAGGTGAGAATATTATATGGGAGTTTTATAGGATAAATTCAAGGTGAGAATATTATACGGGAGTTTTATAGGATAAATTCAAGGTGAGAATATTATATGGGAGTTTTACAGGATAAATTCAAGGTGAGAATATTATATGGGAGTTTTATAGGATAAATTCAAGGTGAGAATATTATATGGGAGTTTTACAGGATAAATTCAAGGATGGAATATTATATGGGAGTTTTATAGAATAAATTCAAAGTGAGAATATTATATGGGAGTTTTATAGGATAAATTGAAGGTGAGAATATTATATGGGAGTTTTATAGAATAAATTCAAAGTGAGAATATTATATGGGAGATTTATAGGATAAATTCAAGGTGAGAATATTATATGGGAGATTTATAGGATAAATTCAAGGTGAGAATATTATATGGGAGTTTTATAGGATAAATTGAAGGTGAGAATATTATATGGGAGTTTTATAGAATAAATTCAAGGTGAGAATATTATATGGGAGATTTATAGGATAAATTCAAGGTGAGAATATTATATGGGAGATTTATAGGATAAATTCAAGGTGAGAATATTATATGGGAGTTTTATAGGATAAATTCAAGGTGAGAATATTATATGGGAGTTTTACAGGATAAATTCAAGGATGGAATATTATATGGGAGTCTTATAGAATAAATTCAAAGTGAGAATATTATATGGGAGTTTTATAGAATAAATTCAAAGTGAGAATATTATATGGGAGATTTATAGGATAAATTCAAGGTGAGAATATTATATGGGAGATTTATAGGATAAATTCAAGGTGAGAATATTATATGGGAGTTTTATAGGATAAATTCAAGGTGAGAATATTATATGGGAGTTTTACAGGATAAATTCAAGGATGGAATATTATATGGGAGTCTTATAGAATAAATTCAAAGTGAGAATATTATATGGGAGTTTTATAGAATAAATTCAAAGTGAGAATATTATATGGGAGATTTATAGGATAAATTCAAGGTGAGAATATTATATGGGAGATTTATAGGATAAATTCAAGGTGAGAATATTATATGGGAGTTTTATAGAATAAACCAAATACCAACAGAAAATAAATGACTCAAAACAAGCATTTATCAGTAAAAATAACTCTTTATTAGGTAAAGTATGAAAGAATGGCGCCATTTTCCGATACCCGTCGCATCTCCATTTTTCGTGATCTTGGGTTGGGTGGAGGCTTATTTTTTGTGAGCCGAGCTGACATTTTTAATGACATTTTGGTGCAGATACAATTTTTTGAACAACCGTTATTTAATGCAATGCTGCGGCGACCCAAAAAAACCTAATTCTGGCATTTTGACTTTTTCTTGTTATGCCGCTTAGCGATCGGGTTAATTCTTTATTTATATTGATCAAGCGATTCTGAATGCGGCGACACCAAATATGTATATGTGTTATTTTCTTTTTATTGTTTTATTTTGAATGGGGCGAAGGGGGGTGATTTGAACTTTTATATATTTTTTATATATTTTTTAAAACTTTTTTTTACTTTTGGCATTGTGAAGACATACAGCATTGTATCTTAGTTAACCAGACGGCTATTTTTAGCAAATGAAGAATAATAGAATGTTATCTGTATGTTGGCTTTAAAATTTAAGCGTTGATTTCTGGTTGGTCAAGAAAAAAGACTTTTGTTTGCGTAAGCTGGTAATATTGACTTTTATTGTGCGCTTATCCTTGATCACTAGTGATGTTTGCTGATATGCTAATTATGCATTGTGTTTTGGAGCCAGTTTGTTGGCTTCTAAAGCAGAGGGAAAAACTATGCAAATAGTTTAAATAATCAAGTAATGCTATAATAATCTCATCTCCATTCTTACCCTTTATGTAAATACTGAATGAGGGACACTTGTTAAGTCTAAAAATAGGTTACATGCCTCTGTATAAATAGACTGAGAGAAACAGCCAGAGAGATTCTGCCAAGACATCTATACATCTCAAAAGTGCCAGAGACAGGACAGCAGCCATTTTACATCATGGCTCCATCACGAGGGACACGGATTTATCATTCTATAGGAAACAACCTAGGGATTTTCAGCCTTGGTTGGAAGAATACAGATCTGCTCCATTGATCATCGCTAAACCATAGAGAAGTTTGGAGAAGCCAGGTTGTGATCCTCGGATCAACTGGCCTTTTACCTTGTATGGACTGAATGGATTGTCATCTTCCTACGCTTGTCGTTACCTCCTCTCTGTGCGTGCCACAGGTGGGGTAGCGACCATGGTAGCAAATCAGTGGAAGGCTGAGACTCTGTAATGTGCCCCATCTTGGGTCCTGTGCTGGGACTGTTCTATGTGTTATCTGCCTGTTTTGTGGTTCAATAAAGCATTGCCACACTGCATTACCCTCACTGTGTGTTGTCTGTTTAGCGCTATGCCCATGTTAAAGAAAGAGCCGGCATTCGGTGGGATGATCCCTGATCCATGTAGTTTCGGCCAGCGGACCGGGGTGCGCGCTGACCACCCCATGTCTCCACAGGCATGCTTCAATAGTCTCAATAGGAGGCTAGAAGCTGCTATAACCCGATCAGCTCTGCTACATACAGGCAATGATCAGATCACCTGCATGTAGCAGAGTTGCTCACTTGCTATGAGCGCCGACCACTGGGCAGCACTCATAGGATCCGACAGTGACAACCATAGAGGTCTGCTGGAGACCTCTGGTTGTCATGCCAACCCATCGGTGACCCGAGATCACATGACAGGGTCACTGATGTACAGGATTTAGGCCCATAATGAGCGAGAAAAGCAGCAGAGCCCACATGAAAGGAGGTAGACCGACATCAGCGTACATTTACACCCGATGTCAGAAAGGGGTTAAAGGGGATTGTTTTTACAGAGACAGAATTGGTAATCAATCATGTGTACATACAAATAATTACAAAAATACACAGCTTCTAATGGTAAATAGTATAGAGTTAAGACGAGAAATTATAATTTGTGTAAATCATGTGTAGAGCAATACCATCCGATACCCTAAAATATCGGATCGGATGGTATCGGCCCGATACGAAAAAAGTATCGGGTATCGCCGATTCCGATACCGGAAGTCCCATTCAAGTCTATGGGATTTCCGGTATCGGAATAAGAAAAACCCTTTTCTGTCCTTGTACAGCCTCTCGGGGGTGTGTACGGACCTTCCAGGGGTCTGTGCCGACTGCCCGGGGGTCTGTACCGGCCTGCTGGGGGGCTGTGCCGACTGTCCGGGGGGCTGTGCCAGCCTGCCGGGGGGCTGTGTCGGCCTGCCGGTGGTCTGTGCCGACTGTCCGGGGGTCTGTGCAGGTTGCGGGGGTCTGTGCAGGTATCGTCCGATGGGACTACAAGTCCCATCGGGCGATGCCTGCTACCATGACAGTGATTGATACATTAGCCAATGATGGGACAGTAGTAGTCCCATCATCCGGCTAATGTGTTGAATGTTAAAAAAAAAAAAAAACATACTACATGCTACATACATGCAACATACATGCAACATACATACTACATATACACTACATGCATGCTACATACATACATACAACATATATACTAATAATAATAAATTTTATTTTTATAGCGCCGACATATTCCGCAGCACTTTACATTTCAGAGGGGACTTGTACAGACAATAGACATTAAAGCATAACAATAATCACATAGATCATAACAGATACCAAGAGGAGTGAGGGCCCTGCTCGCAAGCTTACAGTCTATGAGGAAAGAGGGAGACACGAAAGGTGGGTGGTAACAGTTGCCCTGATTGTATGGACCAGCCATAATGTTAAGTGTGTAACAGTACAGACACAGAGGGCTAATGGATGCATAAAGCATGTGGGAACATGATGCGGGGAACCTGGTTATGGTAAAACTTTTGGCTGTGCCACACAGGGATAGATTAGGTTAATGTGTTGAGGCGGTAGGCCAGTCTGAATAAATGCGTTTTCAGGGCACGCTTAAAATTGTGGAGATCGGGGACTAATCATATTGACCTGGGAAGTGCATTCCAAAGAATTGGCGCAGCACGTGCATAGACTTGGAGACGGGAGTGGGAGGTTCTGATTATTGAGGATGCTAACCTCAGGTCATCAGCAGAACGGAGGGCGCGGGTAGGGTGGTATACTGAAACAAGGGAGGAGATGTAGGGTGGTGCTGAGCCATGGAGGGCTTTGTGGGTGAGGGTAATAAGTTTATACTGGATTCTGGAGTGGATGGGTAGCCAGTGTAATGACTGGCAAATGGTAGAGGCATCGGTGTAATGATTGGTGAGGAATATCATCCTGGCTGCAGGATTCAAGACAGATTGGAGGGGGGAGAGTTTTGTAAGAGGGAGACCGATTAGAAGAGAGTTACAATAGTCGAGACGAGAATGAATAAGAGAAACAGTAAGAGTTTTTGCAGAGTCAAAAGTAAGAAAAGGTCGAATTCTAGAAATGTTTTTGAGGTGCAGATGACAAGAGCGAGCCAGTGATCGGATGTGGGGGGGCAAAGGAAAGCTCGGAATCAAGTATGACCCCAAGACAGCGGGCATGTTGCTGGGGAGTAATAGTAAAACCACACACAGAAATGGCAATGTCGGGTATAGGTACATTAGTAGCGGGAGGAAACACCAGGAGTTCAGTCTTTGACAGGTTCAGTTTCAGATATAGTGAGGACATGATATTAGACACAGCGTTTAGACAATCGCCAGTGTTACTACATATATACTACATGCAACATACATACTACATATATACTACATGCAACATACATACCACATATATACTACATGCATGCAACATACATACATACATACTACATATATACTACATGCAACATACATACTACATATATACTACATGCATGCAACATACATACATACTACATATATACCACATGCATGCAACATACAAATATACTACATATATACTACATGCATGCAACATACATACTACATATATACCACATATATACTACATGCATGCAACATACATACTACATATATACCACATATATACTACATGCATGCAACATACATACTACATATATACTACATGCAACATACATACCACATATATACTACATGCATGCAACATACATACATACATACTACATATATACTACATGCAACATACATACTACATATATACTACATGCATGCAACATACATACATACATACTACATATATACTACATGCAACATACATACTACATATATACTACATGCATGCAACATACATACTACATATATACCACATGCATGCAACATACAAATATACTACATATATACTACATGCATGCAACATACATACTACATATATACCACATATATACTACATGCATGCAACATACATACTACATATATACCACATATATACTACATGCATGCAACATACATACTACATATATACTACATGCAACATACATACCACATATATACTACATGCATGCAACATACATACATACATACTACATATATACTACATGCAACATGCATACTACATATATACTACATGAATGCAACATACATATATACAACATATATACTACATGCATGCAACATACATACTACATATATACCACATGTATGCAACATACATATATACAACATATATACTACATGCATGCAACATACATACTACATATATACCACATGTATGCAACATACATATATACAACATATATACTACATGCATGCAACATACATACTACATATATACCACATGTATGCAACATACATACATACATACTACATATATACTACATGCAACATACATACTACATATATACCACATGTATGCAACATACATATATACAACATATATACTACATGCATGCAACATACATACTACATATATACCACATGCATGCAACATACAAATATACTACATATATACTACATGCATGCAACATACATACTACATATATACCACATATATACTACATGCATGCAACATACATACTACATATATACCACATATATACTACATGCATGCAACATACATACTACATATATACTACATGCAACATACATACCACATATATACTACATGCATGCAACATACATACATACATACTACATATATACTACATGCAACATGCATACTACATATATACTACATGAATGCAACATACATATATACAACATATATACTACATGCATGCAACATACATACTACATATATACCACATGTATGCAACATACATATATACAACATATATACTACATGCATGCAACATACATACTACATATATACCACATGTATGCAACATACATATATACAACATATATACTACATGCATGCAACATACATACTACATATATACCACATGCATGCAACATACATATATACAACATATATACTACATGAATGCAACATACATATATACAACATATATACTACATGCATGCAACATACATACTACATATATACCACATGTATGCAACATACATATATACAACATATATACTACATGCATGCAACATACATACTACATATATACCACATGTATGCAACATACATATATACAACATATATACTACATGCAACATACATACTACATATATACCACATGTATGCAACATACATACATACCACATATATACTACATGCATGCAACATACATACTACATATATACCACATGTATGCAACATACATATATACAACATATATACTACATGAATGCAACATACATATATACAACATATATACTACATGAATGCAACATACATACTACATATATACCACATGTATGCAACATACATATATACAACATATATACTACATGCATGCAACATACATACTACATATATACCACATGCATGCAACATACATATATACAACATATCTACTACATGCATGCAACATACATATATACAACATATATACTACATGCAAC
Source organism: Dendrobates tinctorius (assembly GCF_039654945.1). Lineage (NCBI taxonomy): Eukaryota > Metazoa > Chordata > Amphibia > Anura > Dendrobatidae > Dendrobates > Dendrobates tinctorius. The sequence goes on along the minus strand of NW_027362061.1, from coordinate 1,262,862 downwards.
ATACTACATATATACTACATGCATGCAACATACATACTACATATATACTATGTATATACTACATGCAACATACATACTACATATATACCACATGCATGCAACATACATATATATAACATATATACTACATGCATGCAACATACATACTACATATATACTACGTATATACTACATGCAACATACATACTACATATATACCACATGCATGCAACATACATATATATAACATATATACTACATGCATGCAACATGCATACTACATATATACTACATGCATGCAACATACATATATACTGCATGCAACATACATACTACATATATATTACATTTATGCAACATACATATATATAACATATATACTACATGCAACATACATACTACATATACAACATACATACTACATGCATGCAACATACAAATATACTACATGCAACATGCATACTACATATATACTACATGCATGCAACATGCATACTACATATATACCACATATATACTACATGCATGTGTATTGTAAGGGTTCCAATGGATTGTGATGAATAAGAAAATGCTCACACAAGAATTGAATTTACTAAATTGATTTACTATATAAAGTGATAAGATCAAATAATAAACAATATAAATCTATAAATACATATGCATTAATCAGAAACAGGCATTATTCATACATTACATTATTCAGATAGTCTCATCTCAGTCCTCTCTGGTCTGTCACATCTCTTTCTCTGTCTCTCTCCCTCTGCTAATCAGTACCCTCCTTTTATATGTAAAAACTTCTCTAAAGCCTTTGATGTCCCAAAGTAAGTGTGAGACTTAAACAGTATCTATCCTTGGATGCCAGTGAGACGACCCCCTGAGGCCAAATAGATGAGATTTCACCAGTTGACAATCCATGGGGAAAGTTAACACACCCAATCTAATTATGGCAATGAAGGTCCTTTGTTGGTAGATAAGTGTAAGCCAGTTATTTGTTCTGCTTGGACACTTTGACCATCTGGTTGAAACAAGTTTCAATGTCCTTCTAGGAAGGTTCAAAGAGCTGATTGAAACTATATCAATAGTTGGTATTAATTAATTGGGAGTGTTGAAACCATTAAAAATAAATCATAGTATACATTCCACCCCTTGGTTTCAATCACTTTAATTAATTAACCTGTCACTAAACTATACCATTTATCATTATTTGCATTGCTCATTTATATATATAAATATATTTGCTACCAATAGAAAACCGCTTTGGCAAAAAAATTACATCCTGGGCTTAAAACGGAAAAAATCAAAACAAAAAGCAACATTGGACCAACAGGTAATGAAATATCAAATGTCTGTAGAAATCTTCTTTCTTCGGATCTTCTTGACCGCAATTTTTAAATGGGTCTCTGTTGCAGGGAAAGCGCGTGGATTATTATGCCCTCATCACTTTGGGGTGACTTCACTACTTTCCCTGGTTAACAAAAGAACAGACTTTAAAGAGCAATCTGTCCCTGCCCTTCAAGACATTAACCCCTCGTTTCTCCAAAGCAATGGGTGAGGGAAATGCAGGTGTCCATGGCTGAGCATAAGAGTACCTGTAATCTTCTATTGCTGCAGCTGTTCAGGGCCTCACTTTATATGCCATTTGCATCAGCTGGCAGTCATGAGGATTCACCCTGGTTGACGGTTCAGCATCATCTGGGCTCAGTCTCAGCGCTCATTTGGACATCTTCAGTCTACACACAAGACACAGCCTGCACTGAGGGAAAGGGAAGTTCACAATCATACTTGAAAGTTCCAAAGTCTTGGCAGAGCTAACTCAGTTCAAAGCAACAGTCCAAAATAGCTCAGTCCTGGTGGCTTGTTTTCCACCCCTTGATCAAATGAATCAAACAAAATTACCGTAGGTTTGTTGGTCCAAATTGTGCCCAGAATGACCTTTGAAATTTTCTACTGTAGCAAATATTTCTACTCTAGATAATAATACTACATAAAATATATATCATGTGTGTATGGACTTATACACTGATCAAACACATCAGATTCATGTCAATCGCATTTGCATAATAACGATGATCATAATTACCAGTACAATCGTGTTCATGGAGATCAGAAAATAATGTTACTACTAATCAGAATCAGTACAATTACATGTTAAGGAAAACCGAACCCAAACCAATTCGCTATTAACCCAATTCTAACAAATTATTATTTTTTCATAATATACACATTACATATACACACACTCTGGCTAAACCTATTGCACTCATTCAGTAAGCAGGAGAGATTCTCATTTACATATAGACACACACTTTGGGTGCCCACACATTTGCATTGCATGACTCAGGCGTAGGTGAACAAAGCTATATCAAGACATTAACAAACTAGCATTCATTGAAATCATTTAACATATATATTCTTCAAAACCCAATTTGCACGGGAGATCCCAAAAAAATAAAAAATGTTAAAACTCAAAAATAAGTCATAAAATATAATCTTATATTAGATGGACTCCTTTTTCACTACTGCAGGAATGAACTATTTACTGTGCACTGTATTTACATGTTAATTAAATGGCCAAGGTTTCTTCTTTCACTCCTGCAAACAAACGAAAGGTTAATTACACCCCCCACCCCCCAATCCAACATGTAGTGGACTGAAAAGAGAAAAAACAATTCCTTTAAAAACCAAGAATGCTAAACACAGTACAATTAAAATTCAGAAAATGAGCTCATAAAAAATATACCAAATAAAAAGTAAAAATACCACGTGGGTTTTTTCTTTGGCTGTGAACCAATTTTAATCAAGGGATATCCATGACAAATACACAAAGCACATACAGTGACAAAGACAAACACTTAGTACAAATAAGTCATCTATTTATCTTGTCAACCCCCCAGTGTATTATCAGTCATCTAACTTTAGGTCAGTCTTACATTCATTGTCTGTACTGTCACTCCCTCTTTGCCTTGTATGTTCCTCTCACAATGGCTCCCACATACAGAATCATCTTATATCTGCTGTGGTCTTTTGCCTTTTAAAACATCAAGGTCTATTACAAACCCTCAGGTGAGGAATGCACATTTATGCATCACCAAGACCAAACCCAATTCATCATATATCAGCCAGCGCATACGTCACAGTATGCTCACAGGAGTATTTATCATCATATATCAGCCAGCGCATACGTCACAGTATGCTCACAGGAGTATTTATCATCATATATCAGCCAGCGCATACGTCACAGTATGCTCACAGGAGTATTTATCATCATATATCAGCCAGCGCATACGTCACAGTATGCTCACAGGAGTATTTCTCTTCATATATCAGACAGCGCATACGTCACAGTATGCTCACAGGAGTATTTATCATCATATATCAGCCAGCGCATACGTCACAGTATGCTCACAGGAGTATTTCTCTTCATATATCAGCCAGCGCATACGTCACAGTATGCTCACAGGAGTATTTCTCTTCATATATCAGCCAGCGCATACGTCACAGTATGCTCACAAGAGTATTTCTCTTCATATATCAGCCAGCGCATACGTCACAGTATGCTCACAGGAGTATTACTCTTCATATATCAGCCAGCGCATACGTCACAGTATGCTCACAGGAGTATTTATCATCATATATCAGCCAGCGCATACGTCACAGTATGCTCACAGGAGTATTTATCATCATATATCAGACAGCGCATACGTCACAGTATGCTCACAGGAGTATTTATCATCATACATCAGCCAGCGCATACGTCACAGTATGCTCACAGGAGTATTTCTCTTCATATATCAGACAGCGCATACGTCACAGTATGCTCACAGGAGTATTTATCATCATATATCAGCCAGCGCATACGTCACAGTATGCTCACAGGAGTATTTCTCTTCATATATCAGCCAGCGCATACGTCACAGTATGCTCACAGGAGTATTTCTCTTCATATATCAGCCAGCGCATACGTCACAGTATGCTCACAGGAGTATTTATCATCATACATCAGCCAGCGCATACGTCACAGTATGCTCACAGGATTATTTCTCTTCATATATCAGCCAGCGCATACGTCACAGTATGCTCACAGGAGTATTTCTCTTCATATATCAGCCAGCGCATACGTCACAGTATGCTCACAGGAGTATTTCTCTTCATATATCAGCCAGCGCATACGTCACAGTATGCTCACAGGAGTATTTATCATCATACATCAGCCAGCGCATACGTCACAGTATGCTCACAGGAGTATTTCTCTTCATATATCAGCCAGCGCATACGTCACAGTATGCTCACAGGAGTATTTCTCTTCATATATCAGCCAGCGCATACGTCACAGTATGCTCACAGGAGTATTTCTCTTCATATATCAGCCAGCGCATACGTCACAGTATGCTCACAGGAGTATTTATCATCATACATCAGCCAGCGCATACGTCACAGTATGCTCACAGGAGAATTTATCATCATATATCAGCCAGCGCATACGTCACAGTATGCTCACAGGAGAATTTCTCTTCATATATCAGCCAGCGCATACGTCACAGTATGCTCACAGGAGTATTTATCATCATACATCAGCCACCGCATACGTCACAGTATGCTCACAGGAGTATTTCTCTTCATATATCAGCCAGCGCATACGTCACAGTATGCTCACAGGAGTATTTATCATCATACATCAGCCAGCGCATACGTCACAGTATGCTCACAGGAGTATTTCTCATCATATATCAGCCAGCGCATACGTCACAGTATGCTCACAGGAGTATTTATCATCATATATCAGCCAGCGCATACGTCACAGTATGCTCACAGGAGTATTTATCATCATACATCAGCCAGCGCATACGTCACAGTATGCTCACAGGAGTATTTATCATCATATATCAGCCAGCGCATACGTCACAGTATGCTCACAGGAGTATTTATCATCATATATCAGCCAGCGCATACGTCACAGTATGCTCACAGGAGTATTTCTCTTCATATATCAGCCAGCGCATACGTCACAGTATGCTCACAGGAGTATTTATCATCATACATCAGCCAGCGCATACGTCACAGTATGCTCACAGGAGTGTTTCTCATCATATATCAGACAGCGCATACGTCACAGTATGCTCACAGGAGTATTTCTCTTCATATATCAGCCAGCGCATACGTCACAGTATGCTCACAGGAGTATTTCTCTTCATATATCAGCCAGCGCATACGTCACAGTATGCTCACAGGAGTATTTCTCTAAGAAACTCTAGAATGAAAACAACATCATTAGACATCAAAAAATGGCAAAACTGTTCAAACAATAATTTTCAGGGATGTTCCACAACTTTTATAATTAGTCCATGAGGGAATCTTGGCAGGGGGTGTAGTATGCCATGGTATTGGAAGAGTGCAAGGGGCGGTTACAGTGGGGGCTTTGCATGCCTCCATCAGGTGTCCCACCTCTATCTTTCCAACCCCCTATCTCATTTGTCGCCACCCTCTTGGGTCTGGCGAGTTGCAATTTACCTTTTCTCCTCAGATCTTGCCATCTCCTCAGCAGGTCACTTGTAGAGATCCCATCTATCTCCTGGAATGGAACTCCACTAGCTATCAGGTCACAAAACAACTCCGTCCTGCTCTTTCTAATTTGAGTATCATCCTCTTTTCTCCTTTCTTGATCTACTCTCTTTACTGTACTATTTTTTGATACTTTTGCTCTCTCTAGAGCAGATAGCTGGGAGATTAGATTGCATGCTGTGTAGACAGTAGTGGAATTTCCCATAAGTGCACTGAACATAGTGAACAATGGGGCTTTGTGTGACGCTGGGGCACCTTCTATGCACTTATTCTTCATCAATACTGTCAATATTGCAGCATCTGGTCCCTTCCAATCCTCAACAACAGCAAAATGATCATTCAGATCAGGCAAAGGATTTTGAGTTATGCCACCTATACCTGCGATTTCTCTCAATCTCTGAACTCCATCTGCAAGATTCTCCCATCGTGTCTGTGGTATTAATTCCATGGGAGAGTCATACACTTGTGCCACAGAATCCCTCAAATCAAAAATCAAATCAAATTTATTATCGCCAAGTACATATTACATATATACAAGGAATTCTTTGTGGCAAAGAGGCAACATAATATATAACAACAGATACAACAAGTAACATCTAACAAGACAGATACAGTATATAGTCTACACATGATGATTCATTGTTGAACAGAGAGTGGATAGAAGCTGTTCATATGGCGGTTGGTGCTGCATTTGGGGACTCTGAAGCGACGTCCTGAAGGGAGTAGTTGGAATGAGGAGTGTCCCGGGTGAGAGGGATCGGATGAAATTTTCAATGCGTGGGATCGAATACTCTTATCATAAAGATCCTGGATTTTAGGCAGGGGGAACCTATAATTCTCTCTGCTGTTCTGAAAGTCCTTTGTAAGCGGAGTTTGTCATGCGCAGTGGCTCCCCCATACCAGACTATCAGAGAGGAACAAATCACAGATCTGATGACAGCATTAAAGAATAAGATCAGCAGATTCTTAGACAAACCATATCTTTTCAGCTGACGCAGGAAGAACATCCTCTGTTGTGCTTTTCTTATAACAGCATCCACGTTTTTCCCCCATTTAAGATCATGAGAGATGATAACACCAAGGAATTTGGTCTCTGTGACCCTAAGAACCACTTCGTCATGGATGTAGATTGGAAGTATCTCATGTTGATCTTTCCTAAAATCCACAACCATCTCAGCAGTTTTTTTTAGTGTTGAGTACAAGATTATTGACTTTACACGGGTCACATATTCTTTTCACCTCACTCCGATACAAGTCTTCAGCATTTCCACTAATGAGACCAATCAGTGTCATATCATCGGCAAATTTCAAGATTTTTACTGAGTCTGCTGAAGAGATGCAATCATTCGTACTCACCAAATGCAGCAAAGAGAAAGTCTCTGTAGTGTCCCTTGCACGCCTCATTTTTAGACGTACCATAGGATCAGTACAAATACTACAAAGTCCTACTGCCTCAAGACGGTTCAAGATTATAGTATCGGCTCCCTGATCCCATAATCTGAGAATCCATGCTAACAAAGGTTCTCCTGCTTGCTGCCTGTTCCTGGTAGCTAATTCTGTTAATTCTCCGGCCGTATAATTCCTAGTTTCCTCGGTCATTGAAGCTTCTGCTCCTGTAGCTGCGTTTCCTGCATCCATCCTATCTCCACTACGCTGTGTGACTTCTCTCCTAGTTTTAGTAGTCACAATCGGTCTGGCTTGCTTTTCTTCCTCATCTGTCTCACAGCCATCCCATTCTAGCAAATCTGACCATTTCTCACGTGCAATCAAGGTTCTAATCTGTGCAGTACAAATATCTGACACTGGCCGCTGTCTCCTCCTGCGCCTATTCTTATTCACATTTTTCATTACATAAGCTTCAAAATTCCTTTGAATATTGTCATGCTGTTTCATTTGGTCTCTCAAGGCTGATTGCAAGCTAATCCTTTGCTCTAAAACTGTATGCAGCTCTAAACGCAAATTGTCTATCTCCTGTATTCTTTGGGACACTTGCACACAGATCCATCCAACGGCTGCTGCAGTTTTCTGCTCTTTTGCATCATACCTTGAGAGATCAAATTTGCCAGCCACATCCTGAGGATTTGATAACCGCTGTCCCTCCATATATTTGTTACATTCCTGTGCCATTGGGGTCCACTTTCCTGGTAACACCCATTCTGGCAAAGATCTGACACTACTCTCAACGGCTTTCCTACTCTTAACAAACTTATTCAATTTTGCAAACATTTTTATTCAAAACAATCCCACTTCTGACACCAATTTTGTATTGTAAGGGTTCCAATGGATTGTGATGAATAAGAAAATGCTCACACAAGAATTGAATTTACTAAATTGATTTACTATATAAAGTGATAAGATCAAATAATAAACAATATAAATCTATAAATACATATGCATTAATCAGAAACAGGCATTATTCATACATTACATTATTCAGATAGTCTCATCTCAGTCCTCTCTGGTCTGTCACACCTCTTTCTCTGTCTCTCTCCCTCTGCTAATCAGTACCCTCCTTTTATATGTAAAAACTTCTCTAAAGCCTTTGATGTCCCAAAGTAAGTGTGAGACTTAAACAGTATCTATCCTTGGATGCCAGTGAGATGACCCCCTGAGGCCAAATAGATGAGATTTCACCAGTTGACAATCCATGGGGAAAGTTAACACACCCAATCTAATTATGGCAACGAAGGTCCTTTGTTGGTAGATAAGCGTAAGCCAGTTATTTGCTCTGCTTGGACAATTTGATCATCTGGTTGAAACAAGTTTCAATGACTTGTGAAATACGTTATGGATCTTGAATGTAACTGGAAGAGCCAGTCGAAAAGAAACAGGATTAAGAATCTCCAAAATCTTATACGGTCCAACAAATCTTGGCTTAAATTTTGGAGATGCAACCTTCATAGGAATATTCTTAGATGACAACCAAACCATATCACCCACTTTAAACCGGGGACCAATGGTCCTATGCCGGTTGGAAAATCTCTGGGCCTTTTCCTGAGAGAGTGACAACTTATTCACCACTTGGTCCCATATCTGCTGCATTCTCTCAACCACAGTGTCCACACCTGGGCAGGACGAAGATTCCACTTGCCCTGAAGAGAATCGAGGATGAAACCCAAAATGACAGAACTAGCTCTATTGTTCAGCGCAAATTCGGCCAAGGGCAAAAATGAGACCCAATCATCCTGATCAGCAGATATAAAACATCTTAAAAAAGACTCCAAGGTCTGGTTTGTTCTCTCAGTCTGCCCATTGGTCTGGGAATGAAACGTGGAGGATAAGGATAACTGAATTCCTAGATTGGAACAAAAGGCTTTCCAGAATCTGGAAACAAACTGGACTCCTCTGTCGGACACAATGTTCTCAGGAATCCCGTGTAACCGAACCATCTGTTGTAAAAACAAGGGTACCAACTCAGCGGAAGATGGCAACTTTGGGAGTGGTACAAGATGGACCATCTTCGAAAATCTATCACAAATCACCCAGATAACAGTCATTCTCTGAGAGACAGGAAGATCAGAAATAAAATCCATTGAGATATGGGTCCATGGCCTCTTGGGCACCGGCAGGGGCATCAGCAACCCACTAGAACAAGAACAGGGTTTAGACCGAGAACAAGTCCCACAGGACTGTACAAAATTCCTGACATCACGAGATAAGGCAGGCAACCAAAAAGACCTACCGTATATACTTGTGTATAAGTCGAGATTTTCAGCCCTTTTTTTGGGCTGAAAGTCCCCCTCTCGGCTTATACACGAGTCATATACTGGGGGGGATCGGCGGGGGGAGGGGGAGCGGGGGTGTCAGATCATACTCACCCTTCTCTGCAGCTCCCCTGCTTGTTCCATGTTGACGGCGCTGCTCTCTTCCTGCTTCAGCTGTCAAATGGTACCCGCTCATTAAATATGCGCATATTTAATGAGCGGGTACCACGTGACTGCTGAACCAGGAAGAGAGCAGCGCCGACAACATGGAACAAGCAGGGGAGTAGCAGAGACAAGCGCCAGGACCCGGTGAGTATGAACGGGGGGGTGGGGAGGCATATTCACCTGTCCCTGCGCTCTGCTGTCTTGCGTCCTCTGCAGTGACATTCAGGTCAGAGAACGCTAATCGTGCTCTCTGCCTGCACAGTCACTGCAGAGCCCGCAACGCTGATGAGCAGGGGCAGCGACTGAGGGGAGTATACAGTTTTTTTGTTTTTTTGTAAGTGAGGCAGCGGCAGCAGCACCATGATGGGGCCACACACTGTGCAGATAACTGGGGCCACATACTGTGCTGTATAACTGGGGCCACACACTGTGCAGGTAACTGGGGCCACATACTGTGCATCATGACTGGGGCCACATACTGTGCATCATGACTGGGGCCACATACTGTGCATCATAACTGGGGCCACTCACTGTGCATCATAACTGGGGCCACATACTGTGCATCATAACTGGGGCCACTTACTGTGCATCATAACTGGGGCCACTCACTGTGCAGTTTAACTGGGGCCACATACTGTGCATCATAACTGGGGCCACTCACTGTGCATCATAACTGGGGCCACTCACTGTGCTGTATAACTGGGGCCACACACTGTGCAGGTAACTGGGGCCACTCACTGTGCATCATAACTGGGGCCACACACTGTGAATCATAACTGGGGCCACATACTGTGCATCATAACTGGAGCCACACACTGTGCATCATAACTGGGGCCACTCACTGTGCATCATAACTGGGGCCACTCACTGTGCATCATAACTGGGGCCACTCACTGTGCATCATAACTGGGGCCACTCACTATGCATCATAACTGGGGCCACTCACTATGCATCATAACTGGGGCCACTCACTGTGCACTATAACTGGGGCCACTCACTGTGCATCATAACTGGGGCCACATACTGTGTAGATAACTGGGGCCACTCACTGTGCATCATAACTGGGGCCACATACTGTGCATCATAACTGGGGCCACATACTGTGCATCATAACTGGGGCCACACACTGCAGATAACTGGGGCCACTCACTGTGCACCCTCGGCTTATACATGAGTCAATACGTTTTCCCAGTTTTTTGTGGCAAAATTAGGGGGGTCGGCTTATACTTGAGTATATATGGTACTCACCAAATCTCTGGTACCCAAAATACCTGGATGACCAGCCAATGCGGAGCAATGAACTTCAGACATCACTCTCTTTCTCCACTGGTCAGGAACATACAATTTTCCCATAGGGCAACGCTCCTGTTTTCTCCACCTCTCCTCAGTCTCGTGATATTCCTGATCATCTGGCCAATTTTTCTGGGATTGTCAAGACACTGACTGATCTGACCAAGAAGGGAGCTGATGTGCCGAATTGGGGCTGGTGATTCTGTTATGAATGGGTCACCGAGGAGTAAAAACAAAACAAGCTCGTCTCAGAAAACCAGAAAGGTTGGTAACTATGCAGATTGCAGATCCCTGATCATAACCACACAACTAGCAGCAGTCGTGGAGCGTTCCTACGATGAATCTAGACGCCTCGTCACAACTGGAGAACTAAATAAGCCTAAAGCAAGAAAAGGGGAAATCTAACTGCCCCAGAGCAGACCCCAAAGGAAAGACAGCCCCCACACATGTATTGATGGTGAGAAAAGATGAAAACACAAACACAGGCAGGAAAATAGGCTGAGCAAATGATGGGGCCCACACTAACTAGAAAGGATAGGAAAGACACTGTCTGCAATCTGCCAAAAACCCTACAAAAATAATGTCCAACACTTCTGATAACAAAATTAACCCTGAAGTCACTAGACTTCTCCCACTATATCAGCACTCTGAAATATTCTGAGACAGACCAAAAAGAGGCCAATCTAATAAGGGACAGAAATAGCAAATTGGCAAATACAGATGAATAAGAGAGGAAATTCAGCACAGCCCCAGTCGGGGCTGGCTGGCCTCATAAAAAACTGAATAGACCAACAAAGTCAAGTGTGAACATTAGCAAAAGACTTAGCTTGAGATGACTGGAACAGAGGTGAAAACCAAGACCTGAGAAGCCAGAAGTATCACCAGCACCAGAATAGGGCGTCGGCTGTCTTAAATCCAGTCAGAGATTCCAGAGATCCAATCGCTGTCCTCATCATCAGGTGGCAGATCTCCACCACTTAAATCAACCTCACTAACTCCTGTCACCACCAGAGGGAGAACGGAAGGAGAACTCCCAACTGGTAGACCAGACAATGAGTTCACAACACACCCTCATATCCACCCTCTGTATATGCACCCCCATAGCCATCCTCTATAGTATATGCAACCCCATAGCCACCCTCTGTATATGCAGCCTTATAGCCACCCTCTGTATATGTAGCCTTATAGCCATCCTCTGTATATGCACCCCCATAGCCACCCTCTGTATATGCACCTCCATAGCCACCCTGTATAAGCTGTTATGATTGAGTCACCGTAGGAGGCAAAAATAGAAATGCTAGCTAAGTCCAGAAAACCAGAGAAGTTGGCAGCTATCGGATTGCAGACCCCTGAACCTATCAACACAACTAGCAGTAGCCGTGGGGGGGGCTCCTACGATGCCCTAGGCCCCTCGATCACAGCCGGAGGACTACATAGCCTAAAGACAGAAAGGGAAATCTAAACTGCCCCAGAGCAGACCCCAAAGCAAAAGGCAGCCCCCCACATATAATGACGGTGAAGCAAGAAGAAAGAACAAAACACAGACAGAAAGATAGACTGAGCAAAGATGGGGCCCATGCTAGCTTAGATAGGAAAGGACAGGAAGGCTGCTGTCTGCAATCCGTGAAAAACCCAATGAAAATAAGAGCCAACAAACTGACAGTAAAAAAGGCCCTGAAGACGCTAGGCTTCAAAAAAGCTATGTCAGTACTCAGGAATATTCTGAAGACAGAGCAACAGGCAAAAGGAGATTCAGCTCACCCCAGCAGGGAATGGCAGAATCCAGAAAAGCAAGGAAAACAAAACACTAATGCAAAAAGGCAAAGCAGAAATCTTAGCTTTAGATGAGCAGGAATCAGACTGGTTTCCTAGAAGTCCACAGAGAAATCACCCGCAGGCCAGAAGGGCGTCGGCAGCCTTATATCCAGTCATTAACTCCACTCAGCCAGTCATCATCATCAGCCCCAGGTGTTTGACAATCAGACTCACTACCTTTCTTCACCAGAAGAGGGAGTTCCTCGGGCCTCAGTAGTGAAGGGGAAAATTAACTCACAACAGTACCTCCCCCTTGAGGAGGGGTCACCGAACCCTCAACCACGCCACCAGGGCGATCAGGGTGAGCCCGATGAAAGGCACGCACCAATCTTTTGGCATGAATATCAGAGGCAGAGACCCAGGAAATATCCTCCTGACCATAACCCTTCCACTTAACCAAATACTGGAGTCTCCGTCTAGCCAGACGGGAATCCAGTACTTTCTCTACCTCATATTCCATGTTACCTTCAACCAATACAGGGTCTGGAGGTGCAACCCCCGGAACAACAGGTTCAACAAACCTCTTCAACAAAGATTTATGGAACACATTATGGATTTTAAATGTGACAGGAAGAGCCAAACGAAAAGAGACTGGATTAATAATCTCCAAAATCTTGTAAGGTCCAATAAATCTAGGCTTAAACTTAGGAGAAGCCACCTTCATAGCAATATTTTTTGATGATAACCACATCATATCACCAACCTTAAATTGGGGACCAATCAGGCCCGGATTGGCAATATAACCAACCGGGCATTTTCCCGCTGGGCCGCTGTCACGTGGGCCGCGGGCGGCAGCGCCGATCATCTGGCCGCTTGCCAGCTGCTGCGGCCACTGTTGCTCCTGCCCCGGCCCTCTGCGGGCACGGCGGTGATAGTTTCCAAGTTCCTCCCGCACTGCAGGGAGATAAGCCGCCACACACCCCCCCTCGCACCCCATCCTCGCCTTAGCATGAGACCCCCTCCCCCCCGCAGCCACTCACAGCATCGCACTCGCTTGCCTGCTCGCTCTGTTCGCAGGACCTGTGATGAGGTCACAGGAGGGGAGGAGTCAGGGGGTCACATGATCAGGAGCCTTTGTCCAGACCCCCGATCATGTCACCCCTGACTCCGCCCCTCCTGTGACCTCATCACAGGTCCTGTGCGCTCAGCCTTGCCTCTACCGTCTGCAAGACTCTGCTTTGCTGTTGTCATGGTGCTGGTTGAAGTAAGTATGTGTGGGGTCAGGATTTACAGTGTGGATGTAGCAGAGCCGTGTGTGTACGAGGTGTACGGAGCGGAGCCGTGTGTACGAGGTGTACGGAGCGGAGCCGCGTGTGTATGAGGTGTACGGAGCAGAGCCGCGTGTGTATGAGGTGTACGGAGCGGAGCCGCGTGTGTGCGAGGTGTACGGAGCGGAGCCGCATGTGTACGAGGTGTACGGAGCGGAGCCGTGTGTGTACGAGGTGTACGGAGCAGAGCCGTGTGTGTACGAGATGTACGGAGCAGAGCCCTGTGTGTACGAGGTGTACGGAGCGGAGCCGCGTGTCTACGAGGTGTACGGAGCGGTGCCGCGTGTGTACGAGGTGTACGGAGAGGAGCCGCGCGTGTACGAGGTGTACGGAGAGGAGCCGCGCGTGTACGAGGTGTACGGAGAGGAGCCGCGCGTGTACGAGGTGTACGGAGAGGAGCCGCGCGTGTAGGAGGTGTACGGAGAGCCGCGCGTGTAGGAGGTGTACGGAGAGGAGCCGCGCGTGTACGAGGTGTACGGAGAGGAGCCGCGTGTGTACGAGGTGTACGGAGAGGAGCCCCGCGTGTACGAGGTGGACAGAGTGGAGCCGTGTGTGTATGAAGTGGAGCCATATGTGTACGGGATGTACGGAGCGGAGCCAAGTGTGTAAAAAGCATACAAAGCGGGCTTTTCCCACGGACACAGGAGTACATGGCGGAGCCCCGAGGAGCATTTTAAAACACACACATGACGTTCCACCTGAAGTGATGTGCTGGAAGCTGACCGGAAATTAGATAATTTCTTGAGGAGATTGTGACGGAACCAGGAATGCTTCAGATCCATCACCGTGTCCTCCTCCGACAGCGCAGACAGCAGGATCGCCTTGGAATCGGGGATGCCGGCCATGTGAGCGGATCATGATAGGTCCTGCACCGGGAGGCTCAGGTGGGCACTACAATGGGAGCCGGGCTGCTATAGTATCTTTCCTCTCTCTCTGTTCTTTCTTTCTTTTCTTTACTTCTTTCTTTCTCTCTGTTCTTTCTCTGTCTCTCTCTGTTCTTTCTTTCTTTCCCCTCTTTCTTTCTCTCTCTGTTCTTTCTCTGTCTCTCACTGTTCTTTCTTTGTCTCTCACTGTTCTTTCTTTCTTTCCCCTTTCTTTCTCGCTCTCTGTTTTCTTTTTTCTCTCTCTCTCTGTTTTCTCTCTTCCTTAGTGCCAGTCAGTGTGCCCATAATGCCAGCCACTGTGCCCTCAGTACCAGTCAGTGTGATCAGCAGTGCTAAATGGGTGCGATTAGGTGTGGACATGGGTGTGACTATTTGTGAAATGGGTGTGGCTGGGCGTGGCCAAAATTTGCGCGCCGCAGTCTTTGTCCATCTTTCCCTTCTTCAAAAGTTGGGAGGTATGATAGGGGCGGCTATGACCAGGTGGTCTGGTTGCCCAATGGATAGCAGTTCTGCCAGGAATTCTGTAATCATGCATACAAAAGGGGACAGAGATTTGGGAGGAGTACTGTACCTAAAAGCAATAAATAGGACTGAGCTGAAATACTGGGCACAGCTATGACTACATGTTATATAGTCGTGTTAATCTCCTCTCACTTCTTGTAAACTACAAGTGTACAAAGATATTATATAGTCACCATGTGACTAGTGGGCCTGTGTAACTTCAAATGCCAGGGCTGAATTTTAGTCCCAGTCCGGCCCTGGGACCAATGGTCCTATGTCGGTTGGAAAACCGCTGGGCCTTTTCCTGGGAGAGAGATAACTTATCCACCACTTGGTCCCAGATCTGGTGCATTCTCTCCACCACAGTGTCAACCCCTGGGCAGGCAGAGGGCTCCACCTGCCCTGAAGAAAATCGAGGATGAAACCCAAAGTTACAAAAAAAAGGAGACATCAAAGTGGCAGAACTAGCTCTATTATTTAAAGCAAATTCGGCCAAGGACAAAAATGAAACCCAATCATCCTGATCAGCAGAAATAAAACATCTCAAATATGACTCCAAGGTCTGGTTTGTTCTCTCTGTCTGCCCTTTGGCCTGAGGGTGAAAAGCAGAGGAGAAGGACAACTGAATTCCCAGCTTGGAACAGAAAGTTCTCCAAAATCTAGACACAAACTGGACTCCTCTGTCAGATACAATGTTCTCAGGAATCCCGTGCAAGCGAACCACCTGTTGTAAAAACAGGGGCACCAATTCAGAGGAAGACGGCAACTTAGGGAGTGGTACAAGATGAACCATCTTAGAGAACCTATCACAAATCACCCAAACAACAGTCATCCTTTGAGAGATAGGCATATCAGAGATGAAATCCATTGAAATATGGGTCCATGGCCTCTTGGGGACAGGCAAAGGCATCAACAACCCACTAGAGCGAGAACATTTAGACCGGGAGCATGTCCCACAGGACTGCACAAAATTCCTGACATCACGAGACAAGGAGGGCCACCAAAAAGACCGACTCACCAGATCTCTAGTACCAAAAATACCTGGATGACCAGCCAAAGTAGAGCAATGAACTTCGGACATCACTCTCTTCTTCCACTGGTCAGGAACATACAACCTTCCACTGGGACAACGCTCAGGTTTGTCCTCCTGGAACTCTTCCAGAGCATGTCTCAAATCGGGCGAGATGGCAGAAAGAACTACCCCTTCGCCTAAGATGGTAGCAGGCTTGGTCACCACAGGAGAATCAGCAAAGAAGCTCCTAGAGAGGGCGTCAGCCTTGACATTCTTAGTTCCAGGAAGAAAAGAAACCATAAAATCAAAACGTGTAAAAAACAAGGCCCACCTAGCCTGTCTAGGGTTCAAGCGCTTAGCCGACTCTAGGTAAATCAAATTCTTGTGGTCAGTGAGGACCACGACTTGATGCTTAGCTCCCTCCAACCAATGTCTCCACTCCTCAAATGCCCATTTCATGGCTAACAGTTCCCGATTCCCCACATCATAGTTACGTTCAGATGGAGAGAACTTTCGGGAAAAGAAAGCACAGGGATTCATTTTAGATGTTACAGGATCCTTTTGGGACAAAACAGCTCCTGCACCAATCTCAGAAGCATCCACCTCTACCTGGAACGGAAGTGAGACATCAGGTTGCCGCAAAACCGGGGCGGAGGTGAATCTTCGCTTCAGCTCCTGAAAGGAAGAAACAGCCTCCGGAGACCAATTTAACACATCAGCACCCTTCTTAGTCAAATCAGTCAATGGCTTGGCAATACTAGAAAATTTTGCTATAAATTTCCGATAAAAATTAGCAAAACCCAAAAACTTCTGGAGGGCCTTCAAAGAAGTGGGCTGAACCCAATCGTAAATGGCCTGTACCTTGGCCGGGTCCATTTCAATAGTTGACGGGGACAAAATAAATCCCAAAAAAGAAATCCTCTGTACTCCAAAGAGGCATTTAGATCCTTTGACATACAGGGAATTCTCCCTCAAGATCCGGAACACAGTCCGAATATGTTCCACATGAGAATCCCAATCCTTGGAGAAGATGAAAATATCATCCAGATAGATAATCAAAAATTTATCGACAAAATCTCGGAAAATATCGTTCATGAAGCACTGGAAGACAGAAGGGGCATTAGTGAGCCCAAAAGGCATCACCAGGTACTCAAAATGTCCCTCCGGAGTATTAAACGCCATCTTCCATTCATCCCCATGCTTAATGCGAATAAGATTATACGCCCCCCTGAGGTCAAGCTTGGTAAACCAGCAAGCACCTTTAACTCTGGAGAATAGATCAGAAATCAGGGGTAACGGATACTGATATTTAACAGCAATTTTGTTGAGAGCACGATAATCAATGCAAGGTCTTAATGATCCATCCTTTTTGGCTACACAAAAAAAAACCGGCACCTAAGGGTGACGAGGATGGTCTAATATGACCCTTCTCCAACGCCTCCTTAATATAGGATCGCATAGCCTCGTGCTCGGGTACAGATAAATTGAAGAGCCGACCATTGGGAAATTTACACCCCGGGCTCAGTTCAATAGCACAGTCATAACTCCTATGAGGAGGCAGAGACGCAGACTCATTCTCACTAAATACATCATAAATGTCCGCCAAATAATCAGGAACATCATGCGACTGAGGAGAGGTGGAAAACACCGGAGCCTCACTAAGGGCACACCGACAACCCCAACTCACCACAGACACAGATTTCCAATCCAAAACTGGATTATGAATTTGTAACCAGGGAAACCCCAGAACAATAGTATTTTGCAGATTATGTAACACCAAAAACCTGCAATTTTCTTGATGGTCTGGGGCGACCCGCATTACCACCTGGGTCCAAAACTGAGGTTTATTTTTAGCCAAAGGAGTAGCATCAATCCCCCTCAAAGGGATAGGCGTCTGCAGAGGTGTCATCGGAAATCCACAACGTTTAGCAAAATCCAAGTCCATTAGGTTTAGAGCTGCTCCCGAATCCACAAAAGCCTTGGCGGAAAATGTGGACAGGGAGCAGATCAGAGTAATAGCCAGAAGAAACTTAGGTTGAACACCACCAACAGAAAACGTGTGTGCAAAGCGTTTCTCGCGTTTAGGACAGACAGAAATAATATGCGAGGCATCTCCACAGAAAAAACACAACTTATTACGCCTTCTGAACTCCTGACGCTGCTCTCTGGAAAAAACTCTATCACATTGCATAGGTTCAGACATCTGTTCAACAGGTGGCAACACCTCTCGTGCAGCTCTGCGTTCGCGTAAACGCCGATCAACCTGAATGGCTAAAGACATAGAATCGTCAAGACCAGAGGGAACAGGAAATCCCACCATAGTATCTTTTATGGCTTCTGACAACCCCTTCCGAAAGAGAGCAGCCAGCCCACTTTCGGAATTTTTGACAGTACAATTCTGCAGAATCACGACCCTGGTTCAATGCCAGCAGGGTCTTTTCAGCCTGATCAATGGCATTAGGTTCGTCATACAACAACCCCAAGGCCTGAAAAAATGCATTCACATTAGTCAGAATAGGATCATCTGGTTTCAAAGAAAACGCCCAATCCTGGGGATCGCCACGCAGCAAAGAGATGACAATTTTAACCTGCTGCGCGGAGCTCCCTGACGAGTTAGGCTTCAAGGCAAAAAATAATTTACAATTATTTTTGAAATTCAAAAATTTAGACCGATCCCCAAAAAATACATCAGGTATAGGAATCTTTGGTTCAGCAGCATGTGAATGAGCAAGGTAGGCGGAAATTCCCCGCACTTCCACAGCGAGCTGCTCCACACGATCAGACAATTGCTTTATCTCCATTGAGAGAAAAAAAATTCCCCCTACGGCCTCAGAGATATAGAGGAAAAAATATACACACTTTTTTTTTTTTTTATACAATTCTTTCCTGCTATTGAGTACCCTAGAATCTGCGGTAGGGCGGGTGATTCTGTTATGATTGAGTCACCGTAGGAGGCAAAAATAGAAATGCTAAGTCCAGAAAACCAGAGAAGTTCTCAGCTCTCGGATTGCAGACCCCTGAACCTATCAACACAACTAGCAGTAGCCGTGGGGGCTCCTACGATGCCCTAGGCCCCTCGATCACAGCCGGAGGACTACATAGCCTAAAGACAGAAAGGGAAATCTAAACTGCCCCAGAGCAGACCCCAAAGCAAAAGGCAGCCCCCCACATATAATGACGGTGAAGCAAGAAGAAAGAACAAAACACAGACAGAAAGATAGACTGAGCAAAGATGGGGCCCACGCTAGGTTAGATAGGAAAGGACAGGAAGGCTGCTGTCTGCAATCCGTGAACAACCCTATGAAAATAAGAGCCAACAAACTACAGTAAAAAAGGCCCTGAAGACGCTAGG